>NW_027412533.1:6912199-7549599 GCF_025532065.1 Leptinotarsa decemlineata | reverse complement strand
TTCAGGTTGATGATATACAATGTGTACCAATAATATAACTACATGAAAATATTAAAATTGGAGATTATTTCAAATCAATTCTTTGATTTAACTATGTGACAACCAAACTAATATACAGGATGAATTCTATGAACATTGCATTGAATCCAGCTTATAAATAGAACATTTGTGAATTCATGTGAATCAAATGATAACAAATATAACATATTCATTTCAATGGGAATATGAACTCAGTGGCTATACATAATTATGATAAAACGATTTTATCTGCGCCATAACATGGATTCATAGACAAACATCATTAGGTGAAATATAATTGTTTATGTATTATGCAGACTAGTGATTTTATAATGTTAATCGAAATTTACGGCATATCTGGAAATGCTTTCAAGTTCTTGCAACTGCGAATGATTCGATAAAAAATAAGTTGGGTTATATAATATATATATGTCGTTAGCTCGTGGTGAACATAAAATAAACTTTTCAGTAACTACCCACCAAAACTCGAGAATATTTCTTTTTCGGCTAACGAAATTGCGAACAAATGTGATTGAAACTCTTAAGTAAACCATTACCTACGCTACAAACTCAAACATAAATCAGTTTGAAATACGACTATGGTGAATATGCAAGTATGCAAAAATAAAACAACAAAAATTGTAAAAGCGAATGTGCACTTCATTTTCTGTATGTATCAGCTTGTCCCTCTTCTTTCTTGAGAGCTTGAAGGAATACAATTGACAGGACTGTGTTTATTACCTGTAACAAAAAAGTAAGTTGTATATTTTTTACGGAAAGATATAAATATCATCAAATTTTCAAATGATTTTAACACTTTCATCGACTTGGAATTGACTTCATTGAAAAAAGCAACGACGTTGCTGAGACTTCGATATATAATTTTCGTCTTCGAATTGAACGCACATACCCCTGAAGATATATGCCGCAGAAGCAGAAACGTTTGTTACTTTAGGTTTCATTCGACCACGATCTTCCAGCTGGGATTTTGTTTCCTTCAGCAGTAAAAACAAATACATTTTTGTTGTTATTGTAGAGATGAGTTTCAAAGAATAACAAAATATCATAAATTGATGCAATTACATATTGGAACGTAATTTTTGATTCCGCTGAACTATTTTCAGTAAAAATATTTGGTATTGTCAAAAAGGAACGTGATTTGCACTCGAGCGAAATTCATATATTTTGATAAACTTCCTATACGATTGAAATAATATTACTATCCTAATACATTGGTTTCAGTCGTTGCTTTTCACAAAAAATAACTGATTTCCTGAGATGAGTAGGTTACCATGAAAAGTACTGAGTGAGTTTTGTCTATTATGGTCATTATGGTTTCAAACAAAAATCGTTCTGCTATACAAATCAGAGGATATTGTAAACTCAGTTATCAATAATCCTAAAGAGTCTTACGTGTGCTCTTCTTTCTGATGAAACAATATAAAAGAATATATTTGGAAAACGTTGGGGCCAAAGAAAAATTTAGATACAAAACATTTACCGGCATAAAAGCATAATTTTTCAACGTTATCGACTACACGCTTGGCTGGAATTCCAGGCAGAATTATATACTTCAAATTAATTATTTGTGACGAAATTTTAAGGAAGATGTTAGAAGTGTAACTCATTTGCTTTTATAGTGAATTATCAACAGAGAGTGCTTTCAGAAATACTTTGATGATTCTACTTCATTTAATGTGTCTAACAGAGAAATTTGCTTATAAGTAAGACTTTATTCCTCTTATCATGAAATAATTTGTATAGGCCTAGTCATTGTGCTACAAGTAGAAATAATACATAGTCTAAATTCAAGTCTACAACATTCATATCACAAAAGAGGAACATACATATATCTGTAAATTCTGAAACCAGGCAAAAATTATTCATCTACAGAATAAAAATCTTGATTCCATAAAAATCCTTCCAATGCTAATTCGTATAATTTCAGTTCAGGAGCTGATTTCATAGTCGATGGCGATTTATCAGAAACCCTTCGGCCAATTATAGATGGAGAATTGAAAAGGATATTTTTTGGAAATGGTATTTGTAGATCATTTCGTTGTTTTGTAGTGACTGAATGCCATAGTTTTGAAATAAACAGACATGACGTAGTTGAGATTACAAATTCTTTAAAATAATTCATTCAACTGGTTGTACTCGATACACCATCAATACAATGAATTAATTTTTTCTGGGACATGAAAAGACTATGCCAAATCTCAAGCGAGATTCTGGCTGAGCAAAGTACAGCATAGTCAACTGGTCATGAGTAAGAACACACCTGAGATTACGAAGCATATGAATCACATAATTCTTATTTGAAACTCCTGCCTCACAGTGTCTTTTTCAGTCAAAACACTTATCAACATGAAGCCCAAAAATTTCACACATAATACCCTAGATGTCTATATTAGCTACTTTTTTTCTTCATTATGCCAGTGTACTGCATTTGGTTTTATTGCGTTGATATAAGGGGAATTCCTGCAGAACCACTCATAAATATTCGATAATATATTATTAGATTGTGTTCCTGAGGCTGCACTTGCTTTGTTAGATATCAGAATAGAAGTGTCATGTGCATAAACTGTGAAGTTTACTGATGAACTTATAGATATTATGTTATTTATATATAGTGAAAATGTTACTGGCCCCAAAACACATCCTTGAAGGACACCCATAGTGATAGAGATATATTTAGATTTACTGACATTCGCCAATTTTTTCGTAATATTCAAAACACTTACGTACTGCTGACGTCCAGATAAATTTGATTCAATCCACTAACCTCAAATACCAATTGCTGTTAGCTTATTATATAATAAAGTGTGATTGGCACAGTCGAATGAGCGACTGAGATCGCAAAATATCCCAAACGAAAGGTTTTTTTATGTAATTTCAAAAGGGATTTATCATCTAGTTTTTGTCTGAAAGTTACTTCTTTGCATAGCGTTATTTTCCAAATTTCCTTCCTCTATCCATTAATGTTATATTAGTCGCCTCACCATTATCCTTTGTAAAGTCTTTATCAAGTTTTCAGGCACCTATGGTGTGACTATCTAAAGAGGCAATAATAGTTTGATAAATCATTTTTGTTGTCGATATTTTGAGTACTTAATTCAGTACATTCTCTAGATTATTTGGCCCCACTCGAATTACAAACTTCACGTATTTCAAAATGGTTCAGCCAGTTTTCCATTTTTCGCCCACTAACAAACTCAATTGATTAAATAATGATCAAAAATACTTGCTTTCGAATAAATAATTCTAACAATGAAATATGATGAAATCATGAAATCCCGAGCCCGTGAAATTAATTAATGAAATGATAATATACTCAAATCGTTTGAAAAATTGGTGAACTCTGAATGTAATATTTGGATACATTCAATATGATGGGAAATGTATGGGAGTGGAAACAACAGGTAGGAATTGCTTCGTCATTGAACCTTTCCAATTAGTTACTCAACCATTTCATGGAAATAGACATTTGAAGACTCAACAGTAACTACATAACAGAAAAAAAGAAGGTATCCAGAAAATAGAAGTAAGTTACAATAACTTTTACACTTTTCCATATTCCAGCAGAAAATAATAATAATTCGTCAGTAAACCCTGTATTCCATACAGTTTGAAATTCTATAGCAAAGAAACTGAACTATAAACATCGTAAATTTAATCATTTTAGCCTCAACTATCGAAACTCTGATAGAATAGCTGAAATACGTAGAATTTCCAAAGGAGATAAAATCGACTTTCAAAGTTGTCCAAAAGATGCTGACGAATAATTGAACTTTACATTTCCACTCGAAAACCTGGAGATTGAAAGTTTTTCTCTTAGTAAAATTTTGTATCAAAACTCTCTCGTATATTACGCTTTGTAGGGTTCCTCTTTGATAATTCCAATCATATGTTCGGAGTACGAATTGATGAGACAAAGTAAATCAATATATTCCATTGTGCATGAAAAAGACGTTGTTTTCAATGGATTTTTCCTGTACATTTCTTTCTTGATAGACATTGCTATGTATGATCTGCATATCTTTTTTAAAACTTCTCATTTTTTGTCTATTCTTCGGTAGTTCTATATTTTGGGAAAAAAAGTTTTTGGCTTTCTACTACTCCATCTTGATACATAAAAAAAGATGAGGGAATCATCCAAAGAAAGGAAGGAAGTGATCAATAATAGATAACAGGACCAATTTTGTTGGAGCACAACGTGAACTCAAGGAATTGTTCCAAAGCTTAGATCAGAAAAAGATAGAGGTGTATAGGAAACCAAAAAAGTTCTATTTCTAAAAATCAACTTTCTCCGAGAAAGTTCTTTTCAATATATTTTCAGACCTAGTACATCAGTTTCACAATACGTGGAATATAAATATAGAAAAATTGTCCGATCATAAAATAATATTTCCCCATAAATAACTGATAACCAAATGAATAACTTTCTCAAAAAAGTTTGTTGGTTTTCATTCTGGTATTTTATTTCGAAAAATCTGTAGTAATCCAGTATCGTTTGTTTGCACCTTGAGTTTTAAATATATAGAACATCCAAGTCGTCAAAAAATTGAATCAGATAACTTGATACAGATTTTGCTGTTTGGAATGAAAACTTATAATATGTATTCACTATCAACATGTTTTTCTGAAATCGATAGACAGTCAGCTGTCAGAAGTTTTCCGTGAAATTATTCAGGATGTGAAAATGGAAAGAGATTGCTTTCCGGAATATTAGCCCTGTGTGAGAAAAAGCTGTATCATGTAATTTCATTTGATAGGTGAAATTAATTAATAGGAAAGGTTACTGACTGAATGAACTGTCCAGAGCTTCATATGGCACAATAATTTGTAGAATTATCTTTTCGATTCTATCCTTCATTATTCATGAGCAGATTTTCCAAAAACTCCAAGAAAAAGACTTCTTCACAAATCATCTCTAAGAAGAATAATAATCACATCAGAATAATGTTCAGTGTCGAATGTATAACCGTGTATAACCGAAATTACGACTAAACCGACTACATTCCAACATAAGTCATGATCTTTTCGATAAACCAACTCATATTTCACTGTCTCGAATTTTTACAAGCTTTTTCCATTCAGGCAATATACACTACTTCCATTTCAAGCTAAAACAAAATACTATCATGTTATCCGTAGGTCCCATGATATTTGGACATTCTCCCCGTCTAGAAAGGGCGGTGCTTTCAGGGCGTGTTAGAAAAGTTCCACGATGTTGATAACGACAACTCACGCAACTTAACAATTGATATTGCTATAAAGACTGTTTAACACCCATGCGTCACTGGAAAAACTCCTATAAATGTATTACTATGAGAATTAATGGTTGTGTTTTATCTTGACGGATTCCGGCAGTGATAATTTTTAAATGATGGCTTTACGACCAGGATAAAGTAAAGAAACGCGATCATGTTAGAAGCTACGATCAGTTTTGAAGAATGAAGGATGATTGAGTTGACGAACCAACACGAAAAAGGTACAGGAATGGTTTCACTAGCTTTGGGTCACAAATTCATATCAGTTGAATGATAGTCCTTTTTTCATTTCATCTTCTTCCAATAAATGAAGTTTTTGTCATGAATATTTGAACATAGAGAACTTTGAAATCTCTACATGAATCGGACTGATTTTGAGGGCCGTTCCTGCATATTAATAATCTCTTCTGATAGTGGAGATGGAATCTGTAGCAAAAACAAAACTGAATTCCAGTTTTGACTGTCGCATAGTTTGAATAACAAGAAATTGAAATGTTTTCATAATGTCACACATTGATGAATTTACAAAGACTCGCATAGTTCTACGTCGGTTTCGATATCGATATTCAATTCATATGAACACTATTTCTTCATTTCATTTTCTTCTTTGAATCAACCCACCCTCCACTCATTTGCGGCCTGTGACTAGTTTCTACTCAGAAATGAACATAATCAATATCAGAGTGTATGAGCTGTGTACATTATTTTTGCCATTTTGTTGGAAACTAAGATTATAATAATAATAGTAACCATAAAAGTCAAATATAAAAATTCGTACTATGCACCGTCGTCTCTGATATTTATTAGGGAAAAACTTCAACGGCTACACATATACTCAACTAATCTACAGGTATTTACAAAAAATACTTGAAATTACGTTTTTCATACTATTTAGCTCAATTTTCATTTCATATGGATCTACCTATATCTATCGATACAGCTTAGGCACTTTCAACTTGCTGAATAATTTTTTCAACCAACTTCAGTGAATGGAAAATATCGGAAAACTATGGAACAGATATATTATGATTTTGCATGGACCAATGATGAAAATCTTCAAGTTTTTCTACTCGTGAAATATACTTCTTGTTGAATTATCCATTTCAATGAGTCTACTGTAATACCTCAGTGAATAGTTTTCAATTCAATGGAATTGAGAGATGATTGAATCAATGCACTATTGCCAACGTAAATCAAATCAATTAATTTCGTCAGCATAAAAATTTTGTCCTCGGAATTCGATGAAGCAGGAACGGACCGCTACCAGTACCGGTTGCTGCTGATGATATAATTTTCCTAACATTTTGTTGTCGATTTCCTCACAATAGAACAGCTGTGATGGTTTGAATCACACACACACACACACACACACATGTAGTAATCATGGACTTTTTGTGGCGGGTTTTCGCCTTTGGTTAGTGCCCGGATGGCTTAACGGTGTCCAACCACTGCATGGAATGTCTTCTGTTGTCGTAGATGATGCACTTTTGATAACACGTGACGATTCGATCCAAAAAATAATCGTTTCGATTGAGCAAAAACCGGAAACAACAGATAACGAAACGTGACATTTTCTGTCGATCGTTCGAATCGTGAAGCCTTTTGGAGTTTTATGACCTCTCCAATACGTTTTGAACCATCGAAAACAACATAGGAGCAGACACCCAGTTCTTTCACTATAACAAGCGCTGTTTGTAATGGGTCAGTCTCCAAGTTCCTCCAATCTTCGTCCTGGATCACTTTGGGGTCACCACTTTGAGGTTTATCTCCAAAGCTGAAATCCCTAGAGCAAAATTTTGCAAACCATCGTCGAACAGTGCATTCATCAACACGATCATTGTTTGTTTGAAGGTGGTTGACAATGTTCCGTGGTGTATTTAATCAGTTCGGACTTTCATTGTCTAATATTATGTAAATTGATTTGAACCCTGAAAGAATCTGTAGAAAAAAATCAAAAAGATTAACCGAGAAATAACAATTGTTTTATTAAACAAAAAACTGAAATTACAAAGAAATAACATACAAGCAACAAAGAAAAAAACTAAAAAATAGAAATATTGATACGCGCTGAAAATTAAAGAAAAAAATATCAATAACAAAAAATTAAAAATCAAAATTGAAAGATTCCAAACCAAGTTGCGTCACGACGTCTCGATTGTTAGTATCCACAATCATCTTCGGGTGATAACTGGACTTATTTCTCCTAGATCTGACTATTCATAGGTCATTTGAGTGCTTTCACCTATCCCGTCTTCCTTCTCTCCGCTTCATTGGTTTTAGCGGGAGATGATCGTTTGGCGGGAGTTGGTCGTTTTTCGCTCGATTAGAGGTTTCCATATGTTACGTATGTCTACGCTAGCTTGACTGAATGCATTGTTGGACAACATATACGCGGCTTCTTTAAATTTTCTCCTAAACCAGTGTTCCTCATTGTGGATGATTTCAGCTTGAACCCACTTCATGTTATGTTGATGAGTTCAAACATGCTCTGCTATTCCGAAGTTGCTGGTTTCTCCTCGCTCTGTGTGTTTCTTGTACCCAACAATGCGAACTTTCAATGGCCTCAAGAGCTACACAAGGAAGAGAAGCCGCCACAACCAGTACTTGTACTACCCTACATCAGAGGATTATCGGAAAGGATGAGAAGGATTGGGTCCAAGTATAACATAAGGACCTGCTTCAGATCTGGGAACACAATTCGCAGCAGCCTCATGAAAACCAGGCCACCAAACGCGGATTGCGAATCCAAGAATTGCATTTACCGAAAACCCTTCGAGTGTGGAGAATCATACATCGGTGAAACTGAGAGGCCTTCGAAAGTTCGCATTGCTGAGCCTAAGAAACACACAGCGAGGAGAAACCAGCAAATTCGAAATAGCAAAGCATATTTGGACTCATCAACATAACATCAAGTGAGCTCAAGCTGAAATCATCCTCAAAGAGGAACAGTGGTTCAGGAGAAAATTTAAAAAAGCCGCGTATATGTTGTCCAACAACGCATTTAGTCAAGCTAGCGTAGAGATATATAACATATAGAAAACTCTAATCACCCGAAAAACGACCAACTCCCGCCAAACTGTCATCCACCGCTTAAACCAATGAAGCGGAGAGAGGGAAGAAGTGATAGGTGAAAGCACTCGAATGATCTATAAATAGTCAGATCTAGGAGAAATAAGTCCAGTTGTCACCCGAAGACGATTGTGAATACTAACAATCGGAACGTTGTGACGTAACTTGATTTGGATTCTTTCAATTTTAATTTTTAATTTTTTGTTAATAATATTTTTTACTTTCTTTTAATTTTCAGCTGGTATTATTTGGTATTTGGTATTTTTTTATTCGTATGTTATTCCTTCGTAATTTCAGTTTTTTGTTTAATTAAATTGTTATTTTTCGGTTAATCTTTTTAATTTTTTCTAGAAATTCTCTCAGGGATTTCAAATCAGTTTATATCATATTAGACAATGGAAGTCCGAACTGATGAAATAACACGATCATTGTCAGATGCCTGATAAATTTTTGGGCTGTTTCGGCAGCGCCTTGGATCAATTCGAATTCGTAGAGAAAAATTGGCCGCAACTTGCTTAATATCATATAGTGATGAGCCGAATAGAGACAAAATATCAAAATTTGGGATGTATCGATGTATATAGTGCAGAATTCTCTATCGATCAGTATATCTTATTACAGTTGAATATTGTAACAAATGTTGTTTCGTTAACCAGCTTTTGCTCCTTTATGAACGGCAACTCTAAAAAGTCGAAACTTGTGCTAGCTGGGGATCAACGATGTTTCACTTTGAGATGTGCCATCCCTAGCATGGGTTGAGAGATAGGAAGTGAAAATTGATTTTCCGAATTAAATCACCATTCCACACAGTGGTGGATTGAGCTAGGAGAGCAAACTACCCCCACCAACCAAACCGACTACCATCCCACAGTACTTCTTAATACAACACGTATGGTAAAAAGTCACCTACCATACATATAACGTGAAATACTATGATGATGGTGCTGCAATAATGAATCTAGACTGTATTTAATGAAAACAATTTTCCGAAACAAGAACTATGACACTCTCTTTCGACAGGTTTTCCACCAACCACGTTAGCATCATCTGAAGATGGAACTGAAACTTACAACTGAGCCATTGCTTCATATACATTATCAACTTGGGTAATGGTTATCAGATAGGGATCATTCAATGACCTCTCAGTATTCAATGTTCCACATGTCGAGCGACTCACCCAGTAAAATAGAACCAAGTCCATACCGTTTCTCTGAGATGGTAGCCGATTCAATTACTTTCCAATATTCACCTGTTTTTCACTTCTGATTACTACGTAGAAGAGCAAACTAGGAGCTTCATGGATTATGATCTTTATTGCCGTTGTTCGTCAATCTAATTCCACACGTTTATATTCCTAAATTCTGAAAGAAGTCTGATAGACTTGTCATCTACCGACCTCAATGATTTGAAAAATTTCCCATTTATTCTGTGCTCATTCTTCAATGTATATTCAGCAGCATTAGCTTCTTCTTCAGAGAACCAACTTTCTGATGATTATCTTGAAAAATTCCGATAAATCCATTGGTATATTTTGTTTCATAGGAAAAAAACCTATTAACTTTTAGTCATTGTTCCAAACTCATAAAAACGCTAGTCGAATATAAGAATTGCATTTACCAAATCACCAAAAGGCCATGAAAGGTCTGTAATGGCCAGAAAAAAGAATAATACTCAGCGAAAATAACATAAATTTGAAACTTAATGTCATGTCAAGGGGTCCAATGCTGGAATTTTTCACAAAAAATACTCTGAATCAAAAAAAAGTTCAAAGTAGCGTACATAACGAACAACGACACATTGAGTCAGCTAGTGTGAAGATAAGCAACATATAAAAATCGATATTCGGAAACCGGAAGAAATGACGGCGAATATCAGTAATAGCCCAGTTATCATTCGAAGATGATTGTAGATACAAACAATCGGAACTAACTTGTGTTGAAATCTACTTTAATTTTTCCCATTTCTGTTTATTTCAAATTTTATTATATTTTTCATCATTCATTTCAAATATATCATTCAACTCTAATTTGACTTCTATATTCTATTTATAACATAAATCTTACATAACTAATTCATTATAACATTAAAAACAACAGTACAAAAATAACATTTCAAAACGCTCAAAGGTGCGAACTTGTTTCTTCTTTTTCATAAAAGAGGATGTATGCATCTCCACTCACAAGCGATTTTGGTGAAATTGGTGACTCGTATGAATCATTGTATTCATGCCACGTGCCAGTATAAGGATGTCTGCAGAATTCTGATGATTACCGCTGTAGGTAGATCCAGTGTGATTCGAAAGCCCATATAGATTATAACGATAAGGAGTCACATTTTCTGCTGCATAATTGTTCATGTCTAATCCATCTAGAGGAAATTTGATGGCAACATTTAACTTGCCTCTAAATCTTTCTGTTCGAGAAAATCTTTTAAAATGAATGAATAAAATACGGGAAAGCTTATAGATCGATAGAGACTTTGTGTATTTTCTTTTTTTTTTTGCAACTTGAACACGTCGGTTTTTCATGTCCATCCAAAGTTTCCTCTCTTGTGAAGGAATCCAAGCATTGTGATGAATTCAATTGGCCAGAAAGGATCGAAGGTTACAGATGAGTCCCCACAATGTGTACACTTCATCGTGGATTTTAATTGACCAACGAAATTATCTACAATCTTAGAGTTACATGTACTCAAATAAATCAGCCATGACTCTTGCGCTTTCTCGCTGTCGCTCAATTTTTCGATAATCCCCGTTAAGTTCGATTTAGGTTTCTCAATAATTCTATTAACGTCATCATGTAAACCTTCTAAAAGATAACGAAGGAACTCATGGGCGTCTTGATGCGTATGACCCCTGAATCGAGGGGCAAAACTCTGAATCTGACTTTTTAAGGAGACTGTGTTCACTGCTCTATCAGATGAATCTTCTGACCACAATTCCTTGATAACTTCGGCGAAAGTTTTGATTAAAGCACCCTCCGTATTAGAAATATTAGTATTGATATCTCATGTACTCATCCTATTCCAAATATTCCAGTAACCATCACGTATTTGACAAACATTGGATTGCACTGTTCATGAAACAGGTGTTGCCAATATTTTTCAACCCATTAAGCCCAAGGGTTTTGACTGAGGAATGTCTCACTGATTCAATTGTGTTGTAGGTGTTGGTGATACGTTCGTCATCGCTGTTTTCATTCCAGTAATCACGGATGTAATTATTCTTTCCATTATTGGACAAACGGAATGAGGAATTTGAAGTCGAATTTCTTGAAATTGTATCAGAAATGATCATGGTGGTTTTTTCGTGGTCTATGACAATATTTTGTCATAGACCAGAAATTTGAAAGAGAAGCAGAACTGATTTCCTGAAGATTGCTTCGACTCGTTCTCATTGAATTTGAACTACTTATAATCATGCTGACATCAGATGAAAGGCAATTTAGAGGGATGTTCCATAACAATTCAATTCTGAAATTACTTTCAGTATATCATTATTCAATATTTAATTTTTCTACATTTCCCTACAAAATGATCACCGCATAACTCTATTCTTTTGAAATAATCAACAACTATTCATCTTCTCTTTATGTAATGAAGAACAAGCTGTTCCTGAAGTTGATAACAAAGTTAACATGGTACCATATGTTGAGTTTGTTGAGAACTTTTCTGCACAAATTATTCTAGACTCGAAAATGAAAAGATTACTCCATTCATCACATTTCTTGCAGCAAAAATTTCAACATGCATGTTATGGTTGAGTTCACAAACTACCTTCTGAACAATATATAACGGTGACAGGTGTTAAGTCAGAACAAAAACAAATATAAATCATGATTTTGGTCAGCAGAAATGATAGCCACTATAAAGGTTGGACCGTGCTATATATTATGGCGTAACTGGGTAATTAATTTGTACAAGGAAGGAAGACTATTAAACCTCCTGACCCTTCGTCCACCTTCGGCTACGTTATCCTTTATCAAATATTACCTTTGGCTATGAGTACGGTCTAATGTTGGGATATATTAGATTGGGTGTGTCTGAAATTGCGTACAATGTAATCAAAAGTTTATGGTAGAAGGGAATTGATGTTCAAATATTTGAGAGAGGTAATATATTATCAAGATATTGCTTGTATCGAAAACAAAACTTTGATGATGAGATTTGAAATTGACCGACACTTGATGGAAAACCATCATAACCTATTTAGACACCACTATATTGTGAAATTTTTGCCAAGCCGTTTACAGAACCGCAACAAGTGTTCCACCATTGTGGAATAAATTCACCACTGAGATTAGCAAGAGAAATGAATATCCCAGATTTAACTACTACTGAAATCAACAATGAACACTACTTTTCATTGATCCATATTATAGAGTATTGTCATCCATAATTATATCACCATTGAGTAGTAGCATCGAATAGAATGTTGCAAATTTTTCTATCGCAGAATAATTTTCAAAGAGAATTGAGTTTCATCAAACGAATTGCTGTCAACAGAAACAAGGTAGATATATTTGACTTCATCCTTTCCAGAAAGGTACAGAAACAAGCTATGAACCAATTTCCAAGAAATTATAGAACGCGTCACAGGACATCAATGTACTTTGGTCAACCCAACCAATAACGTTTTCTGAAACTAATAGACTTGTTTGTAGCTTACAGAACAAATCAAGTCCACTTCAAATGATGAAGACAATGTATTGGATTCTTCATAAAAAATATTAGAGTTGCGGATTTTCTTAACAGATTACTGATCATTCCACAATGGTAGATATACAGAAGAGTAACAAATTGTTGACCTTTTTTACGCGCTTTTCAGTATTCTTGTACCCTAGACTCCTTATTGAATGGAAACTGTGATCATCTCAAAGAATATTTCATTAAATTGAATTGAATTTAGTGGCCAACTTTTGTCCGAAATGATATCGTGATAGAAATCAACGAATACCAAATAGGCCATATATTTGTTTCGTCTCATATTGTTATTACCTTGTAGTCAAGGTTTTTTTCATGTACCTGATGTACTAAGAAAAAATACACAATATGAATACTGGAATGGATTTAGCAGCCTATTTGATCATATGCTCACCTAAATTCAAAGTAGAATTTCCAAAAAAATAAATACCAAAGGCTGAAAATGAAATGAAAAGTTTTCTTATGAATTTTGGTTTGAAATCGATGTCTATATAACGAATAGAGTATATGTGTAATGGATGAAGCTTATATTTTGTGTCTATTGTTGAATAAAACGTATAGATTCAGGAAAGATATTATATTAACATAAGTTCAGGAGGAAGTCACTTACCAAAAGAAGTATCTGATGGTGAAGGATTCTTCATGAAGGTTTCAAAGGAAGACATATAATAATAATGATAATGATAACATATGTTACTCGTGTGTGGTGTGAGCAATGAGGAATATGAAAAAAATACGAGAAGTAAAAGCTCAATCTGAAATATATACAATATACAGAATCAAATTTGTGGAGATCAATACAAAACATAGAGATGTGAAGAAATATTGATCATATATATGAAAACTGTGGCGAAATGGAATAGAGTGTACAATGAATACATGCGGTTTCATCAATCAAAAATGAAAGGTCCCAGCGAAGCCATAATTGAAATTAAAATATTTCTAACATATATTTCACTTGTTGACTTTCAAATTGATTCCTAATTGCTCTGATTCATCAATTCACTGACTTGTGTATGAGATTTGTATGAAATTGATACTTGATTACACTTCTCAAACATTTCGACAATTTTTGTGGAGTTATGCTGTGTATGTATTCATTTAACGAATGTTTCAATCCAGTATAGAACATAAAGGGTGTCAATATTTTCTGGTGAAGGATTATACACAACGGGTCCCAAAAATTGGTGGATCTTTGCCCTATTGACTTGTGTATAAATTGTTAGGAATGCCTCACTGGCTAACAACGATATTAAAACAATTATAACACCACCAACTTTATAACATTTATTAGTCTATTCAACAACAATGTCAGTTTCAGACTGCCCCACTTGAACATATTTCAACACAGAAACGAATGTATCATCCTCTTATGTAAACTTATCAGGTGATATTCAGGGCTGTCCCATCCAGTACTCCCAACAAGATAATGTCCAGGGCTGTACGGAGCTCTGATCCTAACGCACTCCCTAACAAAATGATGCTATGTACCTGTTTTTATTTCGAGTGGTATTGTTATGACGTGGCCTACATAATGTTCCCTTTTCCTTATATCGATTCAATACTACTGACTTGTGGAACAGCTGTCTAGAATCGAATACCTCTAGTTATTTATAAAACATATCATTATGATAACGAGGAGGTGCATTCAACCAGTTCCAAAATTATCTTTGAACGATATCCAAGTCACGATAGTGTGACTTGGATACCCCACCCCATTCTATTATGCAGTATATAAAATGAGTACCAAACTAAGTTAATTGTTTTCTTTGTTCAATGTCAAGTCAAGTCAATTGACATTTTACGATATATTCAATATGAAAGTCCCATCTCATGTAAGAATTTATGAAAACCCCTAAATACTTTATATGGTTATCTAGAAATATCTTGAAGAATTTGATTGAATTGAAATTTTTTATTACAACATAGCAAGTAATAAATTTCTGCTGGAGTTCAATGACCGCAAACCATTGTTTGATTTTTTCTGATCTTTCTCTGCCATGTCTTTGACCTCAGACCAAGATTGCTGAGAGTGATAAAAAACAGTATCGTCTGCAGAACTCATTATGCGACCTGTGGTTCCAATTGGAAACAACCCGTTCACATAAATTCTGTAAAGCAACGGACCCAGGACAATTCATTGCGGCACTCCACATTCAATTTTCTTTTAACTGCTTCTTATATTCCTCATTCTCACAATCTGTTTTCTATCTATTCTAGGCATTATCTTTCATTCCAATATTTTCCAAAGTAGGATGGAGTTGTTAACCGTATCGAATGCTTTCGATATGTCAATAAAAATTTCTAGTGGTGATTTATCTCTATGGAGTGCTTTGTATTCATAATTATTTAGGAGTATTACCGCAGTTTCGATGAATTTTTCTGCCCGAAAACCAAACTCTGAGTCAGATAATATAATTATTTTTTCTAGAATTTTACTGAGATTTGTTATTGGAGATTCTGGTCCTCAGTTAACAACTTCATCTCTACATCCACTCTTGAAAACAGGAGTAACTATGGAAGTTTTTAGGCACAATGGAAAGTAGCCGATTCCTGCAACTCTATCGAATATGTGGAATATTGGTTCTGCTACAAACTGAGCCACTAGATTGGTTCTTTGTTATTTTCGTGATATTACAGTCTTGTGTTGGAGTAGTCGGATAGAGAAAAGTCAAATTTCTGTTACTTGTTCGGTAAAACTGAATTCATTTCATTCGCAAAGTTTTTCCTGTGTCAATATGAGTTTTGTTGAATAATTCTACCAGTTGACTTGGATCGTCCATCATATCTCCTTCATCATTTTCCAAAGACTCTATTTCAACATTTCAATTTCCATTGAAAATTTGATTTGCCTGGACTATTCCTATTTTCCTTAATGTCTTTTCTATATTATGTATTTTTGGCTTTTTCGTTTACTTCGAGTTCCTTTTTATACTTGTTATATTCATTATTCAGTGAAACATTCTAAGGATCTTCTCTCAGTTTTTCATCAACTTGACCAGTTGTCAGTCACTAGAAAAACATAGAATATTGGGCCTATATAATGAAAATATAATTCCTGTAAGTATTTAAACTCACAATACATAATATACCTATTTCTCTAATAGTGACATAACTTTCTGTTACCCTTTCTGTAAAATGATACCAAACAATGAGTGAATCCAAGTCGACAATTACCCTTAGAGACCGTCTACTTTTGCTACCCGAATATGTGTTGAATTAATTACAGCGATAATGTTACTATATCACAAAACTGCGTACGACGCAATAGATAATGTCTTGTTATGCAAAATTCCGCTCAACCTCTATTACAGAACCCTAATAGTAACACCGCTGACTCCATTCTGCATGTATACATTTTCTAGACGGTTGAATTTAATGTTATATTCCATCAAACCATTATGAATTTGTCAGCTCGGTCCAAAATAACCATCTGATAATCAACTACCGATGGGGTTTCATGTCTGAAAATCGATATAATATCAGTATCTATACGAGAGCCTGTAGAGTCAAATCAACAGTTAATTTTAATTTTCAGTAAATACTAAATTTTGACGTAAGAACTATTCAGCGAATAAACATTTTTGGCTAATGAGTCGTTTTGACGAAAGAACAATTTTGGTGAAAAAATGTTGGCGAAAGAACCGGCAAATGTCATTTTAAATTTTGGCAGAAGCCAGTATTATTCTGTCACGTAACGCCACTGTTTCAAGTACATTTACATATACAAATAACTGAATGAAAGTAAAAACGTTGAACCAATATATTCCTCAAACATTTCATTTCAAATAAGTCACTCATTTAGAAAAGATAGATAATTACAGTGTGGTCCAACGAAAACTTAACACCTCGATTTTCCGGCGTTAACATGAAAATGTGGAAAATCGCTCGAACCCGTCAATTGCTGATTCGAGGGGGAACAACTTTTCCGCTGTTTTCATCCCCGTGACTTCAACCCCCTAACGGGGGTGAGCACAACCCCTTGATTTTGAATAGGGATGAGGGGTGTTGAGATACCTCATTTTGAAGATCTTATCGTGTACTATCTGCCCGTAAAATTTCACTTCAAAATATCCATCGATAATGAAATAACAGCGAAAATAGTGAAAGAGGCAATATGGAATTTATCTCGAGAATATTATTCGTATCCGACGCATTTCAAAGGTATTGAGTGGTTAATTTTTTGTCCAAAAAAGTAGACGGACCTTGTTTTTGTACCTTAGTCTATCGTGAATTGTTAAGAACGGTACAAGTGTGTACAAGCGATTGTAAATTTGTAGTGGAATTAAAATGGTGTATTCCGTAGAAGAAAGGGTGGAAATGATAAAATTATTTTTCCGAAATAACGACTCTGCGCGCACAACAGCGGCTTTATTTAACGAACGACATCCTGGAAAAAATGTATCCGCTGCTTACGTTGTGCAACTGGTTGCCAAATTTGACGCTACTGGGTCAGTTGGAAACAAAAAGAGGGTGCATGAAAGAGACGAAGCGAGGGACGTGGCTGTCTTAGGTCATATAGCAATGGATCCGACCGTTAGTACTAGGAAATTGTCCGAGATATCTGGTGTTTCACGCACAACAATCATGAGAATCCTGAAACAACATAAATTCCATCCGTATAAGATACGATTGGTTCAGGAAATGAATGAGGATGATCCCGATCGCCGACTCCAGTTCTGTGAAGTGATCAGTGAAATAATTAACTGCAATCAAAACTACATGTTCGATATCTGTTTTTCGGACGAGTGTTCATTTTACCTTAACGGCATTGTAAACCGGCATAACTGTCGGTATTGGTCAGATGAAAATCCACGATTATTTCGTGAGGTGTATACACAGCGCCCCCAAAAATTAAATGTTTGGGCGGGTATTTATGGAAATCACATAATCGGCCCTTTTTTTCTACCCGGTAATCTCACAGGCCAACTTTATCTCGATCTATTGGAGAACGCTATTTATCCAGCCCTCGTGCAAGTATTGGAGAATGCAGAAGACCATCAAACGATCATTTTCCAACAAGATGGCGCACCACCTCACTTTGTTCAACCGGTGCGTCAGTTTTTAGATGACAATTTTCCTCACGCCTGGATTGGAAGAAGGGGACATATTGAGTGGCCACCCAGATCACCGGATCTGGCTCCACTGGACTTTTTTCTATTGGGTCACCTGAAATCCAAGATTTACGCTACCCAGCCTGAGTCACTGGATGATTTGCGAACTCGGATTATAATGAATGCCGTCAAATTACACCAGACATCTTGAGTAATGTACGTGAACGTTTTCAGCAAAACTTATATTACTGCATGGAAGTGGATGGTGCCCATTTCGAACATTTAATAAAGTAATCACAAAAGTACGTACTCTTCCACTCTTTTACCTGTCATGTCGTTATCGATGGATATTTTGGAGCGAAATTTTACGGTCAGATAGTACACGATAAGATCTTCAAAATGAGGTATCTCAACACCCCTCATCCCTATTCAAAATCAAGGGGTTGTGCTCACCCCCGTTAGGGGGTTGAAGTCACGGGGATGAAAACAGTGGAACAGTTGTTCCCCCTCGAATCAGAAATTGACGGGTTCGAGCGATTTTCCACATTTTCATGTTAACGCCGGAAACTCGAGGTGTTAAGTTTTCGTTGGACCACACTGTATATACCCAGATAATGAAAGTTTCATTTTATAAAACGAGAACTTGGAAAAATTGTAGAAGAATCATATTCTATTGGCTCGGGCTGTTTTGAAAATATATTTTTCATGAGCATTACGATTGAATCAATGAATTGACCCGCACTTTCAATAGATGATATCCAATTTCAATTGACTTCTGCCAAAATATTGCATTTTATTGATTTGATGTGGTGGCACCTGCAAGATTTTACGTGAATCAGTACAATTAGAATGCAAACTCAAAATTTTACCCAATGAAACCATTATGACTCAGTCAGCACGGTCAAAAGTAACCGATGTTACATCAGTAATCATACAATAGCCTGTAGAATATTGTATAGTTAATACTTTATATATTTAGCTAATTTTGATTTTAGGAGCCGATGCCATATTTTGGCGAAAGGACTGGTGATTTGTATTCTAATCTTCTGGTGGGTAATAAAATACTATTCTTTAACGTGAAGGTAAAAGAAAGTCTATATTTACCAGTATCAATAGCTCAGTTTCAATAGTGATGAGCTTATAGTGATAAGCTTATTCGCTTATACGAGTAACTAAAGGCAGTCAGATGAAAGTAACAAATTTTGAACGTTGAAATATTTTATTTTAATACAACTCTTCAAGTCGATGGGACTTGATTCCATTCACCAAGTTAGGACAAGTTTGGCTCTGGAATACATAATAAAAACATGGATCCTGGAAAAATCTGACAGAGTCCGGCAAATGATTTGAGATGAATCAATATCATGTCATTTATATTAGAAATTTCACAAGAACTACCTGACAGGAATATGGTACTCGCTACGAGGCCACTGTATCGAGACTTTCATACAGTGGATTCCATTTAAAACGAGCCACACTGAATAACTTCGGGTACAATGATTTTCAGGAAAAATAAAAAATCACCCCAACAATAGTATACAGGTGGACAGATTTTGACATATTCAGATTTGATCTAACCTTCCCTATCGCACCACCAGAGTATGTCACCATTTTTAATGGATCAATTGTTTTGCATTATCAGATATTAAATGATGAACAGAGCAATACATTGATGAACAAAGAAGAATACATTATGGTCTGAAGCTCATAGTTTAGAAACTGAAAATTATTTCAGTTGGAAACGAGCCACCCTGAATGAATTTCTGTACAAACTGTAACCTAGGTTTCATAAGTGTTTTTGTGAAGTCATTTGAAGTCATTAGAAGATTTGAGAGGGAATATCACGAGGCATTGCAGAGAAATAACTACCGATATTCTCATCCATAGTCCAGTCATTATAGTAAGTTCACCTCGGAATTCGAGATACCCAGCTGTAAGTCTGTAAATACTTGTATATTGACACCCTAAAAGTTGTCTCAAAACCTACATATGGTAGGCTGTAAGCAACTATCAAATTTCAAGGTCAAAGGTCACAAAAATCGGTTTTTTGCGATTTTTTTGGAAATATCTCATTTCCTATGGGTTTTTTGCTATTTGTATTCATTATCAATATTGTAGATTACAAAATTCTCTACAAATTTTGTTGAAAAAATTTTTTTATACGGTGAACCGTTTTCGAGATAGAGGACGGAGAGCACGCGGTCACAGCATCACTTCAGGTCAACCGGTGCCTCCGGTCGAAAAGGCGCCATATATAGTTGATGAACTATCGATAAATCAATGATTATAAATATTTGTCAATTTTTATTAACTATTATATTATATTTTATCATTTTTTTCCTAACTTATCCACTTTTCATTCAGTATTAATTTATTTAACAACACTTACCTGCCTAAGTAATTGCAAAATTGTTAATCAAAATATATAGGAATTATATTTGAATTTTAACCTAATTAATATTCATAACTTCTCACACGATGGAAAAAAAAATCAAATAAATTATGAATTAATCTTTTTATTAAAAAATATCATTGAATACATTTATTTTTATTGGAAGTAAAGAAATGGAATAAAAGGTACAAAAACTACAATTTATAATTCTAATCCTCTTCTTCCTCTTCATCGTCGTCTTATGGCTGCTGATAAATTTCAAACTGGTCTTCATTATCGTCTTCAACGACATTTAATAATAATAATACGTCCTTAATATGAGCATACAAGAAGCTATAGGGCAAGTCAAGGTATACAAAATTGTAGTAAAATATATTATTATAGGTATATATATATATATATATATATATATATATATATATATATATATATATATATATACATACATATATACACCACATACACACACATACATACATATACACATATAAGTGAATAAAATAAAATAAATAAATGCTGGCAGACAGCACAGTACATTTGAAGACATAAGAAAACTAAATACTAGCATAAAATAAATATATGTATACAAATGAATAAAATATGTTAATGCTAGCGGACCGCACAGTATATTTAAAGACATGACAAAAGTTAGCACTAGCAATTGCGACAATATTCAAAATCTCATTCAGATCGTACGGTGTAATATGAAGTAAGAAATCTTTAGTTATTTTCCTAAAAATGTGTGCCTGATTTATTAACTTCAATTCATTGGGGAGGACGTTATATAGTCTCAATCCCATTATATCAGGTAGATTGTGACAGAAGTTTAGACGTGACTTTGGTAGGCGGAGCTCGTTTCTTCTCCTGGTGTTGTAACTATGAAAGTCAGTACTTGTGAGAAACGTGTTTTTCTTTTTATAAATATATGTTAAGACTTCCAAAATATAGAGACCGTAAAAAGAAAGAATACCGAATTTCTTGAAGAGATTTCGACATGACTGCAGCTTCGGTGCATTTGTTATGCGGCTGGAGATGTACCCCAGATACTGATTGCATAACTAATTCTGGATTGAACTTGAGCATAATAAAATAATAGTAGACCTTCAGTGTTCAATACATTTTTTAACATTCTGATTTGATAGCATTTAGAGTTCAGTGAGCCGGTGAGACTTTTGCAGTGTGTTTTAAAAGTAAGGTCATTGTCAAGAGAAATGCCCAAGAATTTAATAGTGGTACAGGGTTCGATAGAGATACCGCATAGGTTCAGGTTTAAGGCAGGCAAATTGAGGTTTTGACTGGTATGGAATGTCATGTAGTTTGTTTTGGAAGGATTGAGATATAGCGAGTTTTTACTTAACCAACCGTGTAGGACATCAGTGGTGTTAGATATTTTATTTCGGAGTTCTAATTTTGATTTATCTGAGAGGAGTAGAGTAGCGTCGTCAGCATATAAGCAAGTGAACGCTTCCCGTAAAACTATTGGGAGTTCATTTATATAGATGATAAAAAGTATAGGAGTCAAGACAGAGCCTTGAGGTACACCAATATTATTTTCTTGTGGAGATGAGAAATATGTGAGTTTTTTATTTGCACTAGTGTGGCTAATTTTTACTCTCTGGGTTCTTCCTTCAAGAAAAGAACTGAACCAATCGTGGGATTTTTCTCTAATTCCAATTTGATAAAGTTTATCAAGTAGTTGTTTATGTATTACGCAGTCAAAAGCTCGACTAAGGTCACAGAATATTCCAGTTGGATTGTGTCCTAGCTCGATGGCATTAACAATTTTCACATAAAGGCAATGAATTGCACTCTCGGTGGAATGTCCAGTGCGGAAACCGTGCTGGTTTGGGTGAAGTGAATTGTTTATATTTAGAAAGTTCACAAGTTGTGAAAGCATTGTGTATTTAAAAAGCTTGGAGAATATGGGGGGAACAGTAATGGGACGATAATTTTCCATATTTTGCGGATCATGTTTTTTTAGAATTGGAGATACAAGAGCATTCTTCAATCTCTATGGGAATAAGCCCTCTTGAAGGGAGGCATTTATTACATGAGTGAGAGGTTCGACGATAGAGGTGGCGATTTTTTCAATTAGGAATCCGGAAATATCGTCTGTGCCACAGGTGTGTTTATTTTGGAGTTTGTACTTTATAGTATCCATAATTTCCTGTTCAGTCACGTATCTGATAAAGAAACTATTAGGCAAATTTTTATTCATATTCTTAGGAGGTGAGTTACTTTTATTGATTATTTTATTAATGGTGTCATACGGGGCCTGAATAAAGAAATCATTGAAGGCTTCGGATACAGATTGTGGATTATTAATTACTTTATCACCTGTTTTAAGGGAGATGTTTTTGTGGGTAGTATATTTTCCGTTCAGAGTAGAAATAATACTCCATGTGGTCTTGTTTATGTTGGAAGATGAATGAATTTTGTTGATATAGTAATGGTTCTTTGTATATTCGATCAAATTTGAGTGATTTGTTCTAGCTGTTTTGTATATTGCGTTTAGTTTTGGATCCGTTGCTTGAGCCTGAAATAAAGTTTTTAAATTTTTACTCGATTTTTTGACTGTTTCGTTTACCCAATCTCTACCGAGATCCGTTTTTTGCTTTGATATTCTAACTTTTATAAGTGGACATATAACATTATAATGATATAATAAAGTGTCATGAAAAGAGTTAAATTTCGTTTCTGAACTGGTTGCTGAATAAACCTCTGCCCATGTTTCATTTTGGAGTGCGTTTATGAGATTGTTGATGTTTATATCGTTCATAATTCGTTTAGATATATAGATTTTATCATTGGCGTTCCTGAGTACGAGCTTGTTGAGAGAATAAAGAATCGTACGATGGTCCGAGAAATTATTGTCCTGAACTTCATAATTGTCACAGTCGGTGTCGTTGCTGTAGATTTGATCAAGTATTGTTTGAGTTGTAGAGCAAATACGTGTTGGTTCATGAATTCTAGGATTGAGGTTATATGTTGCCAATAGCTGAGAGAAACTAGTTTTATCATTATTCCCCAATGAATTTAGATTAAAATCACCATTAAGAATTATGGCAGCATTTTTGTGGAAAATGTTATTTAATAAGTCATTTAGCTTATGAAAGAAAATATTGAAGATTCCAGTGGGAGATCGGTAGCATGTTAAAATTATGTACCTTTTACCAGGCAAACATTCCCAGGATACACCAGTTATTTCTATATTCTTCTCGTCACAGAATTCAGAGAGATCTAGCGGTTTGACAGTCAGGTTAGAATTGACCCATATACTTACACCAACACCCCTAGATAGTTTCCTACAGTAGTAGCTGCATAAGTTGAAATTTGAAAAATTGGTGGCTTTTATGTTTTCAACATTGGACCAAGTTTCTGTTAAGCAGATAAAATTGAGTTGATTGTAGGAATTTTCTATAGTTATATTATCAACTTTGTCTTGCGTAAGGCACTGAATATTCATTAATAAAAGGTCAAACTTGCCATTTATCTCATTAGCTAGTCCTTCTGCGTCACTTTTTGGCGAAGGTGTAAAAAACGTTGTACATGAGCATTATCAGGCCATTTGGAAGGATCCATTGCATCATCAAGGTGACGTTCAAAAATTGTTACTTTAAATGAAGAGTATATCTCAGGGAATTTGGATGATAAAGCTTCACACTTCCCTTCGGGAAAATAAGATTTTGTACATTCCTGAAGATCTTCAACAGTCATGGAGGGATCCGTTCTGTAGACGTGGAGACTCACATGTTTGGGTACACCTTTCAGTTCTTTACCATTAGCAGTCAGAGAGTTGTTTTTACCGATGACAAGTTGTCATCTAGGTCTTCTTTTCGTAACCTGATTCCATTCTCCCGTAATTTGCGGGTCTTTCGTCAGATTAATAATGTCATTCATTGATTGACTGGTTTGGGTTTGCAAAATTGCATTAGACACTTCTTGTCTTGTAATTATAGAATTTACAGAAGAGCCAGAGGAGCTGGCAACCCTGTCTTTGGAATCATTGTTTATATTGGGAGAAGCATCGTTCGTTGATTTAGTTTTATTAGGATATGTTTTTTGTCTCCGCTTTTTTTTTCGGAGGGTCCGTTTTTCGTGGCATGATAAGAAGCCTTCAAGTTGGTCATCTCCTCTATTTGAGTTTTTAGGAATTGAATACTCTCTCGCAGTTCATTTATCAACATATCTTTTTGTTTTATAACATAGTTGAATATGTTGATATCTACCTTGTTGTCTGTTGAAAGGTTTTCAAGGGCATCGAAGAATGCTTGATCTGTGTCATCACTGTGAATTCGATCATTCATTCGAACTTTCACTGGGCAACATGCAACTGTATCCTCACTTATGAAATTCATATGGTTCAGAGATTTTGCACAACTTACATGGAAGTAGTTAGAACAGTTTGTACATTTTACACCGGTTTTTAAATTATTTCTGCACTTTTTGCAAGTTTTAATATTCGGAGCTGATTCAGACCCGACCGTACCTTTACCCGCCATGTTGTCTCATTAGTCTCATTTGTCTCAAGTTCTTCCATGATTTCGAGGTCAAAGGTTCCATCTTCGTTAATGTCGCTCTGATATGGTAGAGCATTGAGACAAGCTTGCCCATTACATTGGTCACAAGCTAAAGAGCATAGCAAGCCCGCTTTCCTGCATCCGCATCGCGAACCACAACCACTATTGCAGTTGCAGAAAATTGTATTTAGCAAATCTTCTGGAGCAGGTGGTAAAATTGTCATGATAGGCTCCAGAAAATCGTTTCGCATTGCCCAACCCCATACCTGGGGTTCCAAATCATGTCCTAACCAAGTTTGAACTTGAAAATATACACGGTTGAAATGTTGATGAGCAGCTGCACTTGTTGGTGGAATATTTGAAAGCTGCACAGGTTTATTAAGTTTTGTAGACTTGACGTAATGCATATAACGAAGATGATCGAGACTTTTCACAGATTTCGAAGCATTATAGACTGCCAATAAGGTTTGAGTTCCACTCTCTAATAATCTCTGGGCCGAACAATTTTCTTCCTCAAATGCTGCAGCTAGTTCATCCAAATTTGTCAGTTTCTCAAAAACTTTTAAAAATGATTTTTTTCCTTTTTTAAAAAGCGCAGAAGTTGTGTCACAGCCACTTAATGCGTGCAGAAATAAAATATGTTTTTTAGAATGATTACATTACCTTTCCCAACTTTTTCAAAGAAATTTCTTGTTCGTAAAATAGTGTATGCCCAATTGAAATGATGAGTAAATCAATATAATGTCCTATTATAACTGCAGTTTTTTTAGACTTTGATTCTTCAATTGCAGTTTCAACAATAAGAACATCCGCATCATCTCTGGCTTGTTTAGTAGTAATATTTGCAGCTTGTAATTTTTCAATAAGTTCATATTAATGAACTTATCTTTGTTATTTCGATTTGATAATAATTTTTCTTGAGTAACTGGTACAACCATTGTTTCATCGACACAAACTTCATACGTTTTTGAAAGTGCAGCAGGTCTTCTCTGCTGCTCCATAGCTTTTACGTTCTTACTGTAGTCTGAATATCCGTCAAATACAACAATTATTTTGGAACTATAATGCCTTTGTAAATAATTCATGTATTTATCAAAAATAATAGAAAAAGTATCTTCTCTGTTCCATACAACATGATGAAGAAGAAATTCGCCATCAATAATGAACGTTTTAGTAAACGGTTATCAGTATTATTGAATAGATATAGATTTAATGCATGAAGAAAATGACAGAATATAATATAATAGTTAATAAAAATTGACAAATATTTATAATCATTGATTTATCGATAGTTCATCAACTATATATGGCGCGTTTTCGACCGGAGGCACCGGTTGACCTGAAGTGATGCTGTGACCGCGCGCTCTCCGCCCTCTATCTCGAAAACGGTTCACCGTATAAAAAATTTTTTTCAGACAAAATTTGTAAAGAATTTTGTATTCTACAATATTGATAATGAATACAAATAGCAAAAAACCCATAGGAAATGAGATATTTCCAAAAAAAGCGCAAAAAAAACCGATTTTTGTGACCTTTGACCTTGAAATTTAATAGTTGCTTACACCCTACCATATGTAGGTTTTGAGACAACTTTTAGGGTGTCAATATACAAGTATTTACAGACTTACAGCTGGGTATCTAGAAATCCGAGATTCTTAACTAATTTAAGCTTAAATGACTGGATCACCATGTGAGGGCGGCAATGGAAGCTCGTTTGTACCATTGTATGGAAGTTGGTAGGAACGTTCCTGAACATTGACTATGGAATTTTTTTTCTCACTGTCCAGTCATCAGATTTTAATTCAAGAATTGATGAAAATTCCCTTTTTCTGATTTATTACTTCCGTATTTGTCTCTAGAACGTATATTTCAGAATGTAGCCCCTGTATAATTGTTGACCTGTTTTTTAATTTTTCCTGCAAATCATTGTTTCAAAAGTTATTCAGAGTGGCTCGTTTTAAATTTAATGCACTGTATCTACAGATCAGGTTCAATAACAAAAACGGCTTCATATCAGGTTCTGGAAAAAATAAAATATACCTACAAGTACAAGAAAGTGCTTTCAATTTTGGGAGTATTCAAATGATGTTTCGCATACAAAAAAAACTTCTAGGTATTTTTCTAGAAGTCTCTAGTAAAACCACTCCTTTCCAACATTTAATCAGAATTTTTTCACGTAACTTCGAATTCGAAATCTCAAACCTTGCAAAAACTCTACGAATTCACATCAATGAAACATTTTTTTTTGGTGTAGAAACTGTGGAAGAGAAGGGATGTCTGTGTAATTCACTGTTAACATATGGAAGTACCTATTCTGGATGATTCTATTCGGGTTGTACTTCAAAATAAACATCTGTGTATGATTTGCAATTCTTTGTAAGAAGATTTTATTGATTTCCTCTCTCATTATTTTTCCAGAAGTTATTCACATCCTATATGATGTAGATTTCAAAAATGAATTTATCATAAGAACATATTGTGTATTCATTATATATTGCACCAATCCTCATAATCATTATCATCAATTATCTTCTTGCCTTTGATGCTGAATTCTCCTTCCCTATGTTGCATAAAATAACCCTACTCTCGAGACAACAATCAATTAAAAACCGAGAACCGGAAAGTCAAAACCGCAACCGCCGACATGCAATTCCAATCCGACGAAAACTAGCAACTCGCAGTTCCGCCTACCAGGATTCCCAGGATTTCTTTTGTTTGAAGTGATTCCTGCAGTGACCTAAATGTTCAGAGCTGCCACACCAAGTCCGCAGCTGCCGATCGAAGCACATTTACATGCTTTTCATATAGTCGCGTCGGTGAATTCGTAAAAGAGGTAATCTTTGGAAAATCTTCAGAATATTCTCGATCAAAACAGCTCTGCAATCATGAATTATTAGTTTTTTGGGCTGTGGTTGCTTGTGCCGTAAAAACTACAGAGAAAAACAGAAATAAATTCCTCATTCGGTGATTGATGTCGAATAATAGCTCACCAACCAATCGCCTTGGAAAACATCATTCATTTCTAATATCCATGTACTGAGTGTACTGTCGATTCCATAACGGTGTCTTCACAAGAAGATATATCATCACCTCCACTCATTCAGCGTTGCCCTTTCAGCACAATCGAGTCCAGTAATGCATTCGTGTTTAAAACCAACGCGAGTCAAAAGAGTGCTGTCTGTGGTTGGATCATGAATGTGTTGTATTTTGCACCATGTTCTCAACATTTCTAGATTGAGTCTGTTGATGATTCCATAGGTGGTGTCTTCCTAAGGGGAGATGTCAACGCCTTTACTCATTCAGGCTTATACTTAACGCTCCTACACACTCAGGCCTATACTTCAAGATAGTTGAATTCAGTAGTGGATTCGTGGTTCAGCCTAGTACCTCCAATGATACCTAGGCACTCAGATGTCACTCTTCAATCATGATTTTTTCAACTGCTGTACGTAACTTCTTATCGTTATTGATTTCTTTCAATGGAATCATTTCACTTCCATTATAAAAAACGGATGTAATTCAGTGGATGCATGAATGAAGGAGACATTATTTTTTGTGTGTTTAAAGATTCCATGAGATCATGCATTGCCCTCATTTCGGTACGGAACTAAAAGCTCTTCGAGATATGTGTATATTCATCTCCTATCGAGGTTATTTCGCAAGTGATTGATACACCTTCTTCGTTTTCAGTGCGGTCAATGGACATAGGTCATTCTTGCCCCTCAAATATAAGCTGCAGTCCTCGTGGTTCTGGCTCTTTCAGTGGAAGAGCTTCATGAAGCAAGAGCCGATTCGATCCCTCTACGAAACCTTGCATCACTTGGAAGGATCGATTGCAGCTTGAGAAATGGTTCTGATACAGATTCTGTGAAACATGTTCTTCCTTACGAATCAGTAGAGAGTTGTCCAGAAAATCTTGAGAGGAAAAATGTATTACATAATTTAGGAAACACTTACTACATGAATAACATTTTTCAAGTGTTGTTCATGACGAAGAATTTCAAGAACAAAGTTTTAAAGATGAACGAGAACGAGAATGTTTCATACTTATTCACCAAACTCAAACATCTTTTCCACCAACCGATTTTCTGGAGTCTTTGAAGTCCACTAGATACTCGTTAGGACAACAGGAGGATTGCTCCAAATTCTTGTGGTTCTTGTTGCGTAAAAAAATAGCAGAATCAATACTCCTGACCACTCTGGATTGAATGATTCCATACAGTCTATCTCGTCTTGAATTGGTAGATCTTTTTTTGGAAAAATCTCCACTTGTATACTCTGTAGTAAATGTTCAAGAGATAGCAAAAACGTATGTAATTCTGTGGAACTAGTGTTTTCTAATATGACTGACAATCAGTCCGTCCAAAGCTTGTTGTTAAATCATCTGAAAATGAAACTTTCAACAGGTGATGATCAACTGTATTGCCAAACATGCGCCAAACTAACTGACTGTTATGAGAAAACAAGTATTGCCGAGGCATCAGTCAATCTAATATGACTCAACCTCTGACGGAAGCACTAAACTCTTACGAAGGTTCGAAATAGATGAAGACTCCAATCTGGCAGTCCAATATTATAATCTTCATGTAGTTCTTCACTGTGGTTCTGGCGTTAAATTTGGTCATTATTACGCATTGGTCAAAGACGAAACGTACAGGTTTGAGTTTGACTATAGTCGTGTCACTGAGTGTTCTGACGAAGTCTTGAATTTATTGGAGCCTCTGGGGACACCCTACATTTTGCTTCATGAAAGAGAGGACATTGGCAGATCGAGATCTTCAAAAGATGTGATGCTGCAGGTATTTTCAGATTTTCGTGCAGCTGAAAAATCAAATGCGCCACTGGAATAAATGAAGTCGCCCCCAAGCGCCAATTAATTTTTGATGTTTCATAATTCCATGAT
Organism: Leptinotarsa decemlineata; assembly: GCF_025532065.1. Classification (NCBI taxonomy): domain Eukaryota; kingdom Metazoa; phylum Arthropoda; class Insecta; order Coleoptera; family Chrysomelidae; genus Leptinotarsa; species Leptinotarsa decemlineata. The sequence goes on along the minus strand of NW_027412533.1, from coordinate 7,519,669 downwards.
TTTTCTTACTTCCTTCTTCAATATATAGGGAGAGAGAATCATTCTTCAGAGCCGTGGGAGCTGTGTGGCATGGTTCATTTGTTAGACACGCAAGTTTCTAAATGCACAAAATGTGCATTCACCGTAATTGGGGTACTCTAATGTTTTCCCCAGTTCAGCTGTAATACTTCTGGAAACCTGGTTCTTGTCGAGACATTTATTTTGAATGGTTACATTCTATATGATTAGAGCTGAAGCTGTCAGTAACGCTATCATTACGTTATCTTCTACTGCAATAACTACATCATTTTTTTTGTAGAGCTTATTTTCAGACAGTTTTTCCATCTGTTTCCTAAAGAAATATGTCTAGTTGTTGTGTGGAATATGTCCAGTTGTACTATGAGTAAAAATGTATAACATATTTCTGAAAATAAAGTTCGTGGGTATCAAATCGTTAGGTTTGGCTTTCTGAACGGAGGTACCATTTTATCGTGTTCGAGGGGATTCAAGTGCTCTATGGATTTTGGAGTTACTATCCAAGACTACATGGGGAAGCATTAGAAATTCAGAAACATTGAAACAGTTTCGAATGAAGAGAAGAAGAAATCAACAACGATAATATCTGGCTACCAACACTCAATTCCCCTCGTATCAGGTGATTCAATTCAACCAATAGAAACGAAACCAGACTCGTCATCAATGGAATCAGACCCAAGTCAAATCTCCTTCAAGGATAACCAGAAAATTTAATAATGCGCATTCAATAATGTCTCTCGTAGACGAAACACCAGAGATATAAACCCGCAACAAATCAGAAAAATAGCTTCTATATAGTTATATATGGCCGTGATAATTGAGTCTCTTTGAAAATGATTTCTGAGAACTTTCGATAAATATTTCATCGAAGAGACTACATGTCCACGGCTGCCGATCGAAGCACATTTACATGCTTTTCATATTATCCCGTTGGTGAAAGCTGGAGGGCAAGTTTATCTTCGAACTTATAGAAGGGAGTGTGGGAAGGCAGGAAAACTCCAACTTGAATAAATTAACCCCATTATCAATGTTCGGTATTTTATGGGCTGTCGGAGAAACGTGTTCAATAGCGATTATTAATGACTGGTGAATTATTGGAATTATTTCCCTCCATGATTGGATTAGGTTAGGTAATCGATTTTTTATATCATAAGGATAGGTAGAAGTGAACTAAATGATTCGTTTTTGAGAGGTTTAGTGATTTGAAATTGAATTCAGTTGGTTACTTCCTTCTATGTTTTGGACTTCAACAAAAGTGTCACTATAAATGACAGCTGAAGAAGTATCAGTTCCAGAAAGTTGTCGCTTTCGGAATTAGACTTGTTTGCTCTTGACGAAGTGAGCATAATCATATATCAATTCAATGGTTTCCAATATTTTTTTAACAATGAATGAAGGAATTCATTTTATATCATCCAATCTTCATGCTTCATGAAGATGAAATTTTCAGATTGAAAGTGAGGTTAAGTACGCATAGACATGTTTTCGAAATGACGACGAAAGAGTTGATCTCAATAATGTTGAAATAATTGATGAATACTACATTTTTATGGTGTTTATGATTCACCCACCTATAGATTTTCCAATTTGGAAAGTATTTTGATATACCTGATTGATTCGTTAGTGGTAATTGCAGAGGAGTTAGAATATTCGATGTCCAGGCAGTATTTGCCAAGACCTGTTTGTTCGATAATTCTAACATGAAATATGGAACCGGAATCTCTGGCGTAGAATAGATCCAGAGCATGCACTGTTCCAAAACACCAGAACTGCAATACACTTATGGGCGCGCGTATCAACAACCTTGTTGATGTCTTCAAGAAAGTGAATTGATTCCTGAGTACTTTCTGACGCACATCAATCATTTCAGGTAGAAATTATCAGAAAATGTCCTCTGCTAGTTCCAAAAGAGTAATTCATGAAAAGATGAACAACGGGTTGTTTGGAATGAGACTTTTGTCATTGTTCATAGTTCTCATATCAGACTTTTGCTATTTCCACTCTTTCGAAAACATCCAAACATCTACAGATCTCAACCATTTCAGAGAGTTTTCATTCATTCTGTGGCCTTTCTACAAGACTTGTTTGGTGACACTAGATTTTTATGGTCTCTGAAACCGGATTTGTATTGTGTGATCTGTGGAACAAATTTTGGAGGCTCGCCTAGACTGCTTACATATTTTTATCGTAATTTTCACAGTTTATTTCATATATCCCTAACACTTCATTCACCAACATATTTTTTTTGGTTATCTAACATTTGATAGTGAGCAAGAAGTTTGGAGGGCTACTTCCGAATTGCCCTTTTCAAAAATACCATTCGATTCGTTAGTGTATCCAAGAATATATCGAAAAAAAATACATTTTTCCTATAAATATTGAGTTGTAGACTGTAGCTATTTCTGTTAGATACAAAAAAGACTACTACAAGGGTTGGGATTCAGTTTACTTCATCTTCTGAAGACGCCAACTTAGTTTTCAAAACCTGTGTCGAAAAGAGTGTTGCATTTCTGTTGTTGGAAAAAAATTAATTTGTTTCCATCTTTGCGTGTGATGAATTCCGTTGAAATTAGCATTTTTGACAGGTAATTAGTATTTTCCGAATTTATTATTTCTAAAATAGTTTTCATTGATATGAAATGATGGATTTTGAATCTATGTTTTTCGATTGCATTTCAAGAAAGATATATCTCGTATATTGAGCTCAATTGAATGGAATGTGAGTCGAACATCTGTTCGTCACCGATACACTCTCCTAAAAATGAGTCATTTAGGACGACTTTTGCGGCGGAGGTGTTATGGTGCTTCCTAATTCAAGGCGTATACATTATCAGTGAAAAATGCTTGAAAATTTCTTCGTTTCACAATTTTTTTCATTTCAAAAAGTGCTCTGATTATATGCAACTGAAATAAATGAAAATTTCGGACAGAATTTTACTGGAGTTTTGGGATTTTCGAATCTTGTTTTTTCCAAACTATCTGACGATAGTTGAATACTACTCATGAAGGTTGGTGTGCTGTAGGATAAAACAAACTCAAATTGCTTTTCCATCTTTTCTGTTTTTCTCTTTATCATTTTGAACCAATTCAAACGCAGTAAAGTTGAATAGAAACGGTCCGTATTACCATAATGAATAGAACCCGGAGGTACAATAAATTTTTCGACTGGAAATATAACGAAATTGAACGTTGTAAGGGAAAAAGCAGCCATAAACAAAACTATGGGAACCGACAAAGGGGAAAATGGCGCTGCTTTCGAATGGAAATGCCCTTGCCTCCAATTCTCTTGTATGGTCAATCCAATAAATAGCGAGTCGATTCTGTGTTTTGTCTCTGAACCTACCGAAGAAGAAAATCTAATTCGCTAAGTGAATACGGATTCAAATTTTCTGAAACCAATGGAATGCTTTGTTATTTGAATATTGACAAATCCAGTGTTTAGGAAAAAATTAGAAAGATTGTTCCGAAAAGGAATCATTGCGAAAGGGAGTGATGTGGAATAAATATAATTTGATAAAAATAAAAAACACGCTTTAAAAGAACATCGAATTGAAAAGATAAAATTATTTTTTTAAATAAGCCTGAAACAATAACGAACGAAACAAAGTAGTATTATTGTGAAAAAAGTGACAGGCGCTTGATATACAAAAAATACGGCACAAAGCGCCCACGCTTTTTCACAATAATACTAGTATTTTTCGTTCGTTGTTGTTTTAAGCTTATTTAAAAACATATTATTTTTATCTTTCCAGATCGATGTTTTTTCAAGCGTCTTTTCTAGTTTTTTAAATTATAGTAATTTTTCATTCTTCAGTTACGTGTGCTTTAAAAGCGTGTTTTTCAGTCTTTTTGAACTATATTTATTTCATCTAAACTTTGGGATCAATCATGCCGTATATTGTTTAGAAAAATGGCCATTGATTTTTTCCGATTCCGGAGAGGGAGCCTGAAAATCAGCTACCAAGTCCAAGGCAGCAGCCGCGCAAAGAAGGGTTACAAATAAGGCAGCAGGCGCGTCTGAATAAACAAAATACTTTTCTCAAATGAAGAAATACATGTAATCTATGTTCAAATTATATCAAGGAGTTACGTTCAACGCCATCTGCCCGCGAATAGATCAAGCAATAATGTCGATAATCAAATACAGATTCCGAGCATTCAAATGGGAATACATATGAAATGAATAGGAGAGTTACAAACAAACAAACAATCATACATACATACATACAGGTGAGTCTAATAATAGCGTGTTAAAAAAATACTCTCACAAATTCTTTGAGGAAATAAAATGCTGATACATGACAATATGAATAACTTTATAGCCAAGACTGGTTATTTGATCTATGAAATAATAATTACCAGAGTTCAAGTTGTTTTTTTCAATTGAAAAAAGTGCGTTCACAGTCAAAGGTTAAAGTTCAACAACACCTCAAGTCCTGGTTGAATCGCGTCTTGTGTTTTTGTTAGTTCGACGTTTCGGCTTCGACTTTGAAGCCATTTTTAAAGAGCTATCACTACACTGAGGTCTCATCCTGTTAGATTGTGACGGAAGAACTGATAATTAGAACAGATCTTAAAATCAGGAGAAATAGCTTCAGTAAAAATTGTTGGTTTCTAGATTGATGAATAGTTTAGGCATTGAACTTATCATGTAGAAGCTTAGCAGGTGGTAATATACATAATGATTTAAATTACTATGAAAGCACTACACATAATTTGCACAAATAGAATAGCGATAGACATGTCCCAGTTTTGTGAACATTCAAGTGGAAAGCTTACATGAAAGTGTGTTTTTTGAATACATATATTCCAGTTTATATGTTTCCTCTTCTTCTGTTGAAACGAAATGCAATCAGATGGCATACATATATGGCATCTACTAAACGAAGACAGATAAGAGGAATCATTTAAAGATTGTTCGACTAACCTGAGAGGGAGATCAAATTGAATTATTTAGATATTGTATTTCCCTTTTGGTACAACCCACCCGCCACCGATTCAGACGTAGGTCCCAATGGAAGTGTGACCTTGATCACAAGAAAGACTGACTATGTGATTCAGCAGGCGATCAGATCAGGAGCAAAAAGTTTCGATTTTTCTCAAATTATGTGCATTCGATTCTGAAATACTGGTATCTGTCATCAATCAAAGGAGAAATACGACATTCGAATAATTGAGATTGTTCTTCCTTACAGGAAAGTTGAACAATATTTTAATTTAGGGGGATGAAGAAATAGTTGGAATATTTGATTATCCTTTCTTATTGCACATCTCCAATGTTGAAAGAACCTAGATACAAAGTTTGAGCCTCCCAAAATATACCGGTCTAGAGAAACAGTTATGAAAAGGTAACTTCATTTTATGAACACGCCTTTTGCCTCTGCGGTTGGCGCCCCAGTTGAGATATTCAAAAATCCTTCCTAATTGCACATCCACGACATAACACGAACCTACATATGAAATTTAAGCCTCCAAAAACATAGCGGTACAGAGAAACAGTGATGAAAAAGTAACTTTCGTATGGAAACGCGTCTTTTTCATTCCCAGGGGGCACCTCAGTTGGAATATTCATAAATGCTTTCTTATTGCACATCTACAACGAAAAAAGAACCTTCATACAAAATTTCAGCCCTCAAAAATATAGCGATACGCAAAAACAGTGATGAAAATGTAATTTTCATATGAAAACGCGTCTCTTTCATTCCCAGAAGGGCACCCCAGTTGGAATATTTGAAAATCATCCAAGACTTAATAAGCAACCACATTCCAAATTTCAGCTTCCTGGGACTCACCAGTATGGGAAAATAGAGATAAATGTGTGAGTATTAAGTGAGTGACTTTTGCATTTATCAGTATAGATTCGAGGAGAGTGATTGAATGTGATGAAAATTACAATTATTCAACTGAATGAACATAATTAACTTTTCAGATGGTGTTTCGCACAACTCAAATTAAGGCCACGAAATAATCCTGTCGAGATTTCAGTAATATTTCCATTCCTAAAAACTTGAAAAAATTGAATTAATTTTGTGATGTTCGCAATACCACGGCTTTGTACATTTTTCATTTTTCTAGAGTGCTGCTCCCGCATCTGTTCCTCCCAAACAAAGATGAAGATGTAATCCAATTACATTGCTTCGTCTACTTGAAATTCGAATATATTAATGGGCTAAGTAGCTGCGACGCTGAAGCCTCACTTCTAACAGTATTTATTTCAATTTGATGCCAGAGTCTCATTTTTATGGAGGAGCATCGAAAAAGTCAGATAAACTGATTGAAAAAAGTTAGGAGCAGTTTTGTTATTATTGATAATAGGATTTAAAATGATGCCAACACATTGTTGTCGTTATTCGATTCAACTAAATGTTTTGGCGTTAAGAAAAAGAATAGTTGAATTCAACAGAATTCGTTTTATGTGGAAGAAAGAGCGTCAGGAAACAGCGTCAAATGCCGCTCCTAACTTAACTATTCACAATCCTTAGTGTATGAAAATAAGTAAACAAAATATTACTAGACAAAATGGTTAAGGCTTTTACGGCCAAATTTTTCAGTGTAACTATTTTCCGGGTTTGAAGGCCGTGGCGTTTCGCTGACGGGAGTAGCTACCTTCCTCAGAGGTTCATACATCCTGAGTTATTATCTTCGATGACTGGATATTAAGACTGCGTAACGAGTATTTATGTTGAGACCGGTAGTTTGGTGTCCTAATACCTGTATCTGGTTTAGGTGAATTACGTATAGCCTGTTTATGTTGATTCAGGTGGTCTGGTCCCAACTAGCAAATTTAAATTTTATAATGGTTGTGAAAACTTTTCGGAGAAACAAATTGTAAAACTGTATTTCTCTCTGAAATGTTTTCAATGTGTTTATAAAACAGCTAAAAATAGGAAATTGGCACTGTTTTTTAAAACATTTTGGTGTACAAAATAATTTTTTAAAACATTTCGGCAGCTACTACAAAATTTTTCTAACACTATTCATAAATAATCTTATTTTTTTAGTAATTCCAAGTTAGCTTCATAAAATACAAGGCGGCCTAGGAATGATAACAATAAAATAAAAAAGTGTTGAAAATGTTTTCTTAAAGGCGTAATTTTGTATTGAACACTAAGAAAATATAATAGATATGTCACCAACTAAAACCCAACAAATAAAACCAGTTTAATAATTTCACTTTTGTACTTACAAAACTGTTAAAAACATTGTTTGTGCTTCTTATTATTAGTAAAATATAAGAGCGCCACTCTATTGATAAAATTTTTGAAAAAAATGAATAATTATACAAAATTCACTCTGTCGACGTCGCGACGTCTAGTCGCGGATCAACTTTATTTCTTCTAAATAATATAATCTTATAATATCTATGTACTTTTCATCTGTAAATATCACTATATGTGCAGTATTTCATATTTTCAACTCATCTAATGTCAGTATTCCGAATTGCTCTCATTTCAAGATGGCGTCGTTCTATAAAATAATTTGGTACCAATAGTAAGAATTTTAACGTGTTTTAGCCTATATGTTACCCCTATGAAACTGTTGAGAAACACTTAATTCTAGAAGCGATTGTATTGCGACAGAGTCGGACTCTTGAATCAATAGATTTCTGTAAAAATGACAGCATTTATCACGTATTGTTTGGATAAATATCTGCCGGGATGTTTTGACTAAGAAGCTTCTTCTATTGATTATGAAGTCTGTATTTCGAAGGAGTTTTGATGACGGATTTTAATCATCAATAACCTTTTCCTGTTTTTAGCAAAAACAAAATTGTTCTTCGTCTTCGTCTAAAACGAACCACTCTTTAAATATTTTTTTCAATGGCCAATAATACACGACGTAAGTAGATATATATTTATTGGGACGCTAGACAAATAAAAATGACAAATTATACTTCATTACAGGACCTCTGAAATCAATATCAGCTGGTCCTTCTTCAATGCTGCATTTTATTCTTGACAATAGCAAATATATTTTAGTAGAAGAAATTTGATTTTATAACAGTTATTTTATTGTTTTGGAATTGTAGTAAATATACAATATGAAATGGTTGGGAAATTATCATTAAAGTGACAATATGGTAATGAAAACGAAATTGTGTTTGAAAGCATTCCAATAAAATAATTTCATTTAAGCTACAGAAAGCAGTTATGAAATAATCTTGAAATAGTTTTATGAAGAGCATATAAACCTCACAGAAAAGTACAATAAAACTGATAGAAAACAATTACTTTTATAGGAAACTATATTTCATAAGTTGATTGTATACACGTAAATGTGATAATTTCCTGGCTATTTTATAACAGATTTTTTATTTTATTTCATTAACGTTTCTATGACTAATTTAAACAACACTTCTATTGCTTGCAACTGTATTATGTTCACGGCTCGTCTAATATAATCAATTAGCATTTTGAAAGTAATTATAAAATACCAACAAAATAAAACAGTTGCAGCACCATGAAATTATAAAACAATTTTGCTGGTTGGGGTGTAATAATACCTGTACCTGGATTTGGTGAATTGTTGATATTGGAATATGGAATCCAATTGTGAGAAGTTCAAGGATGGCAAACAGCATGAAGACAGGTAGAAAAGGTTCAACGAACGTTATTGTCAATTCACCAAATCCAATTACGGGTAGTATTACACCAGACTACCTGAGTAGGGATTCAACATAAATACCCGTTACGCAGCCGTAATATCCATCATCGGATATATCAATTCAGTATATGTATAAACCTCTGGAAAAGTTAGCCACTCACGCCAGCGAAATGTCAGGAATATATTCCAAAAATCTACGGAAGAAAGTCATATTGAATGAACTTTCAATTCAAATATTTCTAGTGCGTCTCTGAAAAGGTAGCTGATACAGAAAAACTCACATCATTTGTGGATTCAGTACATTGGAATCATGAAAAAAGTTTCCAAATTCCTTATCACTAAGAACGTATTGTCCCCTCAATGAATACATATTATCTAAATATGTTCATAAAAGTTTGCACAGACAAAATACAATTTCCATAAAATATATGTTTTTGAGAGGTTTTATCGTAACATTTTTGAAAGGAACAATCGTTCTGAGTTATATAAATTCTACTTTCATATTGGCTGATGTATTGATTATTTGAATAAGTGAATGAGGATATGGTTTCACATGAGAATTGAAAAACCTTAGCTTTATATTAGGTTGATTTGAGGTTCAAGGAGTAGTGGAGTTTTTTCAGATAAACTCGATTGTTAATGGCACTGCATGTTCATATATGATAAAAATAAGTGTGATGTGAATGCTTTGTATACAGTAATATACACTGTCACCATTGAAGTTCGCACCACATGGGAAACATTTTTTCGAAAAGTTTCAATGAAGTTCAACTTCGGCACTTGTTTGTGCTTTAAATTTAACTCAAAGTGATGCGGCCAACTGCGACCCACTAACGTTCAGTGTTTGAGAAAGTGCATTTCTAGATCGAATTTAACAAAAAGTTACTTGAATAAGTTGTGTCTACGACAATTTTATATCTATTTGCCAAATTTTATGCAACTAGGATAACGTTAACGTTTTGCTTATTTTTGACAGATATCCCCTTTATTTTAAAAAACAAGTTCGGTTAATTGTATTCGGTTTGCTGTATATCGCATAGGTCACAATGACGAAGCATAAACACATACATACGGTTTGATAATTCCAGTCATAGAGAATTCATTTGAATTAAAAACATTTTCAAAACAAATTGATTTCCTGAGAGTGAAAGTTTTTGAACTTTCACTCCACCATCTTCAATCAAAAAGAGTGTGAGGAACTACCAAACAAAATAACTCCTTTATATGTTCTCCATAAGGAGTGTTTTTTCCTTTCCACACATTTTTTTTAATGATAGAGGAGTAGAAAGCCCAAACTCTCCTTTTGAACACGACTATTTATATTTTAAATATTCGATTTTTGATTTATTCAGATCATGTTATGTTCATACATAGCCGAAAATTGGATTTAACGCCTCAAAACAGAAAATATTACGTTTCTTCTACATATACCGAACCAAATATTCACCAGAAGTTATTTTCAGATACATAATAGTACATTGCAGGGTATTCTTGTCAATGATATCTTTTTTAGGAACGAGAGGTTTTGGCTTTCTACTTTTCCATAAAAGGAAGAAAGGAATTAGCAAAATGAAATTTGAATACACGAAAGAAAAATACTTTCGAGACAATTACTTTCATATGAACAGTGAGTAATACAAAAAATACTTTTATGTATTCAGTTTGTATGCCAAACATTCGTCATGGAATTGAATCATATATCATTTACAGGATTGTTACATAATATAGTATATGGGACACTGTCATTCTCAATGGTGAACATCGATGTTTCGGAATAAGACACATGTTCAAATAATGGACATCGATGTTTCGGTATAAGACACATGCCTCAATGCCTCCTCAGCAACAATTTGGATAACATGACCCTCACATCTTTGTGAAGCGTTCATTTTGAAATCAATTGATCTTGTTTTGGAGTTTCCCACATTTTTTTTGTATGAAGATGGATATGTAAAAAGGAAAAACTTGTATTTCCCAAAATTCAATCAATCCAATACCCCTTTCAACATATCTTTTAATTTCATTGCGGATGTTTGGAGGACTAAGTGGGAAAAACGCTGGTTTGTGCTGATTGAATATTTATAATAATAATAAATGTCTTTATTGTTTCCAACTGATAAGGTTCAAGAGTTAATGAACAGTATGGACAAAAATTCGAATGAGCAACCTCAATTAAAAGAAATGTCTTTGACCTTATATAATCTTTAACATGAAATATTCACGTTGTAAGAGTATATTGACGTGTTTTTCAAATCTGAGATCAGCACCTAGGAGAACTCCCAGACTTTTTGCTTCTTGAACAGTTGTGAGAGAAGTTCCAATTATACCAACATCAAAATCATCAAATACAGTAGTGTGATTGATTTTGGAGCCCAAAACAATGACATATTTTTTTTTTGTCATAAATGTGAGCAAAGTATGCTCGTTTCTCCCTTTTGATGGCTTGATTTGTATAATTTTTCATATCTTTATAGTATTTCAGGTGCACAGCTGACTTTGTTGACTTATGCCGTTTTAGAGCCTTGTCCCTGATTGACATCATCTCTTTCAAGACGTCTGTGGGCCAGGGAGCTTTTTTTTGGGAACCCTCGAAGTTGTCAGCGGAGCATGTCTATCGAATAAATCATTCAAACAATTGATCCCATATATACGCAATGTACAACTTACTAAAAATTATCAGAAACATCACCAACGTCAATAACACTCCTCTCTAACATATCATCCTCCACATTTTTAATAACGTCCAATAAGGCAGCTGTGCGCTTTGTAATTCTGGTAGGGGTGTTTATGATATTACTAAGGTTGAATGAGTTCAAAACAGAAGAAAGTTTATCTACGTTAGAATTTTGGAAGTCAAGAAAATTAGTATTCAAATCCCCTGTACAAACTAAGTTGTTCACGGTTGAGTACGATGTAATAAGACTATCTTCAAATTCATTTATAAATGTAGTAACATCCTCAGATGGAGGTCTATAGATTACTCCTACAGCTATCGACTGTTTTTTTAATTCAATTTAGATCCACAAAGTTGTTCACTTGCTTGACCCACACACAAAATAGTTTCACTGTGAATATTTTTAATTACATAAATACAGACCCCTCCTACTCTTGAAATTCTGTCCACCCGGTAGAGTTTATACCCGTCAATAGCAATCTGGTTCTCGCCAGTAAGTTATGTTTCAATTCCTGAAGAGAGGGGTAACAGCGACCTTACATTGAGACATCCTATTTTCAAGTAGTTAACACTATCCACGCTCAATGCAAATACATTTTCCTGAATATTTTTCTACATTGGCTGAAATATTGAATTTGCAATTTGTGATTATGATTTCGAAAACATACACCTGGAATTCACGTTTCCGCTCATTGCATTTCTTTTTGAAAATATTGAAAATGGGAACACTCATACGAACATAAATACCCCCGATCGCCTCTCTGTTACAATGTAAACTACTCATATCTGTACTGTTCATCACATTTTCAATTCGAACGCAGCTCTTCTTCACAAAAAAAATGGAATGAACATGAACACGGAAAAGGCAAACACCGTCGGTGGTGCAGACAGATTGGAAAACTCAAGGAAATTGTTTGGAAAAAGCGTAGAACACGTGTTCTGAGTATGAAACTATGTGAATGAGGTGAAGTCGAAGTTTTATAATATGCATTCTGCATGAAAATTGTGTCTTTCTCTAAAATAGTTTTTGCACGGTGAGGCAGGAACGGAATACAAATTGTTAATCATTTTCCTTGTTAGAGGGTTTTTTAGCGTTTGATATAATTATTTTTGAAAATGGAGAGGATGTGAAGTAAATGAGGGAAAACTCAGAAGAGGATCCCAGTTAGTTGTAGTTCAAGCCGGAAGATGATATTAACACGCCAAGAAAATATGGATTATGACTGAAGTGATGTTTTCTGGGTGTACGGAGACATCAGTAGGGTTACCAAAATTATGTTCATCAAATGACAATTTTCATAAGCAAAATGATGAATTCAAATATTTGTCGTTTTGATGTTCATAGAGGAAAGCTGAGAATCAACTTCCTCAAATCATTCATTTCAATTACAAAAGTATCAATTTTCTTTTTGATTCAATCAATATACTTTCTGTTGACGTTTTGAAGTTCTTTCCCAACACCAAACCATTATTTATAACACCACGATACGTGTTTCAATCACCAAGTGATCATCTTCGAGAGAAAGATTAAAGTAAATCTACATACAATGTATCTTTATTAATACCATAGATATCTCTAATAGGTAATAGGAATCACACGTAAATAGGTAAGACCTTGTCAGTCCTTAGCTCGCACAAGTTTCTCAGCTTCTGAGAGTTGTCGTTCGTATGGGGGCGACAACTGATTAACGGAAAAGAAGATTTAAAACAGATTTTTTCAACTTACCTGCGTTTTAATTGTTTTGAAATCAATTTGACAATGTTGCCTTATTTACTAGTCAGGTGAATCCTATAACTAAAATTATTATTTCAACTAGCTATATAGTAAACTACTAGGTATTGGTCCACCATCGTTATTCATGATATTATTATGTTGACTTATTCATTAGCTCTCGTAGGCATCTAGATGTCTGTTGTTAATTTATCTGACTAATCTCAATAAACTGAAGTCTATGAAATGGTATTGTTGCAAAACATGATCTGCGAGTGCTGATTTTTCTGGACTTCCATATGTTAGGTGTGCAAAGTATTCCTTTTATCTTATTTTAATAGATATTGCATTCTATCCATACTTTGTATTGCAGTTCTTTCATGCACAGTAAAAAAGGACATTCGTGTATACCGGGTATAATGAAACTTGGTGATGAGGTATTTGATAAGCCAAGGACTTCAGAAGTGTATACTTGGTTTCGGACGAGAATATGCTTCGTGAAAATTGTCATGATTCTGATACATTGAACATCCCTGCCTTCTCTCAAATCGATATTGTTACTGTTTCAAAAAAAATAAAAAATAAACTCACCGCAGGCGTTGACAATGTTCCTAGTCTTACGATAGAGGACTGTATCGGATTCATTAACCAACTGCTTACTCTAATTGAATCATATCTAGTTAACAGAAAACAATTCGTCGAATATGAAACTTTTGAATCGGCTCAGTACGTAGTTACATCCGGGGTAACACAAGGTTCTAATCTTGAACCTTTTTATTTTTGATTTTTTTTAATGATTTGATAACCTCTTCGAATATTCCTACCCTACTATTTGCAGACGACCTACAAGTATATTTTAAAATCGACATTACAGACTGCCAAGGTGTACAACATGAATTAGATGTAATCAAACTTTGGTGTAATGATAATCGTCTACAACTGAACGTATCCAAATGTAAAATAATACCTTTTACAACATAAAAGCGAACTTCAATGAACGATTATTCAATCAACAATACTACAATCAAACGCGTACACGAGATAAAAGATCTTGTTATAACATTCGACAGTAAATTAACATTTACAATATATATATATAAGGAATATGACTGCTGATGCAAATAGGATGCTTGGATTCATTCACAGGAATGGCGAAAACTTCAAAAGTATTGCCATCTTGAAATTGCTATATTTTGTGTATAGCAGATCTAAGCTAGAGTATAGCTCTGTGTTATGGAATTCAGTTCACGACTACCAAAAGACTTATTCTTGGTCGACACAATCTGGAATTCTATTGCGAAGTATCACGCACAAATGTTACGCTACGATCACCATTGAGTTTTATGTGCAATAGCTTTCATAAAATCTGCGAACACTGCGATATTCATTTCGACTCTCTAAACGCCTTGGTATCATGTATCCACAATCACTTGTAATAATACTACAAACAACATTTGTGTCAGTACTGCTACATTGCATGTAGCATATATTATATATTTTTCGGCCGTTACTTGATGAAGATCCATAGTAATTTCAAAAACTACACCTTACGATTTGATCTCCACATGTTTCGCTATCTTTGTCAAGTGATTTGAATACTTCATGTTGTTCTTACATCAATATTTATATACTACAGGTAACCATAATTGAGACTACCTCCAAAAAATTACCTTAACCTCTACCTAAGGTACCTGTTCAATTATGATCACCTTGAAGCATTTTACCTCAGATCTACATCAATAATAATTATTTCTCATCATGTTTGAAAATGAAACCATTCCATACACTTTAGTCAATTAATATCAGTTAGACAGGTTAACAACAACAGGTGTCTAGATGCCTATAAGAGCCTAGAAATAATTAACTATGGTGGACCAATACCTGATAATTTACTATAAAGCTCGTTGAAATAATTATAAGTAGATTCAGTTCAATATTCCTCTTGGAGATGATCGCTTGGTGATTGAAACACATAAGAGTTCGGTGTTCTAATAGAACTCTAGTAATTTTTATTACTACATCAAAGGTCCAAACAGTGCATCACAAGTACATCTCATGGGAAACTATCGAATCAGGCATAATATTCCCCTAATCGAATTCGGTTACCCAATGCCACTCTGAACTCAATAGCTATGTTAACCAGCAATTATATCGTGAAAATCTCCAATGCTATCAATTTGCGATCGATAATCCATAGAAGATACTGACAGAGTTCGATGGAACGTGAAAATTGTTTGTAATCGCTGATAATGCCGAGAGAGCTCTCGATAGTTCCCTTGTTCCTTGTTAGAAACAGGGGCCGGAAAATACATATTGAACCGTAGACTGATATGTGCCCATTTATCAAATATCGATTTCGGATGTGGTGAAATCATCATCGGGTTGAATAACAATTGGATTTATGGAACTTTGCACATAATATTTGTTCTCTTCTTTCATAACGTGGGCCACACAGTTCTTCCACACGTCACTATTACCTACTTCATTCACCACTCGCCTTATATTGTCAAGCACCACAGCACTCAAAGTCGGTGACTGACTACATTTCCGCAAGCTTTCTTTCATTGTAGCCCGAACCATTTCAATTTGATTGAACACACAATAGTATGGAGGCAAACGTAAGAGAATATGACCACGTGTTTCACACATCGAATAAATAATATACTCTATTATGAAATTACGTTGTTTTGTGGTCGCCAGTAATACATTTTTTGTGGGAATCTTTTCGGGTATTTCCATGTTATGATTTCGCATGAAATCAACAATATCTGCTTTTTTGTGTTATTGTTTGGTATTGTAGTCAATAACCGAGAATGATACGAAGCGTTATCCATAACAATAACCGAGTTTGGAGGAATACTTGGGAGAAGCTGTTCACTGAACCAGGTTTCGAATAAAGCCGCAGTAATATCTTCGTGGTAATTAGCAGACGAATCTTTTATATTTTTGGCAGACAGAAGCAAAGCGTTAGGTACGAAACCACTTTCATTCCCGGAATGCAAAATTATAACACATTTTCCCCTTGTGTTCAAAGCACCATACTTGGTTTCGCCTTCCCAGCCATATTTGACAACATCATGGGTGTCAAACCAAGTTTCGTCGAGGTAGATTATATGTCTGCTGGATTCTCGGTAGCTTTTCATTCGCCTCAAATATTCTTGTCGGAGTTGAACAATGCGTGTCGATTCCATTATGACCATCCGATTGTTCAATTTTTTATATTTGAAACCACAAGACAATAAGACAAGTCGTAGAATTTCTGAAGATTTGTAATTGTAATCGGGATAGTCGAGTAATTTAAACCAAATCATTTCCAAGGTTGGTACTTAATTTTTTTGGTGAAAGTACCCAAAAACACTAAAATTTTCAAAAAAATCGGTTTAAACGATGAGATTGAGACCTTTGGTGTAAAAGTTGAAAACTTTTTCTAGAGATCAATCACCCTAACACCAAACTGATATTTTTGCACTCGACGCGCATTTCGCTAACCAGGTTAGCATCTTCAGGATAAGCAAATTGATACTGAATCTGAAGACAAGGGTTAGCTGTTTATATACCTAAAGTTTATTGGTCCGATGTGGCCTTTGTTTGTTAAATGATGAATATCCTGATTGATTTTTCGGTAATTAACTAGTGGAACCACTACCTGCAAATTAATTTGTCCGCTTTTCAATCTGTTGTTCACAAATTTCCCATTTGCCGGGCAGTGATTGTGAACACCCCTCGTAGTGCTTTTATTTTTATTGCCGTTCCAATTGGGAATAGATAGACTACACCCAAAAATTTAATTTCATGGGGCATTCGTCATCACCCCTAGATAATATTGACTTGTCAAAAGAGAATTGTTAGAATAATGTTTGAACTTGGATACAGTTTTTTTTAAATTGAACTGGTATTTCTGAGTCAGAAATTATGATGAAAACATCATATATAATGTCTTGATTTTGATTATAAATACAACCCAACAACCTGAAAAAATATATTATGAACGATAATCCATAGTATCAAAATTCAAAAGCAACCATTGAGGAAACTCGATAACTTTGGAAGACACAAAGTCAATTCTGAATAACTTATTCATGGGACAGGAATGAAAATGAAAGTGTTTAAAGCTCAATGTTATTGAGATTTCTTCTTTTATATGATGAGGCCAATAGCCAGAAACACGTGTCCGCGGTTTGCATCTCTTTCGATGATATGCCGCTTTCAGTATTTATATTCCAGACCAGGATTTCAGGTAGGTATTCACAGCTGCTGCCTATGTGGTAATGTGATTTGTTACCTAGGAGTTCCAGCTGTTGAAAGCTGTGTATTTGGTAACCAGGTTTTGTTATCTTCACTGGCTGCAATGCGCTGATGAGACGAATAATCAGAAACCAGTGTGGTTTGCACATTTTTCGAGTTATTTATTCGTCAGTTTTTCTTTTTTCCAGAATTCAAGTATATTCGTTAACATCTTCCATTATTCAATTCCTAACCCGGAAGTTTCAATCTGCTACTCTCAAGCGAGGACCATAGTTTTTTAACTCAATTTATTAACAGAATAGTAGAATGCCAAAAATGATATCTTTTCTTCACGAAGTAATTTTCTCTCACATGAGTTTCAAATCTAAAAATATTTTCAACTCTCCCACTGATTCACGCAACTGGAATTATTATTCCATGAAAGTTGCTTTTCCAAGTACTGATTGAGCACAAATTAAAACAAAGCTCTCATAAATAAAGAAAAAAACATTACGAGAAATCTCGGCCAATAAATTGCGTATTTTAAATGCGACCAGGAGAAATATAAACTTTTTCTAGACCGAAAGAAAACATGCGAATCGCGTACTACAGAAGCATTAGACACTAACACATATCTAAGTGAAAATAATTTCAATTGAAATGATAATAAGGAATAAGATGAAACCTGAAACAGTTCATCTGAAAGATTATATATGTGCTAGTAGAAAATCGAATATTAAAATTTTTATAACGATACTAGTTAGTGTTATTTCCCAGATTTTCTAATAGCAAATAGTTTTCATGTACTCATATATTAATTTCTCCATTCTAGAATAATCACAAACTATTGATAAACAGCCAACCAAAATTTCAGGAAATCAACGTAAATCTTTTATTTATATACCAATTGAAATTAATCAGACACCCGATATTGAGTGGAACTTATCAAAATAATTTAGTGACAACTGCACACAATTCCGTTTATCCGTTTTTGGTATGAGCATGCACGAATGCATAGACCAACAAACAAAAATTCAAAACAAAAAATTGTTTTGAATAAAATCCTTCCAATAACATATTTTTGAATATCCTCCAATCAGTTACACTTTAATTATATGTATTTATATATGATAATATAAAGACACAGAGCCGAAGAGAAAATGGCAACACTTCCATCTATGATATATTTTTGTGAATGTTCACAAAACTCCGACACGTGTTTCGCTAAACAACACCTTCCTTATCAGAAAGCTATTGTATTGGAAAACACGTGGCGTGGTTTTCTGAAATTTGTATAGGGCAAGTCACAGTGAACCAGTAGGTTTTCATATAGATTTTCATCAAGTATACGCCACTTCTATTGAATTTTTCTAAACAAATTCATTCGTATTCGTTCTGTTCATTCTTCTACTTCCATATCATCTCAAATGTGCAATACAATCATGAAGTTTATAGACATTGAGACAACAGTCATATATCAGTTGTGTTTTTTCCAACATTTTGATTCATAATAATATATGATGAAACAACTTCTATGACTGAACGTTTATTGTATTCTCAATTAAAATCAAGAAATCTGGTTCAAAATAATCTCATTTATCCATTCATTCATTCATTTACTTGGCCAAACAAACATCACAGGCCTATTTTACATAAATCATTTTTATATACGTCTCAAAATTGAAACTGTGAAATTGAAAAGTAAAAACTGAGGTTTACTGCAAACTATTTATTGTATGGTTCAAAACTAGTTTCGACTGGACAGGATGAATCTAACAGCTAGAAGCTGTATGAAAGCAAGAAGTGTTTTAGAGTAAGGGAGTTCAAAGGTATATTGGTCAGCAACGAATGTCTGGTGAGTGCAGCCACATTGAACGAAAATAGTAAAGAACTTCTGAAGCATTTATTTAATGAATAATAATATCGAAGACAAATAATATGACTGCTAAATCCTCTTCTGGTACATGACCAATATCTTGAATAATTTCTAGATGAATTTGTTTTTATATTTCGTATGTTTTACCAACCTACGAGAGCCTGAAGTTCTATTCGTTGAACCAACCATGGGGGTTGTGAAATCATATAATAATAATACTAATATTTATTGGCCATTATATATTGTTCAATGTCACAAGTTGTACGAGACAATTTCCGAATAAATATAGAAGGATATACCTGTGCGTGGGTTCTGCAGAATTCGGAATACCAATGAGTACAATTTTAAAATTCAAAATATCAAATGGTATGAGTGAATAAATGAAGGTTAAGACGTTTCAACAATATCAGACATATTATTTTAATGATATGTTCAAACTTTCTGTATGAAGATGTGAATCAGTGACTGTGCATGTCACTGTGATAGTAAACATTTCTCATATCAACGTACTGGTGTATCTGAAGCCTTGGCAAGCCTAAGACCCAGGTTTTGAGTTTATTCTTATATGAAATATGGGATATGTAGCCCCTGAGTATTATGTACCCTCTTTTCTTTCCATAATCTATTCATCAATATTGTTTTTCTATAACATAAAAATGTATTGACATATTTCAGAATGTTTAGATTATTCATAAATAGCAAACATTCAGGATACTCCAAAAGAGAGAAAACATCATTCATGAAAGGAATAATATATTCTCCAAATATGTCACCATCACTTCAATATGAAAGTAAATTTTGTGTCCATTTTAACAAATGTTTTTCCAAAGTCTTATATCTGATATTTCCGTTCCAGGTCTTGAAATACCTGTGACTATATCAAAATGAATAACTTCCTATAGGAAGTAGATATATCTGCTCCAATAATTTTGGTGATCTGCATATGATTGGATGAGAACATTACACACACTCGAACCAAGACAAAAATTGATTTCTCAAAAAACTGACTAGTTATTTACAGTTTATCTGTTCAGTCAGTTAGTTCATGGTTAATTTGATATGAGAAGTGATCTGCGCTTCATTCATGAGTATTTGTAGCATGCTATTGAATTCAGGTAATTCTCGGAAATACTTCGTTGATTCTGGGGTATAAGAATCTGAATTGAAGAAAACTATGGAATATAGAAAAATCATGCTCAAAAATATTTCAATTTTTGTTGAAGGGTTTTTTTCATTTCTGTAGTATTTCGAAAGAGGAAATGAAATTCTCTCCAGTTATCTAGCTGTTTGCTTCACGATCCTCCACGATATCATCCACAGACTTTCATCAATTATATGAGTGAAACTGACAGCTCTACATAATAATAATAATAATAATAATAATATAATGGATAAACAATTTTAGCCACCGACGTTGAAAAAATATGAGAGAATCTTAGTCCAGAATCATTATATAAATCTCAAAACGATGTGGTAACTGGAGGGATAGGAAAACTGGGAAAAATAATTGGAAGAAAGAGATAATCTGGTGATTGTAGCACAGCAATCTGATACAACAATATCAGCAGAACGATACTTTCAGCACAGTAGAATAATAGAATCAGTAGGCTCTCTTACCACGTGATCCGTCCGAGTTGCCGGGGACCTTCAACCACTCTTACATCCCGAAAGGTAAGTGATACCTAATAAATTGTTCACTCTATGAGATTTTTACTATACTTTGAGTATACTTGAGGACCACACTATATGTATTTGAGTATTTCTTCATTAATAAGTACCGACTCCATCATTGTTTGCTGTGGGAAATAGTTGACGTTGGTTTTGGCTTCGTAATAGATGGAGAAGAAGCAGATAATGGAAGAGAATCTTGATGTTACAGCTTTTTTCGATTCTGTTTTCTGTTATCAGGCCTACGATTGAAATTTTTAGTGGCGGATCCTCAAGCGTTAGGCTGAATCTATTAGGTAGAGAAAGAAAAAACAATTTCCAGATTTTAGGTGGTGTATGGTCTCGAAGAAATCTGGTGTGTTCAAATAACGCTTGTTTCACTTCACAACAGCTTCCTCGGAGGTGTTAGTTTTCTAAACTGATGCTTACCAACAATACCCGTAGTGAATGAATATAGAGTGATGAAAACTATGCTTTCCAGGCCCAGCAAGCGAATGATGAATCGATAGCAATTCAAGCGATAAGCATTTTTCAACTCTAATAATAATGACAGTAATAATAATGTATATGTGATATATTTTTGATTGCATGTTGAATAAAATTTTTGACTCATAACAACATTATTTTGATGGAAAAGGACTAATTCTTCTGGAATAAAAGTGGTGCACTCACTAATCACGATAGCGCTGATTTATTCCTACTCAGGTTTTAATTCAAAGTAAAATGGACTAAGAAAGCGTGTCTCTAGAAACAAAGGGCGATTTTAATCAAGTCTGAATCACCGAAACCAAATGAATGTAACATACAAATTCCTCCCAACTTATTAATAGGTCTGGCAAAATTCAATTAGTAACTTTGAAATATTGAGCAATTTCAGCACGCTATCTCGAGTTGCATTAATTCGGAGATGAAATCTTCTTTATTCGCCGGTGGAGGTAATGATTATTCGCACTCACTGTGTACCTTCACAAAAAGTTCGCTCGTACAGGGTGATTCTCGTAACAGTGAAAATATTGAAATAGAATCGATTTCTACTGAGGATGCTGTCATCATAAATAATAAAAGCTTTATTGCTCAAAGTTTGACATTTGAATGAAAATGTTCTTGAATGACAAATGAAATAATATTTGTATTTATATATAACACCGAAAACTTTTGTTGTTACAATTTTATCATTTTGACTATTACCTCAAACGAGAAAGAATAAATATCAAAATTTGGGAAATAAACAGAACTTAATCAATGGAAAATCTGTTGAATGATAAAGATCAAACAAACATGCTGAATATAGAAAGGGAATAAAAATAAAAATATTGAGAATAGTAAAGCACATTGAAATTTGATCATGCAATAAAATGAAAAGAAGAAAACTGTCACCAGAGAACCCACAAAACAGGAAAAGACTCGAAGAGTGTGCACATAATCTTTCAGCCGGTAAAAAGTATATTTTTTAAATGTGGAAATATGTCATACTTTGCTGAGGAGAGCAGTTGAAAATAAAAATAATGTAAAACGAAAGTGAATTCTCAGAAATCATCTCATACGAATATGTATTTTCATGTATCAAATATGATATTTTTCTTTTATTACTTATTGAAGAAAATATACCTGTTTTCGTCTGAGATGGTTGGAAAACTGCATTTTTTTGGAGTCAAGAACGGGATTGGATCACTTTACGAGACCATTTCCATCTGAAAAAAGCTAGGTACATGAGTTTAATTTTTTTACTATCTAATTGGATTGATCACTGGTTCATATCACGCAGTGACAAAAACTTTTCAGTTTGCCTTTCATGACACTCATCAAATTTCCTGCTGGTACAGTTTTTTTCAGATTGCTATTTTCAGTTGTTGTTCTCTTTTCCAATCAGATGTTGGGCCTTGGGTACCTTATCCTTTCAGCTGATTGTCTTTGGCTGTGTTGTATCCACCTTGGGTGGATACAACACAGCCACACCACAGGGTGGTTTTTCACCTTGCATTGTGCAGGTATGGTAAGGAATATTTTCGTGATCAAGAATCAGTGTGATTTTCCTGTAATCGTCTGAATTTTGCAAGTGGACTTCAGTGCCCGCGAAATAGTGATGTTATGCCCGGCGGCGGTCGTGGTAAATATTTTTCATTTCTCTTTGGCGCGAATAGTTATAGGAGAAGTCCTATCCGCTTTCTTCCGTGTTTCGGCCTGGCTGGTTCTCGGGGCATCAGTGTCTTGTGCTACGTCACGTAATTCTATTGATTCAGATGAAGGGTCGTTTATTATCTTTGGATTTCCCGGCTCATCTACCTAAGCGGAGCTCTGTCTGCACTTATCTGGCAACACATCCGGTTGTCGTGACAAAGCGAGTGTGACGCCATGGCTCTTTGGGTTGGTAGTCCGTCCGATCTGGAAATTTCCGGACTTTTTCTGTTTGGACTGTTGAACTGGTTTTGGCTCTTTCTTTCTTCATTTTTGCGTTTCGCTGGAAAACTCCGTCATGGATGAACGTTTTTTTGAAGCGTTTGCCTCTTGGTTTCCTTCTTCCGCTGACATGTTGTCGTTCGAATCCATGTCATTGATATCTGAATCTGAATCAATAAGTCGGTGAAGTTGAGGTTTTCCATTTCTTATATTCAGGTCCATGTTTTTTGCATAAAATTATCTGCTAGTTCTCTGATACTAATATCGTAGTGGTCTCTAATTGTGGATATTATAGCAAGACCAGCATCTTTTGGGTGCTGATTTCCTCCATGTTGATTGCGAGGTAAAATTAGCTTCGCATGGAGGCTCAATGTTTCGCTATTTGAGGTTCCACGGTGAAATTATTATGAATCATATATGGCCTGAACTAATATTTCGGGGGAATTAGTCAGGTTATTCGGTGATTCGTACAAAAATATTAATAAAATGTAGTTCCTTCTCGTCACCAAAGTGTCAACATTCAACCAACAGCATAGATCTTGGTTGTTTTGCTGGATATTTACCATCAATTATGAAAATTATATATATCAAGTTTTTTATCAGAACCCTTTAATTCGGTTCATTTTATTTCTGATTACCTCTTCATTTTCTATTGCATATTCTGTTGAATCCACGGAAGAATCTGAGTGAACATTCTCTTTCAGAAAAAATGTCATCAATGACACTTCTGGAGCAGTATTTTCAGAAGTATTGGAAATCGTTATTGATCTATCACAAAGACAATTTTCATTCTGAAATTTGTAACGCTCATCAAATGCTACAGAAGTCAAACAACAACAGGAACATATTTCATATACCAGAGCATTTAAAAAACAAAACAAAGAAGCTGCTAGATATATTGAAGTGTTTCAATTCTGAAGACGGCGTCAAATGTTAGCATCCCAAAAGTTCAGATCTGTACAATTTCTTTATCCGTGTAATTTCTTTTTCTATATGAAAGAATTTACCTACTCAGTAATTTGTCGTGGTGAATTGAAAACTTATCTGATTCTATACCAATATGAAGTTATGAATCACAATTTTTTTAGAATGGTCAAAATTCCCCAAGGGTCCGATGAAAACACCGTTGCACAAAAAATCACTTCTGTTCAGTAACTGTTGACATTCATGAAAAAAAAAACAAACAATACTAGCACATTCAATTCAGATTTTACATAAGCATACATTATCTGGATATGTTAAAATTCCAGAATATGAGTTGTGAATGAAAATTTCTGTTCATTTCCTTCAATGATAGTTTCAATTTGAGACTGAAAATTGTACCAATTTAACAGTACACAAGACATACGTTTGTGAAAGTCACAAATATCATTATCTAACCTGTCAAATGCCTAAATACTGATAACTACTGCAAGTACGTACCATAACAGTTCAAAGTGATATAGTAAATAGTTCCATTTATGAACAAACTAATTTCTGCGACTTCGTTTGCGTGAAATTTTCCAATCAGAAAAACAAAATATTGACTGATATGAAAGAAACCACATTGTTTCGACATTCAAAATAACCAACGCAATACTGATAAGTTCTAGAATGAACTCACTTGAAAATATGTGTGAATTACATGTTAGTATGTATCACAGATACACGAAGGATATGAGACTATGAATAATAACATGATAATTATCAATAAATGAATAAATTATAAAGAGATAGTTCAAGCCACATTCATTTCACAATTCGATCAAATCCGACTTCACTCATTCCCGCCTTGAGAGTTTACTTTAGAACAAGATCTACCTTAATTAAATACCAAGTTGAAATCTTGGGAAACCCTGTAACCCTTTGGGAATCTAAGATTCCCCACGTAACTAATCTTCTTTATACCCCCTCTCCCTCCCGACAGGATATTCGCGAAATATGCAATCTGCAAAACCACGTCTTGAACGCTTCCACTACCGAATATCATCTTTCTGTATCTACCATTTCGCAAGTTGAGTTATTATTGAGATCTGGCGGATGCAGAAGGAATTATCTTTGTAAAATATGATTATGGAGAAGTCAAAGTGATTAACAGGCATTCCCGGAAATAAACTGTTCTTTTGAGAATCCGTTCTCTTTGTCTTATGCCAGATATATAACGACTCTCTAGAAATGATCAGCGATCTCCGAATCGACTCAAAGGTTTTCAATTCGTTAGAGTTATTTCAATGAACATCAAGTTCGTCATTCTTCATTCCTCATCCGTAAATGAAAAATATTCTTTTCACAGCTGGTTTTCTGCGTCATAATGAAGTTGAAAATTATAGATGTCTATATGAAAAATTAAAAATGGTAAGTAAGTACTTTTCAATGAAGAATTGTTCGACGTGTATGTATTTGAAATTTGAACTGCCTTTTTTTTCATTTATCACATAGAGGGCATTTGACGAAAACTCTCCTTCACGCATATTTTAAATAAAAGGAAAATTTCAAAACACAAAAATAGTAAAACTGGAAATAAATATAATAATATAGAAGTTAGGAAGAATTTTGCTAATTACTATCATCGTTTCAATAGGTGAAACATTGAGTATTCGAATAAACAATGAACAGAATGAATTAGCATAATTTCAATAACATGTCTGTGATTTTCAGGTTTTTTTATAAACACCTGATCTGAAGTCGAATATCCGAATTCTCAATCTTTGTTATCAATTTGTGGTAGTTATCAACTAGAGTTCAGTTACTCAACACCTACTCTACTTAAGTATACTCTAGTATCAGGTGTAATTAAATAAAATGTATTCATTGCACAAACGCGTGTAATACGATGTATGGCAAATACTGAAGTGAGAGAATTTCATAAACATCATTTCAAAGACCATAATATTTGAAATTGTGAGCCCTCTTCCAAAATTGAACGTTTTTTTTTTTCAAACTATCGATCAGGCCGCTGAAATGCAAGAAAGAATGATAACTTCAATACAGAAATTCTAAATAGTCGATATTTATAACAAAATTGAGAAATTTTGAAAACTTTTACTAGGAAATATCATAGGAAACTTATTTTTGAGCGTATTCATATGCGTTGAAAATGTTGAGCCTATGTTTCTTACTTTATTTCCAAAATATGGGTGTATGTAGTCGAAAGTAATTGGAAAAATTATTGAATTTGATGTGGAAATTGATGAGCGAAGGTAACTCATTCTGGAAAGAAATATATTGACCTGAAACCTGATAATTAAACCATCCTGTACTAAATAGGTGCTCATTCATTACTCATTGCATATAGTAATTACTCACATGATTTATTTGAGTTTCCGCTACAGTATATTGCAATTATTAACAAAATTTCAGTGAATTACGAATTTTTGACTGATGATTTGGTGTTAATTGGTACATTTTTTTTAAAATTCTCGATGAAAGTTATAGATTTTTTTATTATAATATTAGTTTGAATATTTCGACAAATTTTCATGTAATTCCATGAACATTGAAGAGAAATCTAGTACAATATGATTTGAGAAATCTCTACAGATTTTAATGATGAAAAACTAATTCTAAGAATTGCCGATGTTATCACTAAATGGTCGAATTTACCTGGTGTACTCAACGGTTTTCAGACTGGCGTACCCACATTGTCGCAAATGAACAAAATTCAGGTAATAAACTCATGAAAGACCGTCTGTTATTCCCTGATGAAGTCGTATAGGTATATAGGGGTGTACATTTTTGAGTATCTCAGACTTCACCGGACAAGAGATTCCGTGGACCAACGAAGCGAAATACCTGGGAGTCACTCTCGACAGAAAAATAACGTTCAGTACAGGCATACGGCAGAGAAAAGAGCTGGTGAGAGTTGCTAGACAAAAACTATATCCAATTATAGGTCGCAATAGTAACATGGTTACTCCATGTAAAATTGCTGCTAATCAAGACTGTACTACTCCCAATCATCCTGTATGCCTGCACTGCCTGGGGCCAGTGCTCAGCGACATCCAGACCCAGTATCACGAGGACCTTCAACTGGGAGATCGACCTGAGAGAGACACTGGAGAGAGTCCGGAAGAGAGCCAACCTGCTGAAAGCTCTGAGAGGCAAGCTCGGGAGATGCGACAGTGAAACTCTCCTACACACATATAAAACTTTCATTAGACCAGTCCTAGACTACAGAGCGATGATATACTGTACGCCTCCCCTGAGACTATCCCACCGTATCTTCAAAACCGAGAGGAGAATCCTTCGTAATATACATAACCTTCCCTACCGATATCCATCTCTGAACCTGTACAGGGTGATTCAAAAGTACTTTGATAAACTTCAGGAGGTGATTCCTCACAATATTCTAATATGAATTGTTCAGATAAATAAATGTCCGGAAACGCTTCGTATCCAAGATACAGAATGTTGAATTTTTATTTTCATTTTCGTTTTTTTCAAATAACTTTTGGAATACTCAACTAAATTAAACGAAACTTGGTAATAGGAGGTTTTTGAGGTGTCGAATTCGAACCTGATGTTCTTATTGCTCTCACTCGTAGAAGGCGTCACCTACACGTCTTTTTCTTTTTTAAAGATTCATAACTTTTTTTGGCGTACTTCTAGCACATTTTTCAGTAAAAAAAAGCGATTCCTCTATCATATCTACGTAAATAAGCTACCCTTGTTACTAGTCGCTGTAAGCAACCGTTTTCTGAATATTTGGACTTGAAAACTTCAAGTCGATTATTTGATAATCGATGCATGTTGATCCTATTACGAATATTTTGCATTTTTCACAAGAATGCTTTGGATTTAAATTTGACGTTTGTGAGTAGTTTTGGTTATTACATATTTTGTGACAGTTAGACGTTTTGTTGAAGTTTCCGTAAGTAGAAGTAGAAAACACTTATTTTGAAAAAATGGATTATTTAAACAATAATGCTCATTTAGCCGATATGCATTTCGTTTATGGCCTTGCGGATGGCAATGCGCGCGAAGCAAGACGTTTTCACCAGGAGCGATTTCCTAATCGAGTACTGCCTTCAGCTCCAACATTTGCTAGTCTCCACCGTCGTTTGGCATAACGCTCTCGAGGAGAATCCAAAAACAAACACAAGAGTAATTGCTGAAGCTGTCAATTCTACTCAGTCCACAGTTTGGAAAATTATCCACGATCAACAGTTTTATCCATATCATATTAAAAGGGTCTTTTGCCACGCATCACTATGTGTCAATGGTTTTTGAGAAAATTGGCTGGAAATCCTCAATATTTAAGATATGTTCTCTTCACGGACGAGGCAAACTTCTCCCGGAATGTGTCACAAACTTTCATAACAACCATGTTTGGGCTCTCGAAAATCCGCACGCAGTTAGTGAAAGGCATTATCAGTATCAATTTACTGTAAATGTATAGGCAGTAATAATTGATTATTACTTCATAGGTCCTTTTTTCTACCGCTCCGACTGAATGGCGCAACTTACAGACACTTTTTAGAAAATGAATTGCCGGGACTACTTCAGAATGTACCATTAGAAATTCGTATCCGCATGTGGTTTATGCATGATGGGGCTCCGGCCCATTTTAGCGTTGAAGCCAGGGAATTCCTTAACACAGTCTCTCCAAATCGATGGATCGGTAGGGGTGTAGAAGAACCTAACCAGGCGTGGGCACCAAGGTCCCCAGATCTAAACCCGATAAATTTTTATTTTTGGGGACGAGATTCAATGACTAGACGACTGACTGCCTGTATCTTCGCTGAAGGTGGACACTTCCAACAATTTATTTGAATACAATTTAGTTTCGTTTATTTTAGTTTATTCTACATATTCAAAATCTCCTGAAATAAAATGTTGACATTTCTTGGAAATTTTATTAAAACGAATACTGATTATCCACCCTTGATACAAAAATAACTATTTCGCTTAAGGATGTCATAAAGGAACGTACCCAACAGTAATGACCTCTTCAAACGAGTAAAACGTCAAATTCATTTCCAAAGCATTCTTGTGAAATAAGCAAAATATTCGTAATAACGTCAACATGCATCGATTATCAAATAATCGACTTGAAGTTTTCAAGTCCAAATATTTAGAAAACGGTTGCTTACAGCGACTAGTAACAAGGGTAGCTTATTTACGTAGATATGATAGAGGAATCGATTTTTCAACTGAAAATTGTGCTAGAAGTGCGCCCAAAAAAGTTATGAATCTTTAAAAAAGAAAAAGACGTGTAGGTAGCGTCCCCTACGAGTAAGAGCAAAAAGAACATCAGGTTCGAATTCGACACCTCAAAAACCTCCTATTACCAAGTTTCGTTTAATTAAGTTCAGTATTTCAAAAGTTATTTGAAAAAAACCAAAATAAAAATGAAACTTCAACATCCTGTATCTTGGAAACGAAGCGTTTTCGAACATTTATTTATTTGGGAAATTCATATTAGAATATTGTGAGGAATCACCTCCTGAAGTTTTTCAAAGTATTTTTGTATCACGCTGTATAACCTAATCAACCAACGATTTCAGGAACTTCAAGGACGAAATGCGATCAGACCGATGAGCAGCAATAACACCGTTGACATCAAATCGCTCACAATGCCCTGGACCTCCGTGTTGGATCCAGAAGGATACCCAGAAAAATGCTTCCGTTTTCTCCAGCCAGAGTCCTGGGAGCAATGGAAGACCCGCCGGAGCCAATCCAGGATATCCTAGAGGAATTCCCATTGGAAAGAGCCGAAATGAGAAGTTATTCACCCCCTTAGCCCCGGCCTAATAACCTGTACCAAAATACCAATGTCCACTGCAACGGACCCGGACCACCTTATCGGAATAACTGAAAAAACAAGAATAACAAGAGGAACACAAAGCAACACAACACTAGACATCAATACACGAAACAACACAACAATAGACACTATCACATAACACAACACACCCACACATACAACCCACTAACCCTGAAGAAGCATAAGCCTACAGCAGGGCCCCACACAAAACACACTTCAACAAAATATTTTCTAATTATTTCTTAAAAGATCAATAAACGTTTATGACTTGACTTATATCCAAATTCACAACTACCGGTATTGTACATAACAAAAAGCCCCCAGGTTATCCGTCCATTCCGGAAGAACAGCAAGTGCAAATGATTGGTGGGATGGTAGTCAATCCCGAACAGTCTACTTATTTCGTCGCGAATGTTTGTGAGGTATCTCCTTCTACTGTGTGGAGACGTTTGAAGATAAATAAGTATCATCCATACAAAATCAAAATGGTACACCAGTTAACTGAAGATGACCCTGATCGAAGTACAAAATTCTGCGAAATCATGACGGAAACCATTGCAAGGCATCCTATCTATCTCTATAATATTTGTTAAAGTGACGAATATACATAGACGATGTTTAGAAACAAAATTGCCGTTGTTGGAGTGACACCAACCCTCACGTTTTCCGGAAAACTCATACCCAATATCCAGAAAAAATTAACGTTTGAGCTGGAATATTGGGAAATCATATTGTAGGACCTATATTTATTGCTCAAAATTTAATAGAGAAACTGTATTTGAATATGTTGGAAACTACAGTTGACCCTCTCATCACTGAAATTTGAGAAGCGAATCCTAATGCTCCATCTTGTTTTCCAACAAGATGGAGCACCTCCACATTACTCCAGACAAGTGAGAAACTATTTGGATACTACTTTTCCCGGTCGTTGGATTGGCCGTTGGGGTACTACAGAATGGCTAGCCCGCTCGCCAGATTAAAAACCTTTGGCATCATATATTTGTAGACATATGGAGGTTATTGTGTTCCAAAATGTTTGGCGTGAAATATCGGATGGGCTGTTCATATGTCAAGAAGTTCAAGGCAATCAATTGTTCTGAACAGACATCAAGCTTATTACCTCATATTATGTAGTTGAATGTCAATGTATTCAGGCAATTATTTAAAGTTCCGCCATTTTGTAGTAGTTGAAGATATTGCCATTCTAGAGTTGTGAAACATTTGTCAGGAGCTTCAAAAAGATTTGTCACAAAACCCCCTCTCCATTTAATTATTTTCTCCAGACGGCGCCCAGTCGCCATTTCGAAAGTTTCATCTGTCAATTTCCCTTCAAAATAAAGTATTTATGCATTAATTTCATTATCACGAATTTCAATTTTTTGAGTTGACCCGTTCATAAAATAAAAGGGGGAGGGCATAAAAGAAATGCACTGTATAAACTTGTATCCAAGAAGTGACAGCCTTTGAGATGTGAGATAAAAGCATTCTAAATCATATTAGAGCAGCAGAGAATGCAGTTCGAACATTTCCCACAATATACGTTGAATGAATGTTCATCAGGAATGCTGATTCTGTTCGAGTCTAAATTATTCGGCCGCGCGTCAATATTTCTGCATTTTTTTCCATTCTCGAATTGGAACACGTAGGCAATAATCATACAAATGCGGTGCCCATTGACATACATTAATTTCCGATTGTGATTTGTTCCCAGTCGCACAATCTATGTAGAACCGATTGTTATAAACTAACAGACTGAATATTCGCGGATATAATCACGGTGACTGGAAAATTACAAAATTTGTTTTGGAACGTATTTTGCGAGAGGCAGTTTTTCGAATTACCAGTAAATTGCGACCGTGTTCAATCGAAATCCCAATAAACAGGCCTCTATTGGTGTACTGTTATTTTCCTGATCTTTAGCCACAGATGTGAAATTTGAAATATGGAAATAAATCATGAATAGGCAATACAATGGTAATGATGAATAATATTTACTTAAATTACCAATTGAATAAAATTCCAAAGAAAGAATATTTCAATTCTGTACGGGAATGTACTAGATCAATGGTACATGCTCCGTTCAATGGATGAACAAAAATACTATATATTTGATATAATTTCATTTCGTTTTTCCATATGTCATACAGGATGATTCAAATTCGAAACTCACAATTGGGAGCTTAAATTAGGGCAAAGTTGCGATTTTTTGTGCCTAACAAAATACTTTCTTGAAACATGAAAAATTCCAGGTATTTCCCGAAATATCCGGAGGAAACTGAAAATCGAAATTTTCGTTGTTATTTTTTCTAGCTTCCATTGACAACTCAGCTCGAGACCAGAAACACATTTTTATTAACACTTTTTTCAGCTACACATTTACTCTCCTACATTTCGTCTTCTGACAATCTTCATCAACTTTTTCTCTATTATATGGGCGCGATATTGTTTTGTCATACAGAAAAATTGTGCCCATTATGATTTCATTGATGTATAATTTGTTTTTTGATGTACATTTTGTTTAATGAAGACTAGTTGTCAGAACTCATCAAACATCATAAAATCACTCGAATACTTCAGTCGAAATGTCCTCATTCTCAAAAGACGAAAAACGAGATATGTTGAAACTTTTTGATGCGTATTTTGCGTATTTTGATGCGTAGATTACGAATCCGAAAGAAAAAAGCGGCGCTCTCCCTTATTAACGAAGTTACGGCCCTTCAAAGTTCTGAAAAGGACAACTTTTCAGCCTTCTTTTTCACAAAATAAACTATTTAAAAACACAAGCATCTATTCACTAGGTCACCTTTACACCTTATTCCTCCTCCTTTGACACTTTTCACTTCAATAATCAACATTTTTCCAATAAAAATGTTGAAAAATGTACGGAGCTGCTATTCGAATGTTTTTTACCTTCATTCTTTAGATCGTGAATTGGTTTTGGTGGTATATTACGAATTTGAAATAGTAGGCGGCGGCAAATACCAACCGCTTTTTTCTGAAATGTCACTAGTAACTAACCTAAAAATAGAATAATGTCACCAGGAGGAGCATTCGTTTTCAAATTAAGTTTTTTATAAGAAAAATATTGATTATTGAAGTGAAAAGTGTCAAAGAAGGAGGAATAAGGTGTAAAGGTGACCTACTGAATAGATGCTTGTGTTTTTAAATAGTTTATTTTGTGAAAAAGACATGTTTCTTGACTGCAATAACCTTTCTAGATTTCATATCATATCAGCCCAATAGGCTGAAACAGCTGTCTACTGGTGGCTCTCAAATTCCTCTCATCCAGTGAGGATTGTCCATTGACCAGTAGGGGCAATTTTGCAGATTAGCATGACCGTTGAGACACAAAGTACACTCATCAGTAAAATAACATCATCTAATTAGATGATATTGTTATCCATCATGTCCATTATTTGCTGACAAAAATAAGTTCTTTTATCAAAATTGTCTTCCATGAGCTCCTGAATAGGTATCATTTTATTAGGATGCATTTTATTTTCTTTTACTATGTTTACTATCGATGTATGGCTTACATTGAATGCAGTGGATGCCTGTCTTCTCGATGTTTGTGGATTTTCCTCAAACTCGAGCATTTCATCTAATTTGATTTCATCACTCATTTCATTAGTAGCTGCTTTTTTATCTGAATAAAATGGTGGTGAAAGCAGGTGGAAACAATATATCATACACAAACCAAATATTATACACAGATTTTTTTCTTTCCACAATTGATAAATGTACTAATGAATGAAACATTCATTCACAGAATTTCATAATTATAGAGTTGATCAACTGAAATTCAGCTCTGCAAAATTTTCTTGATTTCAAAGTCTGCAGACATAAATTCACGAACCCCGTACAAAATCACGCACGGCTCGAAATGTTCGGCGAAATGCGATTCATTTCACTTGCAAATCGCTCTCCGTTTCAAACTATTCATTATTTCTTACTTTGAAATAGACATCTAAACTCTGAAACCTTTCTACTGGGGCACGGAATCAATAGGTTTGCTTTTAGAGACTAATGTGACAACGATATATGTACACTTGCGAAGTAATGGTTATTGCCACTGAAATATTTGGACTATTTTCCCTAACTGGATACTATAGAGTGAAATATCTCACTTGGAGTTTAGAAGTGTATTATCCGAAATTGTTCCTATCAAATGGGGTTCTCGAAGTTTTCTTGCGGAATGCTTTCAGTAGCTTATGGGGAGGAATCGGTTGTCTAAGCACGAAAAGTCTTCTGAAAAACTTGGATTATGTTAATTTGCATTTGATCATGCCTACATGCCAAGCCTACATGCCAAGCCTACAGGAGTATTGATTTGTGCCATGCTCTATAGTCAAATATGTTCAGAAATAGTTAAAATTTGTAAGTGAAGACTAACCCTTATGCTACTGATAATAATATCATCATTATAATCATTTCAATTTTTTATTTGTATTGATATGATATGTATTTTATATCTGTTGAGTCTGTTTCAGGTACAAACAAGCTGTATACTATATCTGCTGTGACTATGTGACTGAGATCTTGATTCGATCATAAGTGACTACATTATGCCAGAAGTTTAGTTCAGTGAAATTTCCATTCTATTCTGATAGAAGTATACATTCTTTATTTCATAAAAAAAATGACTTCGTGGCGAGTCGAAAATTTGTGAATGAACATTAATTCATTATAAACCCTAGTATCAAGTGAAATGTTCCAATGAAGCACAAGAAATGAAATGGAAAATTCAAGTCTTTTGTAATTTTCAAACAACTCCATGTTATTCACGATAAGTTGTTGACTAATCATATGATCCTTAATCATATTTTGTAACTGAGAAAATAAACCATTCAAATTCAAAACAGACGCAAATGAATCAGTGAAGTATTAATAAAATCTATCAACAATAAATATCACATCTATATGAACAACTTTGAAAAGGAATTTCTGATCCATTGGTGGATAAATTACAAATATTGGATTTCACTTCAATGAATCATTCTTCGAAAACTTCGAGAGAATCATAAATGTAAGAACTGTAAACATGTCATCAAATAATGAAGAAAATAATACCGATGATCAGAACCGATGATCAGTTGAAGAGTGGAGGAGAGTAGAGTAGATTCAATTTATCATTTTACATATAAGTACATTCATGGTAAAAATATTCACAATGAAAACATTAAAAAAATATGTATCTATAAAACAGATGGATTCATCAAATTGATTCTGAGAGACCCAGCTATTACTGTAAACTTCTCAATTCCAAACAAGAAACGTCTTGTTAATGTGTATGAAGTTTTTGAATGATGAAGATTCAACGCTAAGATGATACAGATTCAATAATTTTTTCAACATATCGCTAACCTATGCAATGCATAGGTGGATTCAATACATTTGCAGATTTTGTGACATAATTATGGTTATGACGATGCTTTGGAAACTCATTCATAGATCTGCGAATTTTCAATAAAATAATAAATATATACAGAGGGGACAGATGCATTATACAAAACAGAATGGAAATCGGTCGACAATGTACCCAAAAACCTGCATGGACGAAAATTCTCATAGCTTTTTCTGGCATTCATTGAGTGTGACGAATAACATTCCATCATAATTTCTTGGGGAAATTACTGCGTGAAATAAAGAATTTTACGCAATTTTTGAGTTTCTGTACCAACATTTAATATTTATATAATACATATGTTGTAACGCTAGACTTGTGTTTAATGAATCTAATAATTATGAACTGTAGTATCTGATATTGATTTGAAGCGAAACAGAAAGTGATGAGGATAATTGAATTTGCAAAATCAACTCTAAATGATAACTTCCATATTATGAGTTGAATGACGCGTTACTTGATGAATACTAATTACACTGATGATGATTATACAATTTTCACAATTTTTTTTTCGATTCTAGACGTGTTTTGTTAACACCGGTAGTTATCAATTATTATCATGGCTAACTTTCATGATGTAGTTGTTTCAACAGAAAATGATTGCTGTATTAGTGTGTGCCTCACAACAAGTGGATTATTCACAGGCCATTTGCAAAGACAGTCGCAATACATTTACCTGCAAACAAAGGCGCGTGCATCCAAAATGATAGATATTGATACATGTTGAACTGTTGCAGCCTCTTTCTAACATTCGTCGAAATATTATATTTCCAGAACATTATAAAACTCATTTCGTTACCTTCAACATAGAAAGTAGCAAAACAACATCTCAAAAAAATTACTGTTTAGTAGATCGATAGAAAAAATAACTACTCAAGATTATTCAATACTTGCAGTTGTTTCCTGAAAAGTTTCAAATGAATAAGCAGAGATGGAGGCAGAGCTAATACATAGACGTTATCTCTAAATTGTGTGATTTCCATATTTATATATTCATTAGATGTTGATGATGTTGATGCCACAGCTATTACGTAAATATCTAATGTACTGATTTTAACAAATTGATGAACAGAAACAGTTTTGGAGAAGAAAACACGCAACACTAAATTTTCCATCTCATTATCGTATACAGTTTTTGAAAAATATAAAAAATCAGGATTCCTCTTCCAAATCTGAGCTATCTTTGAACATTTCTGAAAAAAATTATAGATTATCAAACAATTGTCTCATGGTTAGACCAATTTATGACAACTAGTATTTCAAATATCCCATGATGAAATGAATATTATTTTAATCAAATATACCTCAAATGAATAGAAATTCTGAATTCAAACATTTATTTTGTTCTGTGAGGAAAAAAAACTTATTAGGAAAATTAAATTGTTATAAGTAGCTTCTATGAAATGGCTGATATTTCAAAAACAATCCCCTTCCTGTTCCCGAACTGAAAAACATTATGGTAATATTTATATATTTCTTTCAAATAAATATTTGATCTCTTCTCTCATAATATATCTATTTCCTCATGGATAAACTTGCTTGAGGGATCTATTGTATAGCAAAACATGTGTCGCGGTTGTAAAACCCTTTTATAGTGAAACTCATACAATAAACTATATTGATTAGTTTTTTAATATGGATTTTCATCAAGTATCGGCCAGTTCTATTCATTCGTAATATGACTACAAAGTATAACATTAGACCAATACAGATGGCTCAGAAACCAAAGAAGGCTCAGGATGTGGAGTGTATTTCAGATCACTAAGCCTAAGGATTAAGTGGGGAATGGGAAAAAATACCAGCGCGGTTCAAACAGAACTGGCTGATGTCTCTATAGCCACAAAAGAAATAACTAGGAGAGGAATTTCTGGCAAAAACATAACAATCTGCACTGGTAGTGAACAAGCCCTATTAGCCTTGAACAGACAACGTGTTTTCAGGGCTAGTACTTGAGTACCACTAAGATTTAGCCAAAGCCTCGGTAGATAATAACATTATCCTGAGGTGGGTTAAAGGGCACAACAGGAGTGAAGGTGAATAAATTGCCTACTCTTTAGCCAATCAAGTGTCTGAACTAAGAATTTTTGGACTCAGTGACACCTACGGCCTGATGACTTCGACAATTGCGGAACTAGCCAAACTTCACACCCATGCTCAATCCCTGAAGTGATGGGATGAATTTAAAGGATGCAATTTTGCCAGAATCACCATGTGCGACCCTGGGAAGTTGGCGCCGAAGAATTATCTGACGATGACCAGAAAGATCTACGCTCAATAGTAGGATTTCTGACTGGCTACTGTCAATAATATAGGGCTAGTGGACATACCTCTATGCTAAATGTGTGAACGGGAAGATGAAGTTCTTAGGCATGTCCTATGCGAGTGTACGGAGTTATCGTCGAAATGAGTGTGTATTCGGCGAGTCTTTGCCTACTCCTAGTGAGCAGCCCACCTTCCTGGAAAGAACAGAATGGACGATGACCTAAGAGGAAAACTCCTTGGGAGGATGTATAATGGGTCACATTGAGGAACATGTCGAGAAAATGGATCTCAGATTTGTTTGTGAAAGTAATATTTCTTCAGAATGTAGTAAAATCATCATAAATAATGGATTGTCAGAATTTTGCGTTACCATAACAAAATTCGATCTATTTTTTTTTAGATCGAGTGTGGTTTCGAACGAGAAGTTATTTATTCATGTGGGAACATGCCAATGAACAGAGAAATTAATTACTCATATTTTTAATCAGTCGGTGCAATTATTTCTCTCAATCGACATGTTTTTATTTACTTCGATATCCCTGACTACAATGGAAACACTCAGTTAGTCGCATAAATTCTCCATGAATTGCCTGCAAGGTTCTTACTCAATTAAAGTTTCATGGTAATTTGAATCCAATATGATTCGTTCGAATATAATAATTAATTCGTTTTGTCGTTCAATTATACATGTGACTGATGACTGTTGGTAGAAATTGACGGGGTAATAAAAATTTTCATTTCGATTTGTCATTTTGAATGATGATTTTGAATTAAATATCATGACATGCAATAACTTTGTGCTCAATTATGGAAATAAAACTAATTATCTTTCAAATATTTATGTCGATATTTTTATTTCAGTTTTTAACAATATGAATGGTTATGACTAATGGAACCAATATTTATTTCAGGATTTTGAAATGAATTGGTTGTTTGATTGAGATAGAAAGGATTATTCTCAGGTATGTATTTAGACCTTATTGAATTTGACGGGGGTCACTTAATAGCTTTCAAAAATGTATCATTTCCGCAGTAACGTAGTAAAAAATGAGTTTCACTCTGATATCATTAGATAAAAGTGATGCGCGCAAAAATCTGGAGGGGAGAGGTGAATTTGACAAAATTCATTTGGGAGGTTCCATAATTCAGATAATCATCACATATAATATCTTTCCTAAATAAACGCCACACAAAAACATGCAATGGGCATAAATATCTGTATCACTTTGATGAAACTTTTATACCAACACATATATCATTAAGTCTTTCATGTCGTAGAAATTAGTTGGTGCTGACATCTTGAATCTTCAATGATAATGAAAGAGTTCAAAATTCTCAAAATTGCATTTTTCCAGTAAAAACAAACTTTCGAAATGGGGTTATGAACCCTCTCAGGAATGAAGAAAAATTGTTATGACTGTTTGAAAAAAATCCTCATGTACAAAAGATTCGGAAACCATGAGACCAGAATATTCGCACTGAGTATTCCGGAAAAAGTACAACCTGAAATCTATGGAAAAACATAACTTGAAAAAAAATAGATAAATAATCGTTTGTACACATTGTAGTTTCCAGTATTTCAAATAACTCATCAGAAATGTTGAAAATTATCTATGTAAGAATACCTTTTGGAAAGAGTGTCTTTGTCAAGACAATTGATTGTATTGTGAAATAAAATAGGGGTTGTACCAATTTGGAATCAAGAAAGAAGTGTTTTCTAGTTTTGATTTATCCCGTATCGAAGATAATAATGGGCAACTTATTGATTGAGAATGGGAAAACTACATATTTGGAACATTTTGATAACAAAACAGACTCTTCAAGTGAGTTTTCATTCAAAACGTGGATGGATGAAAAGATTATCTTTTTCAGATTTGATTTGTAACAACTTCTGAACCGCTTGGTATGTATCCATATGATTCTATATTTTTCAAAATTACTTCTCGACAATATATTATGCTTCCACTGGGTACCATTTATAATGGAGATCATTTCGAAAAGGCCATATGTGAAAGTTCTATCTATTTTCTGATAACTGAGAAAACCCAGTCTAATTTGCTTCAGGTTGTCCCCATAGGAAAAAAATCTAATAAATACTTGAATTGTTATGATGATGGTGAAGATACGTATTTCATTGGTCGAAAACAGTTGGTGTTGAATTTCCTGAAATGTGTTATATATTTAGGACCTAAAGCCAACATAACTATTGATTCGCCAAACGAGAAACATCGCCTTTCTCATTGGAAAACTCACACAGACTACCGATTTCTTTGGTAGCATGGATTTATGTTCTCCTTTATCTTGGAACGCGCAATCCTTGCAATCTTTATATACTTTCCAGTGATTAATTGGCGGAATTAAGTATGGTCGTAGAACTATTCCAAAGTAGAGGAAAAGACTTGTTGGGAATTGGAATGTATGTCGTGTAGAATAAGTTAAACGGTGCTGACGGCGCTGGAAAAGGATTTTTATTTTTTTTAGAGATGGTCGGGAAGTTTCACCGACTGGTGTCAAATTGTCCTACTTGTTTTCTGCTTTGAAAGTAATGCGATACTTTTACCTGAAATTTCTCTACACATGGAAGGGAAGAAAGGTTCAATCAACTTTCTAAAGTATATGTTGAATTCTGTTTGTAGAATTTCCTCAGTCGTTGGGTTTTTCAGTCATTCATTCATTCATCTCTGATCATCTTGATGAATTCAATGAAAAATTCCAGTATCATACGTTGAATTCATTATTTCATTCTGAAAAATGGTTTTAAGTTCTTCCATGCATGCTCTAAGTTCGGCTTCCAGTTTGACTCATGTAAAACATCGGACATAATTCACAAAACAATTATGAACTCCTAATATATCACCACCCAAATCTTCATTTCATTTCATTTATCAATCACGATTGAGTTTTCATTCGTTATGTAAGATGTGTTTACACTTTTTGTAATAACTCAGAAATTTCTATACTGAGTCGACCCAAATAAGTAAACGTTTTGTAATTTGTATCCTCAAGAGGGGGCTTTTTCTTTATAGCTTGCCTGTCTTGTTGTTTGAACAATAAAATTTCTTCTAGATTTCTATCATAGCCATTGTGGACCGCCGATTGTATAACAGTCATCTTTGTATTAAAATTCATAAATAATTATGTGCCAGGTGCCTGGTTTACAAAAAAATTATTTGGACTGGATTTGACAATGATCCAAATCAATAATATTTTCCAATAACGAAATAAAATACAAGATTAAAGATAGTAGAAAATACAACCTACCTAGGAACCTATGCAACTGTATTTCTAGTGGAAGTTTACGATATTGAATTGTGTGCGGAGACTCAACAGATTGTTAATTAATTAATGGCCATACTGGCCTTGAAGGCAATGAGGCTGCTGACTCCCTTGTAAGGGAGGGGGCGGCAAGCATCTTCATCGAACCAGAACCTGGCATTGGCATTGCTTTAGGCTTTGCCAAACAAAGATTGAACACCTGTATGGCAAGAAGATTTATGAACTTCTGGCGGAATCTTCAATGTTTGATTCCAAACAGTTGTTGGACTACAGTAGGGATGAACTACAATGTCTAACAGGCATTCTTACAGGTCACTGTCATTTGAATCATCATATGCAGAGACTCGAAGTGTCAGAACACAGTGTGTGTCGCCTCTGTTTTGAAAATGATGAAACAGCAGAGCACATACTTTGTGTCTGCCCCGCTGGGGATCGAGTTTTATGGTTCGGCAGAGCCGTACTCTTACCATCTGACCTGAAAGAAAACTAACCATACAAACTAATCGGCTTCATTAATAAGCTGGGTTCATTTTGTCGAGTGTGAATAGGCGTGAGCCACAATAAACCCTTGCGGGTTGCGGTGGAGGGTCGAATAAGCCCACTCACTTTGGACCTAACCTAACCTAACTTAGTAGAAAGTAACATATTTAAATATTTATCATTCTCCTAGGAATAATATTGTTTTGATTTGTGCTTTTTAAAAAGTGCTATAATGTACCTGTTTCAAAAGTAGTCCCAACCCTTTCGAGACGAGTTTTTGTTTCAAGGGTTATGGGTTAGATTTTCAGTGGTTCAATGTCAGTGGCGATCAAATAAAACATCTGCATCGAAATTCATATGAATTTTTATTTATAGGAAGTGGTGGGAGGAAGGTACATATATGAACCACCAGTCCTTTAGGTTCTTTGATAGTGGTACATATATGTACCAAGCGTCTTACAGAAATCATTTTTATAAATTTGACATGAACGTAAAAATTTTCAAGTATGGTATGCAGCAAAACAATTCTTGCATAATGGTAACCTGCATTGACTGCACACTGTCTTGGTCCTCTTCTGAATCTTAGTTTCGGCACAGCGAGCACATCTCCTTCGAGTTTTACCTTCAGTAGGCAGATGCATCGGGACGTTTTTTTGACTCAGTCTTTTTTTGGAAGGACGACCACTTGTTGATGGACCTTTTACTAAAGTTGTTTTTTTCTGGCCTTCGCTGAGAATTGCTTCGGCTAATGGTACGAGAAAGTCTAGAAATGATATTTTTTTTCTGATAATTCTTTGTAAATCATCCAGGCATTTACAGCTGACATCATCAAAAGCCTGAAAAAAACTTTGATCCACCATTTTTTTGATTTTCTGTCAAATTCATACAATCCCGCCATTTGGTCTGCCCGGTCGACTCCTCCCATGTGATCCCGATAGAAGGCAATCATATCTGGACA
This sequence comes from Leptinotarsa decemlineata, assembly GCF_025532065.1. Taxonomy (NCBI): domain Eukaryota; kingdom Metazoa; phylum Arthropoda; class Insecta; order Coleoptera; family Chrysomelidae; genus Leptinotarsa; species Leptinotarsa decemlineata. The sequence goes on along the minus strand of NW_027412533.1, from coordinate 7,477,375 downwards.
TTCTATAGGAGATCTTGTACCATCTTTGTTTTTCTTATTTAGCGATACAATTTTATTCGTATGGCAATTGCTAAGAACCAGAACATCTTTAGTATCCTGCCATTTTGCAAAAATTACACCCTCCTTGGTGCATTTGAAAACTGATTGACCCTTTTTCAGTTTTTCGGGTAGTTTCGGAATATTTTTTCTAGTAGCAATACAGGTACCAACTGCTGCATAGTTTGTTGAATGGAGTAAGTCAACAGAGGTGAAGAAACGATCAAAGCAAAGTGTAACATCGACCTCTTGTATGGTATTTGCAAGCTAAAGTACCAACTTGGTTGCCCTCTTCTTTACCTGCATAAATGTTGAAATCGTACGTATAGCCCGTTTCTGAGTCACAACGGAGCCACATTTTTATTCCTCGGTTTGTTGGTTTGAGGGGAATGTATTGTTTGAGGGATGACCGCCCCTTGAATTTAGTCATCGATTCATCAATGCTTTGGAAATTGCTGTCCTGTCGTGATTTTTGGAACGTGTTTTTCAAGCATTGAACGATGTCACCAATATAATAAGTTTTAGAGCAGTCGGTCGGCTTCTCTGGAGGAGCAAAATATAATTTTGACGAAATAAGTTTGAATTTATCCCTCGAAATAGCGTTTTTTATAGTTATATTTCCCATTGATGGATGTTTTGACCAATAAAGTGTAATTGATGGTAATCGATTATACGACATAATGAGAACTGAGCCAATCACAATCTGTATTTCACCTACATCAGTATCTGAAATCCGTTTTTTCTTATTTCCCTTAGTATTTCGCAGGATATTCAGTCGGGCATTGGTGCACTGTGCAATATACATATAAAGCGAGCGAGGAAAAATTTTATGAAATACATCATACTCTATGAGCAGTTTCTCCATCCAGTGATTCACTTTCAATTATTTCTTCCAAGCTTTCGACTTGCTGAGAATCCATATCATCATTGCTGCACAATGACTCATTATCTTGGCCCGAATTTTCTGCAGATGATGGCTCTCATAAATCGCTACTGCCTGACGAAAAGTCGGATAAACTTGAAACTTCTGACAAATGTTCAGCGATGTGGTCCAACTCATCCATACATAATTTTTTTTCTGGACATTGTCTGAAACAAAAAGGGAAACAGTCAATACAGAAGACTATCGGTACATACATGTCCCAACATCTAGTGCACTTACGGACTACTGGTACATATGTGTACCAGTGTAGAAAACAGGTGTTTTTTTATTATTTCCAGCAGTATTTCGCATCATATTTTGTAGAAATATTTTGAAACTTACCCTTAACTAAATCCACACACACAATTCGCGCAATTTATGTCACTCTTTTCTGTAAAAGTTAACTGAAAACGGAGGGCAAAACGTGACCTGGCTCAAATAAACGACTACTACATAACCTGGAATAAAATTCCGCGCATCACAGTTACATAGGACGGTAGGAGACGCACCGGTACGTATAGAAACCATATGAAATATGAATATTTGCCTGTAGTCTTTGCATGATTCATGCCGGTACTCATGTGTACCGACAGGCTCGAAAGGGTTTGGGGGTTGCTGTGGATAGGCCCCACTGCCCCATCGTTTCCAATAATGTACCTGATCTTCCCGTTTTAACAGATTTTCAATCATTCATCTAATGAGTTTCATTGTTAACTACCGTTACATATACTATATTGTGACATAGTTCGATGTACTAGTAACTGATGAAGCTACCATGTAGCGAAACGATTTTCCAATGAAATTCATTGTTAAATTTTCATAATTATCATCAATGACAATGTTATTCATTTGCATCAAGTAACGGGTCAGATTATTCAAAATTATCTTTTTTCAATTATTTATGGTGATGGTTGATTTTGAGAAAGTTTCAAACCATTATAAGAGATGGAAAAACAGAATGAAAGAAGAAATTTGAATCTTATGAAGAGTCGAAAAATAACATTATGAGATGGAATATGTTGATTGAATTGATGAATATTTTTTTGGACTCCGTTTTATGGAATATTTCTGTTATTTAGTTTCATTCAAATTACTCCTTTCGGTCCACTGGAAGGACAAATATGAACAAGTATGAATTCCCTGAAATCAAAAAATTCTCATTGATTAGCCGGTTTGAGTACTTTTAGGAACGATTACATCAACATGATCATCAACTTCTTTCTATTCAATTCGAAAAATAATGCTTTTTCCTAATATATATTTCCGACTCAAACATAACCCAGCACCCGGGAAATATTCAATTGAACAATGTTAACAAAGTCATTTCGTTGAATAAATGTCATGTTGGAGTTCCAAACAACTCCAAATTGCCAATTATTTTCATTTGTTGTGTTATGAAATCGATAACTGCGGGGTTTTTTGTATTTTTGAAGAGTATTGTATTTGAAAAAGACATTACCTAATTCAGAGTTCATGAATGGGCAGTTACTCAACGAAATATATGAATAGCAAGGGGCGGAACGTATTTTGACATGAGTTTGATCATCGTTGTTTTGAGCGGGATATGTATGTATTGTAATAAATGTATCAATATTATTTGCGAATATTCATAAAAGTTTTCATGCTGCTACGATAATGAATTATGAAGAGATTTGAAAACAAATCACAATGAAGAATATTTATTATGTTGATTGCATTTGTGAATAGACATTTCTAAGAAGAAGTTTATTTTTTAAAATATATGCAAATGACTACAGGACATTTCAATTACGACGATGAACATGATGAAATATTTTCTCCGATAAGTGGTCGACAATTTAATATTTCAGTTCGGCTGGAAAAATCTATAGCACCATATGATGATAGTTTGAAATTTCTGTAGAAACGTTCACACCTCGACCACGATATATTTCAATACTTTTCCTTGTTAGCTTATTGATAACAAACCCTTCAACTTCTTACATCCCAAGCACACCAGTTCTTTCGCATGAAATAAAAGAAAATATACCTCCCTAATGTGTAATTTCAAATATATTAGCATTAAATTACATGAAAATCAATTTTGCCCATCCAATTTGTACTCCTAACATCCCCTGTGGAATTGAAACTTATTTTGTACACGACGTTTATGAATTACGAAGCAGTGGTATCATGAGTACTGTCCACTGAGGTTAAAAATATATAATCATAACTCTTTTTGGTGAAAAGAAAAGCCTGGAAAACCAAAGAAAAAAGTTCGACGATTATTCAGTCGAGCTAAAGAGTGATGTAATTGGGAGCTGAAAAACCTACTCTACTATAACGACGTATGACAAGGAAATTAAAAAGACAAAACAAGATTCTTGGAGACAGTTCTGTGAGAGTATATCTGATTTACCTCGCAACACAGAAATTCACAAGATTCTCTCTAGAGAGCCGACTGCTGAAATTGGGTCGTTCAAACGACCCAATGGACCATTCACGATCTCTATCAAAGAAACGTTAGAACTTTTGATAGAAAACCACTTTTCTCGAAATCTAACTCTTAATAACGAGAAACCTACCATCTTCGAGGGCGCTAAACGCCCAAGAAAGAACGATTGGGAGGTCATTAAGAAGGTTATCACAGCACCGGCAGTAGAATGGGCTATCAAGTCGTTTCATCCCTTCAAATCTCCTGGAGAGGATAGTATATTTCCAGCTCTTCTTCAAAACGGACTGGAAATAACTTTACCTACTCTCATAAAACTGTATAAAGTTAGTCTGACGTGAAACTATTAACCACCCAGTTGGTTGGATATACCTAAAGTGGGTCGGAAAGACCGACATCCTGAATCGGTATGATCAATTTCTTAATTTTGAAGGAGCATTTGACAATGCACTATAGAATCGACCATAACTGGCTAGATCTATGCAATGCTGGTAAACAGAACTGCAACTACGACTCTTCAAGGCAAGGCCTGGTTCAGGGTCAACAGAGGTTGCCCTCAAGGTGGGGTACTATCCCCTTTTATGTGATCGCTCCTGAAGGATAGTTTGATTCATGCCCTCGACAGAAAAAAAGTGGATTTGCAAGCTCATAAAGATGACCTTGTCATCTTGGCAAGGTCCACGTCGGGAAGGGTAACTTGTAATATCCTCCAAAGTACGTTGGACGTTGTTCAAGTTGGTACCCAAGGAAGCAGTTGTCTGTCAACCCCAGCGAAACTGTGATAATCCCCTTAACCAGGAGGAGAAAATTGGACAATCTAACGCTACTTTCCCTCAATAGTTAGGTCATTCCATTTGGAATGGAGGTGGAATATCTTGGCATTGATTCACCTGGAAAGCTCACTTGGAAAAATGTTTACACAAAGCCAGACTGTCCCTATGGACATGTCGAATGATTTGTGGTGAAACTTGGAGTTTGGGTCCCAAACAAATCCATTAGATTTATGTGATGATTATCAGACCAATGATCACTTATTGTGCAGTACCACACCATCAGCGGCCAGGAAGATCCCTCTAGATCTACTTCCTCTTCACATTTTTTTTTGAGAGAGAGGACTGCATATAGACTTGTACACATTGCCAGATGTGCAACAGCAGAGTGCAACAGACTGTAGGTTGACACTAGAAGTCAAAGCAATCTGGAAATCACCACTGACTTTTTGCCAACAACTGTCAGCTACGAACTGCCTTAAAAAGTACTGTTCCGGGTAGAGAGGACTGGATCCTCCGGAAGAAGGAAATATTGGAAGCAGATAGTTGTTGGTTCACAACTGGATCGAAAAAACCTTCTAGTTCTGGTGCAAGTGTTTTCAGTCGCAAACTCAGGCCAGAGATATCAACCTACATAGGAACCTATGCGGCTGTATTTCAAGCCAAAATTCACGCTATTGAATTGTATGCGGAGAGATTGGAAGAATCCAAACTCATACACAAGTCAATAAAAATATTCTTGGACAGTTAGTTAAGCTGCGTTGAAAGCTCTTAGCTCCTACAGGTAGCAAATTGCCAAAAACGACTCTCCTCGATAAAACAGACAACAGATTGTCTTCGGTCTGGATTCCTGGCCATACTGGCATGGAAGGCAATGAGGCTGCTGACTCCCTTACAAAGGAGGGTGCTGCAATCAGCTCCATCGAACCAGAACCTGTCCATTGGTATCGCTTTAGGCTTTGTCAAACAAAGAATAAACACCTGGATGGCAAAAAGATCTATGGAATTCTGGCAGAATCTTCCAAGATTGGCTCACTCCAAGGAGTTTAATCACCCTTCGGTGCTATATACCAAATAGTTGTTGACTACGGTGGTGATGAACTACGATATATAACAGGCCTTCTTACAGGTCACTGTCATTTGAATCATTATATGCAGAGATTTGGACAGTCGGAAGACAGGATGTGTCGTCTTTGTTTGGAAAATGATGAAACAGCAGAGCATATACTTTAGGGCTGCCCCGCTGGGGACCGAATCAGGATTTTAGTGTTTGGCAAAGTCGTATTCTCACCATCCGTCCTGAAATACCACTCACCATACAAACTAATCGGCTTCGTTAAGAAGCTGGGTTTATTTGGTCGAGTGTGAATAGATGTGAGCCACAATAAACTCTTTCGGGTTTCAGTGGAGGTTCGAAGAGACCCACTAACTTTGGACCTAACCTAACCTATGCATTACAATTGAAATTTTTGTTTGTGAATGATACTTTATATCAATTTCCTTCTGTATACCATGATGTATAGCGTTCTTTTGTACGATATATGTCACAATTCAATTTGAAATGTAACATATATCGTACACAAAGAACTGAGAGAGAAAAGAGTGGTTTTCATTCCAACCAATATTCACAAATTGTATCTGATAAACATTTCTGTGTGTAATCTAGACATCTTTGAGAAGAGTTTTTATTAATTTATTCTATTATATTACGCTTTGGTCAAAGAAGAAACGGACTGGTTTAAGTTTGACGATAGTCGTGTCACGAAGTGTTCTGGCGATGCATTGAATTTATTGGAGCCTTTGGAGACACCCGACATTTTGTTTCACAAGAGAGAGGACATTGTTAGGTCAAGATCTTCAGATGATGTGGTGCTGCAGGTTTTTCCGGGTTTTCCTGCAGCTGAAAAAGCAAATGCGCCACTCTAATCAATGAAGTCGCCCCGGAGCGCCAATTAATTTTTATTGTTGTTTTTATTTTATTTTTATCGTTGTTTTAATTTATTCTATTCTTCCTCTGCTTTTTCAAAAGCTTTTTTCTCTTTATATAACGATGAGCTGTACATGATTCCCAATAATCACTTTCTAGATTATGAAATTTTTCAGTCAACAAAATGTTTATCGATCCTTCATAGGCAATGACAGAAATAAATTGTACTGAAACCTATGATTATGTCAAAAATCAATATTGCAATAAAATTATGGGACATTCCATTAGATTTTCAGTATCATATTGTCCTTTCGAATAGTTCAAAAATGTTTGACCAGTACCTCTCAAGACACTTATCGATTTTCAACAGGAGACCCGTGAAGTGACCACGAGCAAGTACCGTTAGTACTAATGCACCGTACATGTAACACTGTACAAACCAACCATTCCGTGATATAGGCATTTCCTATCTTTGAATTTGAATGAAACAAAGTGTGTGTGAGATGTCATTTGAAAGACTTATTGATGTCATTATGTGTGGAATGAATGTACACATAAATCACGCTGAACATCCAATGTGGCATGAGCTGTGCAGCACATAGTGCTGTCCTGTTGAAACCACATGTAGTTTGAGTTAAGGTCATTCAATTCATCCATCTCTAACGCTAGTTGCACACACACCGATTTTGGACGGCCAGTATAAAATCGGCCGATATTTTATTGGTAGCGGGTGCTTGCACACTCACCGGATTTTTATCGGTCAAACAATCAGTTGCTTTGTTGTCGTAATTAGCACGCACTACCAAAACGAAGTTAATGCGTAGTAATTACAATTTCACCGAGCCTTCGAGACTGGAATGGTCGGTAAAAAACCGGTGAGTAAGCATGTACGCCACTACTTCCCGGTACTGCCGGCGATACAATGGCAGTGGACGGCTGCTCACCGGTATTTTAACGGCGACAATCACCGGTAGGTATGTGTGCAAGGTCCCGTTCCCACATGTGGTTCACTATTGGAATTTGGACGACCAGTACAAAGTCGGTCGTCCAAAATCGGTGTGTGTGCAACTAGCGAAATGCCGAGGTCTTGTCAGCGACGCGAAATCTATTGTCTCGGATTCTCCTGCACACTATCACAAAGCGCGGCGCATACGGATGTTTGTCGATCGTTTACTGAACCAGTGAACTCACATTTATCCATCACATTGCGAATAGTCCTCTCGGTACGAGATTATGGCGTGTGTAAAATGGGAGAAGCGCGCGGTACGTTGCCAACACAAAAAACCGATTTTGATAAAACAATTTTATCATTTGCACCTGTTGTTGAATGCAAAAGGAAATGAATGGATGACAACTGACAGATAGTCCCTGTTGGAAGACCCTATATAACTGAACGAGATACACAACAATTCCGCATGCAATAGGCAACTTGTTGTCGTGCGTCGTGCGACGATGACCACGGAATATGGTGGTCAGGTTTGTAACAGTTACGCGTGTCAAAGTGGTAACGAATGAAATGCAACAAAACTACGGCCGTGTGTAACATATTCGCGGTTACGTTATCGGTAATTTTTTAAATTTTTCACGCGACTCAAGAAACAAATTAAGGCCCTTCTGTATCACCTCAAATATATTTGAATAGTAAACACTATCTCACCCCACTGATTAACAATGAATCATATCCTAGAAGTCATGATGTATGTCAACAAAAAATCAATCTTCACAAATCTCTGAACTTTTTAACTTTGAAATAATTCTGACGGTGCTATGCTTTCATCCCAAGTCAACTGTTGGCAACTTTTGTGGAAGATACCTGAAGTTTTTTGTTGTATTACTTTTTACTCAGGGGAAATTTACGAAGTCAAGATTGTACCGTTGTGTATGTCTTCGTTACAAGCCGATAAATGTTTTTATACCGACTGAAATTTATTATTCATTGAAACATTTGTCACTGTTGTTTCTTTTCTCGTGAATCCTGTTTTTGATTCTTTGAGAGAGAATACAATTTTATGGAGTGATATAGAAATAAATTTGAAATGAACTAGTGAGGTGAAAAATATTAAGCTGAAATGTTTGAATAACTTGAGAAAACGGCAAAGTATATTTTATACATAAATAGGAACAATGAGGGTTAGATTTCAGAAAAAATGAGCATCGAAATCTTTCCTTCTATACTTCGACATTGGAATATTGGTTTCAAGAACTTCATCCGAGCCTTGGATCAGGAGAGATGATATATTCCATCATAAGTTCGGATCAGAATCAACTTATTTTTCTCGAACGAAAACTCAAATTTCCATTGCTGATGAACTAACTCTAACTGAACATTTGAGTCTTGTGAAATCGTCATTTCAACTAGTTGGTGGAATTCTTGGCAATCAGTTATGGTATATATAAATTTCTTTCACCACCAGAAACATCAAAAGATCCATGAGAACAAGGATGAAGTAACATGAAAGAAACTGCAGACTAGGCCAAACGGACAAATCAACTGTGACAGAAAATGCAGTCAGTGAAGGAAACCACATGATTCTGATTAGAAACACGGCACTCATTGCCCCCGAATACCATAACCGGCTGGTACGGGAGGAAGAAGAAATCCAGAAACACTTGGATAATTTTAACAGAAATAAAGTAGGTGTGAAGCTCTATCAAATATATAATGCCATTTTGAGAAATTCAAGAATAGCAAACAGCATGACGACAGATAGAAATGGGTCAAAGAAAGTTATTGACAATTTACCAAATCCAGGTAGAGGTGGTATACATATTCATATATTCAGACACCTGAATACATATGAACACGCTTTACGTAATTTACCTGATCCTTATACAGGTATTAGGACACCAAACTACCTCAGGAATCAAGATAAATACGCGATACGAAGCCGTAATATCCAGTCATCGAAGAAGACTGGACAGAAAGAAATTCCAAAAATCCACGGCCTTCAAACCCGGAAAATAATGATACTTAAAACCGCGGCCGCAAAATCCTCAACCATTTTGTTGACTTATTCACATCAAATCACAAAAACTCTCAAGAACATCGAAAAACTTCACTTCTGCGATATTGCATGGACATTACAAACAGAAAAATTTTCAAGAAAAACACATCTTCATACTTGAAATCAGAAAGTTGAGTGTGTCTCAAGTCTGATGACGCTTTATATGAGGAGTCACATCATTGTCTGATTGTAAATTTGAAGTTCCAATGACTGATTATGAACAGCTTTTCGATACTTCTGTAAATCAAGATAATGCAACAAGAAATACAATATCTGATGGAATCGGCCGGGACTTGATGAACATCCGAAAAGCCCTACGAAGCTATTAGATAGCGGAGCACGTGTTGCGTTTTTGTCAAACTGTCCAGTGGAAATTTCACTATGAGTTTTTTTTTTGAATGAGGTATATAATTTCAAAATTTTCACATTTTTCGTATATCTTTAGAACTGAAAAGTCAGAGTCGATCTAGTCCACTCTATATTTTTACAGTTCACGGGATATCTTTTCGATGTCAGTGCTATCAGCAATTGAAATTTTGAATTGAAATAAATAATTTCAGATACTCAGAAAATGGTGTCCGATGTTGAAAGCATCATCTTATATACTGAAGTTAGTATTTTTATAACTGCCAACGTATATTTTCTTTTACTGTTTTCAATTCGAAGTGTTCTCAAGAAAATACCTAAATAACAATTTAAAAACGAACCCACCAAAGCTTTTTATAATCTAGCATACCACTAGAACAATTTACATAAATATGGTTGGAAATTAATACGTGGAATCTATCGAAGCTGTCTTCTCTTTCCAAAAGGTTCAACTTTTTGCTCATTTTCAAAGGGACAACCTGTATATGGCCAGAATATAAATCACGCCTTCAAGAATTCATATCCTCTGAAACATAGTATTCGATATTGCTGCTCGAGCAGTTCTCGCAAGTATTCCCACTCCAACGTTATTCATTCAATGTCGAAGTTAAAATTTGTTTTCTTTGAAGAGCGTTCAATTTATTGCGACAAACCATTGGATTATTGGCCATAACTTATCCGATACGGAACTCCGTTATTATTGTCTAGTCTGGACCGCATTCATGAATTTCTTCTCTATCGATTCGAAGTTGAGAGCTCCGCTGGTTACACAGTATCATGGAGTTATATCTAAATGTGGATCTGTTGATTAAAGCACGTAAAGGAAATACGTATAGGGATGTATTGAGCTTTGTTTGTGTAGTAAACGCTTTCCAATGGCAATCTTGTTTCGAGTCTATTTGGATTCATAGTCTTCCCGTTTTCAGTACTACTAGCTGACCTGGAGAACTTTGTACGCCCTTGGAATCAACAAATATTGTATTGAGTTATTAGCAGAGTCATATTAACTTTTTTATAGGTATTGTATTTGTGTAGTAGGAAGTCAAAAGTCATACCAACACAGTAAGTGTTTTTAGGTCATTTTTCGTCGATTTCTACAAAAAATGACATACTCAAAATATTCGAAATATATTCGATACAGAAGTAGACTATTTTTGAATATTAGTATTTTTCGTCCGCAAATTCTTTTATCCGCTGTGGTGTTTATAATGATAAAGAATGGTGTGTGATAGTGAACTGAATATCAGCAAAACTTTTCTGGAGCTGCGGAAAAGGCATCTGCGGCCACGTTGGATTCATCCTTCGGGAAATCACGAATTTTATACAAAAAACAATACAAACCATTCGAAAACTGGCGTCAAGAACATAATGTTCTTCTGGGTTATTTCTCTAGTGAAGCTGGCAAAAATTATGAGTCATCATCACTATAGTCATTAGCTATAAAGAAAAACGTTGAAAAATCCAAATTTTCGAAATCTATTGTATTTTTTCAAATCAAAGCGTTGGGCTCGAAGCGAAACATTCTGGAGTATCAATTGAGATGTTTCTGTGACGTCCCAGGTGAAACTTATTTTTTGCATAAAAGAAAAAAATTTAATCTGACAATTTTTTTTAACTTCTTTTTGTCTATTATGAACACGTATACATTTTGTTTCATTATTGTCAATTATTCATTGAATAAATTCAATCACACGGTACATTCTTCACATAACAACAAAATGAAGGATTAAAAAATTCATTAAAACCAACAAAAAATCTGTTTCAAAAAATATTTTTTCCGTTGACCAACTGTCGCACCTCTACCAACGATAACCCTCAGAAGTCGAAACTTGTGCAAATTAAGAACTAACGAGGACTTACCTTTCAACGTGTGATTCCTGAAAAATTTGATAAACACTCAAAAAAGAAATTCCAGACGCTGAACTCTACGTAAAAGCATCAACCTCATCCCCCCTAGAGAGGAGTTTTTTAGATCCGATCATTTCGCTTTTCTTGTAGAACAGCAAATAAGGAAGTCACATTCCCTGAGTAATCTAGTTCACATGTACTTTTTTTGTAACATTTTTCAGCCCTGTCCAAAAATTACGACCAAGGTGTCATTCGATTCGTATTTTTGCCTGGAAAGTTTAAGGAAAGGTTCGAAAACGCGTCGATAAAAATTACAAAAGTTATAAACAATTGATTGAGAAAAAAAATTGGGCTTTTTTCGTAATATATCGGAAAATTTTCAAAATTTTGGAAATTTGAAAGAAGATTTGAAAAGATCAATGAATTTGCGTAAAAAAAGTCACGACTGCCGACACTGTATCTTGATTATTTATAATTTTTACAGAGCCCTGAAAATAGAGCCAAAAGCGGGTAGTCTGGCTTCCGCGCGCCTTTCGTCACTCTGACATAAAAACAAAAAATTATTCAAACATATTGAATGCAAATATTAAGGAATGAAAAAAGTCATCATAATCCGCACTCAAAAAAATGTTATCCCAATTTTAACGTTAATTATAAATTTGTAAATCAATAACTTTTTCTGAATTGAAAGTTAATATAAAAATCCCTATAATTATTAAACTAAAACCCTGGCATTATTTTTCCTGAAGTGAAGTTATCTTCAATAGGCGAAAAAATAGATTACCGTTGCCAAAATTAAAAAAATGTTATTTTCTATTTTTTTATTGACAATTGAAAATTTAAATTTTGTAAAAAATACATTAAAATTTTTTTTTCAGATTTTTTATTGTTTCGATGTCTCATGGCTGAAACCTAATTGATAAAGTTTTCTTTCAACTGTTTACAGCTATTGTTAATAAATTTATTATAAACAAATACATTGTTTATAAGCAATTCGAAAAAATTTTTTTTTGCATTATGCTAATTGAAAAAAAATCATGATTCTGAGGTGGAAAAGGTTTCTTAAAAAAGATTCCTTGTTGCTAAAAAATGCGTTTGTTGATTGACAATCGTTTTTTGCAACTAAATATTAAAATTAAGGAACCGTTTTTTTTTATCATAAATTCTATTGTTCTTCAAGGTTTTGAGAAAACTTTATTCCAATTCTTTTTTAATTGTGTATTTAAAAAATATTTGTTATAAACAATTTTTTTTTTCTTTCAATACTTCTTTTATAATGAAAGTCACTATGTGTTTTTTTATAATTCATACTATTTTTTATAAAACTTTTAATATTGTGATACTTTGATACTTGTCTTTTTCATTCACTCCTTCGCTTTTATAATCATAATAACTTTCAAACTTTTGTAGTTATGATAAATATGTTTCAAGTCTTTTTTATTCATTATGAATTCATTAACAATTTGAGCCTTTTACTGAAGTTCATTTAATTATTGATCGTTATTTATTAAAAAAAGGAAAATTTTTAAGTCTTTTCAACTTAAACTTCGTGTCATGTAACAATAAATCATGGGGATTTTATTACTTGCACTTTTAGTAGTTGTAGGATCATTAACATTTTCTTATTGTCATATTTGTATGGAGTTTAAGAAAATTTAATGAAGCAATCAGTCATTCTGTTAATTTAATTTTAATGAGTTTACTCATTAACCTTCTTTAAATTTCCGATGTTCACAAATTTTCAAATCACTTTTCTTTTGTTATGTGGAACAAACATCTGCTCACGGTTTTGAAGGGTTTACCATTCATACCTGACCTAAACACATAGTTACTTTTATTATAGAAAAAAGTATTGAAAAAAAATTGTTTTTAACGATTTTTTTTGAATGAACAATTAAAAAAAGAATGAAAAATACAGTTTTTCCAAAACCTTGAAGAACAATAGAATTCATGATTTAAAAAAGAAAACGGTTCCTTAATTTTAATATTTAGTTGCAAAAAACGATTGTTGATTAACAAACGCATTTTTTAGCAACAAAGATATTTCTTTAGGTAACAATTTTTTCTTCTAAAAATCATGATTTTTTTCAATAAACATAATGCAAAAAAAATGTTCGAATTGCTTATACAATGTATTTGTTTATAATAAATGTATTAACAATAGCTGTAAAAAATTAAAATAAAATATTAATAGTTAGTTTTTAGCGGAGAGACATTGAAACAATGAAAAAAAAATTGTAATGTATTTTTTATAAAATTATAATTTTCAATTGTTGATAAAAAAATGAAAAAATAACAATTTTTTTAATTTTGGCAACGGTAATCTATTTTTTTGCCTGTTGAGGATAACTTCACCAAAGGAAAAAAATGCCAGGATTTTAGTTTAATAATTATAGGGATTTTTATATTAACTTTCAACTCAGAAAAAGTTATTAATTAACAAATTTATAATTAACGTTAAAATTGGGATAAACATTTTTTGGCTGCGGATTATTGTTTATTGATGTATCCCAACATTACATGAATTTTTTCGTTCCTTAATATTCACATTTAATATGTTTAGATAATTTTTTTCGTTTTTATGTCAGAGTGATGAAGGGCGCGCGGAAGCCGGACTAACCGCTTTTGGCTTTATTTTCAGGGCTCTGTAAAAATTATAAATAACCGAGATACAGTTTCGGGAGTCGGGACTTTTTTTACGCAAATTCATTGATCTTTTCAAATCATTTTTCAAATTTTCAAAATCTTGAAAATTTTTCGAGATATTAAGAGAAAACTAAAGCCCCATTTATTTTTTCACTTAATTGTTTATAACTTTTGTAATTTTTATCGGCGCGTTTTCTGACCTTTCCTTAAACTTTCTAGGCAAAAATACAAATTGAATGACACCTGGGTCACAATTTTTGGACAGGGCTGAAAAATGTCACCAAAAAGAGCTAAATCGAGTACATGTGAACCAGACTAGAGGCTTCGGCACGTATTCTTCCTGCATGATGTTGAACAAAAAATCGTCGTACCTTATCCAGCAGGTGTAGCCGACGTGGAAGGCATCGGTCACGTGGTGTCCAAAGTTGGCATCTTAGCCTTCTTGTTATATTATTACAGCTTTGTCCACTTGTTACTGTTTTATGGGTGTATAACCTCTCACAATATTCCTTTAGTGGTCGACGTTTCGAAAAACAACCTTTTTCCGTTTTAGAAAACTGAAATTGTGTGTGGCGAGAGTGAATTTCAGGTTTTCAAAACGAATAAAGATTGTTTTTCGAAACGTTGACCACTGATTAAAGTTTGTAGAAGATAATATACCCCGAAAGAAAGAAAGAGGTATTGAGTCCTCCACAAAAAATATATTTCAGGGACTAGTTCTGTTCGATTATCGAAATTGCTGGGGCTTGTGAAAAGGATGAACTACGTGAAATGACGACGAAAGATATCATTAATCCACGCGACATGCTTGTAATAACCATTCCAGGCTCAAAAACTGGTGAAAGACGAGTTTTTATAGATTCAGACGAACTTTACGACGGAGTTAATCCCTCAGAATAATTTCGACAATATGCCAACCCAAGACCGAAGCAATGTTATCATAATATATTTTTGTCAGTGATAATTTAGAAAAGTGTACAATGGAAGTGACTGGTGTACATTTGTGAAAATATTTAATAACGAAATATTCAAAATTGTCAAACGAACTAGGATACAGGGTGAGTCAACAAGATTCCCTCGGTCCATTGGTATCAGGGAAAACAATTTTTCAAATTGCTCAATTCTTTTTTGCCATCATATCGAAAAATACTATCTTTTAAAATTATTTTTTCGCATACTGGGTGATTCAGCCGAGCGTGGCTAACTGAAGTCATATATTTTTAAATGGAATACCCAGTATAAATATATGTCATTCGATTCCATATTTTTTAGCTTGATGAGAAATTTTTGTTTTCTAATATCCATTGCGGCACTGTCAAGTTATTCCAGAAAAACATATTTCGCAGACAATATATTTTTAATTCACCACCTGCATATCTACAGCAATTAAGTAGATTTTACTAGGTATAGTTAGTCAACTCTACAACGATGATTTCGGGAATTTAAACTTCTGTAAAAAATATTTAGGGTTCTCGGTAAAACCGGTCATGTTTCATTCATTTTCAAACAGAAATAATTCAGAACACCCTATATTTTTCCATTTGTATGAAATGTTTCAACATTTCACTACATTTTTCATCAGAAATATACTAAACGATAAACAGATATTTTACAAATTATTCCCAGGTTTATTAATTGTTGTAACCCCAAAAAATTCATTCATTTACGTACACCTACACAAAATGTTTTCAATATGAACAGTAACGCGCGTCCCGCACGCGCTGATCGATATGGACCTTTGAACAATAAAAAATATTTTAACCCATTAAATATCATTATAAAGAAAAACATTCACATACCTTCTAGATATCTAAATAAACCAAAATCCATGGAAAAAATGATTCCTTGATCATTTTATTAGATGTAGGTACTTCAGTTAATCAACTGATTTTTGAAGTTTTAAATTTACACAGAAACCCTGATAATTTTCAAACTGAAAACCTCACTTTTTTCAGTTTTTGGAGCTTTTCTTGAACTAATTTTTAAAGTTTTGAATCTATACAGAAACCCTGATAATTTTTGAACTAAAAACCTCACTTTTTTCAGTTTTTCGAGCTCTCCTTGAAAGCCTTAAATTTTTTCAATTTTCGTTCGAAAAATTAATAAATTTTGATTTTCCTTTATGTTATTAATATTCAAAGACGTTAAAAAGTGAAAACTTCAATTGAAGCAATGAAAAAAAATATTATTCAAATTTATTCTTATTCCTAATCTGCAATACAAATAAGGAAATTATAAAACAACAACAAAAATTAATTTGCGCTCCGGGGCAAATTCATTTCAGTGGCGCATTTCCTATTTCAGCTGCAGGAATACCCAGAAAAACATGCAGCACCACATCATCTGAATATCTTGATCTGCCAAAGTCCTCTCTTTCATAAAACAAAATGTAGGGTGTCTCCAGAGGCTCGTATTCTTATTATCTGGAGTTACATGAAAATGGCTTTTTATAATTTTTAGCTCTACTTGCTTAAAAAATTGTCATAAACAAATGTATTGTTTATGAGATATTTGAATTTTTTTGGGGAGAATTTTATCAGTGATGAATATTATGATTTGGTAATCGTTTCTTAAAAAAAAGGTATTGCTTAAATACGCATTTGTTGATTAACATTTTTTTCTGCTACTAAATATGAATATTGAGGAACGTTTCATTTGTAAATCATAATTTCTATTCTTCTTTGATATTCTGAGAAAATAAATTTATTTATTCAATAAATAATTTGTTTTGAACAAATTAATTTGAGAATATATTTTTTTAAACTACCACGAAAATAGAAACAACCATGTGTCACGTTTTGTGTAAAATAATACGATTGAATATAAATGGAAATCCATTTTTGGGTGAGGAAGGAGTACGTCGAAACATTACTGGAGGATGTACAAGAGAAGAAATTGCAACCGGAATACAAGAGAAAGAAGTAGAAGAAAGAGAAATTGAAAAAGATACTGAAGATTGTGATTCACCATCACAAAAGTGTTCAAAGATATTATTAATAAAAAAATATACAGGAAGTAAACGAAAATTACCAATTTCAAATCTGTAATAAATTAATAAAATTATGAAAATCATACATCATCTTAATATAGTACTTAGAATCCTAAGTAGGAAATTGGAAATAGTATTTTTTTATCAATAATTTATGGAATAATTGAGTTGAAAAGTCGTATAAATGAGGTTTCAAGGTTCTGTTTATAATATTTGTGAAAGAAGTTGATGAATAATATGGTTAGATAATTTTTTTGAAATGTTATTTATTTTATTATTAAAAGGAGAACAAAAAAGACGAAGTGTTTTTGTCGTATCTCGAATAGTTCATGAGTTATAAAGATTTAAAAAGGGGTACAGATCAAGGGGGTATTTTCGTAAAAAATTGTCAAAAAATGTAATAAATAATAGGGGTAGAGCATTTGTTTAATATCTCACTTGTTCATTACTAAGAGGAGAACAAAAAAGTTTTGAAGTGTCTTTGTCCCATCTCCATTAGTTTAAGAGTTCATGAGTTAACAATGATTGGGGACCATGAGGAATTGCCGAATGCAAAAATAGAAAAATATTAGAAAATTTGTGAAAACTAGAGAACTTTTTTCACACAAGAAGTGACACATGGTTGTTTCTGTTTTTTTTTTGGTAGTGTTCAAAAAATATATATCGTAGAGATTATTGAATAAATAAAGAAACTATAAATTGAAAAAATAGTTTTTTTCCAGAATATCAAAGAGAAAAAGAAATTATGATTGGAACAAAATCGTTTCTTGAAATTCATATTTCGTAGAAAAACATTGTTAATTAACAAATGCGTTTCAAAGCAATACATTTTTTTTAAATAGATTTCGTTTTCGAAAATAATAATATCCATCACTGATAAAATCCCTGCAGAAAATTTCAAATATTTTATAAACAATACATTTGTTCATATCAATTCTTTAAACAAATAGAGCTAAAATTATAAATAATAATTTTTATATATCTTTCAACAATGAGAATACGAATGAGTTTTGATATTGGAAAAAAATTCTTTGCTTCATTCGAATTTTTCACTTTTTAACGTCTTTGATTATTAATAAAGTGGAAAATCAATATTTTTCAATTTTTCCAACGGGAATTTTTTTAAGACTTTTGAGAAAAGCTCCAAAAAGTGAAAGAAATTCGAAGTTTTCAGTTTGAAAATTACCAGGGTATCTATATAAATTTTTTAACTTCTGAAAATTAGTTAAAGTTAAACTATATCTAATAAAATGATCACGGGAATTTTCATTCATTCAAGTGTCTTGAAGGTATGCGTTTTTTTCCCAATAATGATGTTCAATGGGTTGAAATAATTTTCATTTTTTAAACGTCCGTATCGGTCAGCGCGTGCGGAATGCGCATCGCACGCGTTTAGCGCTATTTTCGCTTCTGAATTAAAATTATAAATATCGGTGATAGAGTTCCGCAAGATGAACGTATTTTTAGTAATTTCCTTACCTTTGAGGATTTTTCTCAAATTTCAGATATCTTTAATATTTTCCGAGATATTTCCAAAAAAGCAAACCCCCCTTTTTTCACTAAATTGTTTATAACTTTTGCAAATTCTTTGAGCCCCTCTTGAAATTTTTCAAAAAGTTGCTAGAAGTCATTCCGAATCGAATGAGCCCTAGATCATAATTTTCAGTGCCCTTGGACAGAAGTTTCAAAAAGATGATCTTGCGACACCGACTAACAGCACCAACTTCCAGTTTAGTTAGTGTTGTTAGTTAGTAAATGTTGTGTGAATTGAAAGTAATATTTCCACCTACAAATTCACAAAACGGTGTTGCCGAAACAAATATCGTTCTTCGATTAAAAACTTTCCATCAGTGGGCGAAATATTACCAACTTCCTTTCATAACCATTCAACCATTTCTCAATGAATGAACTATTTTATGCTCCTCTACTGAGGTGATTATTTGAAAAATGAAATCTCAACATTTAGATTTTCAGTTTCCTCAAGTATGCTTTTTACTCACTTGGATCAAGCAAAGTATCATGACAAGTCCGGCCACCCAGCCGCATTTCTCCTCGAAAAACCAAGTCAGCTCATCAACGCATCCATGATAAAAGGGATTTCCAGTAACTGTATCTCTGCAAGTGCTTGGTAGCGGTTGCTGCAAAGACAGGTAATCATGTGCACCATCAGCTCCACAGCAAGCAATCTGTCAACAAATTAAGCTCGTTGGTGAAATGTTTATGGTTGTTGAGTGGAATATGTGGCAAGCATGCACACTTTCAAGAAGTGTACAGAATTCAATAATATGCTCAAAAAGTGAAACAGCTACTAAATAAACTGAAATATGCAAAAAACTATTTTGGAATATCTGTAGTCTATAGAATTGAAAAATGAAAATATTTTCGTTTCACAAGTAGATATTGATGATGCCAATTTTTTTCTTCAGACAAGCCTATTGATTATTTCTGAAGACAAAAACACAAGCACTACAGAAAAATCCTTAAGGTGCTCTCAGAGCAATGCCTGTGCGAAAGAAGCAATTCTCATTGGATTTGAATCGCAGTAGATTCAATCCATTTGGAAACACGTTTTCACGAAGTTTATTCCACATAAACGCAGTTCTCCAGATGAAAGAGTTCTCAACAGTGAAGTTCGAGGTGTACTGAGTTGAACCTCAAAACGATGAGCAGCCACAGTCCGTCGCGTATTTCTGATATATACTGCTGTTGGTGGAATCAAATGTGCTAAGTCAATAAAACATTTTCCGTGAAAGTATCTATAGAAGAGAGAGATACCCAACCTTCCTTCGATGTTCCAGGCTATCAGTCAGGCGGATGGTTTTTTTCTGGATGGAATCCAGCAACTTTAGGGTATTTGCTTGACGGTGATTGACAATGTTTTATGATTAATTTCATCAGTTTGGACTTTCATTGTTTAATGATATAAAAATAAATTCCTGAAAGAACCGATACAAATCAAAAATTGAAATGAAAATCTGAAAGTGAAAATTTTATTGAGCAAAAAACCCAGGAATAAAATTACTCTGAAATGAAATACGAGTACAAAATAGAACAATTGAAAAAAATGAGAGATTCCAAACCAAGTTACTTCACGACGTTTCGATATCCACAATCGTCTTCGGGTGTCATCGCCCGAAAACCCTGCTGACTGTCAGAAATAGTGGTTTTCGAATAACTTCTGCAGGATGATGCTTTTGAATCAGCTCGAGTGGGGAGCTATTTTACCTCCGGAGTATTTTGACCCTAGGACCACAATCACGCATCATGCACGGGCTTCTAGGGAAGCCCGTGCATGATGCGGTTTCACTTATGCAGCCATTCGTTATATATCGGTGTTACGTTTATTTCTGAGATTGTTGATATTTTGAGCACGTAAATAAATTTTGATCTAGCACTCTGACTTCGATTAACTACTATCACAAACCGGTGAAACTTTCGCTTTTTTGACACAAACTAGTCATTGCACATTGCCTGATCACAGTGTATACGTATTTTAGTGATATGATTTTTTCTTCAAAATGTACCGAGATAATTCTTATAAAATAAAGCTCGGGGTGAATTGTGATAAACTGCTCGGGGCAAAATGTAACATGTTACTACTTACCCCGCTCAAAAAAACATGCAGTTTATTTAAATATCACTTGCTTTTAGGATGAGAACGTATAATAAAAAAAAAACAGAGGTTCTACTTCTAAAGAAGACATGGAAAAGGCCTTATACAGAGTTATACACAACAAAGAGTCAATTCGCTCAGTGGCAAAAGCTTCAGATATATGTCATGTGACTCTTATGAGGTATGTTAAAAAGGCAAACGTTTCGGAGGCTCCTATCAAATTGAACAGTGTAGGCTATCACCGAAGACCAGTTTTTAACGATCAGCAAACCACCAGTCTAGTAGAATATTTGAAAGGTGCTTCAAAAATTTATTTCGGTTTGACTCCCAAGGAAGTTCGTGAATTGGCCTGAAAGTGTGCCTTGCCTAATGATATTGAAGTTCCAAACTCCTGGAAGGAGAACAAGTGTGCTGGACAAGATTGGCAGACAGATTTTCTAAAAAAAAAAATAAGGAGCTCTCTATTTGGACCCCAGAACCTACATACAAGCTTACAAAGAGTAACGAATTTCAATAGAGTTAATCTTTCCTTATTTTTTGAGCTAGCTGATGAGCTAATGAGCTAGCTAATGTTAGAGACAGATACGGTTTAACTGCTTTCCAGATTTGGAATCTCGATAAGATGGGTGTAACTACCGTACAAAAAGTTGGTAAAATTATCGCCGTAACAGGAACCAAGCAGGATGGTGACATTACTTCAAGTGAGAGAGGGGTACTTGTCACTTTTTGTACTGCCGTAAGAGCGATCGGAAATTCTATACCACCTATGTTTCTGTTTCCTAGAAAAAAATTTCACGACCATTTTATTAGAGATGATCCTTCAGGGTCCATTGGAACAGCTAATGGTTCTGGCTGGATGACGACCGAAGAATTTCATGAATTTATGGAGCACTTTGTTGCTCGCGTGAAGCCATCGGAAGACAGTCCAGTCCTCTTATTATTGGACAACCATGAGTCCCATTTAGCAATAAAAACTGTAAATTATGCGAAAGGAAATTGGGTGGTGATGCTGTCTTTTCCGCCCTACTGCTCTCACCGTTTGCAGCCCCTAGACAGGAGCGTATATGGCCCCTTCAAAAAGTATTTATCTTCTGCTCAAGATAGCTGGATGCGAAGCAATGGCGGAAAGTTGATGAAAATTTATGACGTCCCTTCCTTGATTCGTGATGCACTACCACTGGCAGCTCCTCCTATAAATATAATGAAAGGTTTTAAGGTTTCTGGCATAGAACCTTTTAGCAGGGAAATTTTTAGCGACGATGACTTCTTACTCGCTTCTGTGACAGAGCATCCGCTACCACCACCACCTATATCCTCCCAAACAGATGATTTGAAACATATTGTAACAACGACTGGCCTACCCCAACAATGTTCACAGGCATCCACTTCTAAATGCTATCCTGCTCCTTTTAAAGACACCTTCAAAGACAAGGCTGCATTTTCTCCAGAGTTTGTTCGGCCACTCCCTAAAGGTGAACAAAGAAACAAAACAAATAGGGTAAGGAAAAAACGCAAATCTGTCGTTCTAACTGACACACCAGAAAAAAATGCCCTGGAAGAAGAACAGAATAAACGCAAATTTAAAAAGCAGAAAGAAATTATGAAGGCACAAGTGAAGAAAGTAATAAAAAAGGTATTGGTGGAATCAGAATCATCTTCTGAAAACGAGTACTTTTGCTTAGTTTGAACTGAATCCTTCAGCAATAGCAAACCGAACGAACATTGGATTATGTGCAGTGTGTGCAAAATGTGGTCACATGACGATTGTACTGGGGGAAACTCTCTTTATATCTGTCACAATTGCGATTCTGATAGTGAATAAGTGATTATTATTACATGAAGTTATCTAATGTTGTTTCATTAATATGTGTTTGCATTTATATTTTTCAGATATTTTTTTGTAGTCGAATGTATGTTCATATTTCTCTTCAAATAAATAAAACAGATGTGTTACAACTTACCCCATATGGTGTTATTTTTGCCCCAGGCCGGGGCACATTGTAACAATGGGACAACTTTATTTTAAATGTGGTTAGAGGTCTAACTGTCAACGATTATTTTACATATATATATTTGACAAGTTGGCAAAATATGTGAGTAATAAATTACGAAAATTAGAACCAGATTGAAGAAATTGTTGTCGAGAAAAAAAATTGTAAACTTTTTTTGTTACAACCTGCCCTGCTCTCCCCTATCTCACCGGGCGATGCCGGGTGGAACCAGCAGCAGCAGAAAAAAGATATGTATGAATAAATAATCTGTATTTCATCAACAATTACCTGGTTTACATTACAGACTGCAAGATTGCCCCGAATTTTTGAGGAGTCATGTGATGTCTTACGAAAATATTTCATTTTTCATAGTCATGAAGTAAGAAATGAATCTTTTCCATGAAAGTGACACCTACTACTATGCGGCTTTCGTAACATCAGGTTTTTAAATTGAAAATGGTCATTTATTTGGTCATCTCATACTCCAGCAAACAAAAATCTAGGAAATAAATTATTTGAAATAACAATTTCTTTGGGAATAAAAAAAACTCTCTATCCACATATATAGATGATAATGAGGTCAAAATTTTTCTCCAGTCTACATTCAATATATTTTTTTCAATAAGCGATCTGTATTTCATTTCCAAATGACTAGCGTACATTATTAAATGCGAAGACATGCTGAATTTTTGGGAAGACATTTGATACCCCCTGGAGATAATGTATTTGAAAAAAAAAAGTTTCACCTTCACAATAGTAATCTCTACAGCTGTACGGTTTTCACGAAACTAGTTACGATATCAAAAACGAGCATGCATTTGGTTACCTCGTGATGTGGATTTCGAAAATGGAAAAGTAAATGCATACCATTTGAAATGAAAGGTGTATACTTTTAGGAAAGATTGATTTTTGGGAAAGAAAGGTTTCAGCTTCCTATGAATTCTAGATAAAGATTTATATATATAATGGAAGAAAGTAACTTTCAGACCCAAACTGGAAGAAAATCCCCCCCGAAACAGCTTCTTTCAAGTAACATTAAACTACAGGAACAAAAAATACTTTTGAAACAAATATGAACACTGAATTATACAAACAACACTTCTTTCTATTCAGTTTGAATCTCAAACATTCGTCACGAAATTGAATAAGATATCATTCATGGGATTGCTACAGAATATAATAAATAAAAGAGGTGAACTTTACTCACATGAAACACTGTCATCCTCTCTGGTTATCCATGTAAGTGAAATTTCCCTTTTTTCACAGGACTGTGTGGCAATCCTGTGAATGATAGCTGATTGAATTCCATAACGATTGTTTGTGATACACACTGAATAGACAAACGCGTTTTTGTATAACTCAGTATTCAAATGAAATTATTTGTTAAGAAAGTATTTTTCTTTCTTGAAATTCAATGTTTATATGAAAGAAGCCATTTTGAGAGGGCTATTCCTTCAGTTTTTGTCTAAAAGTTACATCTGTGTATGGTATACACATCTCTGTATAGAGTTACTTTTTTTCAATTTGATTGCTTTCTTCCTTTCCTTGAAAGATTTCTAATTTATTTTTCAAAGATTGATTATTCACTTCCATGTAATGTTTCATTCACTGTTCCATTTTGACGAGTTTTCGTTAAAAAAATCCTAAATTATAACTCACTTATAACTATCCCGACGATAATGAGGATAGTTATCAGTAAGTTATAATTGAGTAGCGAATCCATTCACAAAACAAATTTCGATTCAGAAGCCACACTTCATTTTTATTTCTCTGTCATCTCTGTACTTCACGGAAGCCATTTTTCTCCCGCTTGATTGCAAAGAGTCCTCGAAAGGAACCCCTGTTCCTCACATAAGTACCGAAATATCTTTTTTACTTTGTAGTATAACAAACTTTCCCTCTCAAGGAATAACCCCTGTCGCAATATTCGTTGAGAACCAATATTTATCTACAGCTCACACTCGTGACTGTCTCTGATATAGGAATATATGTTTATTTTAGTTAAAATATCTCAGAGAGTTCTGGCATGGAGTTGTTACATCCGAAAATCCGTAATTATAGGGGACGGAAGACGGCTGATGCGGAATACGAACCCTCGTTAATGCAAGATTTATTGCAGGGTATTGGAATTTATTTGAGGATGGAATATATTCGGGAGAAAGGACTTAGGATTTGAAAAAGGTTTTCGTATTTCTGTTTGGCAAAAAATAAACGTATCATATTCTCCACGTTTTTTTGGAGCCCGTCATAAAAAAACCAAAACAACTATCGCAGTACGTATTATCTACCTAACGGTAGTAATTTGAAAACACAAAGTTTCATTACAGTCGAAGATCCACCTAACAAGCAAGTCGTACTGAAGCGTTATTTGTTATACTGGAATTTTATGATTTATTTTGTGAATATTAATTCAATGAGCAAATTACGAGTTGAGTGGTGTTAGCTCTTCATATTTTCAAAGTTGCAAAATGATGAAAAACTTTGTTTTCTATGGAGCTGCGATCTCTGTTTACATAGTTCAAATTCATGAAAACCTTTTTACTGACAGCCACCATATGTGGCTTTCAAATTTGCAAATTATGATACATCAGTTGATAATCAGAATGGTTTCAAATAATCCCATCATCAATACGTTTCGATAGTGAATACTAATAATCGAAACGTCTGAAGTAACGTAACTTGCAATCTTTTCCATTTTCATTTCATATTTAGATGTTCAATTTGTTTTCATTACATCTCCTTTAAAATAGATAATATGTCTCATAAAGATGCTATCTGACTGGTTGACCACTCATGTCTACTCCTGGGGCACTCTTTTATAAACTTTCTTTTCCTGATTGATGAAGATCCATAGTAATGGATCTTCATCCACTCAAAAAAAAAAAAAAAATTGATGGTCGATGATAAATCATGAGTTGGATATAAAAACGGAAGAGAAGAACAACTTGAATGATTCACCTAATGATACTGTATCATCATGTTCTTCATTCTTTCTTGAACCTATAACGCCGTCAGAGATAGTGTTTTATTTGAAAAATCAAAGTTGCTACTGCTTTCTAATAGAAGCGGCAACACCGCATTGTCGAAAATATTTTAGTTGGCTAGAGAATGTCCGAATATGGCCTCCATTAAATTTTCAAAGTGATTCGTTTTCTGGTTCACTAGAAACGTCTCATGTGCCATCCACCGTGAATCAGCCTGTATATACTCTCTATAAAGCACTTAACTGCTTCTCGCAAGACGACCTTCTCAAGAAGTTGGAGTATTTTGGAGTGAGGGGATACCAGTCAGGCCATACACATGTAACAGAACCCAAGCTGTTTATGTGGATGAACACATTTCTGACTATGAAACCATCATCATGAGAATTAGCAAAGACCATTCATTATATTCTGAGTCAGCCGGTTATGTGGTTCACAACAAATCCGTTAAAATTTTAACAAGAGCACGACTCACCTACTCTTGTTTACGACCTCATCCACTAACAATGACGATGATAGTGCTGAACTACTGGGACTACTTGATCGAAATTCATTATGATATACATATATCAATGAACTGAAAAGGAAACTGTGTAACATTTTATTCTCTTCGCCACAATTAAATAAAGTATCTTCTTTTGAACGCCCTGCATGTTTTGCATTGTTTCAATTATAAATGAGTTCATATAATCATATACAAACAGTCAGAATTTTGGTGAAAATCAGTTATAGAGATCATTGTAAGCCACATTTTAAAAAATGGGTGTATAGCACTGCCATCGGTATTTACATGTAATCAATTACTGGAAATCCATGAAAATGATTTCAGTCATTCAAGGCACAATCCTTTCCCAAATTCATTCAAAGTGCTAAAACAAAGCTCCTTCAAAATCGGAATAATTTTTTTTTCTGGAAAACTGGCTTTTATAGTACTCAAGATGATTCAAGTACATCTATTATGCCCGTTCAGATTTCAATTTCTGAGAAATGTATAGTTTTCCATCAAGACGTGGCTCTTTCCAATCGCCTAGTACCACTGCGACAGTTCCTAGATGATAACTTATCGGATGGAGGGAGACTTTCTGTATAATGGCCACCCAGATTCCTTGACTTGATTCTATGATAATTTATTTTACTGGAATAATTGAAATCAAAACTTCACAAGGCCAACTAATGTAAATAATTCATGTGAAGGAAATACCAAATGCTGTAGGCTACTGATACATGATATTCTTCATAGTATGAGGGAGGAAGAAGCTCGTTTATAACGCTGATGCAAGTTGATGGAGCTAAATCGAACATTCGATGAGGTGAATTTTTCAATAACGTTTCACTTTCCATTTCGAAATGATATAAAAATTCATAACAGTATTTTATTTTCTTCTGATATCGCTAACATTGCTCAATATTATATAAAAATTTTATAGGATTGGATACAACTAAGAGACAATAATTTTCATTCGACGCAGGAGTGGCTGACAAGGGATTGATTTTAACATAGAAATGTGTCTTCCTGAAAACTGAAGTTGACTTGATTCACAAGGTTTGTACAGTCTCAGTATTGAGTATAATTCATCTGGTATAATTTACGAATAACAAATCGCAAAAAGAAGACACAAACCACATTCATTAAAGACACGCGTGATCAGCCAAACCATCAAGCAATATCGAACGAAGCCCTTTCATCCACATACAATTTGTCGTGTCCCCCCGGAAACATGAATATGAAAAACCGAATATCAACCGATAGACTAGCCACTTCACCAGCGAGATAATGACTTGTATGGTCGGACAGCGATATCAAAAGATCGCACAAATTAAAACCGAAATTGGTAGGCAACCCGTAACACAATTTCGATTCTCTACGGCTCCGTATTCGTAATTGACGTTACACGATCATCCGTTAAACCAGTTGCGTTCTGAGTCCTGATTTCGTCTCTCGGGATCATTATCCTTCCAATCAACGCTGCAAATTGGGTTTGTATAGACTGTACTGATTAGATCATGTACAACAACTCGTTACTCTAGAGAGTGTTTGTTGAAATATTTTGGAACTATCCATTGATTTCCAATTGATATGATACTTATTTTGATATATTCATTATTAGCATTCAATCCAAAACAAGCCCCTTTGTCAAACACCAGAACTGTAATACTTTTTTCGACGAGCGTTTTACCAACCAATTTATTGACTTCGAGAGATGAAGTTAACTAATTCTTTACTCACTGGTCTCTATTCATATCTAACACTTCCATTTTCCAATACACATCAATGTTTTCGGGTAGAAATTCGCAGGCAATTTTGTCTTGGAAATTGCGGCTAATTTTCAACAGAGTAAATCATATAGAGGTGAACATTGGACTGTGTGATATGGGACCTTTGTTACTATTCATATTTCTCATACACTCTTTGCTTTTTTCATCCAAAAATCTAGTGTCATGTTCTGATATCAATAATTCCATACAGTTTCAATTTTTTCAATGGCCGTTTTTCAAAGCGTGTTGGGTGTCACCAGATTCTTATGGTCTCTGATAACGCATATGTACTGCGTGTTCTTTGAAACGCGTTTTATTGATGAATTTTTTGCGAGATACACTGAAATATTGTATCGCATTTTGAGGAAGAAAAACGTGACTGCAGCGTAGTATGAAAAATTCAATGAAAAAAAATATAATAATCAAGATGTTATCATATGGAATATTTCCAATATAAAATTTCTCAATACTTCTAGAGGCACTGCTCGATACTGATCTACATTTTTTCTGCGTAGATCTTCTAGGGAATTGAACTATATGATGAACACTTTGAATTCGTTTGGAACCTTTGGTGTAGTAATGAATATTACTGGAGTTTTATCCCAACATCAAACCGTTATTTTCAACACCTCGACACGTGTTTCAATCACCAAGTGATCATATCCAGAAGGAAGATTGAGCTGATTCAAACAGTTTATTATTTCCCTTGAAGATGATCACATGGTGATCGAAACACGTGTCGAGGCGTTTAAAATAAAAGTTTGGTGTTGGAATGAAACTCCAGTAATATTCAATACTCTGGGATATAAAAAGCTGACTTTGAGTTCACATTATTTTAGTATCTGCAGTTGTTTCTGTCCGTTTTTTTTTTAGAAAACACTTCGAAAAGATGAATACTTTCACCAATGAATAGCAGTACAGCAGACTTGTGTGACTCCTACACTTCATAATTGATTAGTTCAATTCAATGTATTTTCTTTGGTAGATGGTTTGTGGAACGGGCATCGAGAAGAGTGTTGCAGATCTTGTGTTTGGAAACAGTGCTTGTTTTGGATATATTTTACGCCAGAGCGTTTAAGATAAACCAATGTCTGTATAGGATTCACTGAACTCATATAATAAATTATTTTGTGTCGTCAGCTAAACATTTGCAATTCGTGATTTTCTAATGTTAGTGTCTAGAAAGTGGATAGAGAAACTAGACTTCATCAATATTTAGATGTTAACGGAACTAGCGACTCTCACTCTTCGAATAAACACAATCTCATCTGCTCACCAAGATCAGAACCGATATATCAAAATATCCCACTACAGAAGCGTCACAAAGACCGAGAAGAACACTCATAGAAAAACAAAAATAAACGTCACTTACATTCTCCTGAATCATGGCGAGTGTTTGTCTGGATTCCTCGTGATGGGCATTCATGATAAGTCGTCGCATACTTTCTCGGATCCTGGGCTGGAAATGGGAATCTCTAGCGCTGTTATCCAGCAGTACAGACGCTCCAGACAGACCGAATATAAAGCCGGCAACTTGAGTCCCGATGTACTGAAACAAAGAAGAGATTTCATTTCCACGAATGGAATTGGAGAAAAAGAAGAACGTTACGGTATTTGCCGAAAACATAGTTTTTTCAAGATAAAGACTGGAAGTCATTTCAAATGAATATAATAGAAGAAATGTCCAGATTCACAAGAAATTCATACAAGTTGAAATACAAAAATCATGATTCATTAGTCGATCTAAATCAAGTGACTCTCTTTGGTTACTATACTTTATTGAAGACTAGCGAACCGCACTGACTCCGTACGGGTGCAATGCTAATACTAAATATAACTTCACCCACCGGAAATTTTGGGGCATGACAAAACAGTGATGAAATAGTTTTTTTGTATCCTGTCCTGCATATGCAGGACATTTTCTGTGAAGATTCCTGCACTGACGCCTGTCTGATATAATCCAACGCCCTTCGTGGTATTAGCCAGGGGAGTAGTTGTTTTCTGATAGGCGTCAGTCCATTAAACCTACTGTGTAGGTATATAGAGACTGGCTTGAACGTTTGAAGTTCCATTTGCTTTAGATTTGTATCAAGTGTGTAAAATGAGTGTTTTTTTAATGACACATGAGAGTGATGATTCTCTCGAGTGTCCCACGAATTTTATATACAGAATACAAAACAACATTTTTTGTACAACTGTTAATGTGAATTTATATCGTCTGAAATATATTGAAAATAAATACTTCCAATACATCTTAACGTGGTTGAAAATATTATTCAACAGCGGAAATGCATTTGTCTGGAAGATCGATATATTTTCTATCCAATTGCCATTGAAACATTCGGTAGCTTTGGTTCCTTTGCTTCCGATTATTTCAGATATATTGGTCGAGAACTTCTTTAAAAAAAAATTAAATATCTGATAACATTCTGAAATGAAATCTTCAAAAAATATCTAACGTTTCTGATCAACAAGAACATGAAATATCTTCAGGACTTTATGTTGGAAGTGATTGTTCAAACTTCACTATCAATTATTATTTCAATAAATGAAGTTGTTTCATGATGAATAATCAATTAATAATTGAATCTGTGAAAAAAATACTTCAAAGAGTAATATTTTATGTATATTTTGTAAATTATTTTTTAGCTTTGCATTATCGGAGATAGAAATAGTTCAAAATAGCACAGAATCAGATAGTCAATGTTCAGTAGGATGGAAAAAAATTAAGATGAGAATAAATTTCTCCAAATATATGAATAAATATAATATTTTTGAAACACAGTTCCTAGAAATAGGAATTGGAAGTAAATCATTATGTATGAATTGAAATTTTTTGTCCAGATTCGAAACGAACTCAAATAAGTTAGAGAGATGACACATCCTAAAATCTTGATGTTCAAGCTGAACCAAACAAAGTGAGTTCCTTTGGTATCTTTGCATTATCGAGGATAGAAGTAGAAAAATATAATATTTTATGCTCATTGAAATGTAAGAAAATAAAAAAGAAAATGAATCTCCACTGATTCAATCGGACAAAAAATATTTAAGATAGTTGGGGATCACATGGCTTCTTGAAACAAAGGTTGGAAGTCATTCACATGTAATGAAATAATGATTTTCGATCCACATTCACAAAAATCTCTTACAAATTCATTGCCGGGTATTTTTTTTCTATAAACATGAAATAAGTCTTATTGTAGACAAAAGTGTCACAACATATACTATAGACAAACTGAGTGACAAGTGTGATAATAGTTTTTATTATAGACTCTAATAATTATTGCATATGGCAACACATTCCTTCAAAATTATTTCCATTGAACTTTTACCATTTTTGAAATACTTGAAATTGAGTAAGCTATAAGTTTTCTTGTGAAGATTCACAAGGAACACATACATGCCACACATCAAAAGTACAGTATAATTGAATAGGAATAAGATTAAGAAAATACCTTTATCGAATTTCATTAGACCATTCTTATGTTGTTTGAGAAATGTCTTGAGAATAGTCAGCATACATTTCAGCTTGAAATACAGTCACATTAGTCTATAGGCATGTTGATGTCTCTGTCCAATATTCAGATGACGAATGATTATTATACTATTATTTATGTAGGGATAGAACCATGAATTTCCATTATATTTTTAAATGATGACACGCGAGTAATTGGGTAGAATTTTATTATTTTCCGAATATCTTACAGGGACAAAAAATCAAAAAGAGCCGTGGGGTATACAGGAGGAATTACCACTAAGGTTCACTGAGTGAATATTAGACTAGTTTTTCAACAAGCGTAACGAATTAATATAAAATACAATTTTCAATATTTGATTCTATTTGCGTTATCAGACTATTTGAACGAACGAACCTCAGTTTCATCATTGAGGAATTTCAGCTTGTACAAATAGTTCGGTTTGAAAACCAAAGTAGTCACTGCTGTTCATCGAAGATCAGCGTATTGTCCAAAGTTGTATCTGAATTTTTTTGCCAAATAACCAGCTTACTTTGAAGGACAACTCCGGCTCTCAGAGTTAGAACGTTTGTTGTTTGTGTTTGAGTATTTGCTGGCGACAATATGCCAGTTTCTCACACCAAGGGGTGTGTTACACTGGTGGTTTGTTTTGTAGGATGGAAATGAACTTCAAGAGTTATGAAATGATATGTTGAACTAGTTGTTGACCGCGGCTTTGCCCACGTAGAATTCGGTTTGTCACATCAAGTTTCGTGACATAACATTCCAAACCCGAAGTTTTGAATTGATAAAAAATATTATAACATATTTCTTATCAACAGAAAACTTCAGATTTCCAACTTCAAAACTGATTGAATTCAATACAATTTTTAACCCTTCATTTCTTCCCTTTCAGAGTAGAAATTCCCAATTCCCTTTATTGATACTCATTTATGCTAGACAAAGAACCTAACTGTATATTTCAAAATTCTAGGTTTGAAACCTTCGGATGTACGTTAATATAAGTGTGTCAGTCAATCAATAGATACCCACTTATACAATATTGAATAGCATTAGCAAAAAAAAAACCGGAAAGAATCATAATGAAATATGAATTTCACTGGTTTGGACTTCCATTGTCTACTATATAAAATGATTTGAAATTCCTGAAACAACTAAAAAAGAATAATTAAATGAATAGCTGAAAATAACAATTATATTAAGCAAAATAAACCTGAAATGAAATAATGGTGAAATAAACTACAAGTAAAAATATAACAATTGAATAAATAAAAATAAAGGAATGAAAAAATAACATAATAAAAAGTGTAGAGATTCCAAGTCACGTTAGTTCACGACGTTTCGATTGTTAGTATCTACAATCGTCTTCGAGTGATGACTGGACTGATTCCTCCGAGAGATGACTATTTATAGGTCGTTGAAATACTTTCACTTATCCCTGCTTTCCATTTTCCGCTTCATTGGTTCCGTGGGAGATGACCGTTTTGGCGGGAGTTGCCCATTTTTCGCTTGATGATGGGTTTCCATATGTTGCGTATTTCTACGCTGGCCTGGCTGAATACGTTGTGGACAACATGTATGCGGCTTCCTTGAATTTTCTCCTAAACCAATGTTCCTCTTTGTGCAAGATCTCAGCTTGGGACCACTCGATGTTATGTTGATAAGTCCAAACATGGTCTGCTATTCCTGATTTACTGGTTTCCCCTCGCTGTGTGTGCTTCTTGTGCTTAGCAATGCGAATATTCAATGGCCTCTTAGTTTCACCAATATAGGATTTTCCGCACTCACAGGGTATCCGGTAAATGCAATTCTTGGAATCGCAGTCCGCGTTTGGAGGCCTGGTTTTCGTGAGGCTGCTACGGATAGTGTTACCGGATCTGAAACAGGTTCTGATGTTGTACTTGGAACCAATTCTTCTTATCCTCTCCGATAATCCTCTGATGTAGGGAAGTGCAAGTACTGGTTGTGACGGCTTCTCTTCCTTGCGAGGCTCCTGCTGTCTTTTAGCTAAAATATTTTCTACCATCGTTTTGGAGTACCCATTCCGTTGAAGATCATTTTTGATGATGTCTAGTTCCTTCTCGGGACCTTCATTTGTATTACAGAGCACAAAAGCACGGTCTAATAGAGTCTTGATGATTCCTCTTTTAGTCAATAGACTGAAGGAGGAATCACCATGTAAAAGAGCATCAAGGAGAGGAATCAGGAATTTCCACTCCAAGGGGGAAAAATAGGGGTTCAAAGATTGTATTGAATTTCGTCAGTTTTGAAGTTGGAAATCTGTAGCCTGTATTATTGTATTTTTGTTCTCAGCGTTGGCGATTCATTACTTAGACCGGATCTCTACCCTAGCGCATCGTCACCCGTCGTCTTACAGTAGACGCGAATCGTGACGGCTTACTGCGTTGCCTCAAGTCAATCTTATCGTGAGAACTTTTAAATGATCTGACCAAAGTTTTTCAAATATTGAATAGCTGAAACGACAATTGTATCAATTTTCATAAGAATTTGGCAGATATTCTGAAATGTGCATTGTAAAATAAGTATCAAATTTGGCTCAGTATTTTGCACATAGTGGCTGGCTACCACATAAGAGGTAGATATATGCTATCGCTGGCTCTCATATAGAACTATTCAAGATAAATAATCCTACGGTACATTATCTTCATGTAACTCCAACGGTATAGGCAGCACACGCCCAGATATATCTCAGGGAGCAAGAATTTTTTGACTCACTTAATACCTATTGTTATATTATAACCAAAACTATATAAAACCTTTGTAAATTGTAGCCTATATGTTATTCTGAATTATAAGCTGTATTTATGTAAAGTTTCATGTATATACATTCGTTCAGTCGTTGAGGCGTGAAAGAGCCACAAACATACATACATCTTCACAAACTTTCACATTTATAGTAGTAATGAGAATGAAATTTAATATTTATAAAATTATTACAATGTGTTAAAATAACGATAGAAATAAAATAAATACAACAATAAAAATTAATTGGCGCTCCGGGGCGATTCCAGTGGCGCATTTGCTTTTCCAGCTGCAGGAAAACCCGGAAAAACCTACAGCACCACATCATCTGAAGATCTTGATCTAACAATGTCCTCTCTCTCATAAAACAAAATGTAGGGTGTCTCCAGAGGCTCCAATAAATTCAATGCATCGCCAGAACACTTCGTGACACGACTATCGTCAAACTTAAACCAGTCCGTTTCTTCTTCTTTGACCAAGGCGTAGTAATGACCACATTCAACGCCAGAACCACAGTGAACAATGACTGCATGAATATTATAACAGTGGTCTGCTAGGTTGAAATCTTCATCTATTTCGAACCTTCCAAAGAGTTTCTTGCTTCCGTTAGAGGTTGAGTCTTGTTTGAAAATCATCAGTGTTATTGTTAGATTGACTGGTGCCTGAGCTATACTTGTTTCCTTATAACAGTCAGTTAGTTTGGCGCATGTTTGGCGCAATACAGTTGATCATCACCTGTTAAAAATTCTTTTTTCAGATGATTTAACAATGAGCTTTGCACGGACTGGTAATTAGTCGTATTAGGAAAAGCTAGATGAAGTTCCAGAAATTCACATCAGTTTTCAGTACTTCTTGAACATTTACCACAAAGTAAACAAGTGAGGATTTTTCCAGCAAAAGATTTACAAACACAAGACGAGATGGGTTGTACGGAATCATTCAGTCCAGAGCGGCTGGGAGTACTGATTTTGCTATTGTTTTGCTCACGAAGAGTATTCAACAAGAATAGTAAAGATAGATAATATAGATCATATGCTGATCAAGGTCTACCGAATCAACAATATTTTCATAATATCTTTTTAGTGAGTCGAAAGTGATTTAGAAGTGATGATAGTATTTTTGCTGAAACAAGAATTGAAACAATGTCATAATCAGTGAGAAAGTTCTGAGGCATTACAGATGATGAGTAGACTCATTATTCATTGTTGTTAGTATATCAATTATCATAAGCAAAATGTGAATATTATACACAATATGTACATTTCATTTTTATTGTTCAGTACGCAACAAATGGATTAGGAATTTTAGTTCATTCCTTCTGAGATAACTGTTTGCAAGGTGAAAAATAGGTGTATTTTCCAGTAATATCAGAAGACAGAGTTGGTTGTTATCAATAGCATATCATCCACATCTTCTAGGAGGGCAGTTGTATAACTGTGATCAGGTCTGAACCCTGATTGACTCTCGGGTGATAATATCGAAGTCGTTCAGATAATCACATCTGCAAGTTCAACATTTTTTCGAAACTTTTGATAGCGCACATGAGATGCTGATTGGCCGGAGATCGCCTAAACGTTCTGGCCAACGGAAGAACATTTGCTTGCTTCCAGATGGATGGCGAGTAATTAGTCGATATGCAGTGATTGAATGAATGAGTGATATGTGGAAGGATTGTGGGCAGCAGTATATCATCATTCTAACACTTATCAGGTCCTACAGCATCCGACTTTATGTTCGGAATGAACTTATAGATTTCTTCGTCACAATCAGCTTCATAGAAGAAGTTGGGATTGTTTATGTCATTAATTCCATCATTACGAAAATATTTCTATCAATTTATTTTTCTGTATCGTTGTCAAGCCAATATCTAAAACATTTGTATATCTATACAATAGCATTCATTCATCAATTCGCACACCCACAAATTAGACGGCGGTCTCCCATACTCATACTTGCGAACCCCCATGAGAGATATGATTTGATAGCATCTATATATCAAGAGAAATGAACAACTTGAACTTGTAAATGTTTTCTATCCCTAAACATTTACCTTTTCATGTCACACATTTTACTCATATTTGTGAATAAAGTACCTTTTCCATTGAAGCACATATGTCAAATATTCAGTGTCATTGAAAATGAACAATTATAGTAATAGGATATATGTTAAATGATAAAATTCATTTCAAATTGACAGCTTCCACAAGTAAACAAAAACTAATGGTTTGAATAAATAATGTCTTATAAGTTCAGGACACTAATCAATATCCTGAATTGATAAGCAAACACCGACTGTGCAAACGGAATCAACAAAACTCGAAGTTGGAATGATGAATGGACATTTCAACGTGACATTCTGAGTTAATAAAGTAATTTTTCCACCTCCAGTGAACTATTTCAAGCTTTGTATCAATGTTTGTGTTTCCTCCATTATTTTGCCATTGACGAAATTAAACCGTTTCTCATTAAAGCCTCCTGGATGAAATTATATAAATGAGTTTGGTGTATCATTCATTAGGTTTGATATATTTCTGTATAGTCAATAGAAACCATATATTTTTATAGAATTTGTGTTTCATTGGATGAGTAAGTACATAGAACGAAAACGATAAACAAAATTCGTTCTTCATAACTGAATTCAGTAAATATATTCAGCAACGGTCACACATCGAACCCTTTGGAAAATCACATAAACATATTTTGCACCACTCATGACTAGGCAAATTTTTCCTAAAGTATTCAAATATATTCAAATCTTTTTTGTTCTTACAAGCCACAATATAATTCAAGCCAGATGAAAGATTCGGATTCATTTCACTCCAGAAGTTCCACTTTTACCTATTTTCCATAAACAGTTCGAATCTTCCATAAACAAAAACCAGTCTATAACTGTAATTTTGGATTACCACAACACAATAATTTCACAATAAAGACTTTTTTTCAATATTCGTCATTTCTGAAGATTCAAGCAAGTCCCCCTTTCACAGTTTCATTATTTTTTTCGCTGTTTGTTGATTACAGTGGATGTATTTGAGTTGTTGGTCTATTTAGTTCGACTCCTGGCGTTGCTTAATGTTTTGTAGAGAGTTCACTGGAGTTCAGCCGTACTTAAGCTGCAAATACCAGTTTCATGAAACACGGTAATACTACTAATACTGATTAGAGCAAAAGCATCTATTGCCAGCGGGCCAGACAAATCCCCATAAAACTGGGAGTGGGATAAACAGAAGCGTACTCTGCAGGAGTATTACTAACGGGAAGATGGTCGATTCCGGGAAAATTACAGAAATTGCATAAAAAAATGTTTCACTCAAAATACAGAAAAGGTTCAACATTTTGAGGGATGGATATAAAGATGGATTAACTGAACTGTAGTTTACAGGCAATGATTCTCTGAGAATTGAAAAAATCGCAAAAAACGATGATTTTTATCGTTATCAATTTAAGTTTAAGTATACTTCTAGCGTCCCTGTAATTTTCATAATAAACGTTTCAGGAATCGAAGAGTGTCATTTATGAAAGGTATAATTTCTATGAAATGCCTATCGACAAGGAAAAGAAAATATTATTTCATATCATATACTAGTAATTCATATGATTTTTACTATTTATCAATTTTTCGTTTGTTTTGGGGTGAAGGGAGCACGGACCTGTACTGTCTGGTGGAAAGTTCACTCAGCCTGGGCAATCGAAAGGCCCACGAGGAAGCGACTAAAGGGTTGAATAAAGAAAGCGTGACGTGGGAGGTGACGAAGATAGGTAGTAAGAATGAAGAGCAAAAGAGAATAACGGAATGCATCGAAGGCGACTAGCAAAGGGAGAACAGTACGACTGGGCGGCTGTTTTACAAGTTTTGTAGAACAGTTGGACATCAACCGCTGGATATGTCGAGGAAGACTGTACAATTGCTGACAGGGCACGGTAACTTCCCAGGATACCTGTCTAGGTTCAACTTGGGGCCAGAAGTGCCGTGCCCCTGTGGATATGGGGAACCAGAAACGGCAGATCACGTGATTGAGGCATGTACGGACGGAGACAGGACTGGGTGGCGCTAATGGAAGAAACGAATGGAAAGAGCAAAAAGGGAGATAGTATTAAGGAAAGGAAATGGAAGAAAGGATGATTGGATAAGATTCGTGAATGAATGGACGGAAAACGTGGTAAGTAACGAATGAGAGAGAGAGAGAGAAAGAGGACAGCTGCGGCTTACAGCGGATCGAGAAATACAAGAGTATGAGAGCCTGGTCAGGCTATTTAGACAACGAAGGCAACTCAGACTCAGACCTGGCAAGTTGGGCAATGGGGCAAGGATCAGGGAGGCAATTTTGTTTATGGTTTATTTCTGTTATTAGTGTAAAAGTACAGGGTAGTTCTTGGTTTATGTTTTCATAATGATAAAAGTATAGTATGTATAGATATATTTGTTGAGTTAATATGAAATATGTGTCGTTGTAAATGTAATGGATACTGTATCATTTTTGGAAAATAAGAATTGAAAAAAGAGTCTTCTGCCCCGCTGATTCGTCCTCACGCGTTGACAATGTTCTGTGTCGGGGACGCGTGAGGGGGGTGAGTTAGGAGGAGTAGGGATTTCCTTGACAGTTGTAGCTGTAGATAAAGGGAAGATGCTCAGTTGAAAGGCTTTCGGCCAGGGCAATGAGAGCGACAGCAATTTTCATTGCTTGACATGACTAACTCTTCAACATGTCGAATTTGAACAATATTATGATAAAATTGATTCAGGTTCAATTCCTCTAAACAACTCAAAGGAATTGGATGTAAGACTAATTTCTCGTCTTCGAGATTGGGAATGTAATTTGGTGTTAACGAGTGAAGTGAAAAAAATTCGAGCTAATAGACCGTGGTCGAATGGATTCTGGAGTACCGAATGTTTCGTCTGCTGTGCGGCGTCTTAATTGAAATTGAATCTTTCTCATTTATCCAAAAGGTGAATGTGAGAGACATTCAACATGATCATTTTCTCTGAAGCATCAATGATTTATTTTCATTTTGAAGTGAAGCAAAAACTTACTGGATGTAGAATATCTCTGAGGAGAACAAATCATGTTTCCCAATGAAATGATGATTTTTGAGAATTCAATGAATATATCTCATATTTCCTGGAACCTTTTTTCTGTATGACATCTGTAAATTTCCTAGAGAATCAACTAATTGAAAAATTCTAGTTGATACCGCCAATTTTACAAACTCAAACACATTTTCATAATGTTTCCATTTATCCTGACTTCTATAGCATTCAACCTTCAGAAGAAAAATTCCGTGAGATAATGGAAATTGAATTTTGCATATACATAAAGCTATTATGAATGATAATATTATTAGACTTCCAATGGTCTATGATATGTACTGAGATGTTTCAAAATGATCCAGACAATTTCCAAACATTACCAAATATTTCAGTATGTTCTGGATTATAACGAAATGCTCTCCAATACTCTGGAATGTTCTGGATCGTTCCAGGACGATGCTTCCAGCCCTAGCCCAAAAGACACACGTGAAAACGACAATCTGAGTATAGATAGAGGATAGAAAGCGATCACACCAAATGACTATCTTGGTCGTTTCACAATGATCTGAAATATGTCAGAATGTTCCTGAACTTTCCAGGCTATTTCCGAACATTCCAGAATGTCTTAGTATATATGAAATATGTGAACTATTGTAGAATTTTTTATAATGTGAAAATTCTAGTTCTTATATCTTCAAAAGCAAATCCTTCAAGTGAAACTGAAAGCCTCCGTCATGGAAAAGCTGATGTCAGTCTACGATGGAGAAAGGTATATTCTGCTTTTCTCGCTCTATGATAGAAAAAATGTATATTCTCTTTTTCTCGCTGAGTCATGTTGTGAATATATTCGAAACGAAATTAGTACTCTTTTGAATAATCCTCGAACTTTTGGATATGATTTACAGTATCTGTCGTAATTCTCATAATTTATGTTCATAATTGTTGAGTTTTCCCAAAATTATATTTTTTTGGCCAAACATTTTGAGTGAATTGGTGAATGGGACAATACTGTGCAGATATCTTTCAGTGAGAGGCTGAATTTAATTTATTGGTCAAACGTAAAAATTCTCAAATATATGGAAGTTTCCATTGAAATGAATCACTCTAAAGAAATTTTATAGAGATTCACTTGATCAACTTGAACTTCGAACTCTTTCTCAAAAATTTTGTATGAGATGAAAAAGAAAGATGAAACTCTGCGAAGAGTATTTTTAATTTTCCAATCATCACTCCATTACTGTATGATACATTAGAAATGATCAAATAAGGTTGTTTCAGAAGTCCGTTTCAATGGGTCTATTTGAGTACTCATTCAATTAAATCGAAATCAACGCGATTCGAATCAGTCCACTTTTTCTAATGAAACAGCATGAAAATTGTACACAATTCGATTCGATAAAGTCTACAAAGGCCGTTTTCTCCTGATCTTGATTGGCGAAGGTTCTACCGTTGATTAAGTTATCGAAATGCTTGAAAAAACAGTAATCGATTGGCGAGATATCTGGGGAGTATGGTGGGTGAGGCAAAACTTCGACACACGATTCATTTAATTTTCGGAAAATAATTTGTGAAACATGCAAACAGGCATTGTCATGAAGCAGGATCGGACCTCTTCTGTTGAACAGTGCGGCTGCTGCTGACGCAATTTTTGGTACATTTTGTCAATTGTTTCACAATAAGACTCTGTTACGTCAAATGTGCATATATACATGGGACTATCGTGTTGTCTAGTCACACCCGACTAATAAATTCTAAGAACTCGATCGTCACAGCCCTTGCCAAGTACCCGAGTTTCAAGAACAAGTAGGGTTTTGTACCTGAAAGCAGATAGTTATTTTGTTATCTTAAATCACTATTACTTGAGTTGTCTAGATAGAAACATGTAATATGTTTCATTACATTATTTTCAATATATTGCGGTTTTATTCAAAAATAACATAATTATGGTTTGGCCCGATTGTAGGAAGATTGTAGAAGCGCCTCAGCCGATGAACACCATACAGTAACCATAATCGTTTTTGATGGGTTTTGCCTTTGGGAAGTGCGTGGATGGTTCATAGGTGTCTAACTACTTGTCTATTTACTGTCCTGAACTTCTCCTGTTGTCATGGAAGATTCACTTCTCATCACACGTGACAATCCGGTGCAAAAAAAGATCGTTTTGATTGCGAAAAAGCCTAGAACAGACTTTGAAACGTGATAATTTCTGTCGATCGTTCAAATCGTGGGGTACCCATTTTTCGAGCTTCTTGACCTTTCCAATATATTTCAAACCACCAAGAAACCACATTAGAGCCCATTTCTTCAGCAATCTCACGCACCGTTTGTGATGGGTCAGTCTCCGTCAGGGTCCTCGAACCATTGTCCTGTATAACTGTGGGTCACCCACGTTAGGGATTATTTTCGAGGCAAAATTCTCTGAAATGTAATTTCAAGAACCTACGTCGAACAGTGTCTTCATTGACACCATCATTGCCAAATTCTTTTTTATATTTTCGGTTGTTTAGGCAGCCCTTTGGTTCAATTTGAATTCGTAGAGAAAAAAGGACAAAATTTGCTCAACATCATGTACTAGTAAGCTGTAAGTATATACGTAGACACAGTAGAATAAATATTTATTGAAACATGGAGCTACAAAAACACTTGAAAACGAAAAGAGGAAAACTTCCGAAACAACCTGATACTTCAATATCTTCAAATTTGTCTCTGAATGATAATTGCTTGCCTTCGTCACCTTGAAAGAAATTTAGCCAGATGAAAACAAAATAAGTATTCCAGGAAATAATTCAACATTTCTTTCGCTCCCATTGACCCAATAATTGTATCACGAACTGTGATTCTTCATGTCTCTCGACATCACTGTAGAAGAATTTTGTTATACTATGGGCTCAGCTTTGAATGCAAGATTTCACTTGAGGCTCGAGGACACGTCCCCAATTTATGTTCCCGTTTATAGTGCTCCCTGGAGCAGAAAAATCAATTTATCTTATCGAACACAGAGTCTGAAGAGTTCCGAGTAGGATTGGGAAACGGCTGATTGACCATATTCTTTGATTCGGTTGGAAATTCAATGATCACC
Organism: Leptinotarsa decemlineata; assembly: GCF_025532065.1. Lineage (NCBI taxonomy): Eukaryota > Metazoa > Arthropoda > Insecta > Coleoptera > Chrysomelidae > Leptinotarsa > Leptinotarsa decemlineata. Next base: position 7,435,268 of record NW_027412533.1, on the reverse strand, counting down.
TTCGATGTGGATGGTTATTAATGAAGTTCACGAAATGAGTGGGCATACTTGGAGACTGGCTGTGAATCAGATCATCCAAAAGATCAATTCGTTCAGGCCAGTCTCAAATTACCTTCACTGTAGGGTAATGGACTAAAACATATAAGAGAACAACTCCTGGCCAATACCATGAAGGGCATTTGATTATATCCAAGAGGTGTCAGTGCAGGATTCTTCACTGAAGTTATTCCTGCATATGCGTTTAGCGATACAATATATAATCCAACGTCCTTCGTGATATTAGCCAGGGGTTAGGTTAGGTCCAAAGTGGGCCACCGCAACCCCCAAGGGTTTATTGTGGCTCACACCTATTATCACTCGGCCAAACAAACCCAGCTTCTTAACGAATCCAATTAGTTTGTAAGGTGAGGTCAGATGGTAAGAGTACGGCTCTGCCGAACTCTAAAGACGTGATTCGATCCCCAGCGGGGCAGGCACAAAGTATATGCTCTGTTAATGAGGTAGTCGGATAATGAAGTTGAAAGATTCTCACCATGATACCCAGGACAACCTTTCCATATGAGGGTTTTTGCACGTCAGCTACACTTGACGATGCCTTAGATTCAGCCGTGCAGGGCTTTTTCGCCTCTGGTTTTGGTAAAACCTCACTTGAACGCAAACGTTTGCTAACCTGCTCTTGGGAGGTTAGTTCCCCTACCTGAGACAGATTCTGCGTACGCCGCAGCTCCCGCTCCTGAACTGAATTTACAGGTCAGTTAGAGTCGTAAACTCGACATCCATCTTCTCTGTAGACTCGCTCCTGAACTAAATTACAGTGAAGTCCGTTGGATTCGTTAACTCGACATCCTTCTTCTCTGTAGACTCGATCCTGAACTAAATTTACAGGGAGGTCAGTTGAAGTCGTAAACTTGACATCCATCTCCTCTGTAGACTCGCTTCTTAACTAGATTTACAGAGAGGTCCGTTGAAGTAGTAAACTCGACATCCATCTCCTCTGTAGACTCGCTCCTGAACTGAATGTACAGGGAGGTCAGTTGAAGTCGTAAACTTGACATCCATCTCCTCTGTAGACTCGCTCCTGAACTAGATTTACAGAGAGGTCCGTTGGAGTCGTAAACTCGACATCCATCTCATCTGTAGACTCGCTCCTGAACTAAATTCACAGGGAGGCCCGTTGGAGTCGTAAACTCAACATACATCTCCTCTTCCAGGGGAGTAGTTGTTTTCTGATAGGTGTCAGTCCATTAACCTACTGTAGGTAATTTCAGACTGACCTGATCGAATTGTTCTTTTAGATAATCTTTTTCTCAATTCACGGAGGTTATCGAAAATTTTAAGAAATTTTCAAAATGATAGACCCATGATATCGATTTTTAACAAAATATAGACGAAAATAAATAAATTGTTTTCAAATTGCATTCTGATTAATTTTTTTATTCCGAATTGATGATTCAGATAATGAATTGGGGAATGTTTCATTGATGATTCGATTACCAATTCTCAATTCAAAATTTCATTTCATCGACTGATTGCATATCATATTAATTGTACCATTAGTATGTTGAATTATTCCTGATTCATCAATTTGAAACGAATATTCGAATTGGATAAAATTTGAAAACTATTTTGGCATTTTTGACGATGAAAATTGTCTCATATTTGATATTATGCGTAGCCAGAACCATTATTGAATTTATGTAACTGACCAGAATCATTGAAAAAATATCTGAAATTCAAAAATTTTCAAATTTCGTAAAATCTTACTCTCACCTTTTTTTATCCAGTGCCTACTCGAATTACTAAATGCCAAAACCTGTCTTTAGGGGATCTGCTCGAATGATTTCAGCATGATCCTGCTGCTAGATTAACGAGAAACTTCTGCAAGACCATCATCTGTAAGGTATCTTTCATACATGTTTTTCGGATATAATTCAATATCCAGCCTCATATCAGCCGGAAAAGTAGTTTTTTGCGGCAGGAAGTCACCTACTGTGTACTACCTACCCAGAAGGGAGAGATGAATATTCCGAAATTTCATTTCGAAATATTTATTTCCTTGTACGTATGTATCTCTCCTCGATACGGTGTTTGGACACGTTCTGATCTCGATTTTGTTGTATGAGTGTTGATTTAATCAATATCACATATGGTCAAAGCTTGTTTTTCTAACAGAAAAACATTGTAGAGACTAGACAGCTAACTGACTTACATAAAAACGACCGTAAGAATTAATTTTTGGTTCATCTTATCACTACTGACGAGACTCATTGGAGTCGAAACAACGCTAGTTGACGTTGGATAACGAATAATTTTTTTCTTCTGATTTCACTTCTTTTGTTGACATTGTTTCCATTTTGAACCGTTCTGGCTGGCAAAGTGATTGCTTTGTAGAGAAAATAGCTCTAAGCCTAACTAGAAAAAGAAACCAAAAATTCTGAAATATTGAAATGACCCAACAGAACATATGAAATGGAGTAAAAGAAAGATAAGTGAAGCTGGCATTTATATATGAAGAGTGAGTTTCGAGAGTAGATTGCTATTATTGTATGTATAAAATAATAGAAAACAAAAAGACACTATGAATGGAGAAATCAGAATGACCGACTGTGTGAGTAAATAAAAAAATGGCAACAGAATATAGCTACATAAGAAAAATAATAGTCATACTATTCAGTAGGTATGAAACAGAACAATCCACATTCAGCCAAGAATGAGTTGGAAAAATGAGAAAAATGTGTCACAAGTATAAATTTCAAATATTCTCATCAAAATGCAAAAAAATCCATAGTTGAACGATAGATGATACTCTGGAAGAGTTTTTAAATGGTGAAAAAATTAAGTTTTTGAATGACTTTTCTAATAACCTTTCGATCATATCCATTCATCTTTACTATATGTTCCTTATATGGATAAATAAATACTGCTTTTTATGTTTGAGATGGGAAAATTTTCACAGATCTCCTCTAAATAAGATTTATGGGTATTGTCACAATTGAACACTTATAACCTACTATCTAAGTGTACTCTGATGCACCTTGATGAATGATCTAGAACACTGAAATTGCACCTTGAAATATTTATGCACCTCTTCCTAGGGGATGAGTTGAAAAACAAGAGCCAAATAAATGATTTCATCCAAAATGAAGCGGAATATTAATGAAACGAGTACTGGATGTAGAACTCTATTCATACTGATTTGATAGCTTTCGCGAGTAAATAAAAAATTGATCCAATGAAGAATGCTTTCCGAGTTCTGAATATCACACACAATCATTACGTGCGATCAATATCCCGAAATGTCAACTGAACAGCGACTGGTGAGGCCGTCTCAATACAACTGAAGTTTGGAATAATTAATTATCATTTCAAACTGTTATTCCAAGACAACAAAGAGTAACCATTTTCACCTCCCTTGAACTATTTCTAGATATATGTCAATATATAACGCAATAAAAACAGTCCCTATCATAGCTGGTTGAAATAATATAAATGGGTTGGTACATTATTTATTCATTCAATTTGATACTTTTTTCTTCTATGAATATAGACAGTACAGTTTAATGAGCACTTTGCGATATTGAATATTGGATCCTGTTTCCTTCATATATTCATGATGTTAGTTTTGTCTAAGGCCTCTCGTCCACTGGGAGCGAAAAGCTGCAAACTACGAAGCAACGAATTCGTGCGAAATTATGCGATGCACATCGTCCATTGCTAGTATTCGTCTGGATTCGTAGTAGGTGAAATGGTTCTTTGAAACAGGTTTTCTTAATTATTCTGATGAAGAATTTATTCGCTCTGGAATTATCGAAGGCGATATCGACAAAGGCGGGAAATGTAGGAGAATCCCATTTACGCAAAAAAGGAGGTCGGTGAATTTTCTCATTTGTGGCATGATCTTCAAATTGACGATGACCACCACGTTTCTTATTTTCGAATAAGACACATTTCAATACATCATTGTAACTTTTTTTGCACCAGATCGTAATCGAATCCCAGCAGAACGGGATCGGTTCGCAATTGAGGACATATGGGCCAAGTGGACGCGATTACCTACCGATCCATGTGTTTGGATCATTCGTGCGTTTTCGTGCGAATTCTGACGAATTGATTTCGCAACTTATCGCAGCTTTTCTCCTTCAGTGGACGAGGGCCTTATACTCAATAGTTTTGATGTCTCACTTAAATAATATTTGCCATAGGAACGAAGTTTACAATGAACTTGCTCTCGGTTTTCATCCATTCTTCCGAGTATTGTTAATGTGACAAGAGTTCTGAACCTGTTTATAGTTGACATCGAATCATTTTGATTTTCGAATTACTCATACACATTGAACTATTCTGCAATGTCTTTTATAAAACAATAGATAGGTACCAAAATCGATTACTCAGTAATGAAGTAAGATTTGTGTGTTTAACACATGTTCTGAATCCTGCGTTATATCGAAACTATATCTTCATATATTAGACTGCTTACCGGTATATAAATGTTTCTCTGAGTATGTCCATTTAGAGCACGTTATACCAAAAATTGACGTATTGAGGGTGGACGTTCAAGGTACGTCCTCAAGACTTTATCGATCATAATCCGATCATCGTCAGGAAGACTATTACGTTCTTTTCGTACATCGCTAATACGTTCAGAAGACTAACAAAGATAACCCAATACAAATACAAAAAAGATGGGAGTAGGCGATACCTAAAACTGTTATGGAACTAGCATGAACTACTAGTGTAACATAGTTTCATTTGTCGGTTCGAATAGAATTGTCCAAGTAAATGAAAATAATTTATTTTCTCAGTGCACGAAAAACAAACTCAGTCAGTTGTATACTTTGGCTAAGTTCGTCACAGAGGCTGCAGTTTCTCCACAATTTCTGGAATAAATTCATTTCTCCTTTATATCTGAGGATATATGTGTGTTGCTGAAGGCGTCAGCGGTTAATTTATCACCGCTTGTTTCGTTTGTATGCAAAGGACGCCCAGTTATTTGGAGAATAAAAAACTCATATATTCTCCGTGAAATAAGTAGACACGAAAAGTGTATGAGCGTCTACTTAGTTACGGATGTCGCACATTCTGGGTGAGGTTTCTTTCATCCCGAAAGAGTAGAACGGATGTTAGCTCTTTGAGGTGACGTCATGATGAAAAATTAAGGTGTAATTAGTTTACACGATGGTTGAGATGGAATAAGGAGCGGGAGATGGGGAGACGGGCATACTTCCAAGTCGTAATGAACTACTTCATTACGAGCAAATGGGAATAATTTCAGCTGCGATTGTTTCCTCAGTTGTAAAATAGTTGGTAAACTTCAAGTTGTTTTTGTATATTGGAGAATATAAGGGAGAATATGCTGATCGAACCAAAATTCAATTGGGATAGATAGAGATAAATTTTGGCCATTTTGTGCCACGTGACACGTTATTCAAATATTTTGTTGTTATAATAATCTTCAAGTGCATCGATTATCATAGTATATTTGGCCTCTTCGAAGTATTGTTTTGAATGAATGTTTTTGAGTATTTTCGAGATTCACGATATGATAAACGATATTTGAATATCAACAAAAAATACCCTGATGGATCAATGCGAAATTAGTTTCAAATGAACGTCCCCTTCATGTAATACATACACTCACCTATAGAGAATGTATGATCTGAAAGTTCATGAAAAAATGAAACTCCAATTATCAAAAAGGTTTTATTGGTCCCATCAGATACATTACCTGCTAATATGGCTTTAGCACTAGGTAACTTTCGAAACTATTGAAACAGTTAAATGTTTTTTTGCAATGCTTTGATCTCAGTTTCTTCGGAATCAAGATGTGCATATTTGATTTCTTTTAATTCTTTTCTTTCATGTTGAGAATTCTATAAATATTGAAAATAGTTATGAAGAGACTTTTTCCATAAGCCATTAATGTCAGACCAGCAACGAACTGCGGTAAATCTCAAATCATGCTCCCAATTAGTTCTCTGCATGAGCTCATCACCTTGTCTGGGTTTTCGCAACTCTATCCCACCGAAAATAATTATACACATCTGAAATTTTCACCTAAATGAAAATTACTTATTCATGCAAGAAACTTACACCGAGAGTTGTGTTCGGTAGCGAACAGCGCTCATTTTCCATCCATATTTTAGCTGAGCTCATTTTGGCAAGTTTGCGGACTGTAAGAAGTTAACAACACGTGACGTTATCAAATTAGTTTTCACTAGAATTCCCAATTCATATGAGAATTAAAGCAGGACATTCACAACAAAGTTGTTCATTATTACGTTAATGAGCAGAGTAGTTTGTGAGCTCTGAATGAAACAAGAATCTGTAGATGAAATGATCTGAGAACTATTCATGTAAATGCTAAAACCGAAGAACAGTTATTTATGTGTATGAAGACGAGCCTAACTTTCACGGCTGGTAAAAATGACTGACGTTTCCATATCAGATATAGCATCTTGATCGAGGAAATTCCCCATAGATTACTTGAGTTTTTCTCTAAAAAAAAGAAATGATCAGACTTTCAGCAAGTTGCGGTTTGAGAGTACGCCACTCTCTGCCATTATTTACCAAATTCAATAAAACAATTCAAAACAAGAAGATCACATAATGAGTCATCGGAACCGATTTTCTGTTTCTGTTCAAATTCTGACCTGTACAATATCTTACCTATCAGGAATAAATCGTTCAATTTATTCTTCTCCAAGCGTCAGATTCAATATTATATTTCAATAATAATAATAATATGGATATAGGTCGGTCTCGGCCTATATCCATCGACATTACGCGGCCCTAAGAGTTCTATTATACCATCTACGGCACTCTTACGGATTTGACGAGAGACCGGTGTTGCCCTATGCTCCGGGGATATTGAATCCGTTGTGAGGAAAGAGAAGTGCCGAATTTATTGGAACTATTCGTTCCCCACCATCAGGCTCATACAAGCTGATAAGCCTGATATAGTCCTTCTCGACCACCAGAGCAAAACGGTATTTGTGGTGGAGTTTTCAGCTCGTATCGAGACAAATATCGTCAGAAAATTGAAGGAAAAACGAATAAAATATCGAGATTTTCTCTTCGAACTCCGCAGACTCATGGTCAAAACCATTTAATATTATAGAGTTGTATAATAACATGAGATATATCAGGAACACTACACCAGGACGGGATAACATACTATATTTCCTGTTTGATAAGTTACCACAAATAGTCGCACATAAATTATACGATTTAAATAATAATTTACTATGAGGACATATGTTACCTACATCTTGAAAAGAGAATCTATTATTCATCTATCAAATCAATCGCAATACAATTGTGGTGATTGGAAATTTCGAAAAAAATTATAAAAAACATAACAAAATATTATCTCTGTATCAAACAGAATTCAGAAATGAAAAAGGCTTAATGTATGGACTAGCATATTTGTTAACTTACGTACAAATGGCATTTGAGATGAATCAGACAGTGGTATCAGTTTTCTTGGTTATCAAAGACACATATGACAACGTCAATATTAATAATATACAGGTACTTGGTAAAATTCCGGTTCGAAAAGTATTTACCTTATTTGATATTTTGAATCCTATATAAAGTTCCATTTTGGATGGCGATAAAAATGTTCACTGACCAGAACTCGCTATAAGAGGTTTACCACAAGGATCACCATTAAGCTCAGTGTTATTCAATATTTATATGAGATCCATATTTGATTGCATTGACCCCCATACTGAATTTATCGCATATGCAGATGACCTGGTTCTTTTAACCAAAGGGGCTGGTGTCACAACCTCAAGTGAAATACACATCAGTAACTCCTCGACACGAAAAAGTCAAGGTATCAATGTAAGTAGGTGTTTCAGTAAGGTATGGTGGAACGTAGATCCAAAATGCCTTCTCAAAATGCTTTCTGAGGCCTTTCAATGGCATAATAACTTCAACAACATAGACTTTGGATCAATATTATTCCAATCTCACACTAAAAACAATCTAAATGAATTAAATACAGTCTTCTATCAGGGCATGGGGGCGATAACAGGAACAATGAATTCTAATTGCAGTAATCTAAGTAGATTTATCCACCTGTTATACATCTATTGAAGATAATAAATGATTTTCGTGAAAGCAAACAGGGATACTGGAAGAACAGATAATTTTATTTTATGGTGAAAGCGCTAGACAAAATCACCCCGTATACAGATGATATATACAGGAAAGATATAATTTCAGCCTTCAAATTTCGATTTGACAGATATATACATGATGTTCAGTCGGTAGATTTGAACTTGCAAAAACATGATCCTTGAGTCGCGTCAATTTCATTCAGTTAGAGACTCCAAAAGTGCATTTTAAAAAATTCAACAAGTACTGTTTCAGCTCGCAGCGATTACAACAAAACAAATAACAATGAAATAGATGGCATATCCAGCGTTAATAAATGAGGTTATATTAAGTTTTTTTTGGATCCTCGATCATTTTAAGATCGAGGGTGATGAAAAAGCAGATGTACTGGCCAAAGTTGGCACATCTCCCAATGTTCCACTAAATATCAATTTGAATTAACAGTGTTTGCTGCCCATTTTCGAACAACGAATAGAAGATAATTTACATCCGGTCTGGAAGCAGAACGTAAAATTCAAAGGTTAAATTGTATTACCAAGTTCAGTCAGAGTACCCTAAAGACACCTGGTATCTTGAGTACCCTTACATTTATAGGCGACATATCACCACGATAATTCAGATGAAAACAGGACATTGTGTACACAAAGAACACCTATTCAGGTTAAAGATGATAGATCACTCTAACTGCGAATGTGGTAAAGTAGAATCGTTGAATTACATATTCTTGGAATGTCCTATCAATATGATCTCAAACAGAGACCTGTATCATGCTCTCATCCTAAAGGAAGTTGCTGCTCCCATGAGTATCACAACAATTTTTAATGGTTTGAATTTTTCGGTATTGAAATCATTTATACATTTTGTAGACCACAACAAACTCAAACTATGATTTTTTTCGACTCATTTTAGTTTCATTCATTACCATTCCATTTTCTGTCATAATCATTCCTATTGTTGTGCTATCTGTTTTTAGTCTACTACTCCTGTAGCACACGAAGATATACAGAAGAATCAGACGTCACAGAAGAACAATTATATTCCAAGAAGCAATACGAATTACAGCATGATTATCGATCAGGCAAAGCTGTAGCCTCACGAATTGAGCTAGCTAAATGTGCCGTACGGAAGCAAAAGCCAAGAAAACCTGGAAAGAGAGTATTCACTTTGCATTGACGCGCTATTAACTCTCTAGAATTTTCAATGTTATAATTCCAGAATTTATTCATGAAACACACTGAATTCTTTGTTGACTAACGCCCTGTATATGGAGTTTGTGAGAGTCCTCAAAGTGTGGAACATATTCTGAGTGATAAGAATAAGGTATCCCTTCATCCTAAGAGACATATTAGCAGGGAAATATGATAGTACCCTAGGCTAGGTTTCTTGGTAATATTGATGTCCTATATGCTGTATAAATTTTTCTGAATTTTGAATATAACGAGAGAGTCGCTGATCATATAAAAATAATGAATGAACGAGTTGAAAAAACAATTTGAAGGGAACCCCTTTGTATCACGATACTCAGTTGAGTTACTGTGAAATGGCTCCAGATATATTATTTCTGATTCTTGGCGAAATATGCTGATGATATTTGATCCTTGGATGATATAGTTACATTCATAAGTCAACAACATGAAGTGTATTCTGAAAATTCTTGCTGACAGTATACAAAGTCATATTGAGAACAAATTTGAAACAAATGATTTTGACGATATACATTGAAATAATTTTTACTATCTGAATTATAGTGACAAAAAAGCTTGTTACATAATGGTACATCACCAATTACTAACAGGATAAGGATATCGCTTCATGAAAGAGAAGAACTATTGTGGAGATCATATTTTTGGAGTAAAGTGCATATTTTCTATCTGATGTATTTTAAATCACTCTCATGACTGTTTCTGATCTTTTTGAAGATTATTCTGCCTATTTATAGTCCACTTCATTTTGATTACAGTATATTATTATGATCTGGGCGTAGCTAAGAATATATAATTGTTACAGAGTCACGATTTTGTCCAAATATTCAGTACTGAATGTATAAATTGGAATATTTTTCTTTTCATTTCAAAATCGTAGACTTCCTGAAAAACATATTTCATTTTCAAGATATTAGAGTGGTGCATTTAGAATCTATTACATGCATATCTGATCCAAACACAAAGACCTCTTGAACCATGTTGTAGACGGATGCTATTTGATGAATCCTTACCAATACATCAACATTCTCTCTCTCCGGAGTAACCAAACAAAACCTATGATACATCAGTCTTTGATCATGAATGTGAAACTAAATCTAGTATGGAACACATGAAAAGATTCAGAGACGTAATTGGGCGTAATTCTGCTTCTCTTATAAATAAGAGATGTCTTGGAATACGGAAAGTGCTCGTGATTTGTCACTGTTCATTCTCACGTTAGTAGGAAAATTAGTCACTGTTTGATCTCCATCAAAAAACTTAAAAACGATATATTATGAAAATGTTTGTGAGGATATGACACGGGTATAATGAAAATATCTTTCTGCAAATTTGTAGTGCCGTGATATTTATTCAATTCATAATGTTTCAACAATCTCTTCATCGTTATAAAAAACCTCGAGTGCAATCATCTAGAAGCTTTCCCGCTCGCTGGAGTTTTTCTAGTGTATATTTTCATCCCCTAATGATATTACCCATTCCATTAACTCCGTAGATTGGAACGTATATTCTTTTTTGTGTAAAAAAGCTCAAAGATCAAATATTAACGATGCGCAGCGCTTTTTTTCACACCAATTTATGACCCGAAACGAAATACGATCTCCTCAGTGTCGTGCTCACTTGTGTCTTTTCATTGTCGTTGGGTTTATATAAAAAGTGGAGAAAGATGTGAAAAGTGATTTTTTCCACCAACAGCAAAGTACACTCATGAACATAAAAACAGTCACCTTGAAATAAATTTTGATATAGGGTAACGTTTTGATTTTCAGCCCAATTTTAATCGTTTTTTTCAATATATGAAAGTGAATTTATCTCAGAATAATTCGCATCAAACAGAATTGCTGATAAGACACTATTCATTTCACTCAAAAAATTTGTCAATTGTTTTGTTTTTCGACCATACGCTATTTATGTAGTCGTTCAATTTCATTCTTTTCATAATCATTTCAAAGAAAGAAGAACACGCAAAAAAAACGAAATGCTTCATTTGATAATCCCTAAAAAATATATAAATATGGAGAACTTACTAGAAAGGTTCGAATACAGATAGATAAACATGAAATAATGACAGTTGATAAAAATTTTTGGCTGACAATGTCAAGTGGGAAAATTCTGAATGACACTCGAATTACTAGATCATTTATTTTCTTCATGGAATATGATAAAAATAGAGAAAATTCTTGTTTGACAAATTGAAAAAAGAAATACATGATGGAAAATTCCCAATGATGTTACTTACTTTTATTTATGTCCTAATGTAATAAATGAGATGACTGATATCTATTCGTTTGTTCATAGAATTGGGCTCTTTTATAATTTCTACCATTTCAAAAAAAGTCTTTTTATGTAATTGTTTTCAGTTTGTTAAATCATACTTCGTTCATTATTTGGAAAATGATTTTTTGTAATACAATGCTCAGCCAAAGCACAAGATTTTTTATTGAGTCTTATGTCAGTTTTATGGGAAACAATTCGATCTTTAAATGATCTAGAAGAATTTCCAATATACTGTAAATAACAATCATTGCAAGGTATGTTATATACTATATTAGTTTGCTTCATTGGTTCTGTTTTATCTTTTAGTTTAGTATATAGATTTCCAACGGTTTTGATATTTTTGTTTGTAATTTCAATATCAACATTTTGATTGAATTTTGAGAATATGCTTCTAATTCGTTTTGATAAAATGGGAATATGAATCAATGAAGAATATATAGTTGTTTTATTTTGTGCTAACATATCCAAAGATTGAGATTGATTGTTTGTATTATTATTGGAATTTTGTATTCCATAGTTAGGATTATTAACTTTTCTGGAGGCAGTTTCATTGCCAATTGATGGAGTGTACATAATTAAAAATATGTCAACTCATTCTACACGATTTGGTAAATCAATTTTTATAACTTTGGAAGATGTGAGCAATGATAAATTATTTAAAACATGGCTACCAAAACGTATTTCGTTGCAATTCAGTGATGATGATATAACTTGTATCAATTCATCGGGTGGTAAATATACGATGACGTATTTAGGACAGAGCCCACAAAGTTTTGCTGGCATGAAAACGCGATCTTTAGTCAAATTCAATATGATTGAATAATAATTGTAATTATTCATATTGAATTTCTTCAGGTCATAGCCCACAAAGTTTTGCTGGTATGAAAACGTGAACTCTAGTCAAATTCAATATTATTGAATAATAATAGTAATTATAGTGAATTTCTTTTTGTTTTAATAATATTCATATATTTGATGATAATTATATGAAAATTTTAACATTACTAACTTAGTTGAATACACTCACTATGTTACTACAAGTAAACTGGGAATGTGAGTATTATATCATGGAAACAAGTTGGAGGTTGCTTATTGTTTTTTTATTCGATTTCAGTTCCACCATTCAAAGATGTGGATGCAGTATGCAAGTCAAGATTGGATCGATGTTGTAGATTTCAAATCATCGGTTCAACATTTGTCGTCTAAATTGAAGGTGTTGGGCGATGGAGCCGAACATGCAAGCGTTTATGATATGAGTGTATGCTATGATGAAAAACAAATTGAATTATGTCTTCGTGATGCTGAGAACTATCGGAGTGGTGGTGAAGTTTGTAACAAATTTTTGGATAATGAATTGGAACTGTGGCAACTTTGTGAGGTTATGATTGAACTGAATCTGAGAAGATTCCTGTATAGCCTCCAACCATACTTGCCAGAATGGATTATTCATCACTTTGAATTAAATGATGAAAATCGAGAGGAAATTGAAGATGGTCGCGAAAATGATGACTATGAGGAAGAAGTTATTTTAGATAGTCTGTATGTTCCTGTAAATCATAAATAATGTCAAATAAAAAACTTTGTATTATTTTCATGTTTTATTTATTTAAATCCTATTATATGCAATAGAAAATTATTACCAAACAATAAATATAATATATATGAATTAGGAAACAAATTATAATACATGATATAAGTCAGTTACAAATGAAAAAAAAATCATAAAACAGTACATAATAGAGTGGAAAAATGAAATAGTACAATAATTTAAAGAGTGTCAATATCTGCTGTGAACTGAACCATCAAATGCATTGTATGTTAAAACTGTATCATGCAAAATTATTGCATATACTTTAGTATTGTCTGGAAAGTTGGTCTTCCTCGTCTCAAACTCAATTTTCATATCAATAGTTGATGATTTTGTTGCATTCGGTTGATGGGAACAATCGATGACGAATAGTGGATTCTCTCTAAATTGTCCAATGTACATCAGAGGTTCACTCATATCTTTATTATAATAACTTCGTTGGAATCTCTCAAAAGCATAATAAGCAGGAGCATCAAGTTTTTTATCGAAATTTAAATTCCAACGCTCATATGGATAAACTTCAGAATTCAAGTATACTCGAATACTATTGATATCAGCAGTTGTGAATTTTGTAATATCCTGTGTTCTATCTTCAGATGTGGTACTACTTTGGAATGCGATGATGACAAACAGAGGAGTTTACAGAGCGTTAGTTGTTTTGATGGCCCATATGTCTGAAGAAGTCCCACGTAATGATGGTAGTTCATAGAGGTCCCACATGCGATAAGCCAACTTGATTTTGGCATTCAGACCGCTTTTGTTTATTCTACTCAAAAGTTTGAGCTTGTGTTTATCATCTGGTACAATATGTCTTATTTTCCATTCGATTTTATTCATTTCCAAATCAGCATTTCCATTATAAAAATTTAATTTTTTTTTCTTTTAAAGTAGGATGTACCAATTTCTCAATCCTATTTTTTAATCCTAATACTGAATTGATTTTTGTTTTTTCATTATTAAAAGAATGATAATTTAAATATCTCCCAGAATTGGTAGGCTTTATATACCAATCAGTTATTAATTTGTTAGTTTCTGTTCTGATATCTCTCACGTTAAGAAAAGGTATACTGTTATTGTTTTCTTCTTCTAGAGTGAATTGTAATTTTTCGTTGTAATTATTAAATATTAGTGAAATATCATTTGATATATTATGAGGAATAGCACAAATGATATCGTCAACATATTTTTTTAAAAAAAGCTGCTTGAAAATCTAGTTAAGATAAACAATCCATCAAAAGATCATCCATAACAAACAATAATAAGTGATATTGTGGCACCCATTGGGGTTCCGAGAATTTGCTTGAATGAAAAATAACAGGAATCAAGTATGGAAGATATAATTTCAATAAATTTTGGTTGCGATATATTGCATTTGCTTTCTATCCTAGGCCATCTTTTCTTAATACTGGCTATTATGAGATCTAGAGGTATATTAGTGGAAAGAGACAGTACGTCAAGACTTATTACCTGAAAATCTGTTTGTAATTGTTGTAATTGTAATCAACTATTTGTTTTTCAAAATTTTCAAACAAAGTTATATAAATTTTGACAACTATTAAGTCAATTTAAATTCAATCTTTTGACAAAAATTTTTCACAAACTTTCTACAATTATTTTATACAGTGTTCTTATATATTTTTTTATATTTACTGTAAGTATCAATATTAACCTTTATCTGTTGAAATTAAACCAAATTGTATTCTAGATAGCCCTGAAGAAGCTGTAAAATAAAGCGAAAGCTTGCCAAATATCGTGAATATAAACCGTTATTTCGAAAGTTTTTTTCACATTATTTGACTGCTGAACCCACGAAACCAAAGAAAAAACATAACTACTCACAGTAGCTGAAATTTATTTTTATATATGTTTGTTTCAGATGAATAAGAAATATCGAGCAGAGGAACATAGAAGAAATGTTTTCGAGTAGTTTCAATCAAATATGAATACTTCCCCTGAAAATTGAACTTCCCAACATACCTATCATTCAACGTCAAACTTAATCGATTTGACTTTTTACAATTGTCTGTAAGTGTAACTATCTTTATTCGAGTTTGAAATCCGTCGTAGTTTGGAACTTCATCCTAACGTTTCGCCAGCACGAGTGGTCAGCTTTTCCAAGGTTTTATTCATCTTGATAAATAAGCCAGCCACTCGTGCTTGCGAACCGTTAGGATGCAGTTACAAACTTCGACGATCTTCAAACCTGACTGAAGACAGTAACATTGAAAATCTCGGCCGATAAATCCTAAACCAATTTATCAATTGCAGGTAATTTTCATGAAATCTCTATACGGGTTTGAGAAACAAAATTAGTAATGAAGCTTTTTCGGAAAATGATTTTACTTGAGGAAAGTGAAAACATTTCAAAAAGAAACTTGCAGAAAAAAAAATGATGCAGTATTTTCGGGACAAGATTTGGCATATTTCATCAGTTTGGACTTCCATTGTCTAATATGATATAAATTGATTCAGAATCTCTGAAAAAATCTGTGAAAAAAACAATAAAAAAAAAACTGCTGAAAAAAACAATTTTACGAAGCCACAAAACCTAAATTACAATGAAATAACATACAGGCAACAACCAAAAAATTCAACTAATAACACAAGCTGAAAAATTAAAAAAATTTAACGGAGAAATGAAAATTGAAAATATAAAATTGAAAGATTCCTAACCAATTTACTTCACAACGTTTCGATTATTAGTATGCACAATCGTCTTCGGGTGATAACTGAACTTATTCGTTGGGGATCTGACTATTTATAGGTCAATCGACTGCTTTCACCTATCCACTCTTCCCTCTCTTCGTTTCATTGGTTTTCAGCGGGAGCTGACCGTTAGGCAGGAGTAGGTCGTGTTCCGCTCGATTAGAGGTTTCCATATGTTACGTATTTCTACGCAACAACGCATCTAGCCAAGCTAGCGTAGAGATACGTAACATATGGAAACCTCAAATCAAGCGGAACACGGCTAACTCCCGCCAAACGGTCATCTCCCGCTAAAACCAATTAAGCGGAGAGAGGGAAGAGGGGATAGGTGAAAGCAGTCGAATGACCTATAAATAGTCAGATCTTGAAGAAGAAATGTTCTGCCTAACGAACAATTCGGCTTCAGGAGAGATCACTCCACTGAATTACAGGCTCTGAGGTTGGTAGAAAACACCATCAGCGAGCTCAACAACAACAAAAAAGTGCATATTGTGCTTTTAGACATTTCGAAGGCCTTCGACCGAGTATGGCACGAAGGTCTTCTGCACAAGCTGAACGCGTTCGACCTTCCTCGGGGCCTGATCCGGTGGATCGGGTCTTTCCTGAGAGACAGAACTTTTCAGGTCAGAGTAGAGGGCTCTCTGTCTGATAGCAGAGAGATCCTCGCTGGAGTGCCACAGGGGGCCGTGCTCTCGCCGACGCTGTATTCACTCTACACCAGCGACCTGCCTAGGTCCGAGCGAGTGAAGATATCCCTGGACGCCGATGATACGGCTCTTCTCTCATCTTCTATGGGTCGAGAGCTCGGCGTCGTCTACATGCAACGTGCATTGGACGACCTCGAGCACTGGTACCTCGATTGGAAGATCCGAGTAAACCCGGAAAAGACTCAGACGATAACCATGGGAATATTACTATCTTCTCCGGCCAGAAAAGTGAGAATCTCTGGAAGGGAGATTAACTGGCGAGCGCGGGTAAAGTACCTCGGCCTTCTAATAGACCGTAGGCTCACTTGGAACCCGCACATCATGTACGTTAAGTCTAAGATCGAGGGTCGGATAGCCAATCTGTACCCTCTGATCAACAGAAAATCAAAAATGAGCACGAAGAACAAAATCATGATCTATAACACGATGTTCAAGCCTGTCATCATGTATGCTTCAGGCGTCTGGGGACAAGCGGCTCCGTCCAACATTTCCATTTTGGAAAGGTTGCAAAATAAGCTAATTAGGATGATTGTGAATGCTCCTTGGTTCGTGCGGAATGAAGCCATCCGCAGAGATTTGCAGCTGCCTTCCATTCGGCAGTCCATCCAGTCGAGAAATGATAGAGTTTTTGAAAGAACGGAAACTCATGAAAACCCGTTAGTTAGGGAAGCCACGGATTATGTTGTAGACGACCCCTCCCGATATAGTAGGCCCCGACACTCTGTCGAATGAGGCCCTCATGTCCCCCGTTAACGGATGAATAACTTTCTCATCCATCCCACCCCAGCCAGGTAGGGGTATCCCGTGAAGGGCGGTACTGATGTCTAAGGACTTCATGCCGTCGTCAATCAGTCATGAACGCATTGGTCCTTCTCGAGACCAACAATCAGTCGAAAGGGTAGGGGAGCTGGTCTCCAAACCTGAAAGAATTGAAGATGACATTCTGGACATTCTGGAAACGAGTCCGTTAGCCTTTGTCGACACGACGGAACGTCAGTTTCAACTTAACGTTGACGACGATGATGATGTAGACCGCGATATACTGTTGGAAGAATCGGGTTCACCGTAACCTCAAAGACGTGGAAGAGCTGAAGGCTATATCAGGGCCGCAAAGGCCAAGAAAGCTCCGGGGGTCGAATCAATAACCAATAGGTTGTTGAAGAGACTCCCGGAAAACTGCATTGAAAACCCACTGTACATCATCAACAGCTCGTTCACCCTCAGATACTTTCCCAGAAGATGGAAGCATGCGATCGTTATCATGATCCGAAAACAGAGTCAGAACCAGTTCTACAGAACTATCGCCCGATTAGTCTACTCTCGTTGGCGGCTAAGCTGTCTGGAAGAGTCGTTCTACAAAGACTTAACGAAAAAGTCAAGGACCGAAACATTCTGCCTGACGAATAGTTCGGCTTCAATAGAGAACTCTCCACAGAGTTACAGGCTCTGAGATTGGTCGAAAACACCATCGCGGAACTGAATCAAAACAAAAAGGTCCATGTCGTTTTGCTAAACATCTAAAAGGCTTTCGACCGTATATGGTACGAAGGCATTCTGCATGAATTAATCGCGTTCGACCTGCCTCGGGGCCTGATCCGGTAAATTGGGTCTTTCCTAAAAGACAGAATATTTCAGGTTAGAGTAGAGGGCTCTCTAACAACAGAGATATCTTCGCTTGAGTGCCACAGGGGGCGGCCGTGCTCTCCCCTACGCTGTACTCACTTTACACCAGTGACCTTCCGAGGTCTGAGCGTGTGAAGATATCCCTGTACGCTGATGACACGGCTCTTCTCTCATCTTCCATGGGTCGGGAGCTCGGTGTATCGTCTACATGCAATGTGTATGTATTGGACGACCTCGAGCGCTGGTATCTCGAAAGGAAGATCCGAGTGAACCCGGACAGGACCCAAGCGATAACCATGGAAAGCACGATATCTTCTTCGGCCAGAAAAGTGAGGATTTCTGGAAGGGAAATCGACTGGTTCGCGCGGGTAAAGTACTTCGGCCTTCTAATAGACCGTAGGCTCACGTGGAAACCGTACATCATAACCGTGAAGGCAAAGATCGAGGAACGGATCAAAAGTCTGTACCCTCTGATTAGTAGACGTTACAAATTAAGCCCTTTAAACAAGATTACGATCTATAAAACGATGTTCAAGCCTGTCATCCTGCACGCTTCAGGCGTCTGGGGATAAGTGGTTCCGTCTAATATCTCCATTCTAGAGACACTGCAAAATGAGTCGATACGAATGATAGTGAATGCTCCGTGGTTCATACTGGCTGAAGCCATCCGCAGAGATTTGCAGTTGCCTTCCGTTAAGCAGTCCATTAAGTCGAGGAATCGGCAAGTCTTCGTCCCGAAGACGATTGTGGATACTAACAATTGAAACGTCGTGAAGTAACTTGGTTTGGAATCTTTCAATTTTATATTTTTAATTTTCATCTCTTGTTGATATTTTTTTAATTTTTCAGCTCATGTTAATAGTTCAATTTTTTTGGTTGTTCATTGTATGTTATTTCATTGTAATTTTAGTTCTTCGCTCAATAAAATTGTTTTGTCAGCCAATCTTTTTAATTTTTTCCACAGATTCTTTCAGAGATTTCAAATCATTTTATATCATATTAGACAATGGAGTGTTCGAACTGATGAAATGCACGACGAGACATTGTCAACCACCTTCAAACAAGATTTGGCATATAATTTACTCAAAATTCATCAAAACTTTCCCTCCTGAAGTTGATCCAAGAATATTATTCATGGTCGAAAAATGGGACTATCAGGGATTTTGAATTGTTCCCAGGTAGAGAATCGATGTGCTGGAAGTTTTCGTTATTTTCTTGCCTAGTCCTGCATTCATCTGTTTCTATACAATACCAAATATAAAATGCACTACGAAACATTGTCAACCACCTTCAAACAAGATTTGGCATATAACTTACTCAAAACTTCAATAAAACTTTCGCTCCTGAAATTGATCCAAGAATATTATTCATGGTCGAAAAATGGGACTATCAGGGATTTTCAATTATTCCCAGGTAGAGAATAGATGAGCTGGAAGTTTCCATTATTTTCTTGCCTAGCCTTGCATTCATCTGTTTCTACACAATACCAAATATGAGTCCCACAGACGTATTCTAGAGTAATCCTGAACAATGACAGACCAGAGCGAATTCTAACCACGGGTCAGAAATGAACCTCAGTCATGTATTGCATGTTCCTGCTAACGAGCAGGAGGTAAATGCATGATTCACGCAGGATCTAATTGACATCGTCCTGATGTAGAATTAACGGGCTCGAAAATAAACGGACACGACCACTAACTACAACGTGGACATGGTGAAGTGTCTGTGTCTGATGGCGCGACAGAATTGGCCATTTTGATTGGAATATATATTCAATGAGATGATGGAGATTCAAAATTATATATTAGTTTGCAGTGTGTTATTCAGCAATAATGAAGCACAGTAAACAATTGAGAATACATGAAATAAAAAGTCACTGATCGTAGCTAATTTTTTTTTCTAACCATATATAAAGAAAATATTTCACACAAGTAGTTACTTCAATCACAGCCATGAAAATACCATTCATTGACGAATTGTCACTGTTTTCAGGTAGATTTGCCGGTTTCAGAAATATGAAACGTAGAGTTTTTTAAATGAAATGGGTGAATGGTCTCTGAAAATATCAAAATGGAGATCGAAAGTTTTTTTTGTAAGTGGAACTTAACATTAGTAGTAGTTGTGAAGTATTCTTCAGATATTTGTTTCAGTTTCGTCATTAATGTTTTGTTTTCGAACTGAATTGAAAAACGCACGCAACACGCGGCCCGCGAGCCGCTTTTGGCCCGTTACAAAAGTTTATGCGGCCCGCCAAGCATTTCTAAAATTGAGTTCATTTTATCAACATCCTCCCAACTTTCTGACAACCCCGATAATTTCTATAATCTCCAGTGTTGAGTTCTATAGTTGGCCCCCTTGTTCGTTGCTCTTTCCAGCATACCTACAAACTACTTATATATCCTCTTTTTCAGATATCAAATGTATCAGTTAGCTTTATACTCAATAATGGGGTAAAACCTGAAACCTGTCGTAAAAATAATGACTAGTGGCAAGTAGACAAAAGTGTTTCCATTCATTTAATTCGAATGATCAATTTTTGTGTCTCTTGAAAGATGAAACATTATAAAACTCAATAGGACAACTTCGGATAGATAAATTTATTAAAAAGAAGGGAAAAAATAACAGCAGTCTACATCAAGCTATTTCATCAAATACGTCAGTTAAGGCTAGTTTTGTTGTCAGTCAAATACCTGCAAAAAATGAAACTTTTTGCGTATGGAGAGACGATGCAAGAATGTTTGACTGCTGTTGCAGAAATAGCATTTTCTAATAAAATAAATATTATTTTTAACGTTATATTATCAAGATTCACCGTTGCAAGGAGAATAGAAGACTTGTCCGAGATTATAGCAACAATGCTTCGTGAAAGCATTGCAAAATTAAAATGCTATTTTTGGCCCTTAATGAGAGTTGCGATACAGCTCAACTGGCTTTATTTTTGCGTGGTATTGACGTCAAATTCAATATTATCGAAGAATTGTGTTCACTGATACCAATGCAAGGAACTACTACCGGCAAAGATCTGTAGAAAAGATTATTGGTATATCGACAGATGGAGCACGAATAATGTGAAGCATAAAGGTAGAGTATCGGGAAGTCAAAATCAAGAATTATAAAGGTTACAGAAACAGAAATATTTGTTGATCACAACAAAACATAAACATAATTCAATTGACAAAACATCTACAGTGTGACCCATTTTTAATGGAAACACCCCCCTAAATTTTGAAGTTGTAAATCGATTATATTTTTTTAAATGTCAAGTACTGAAAGGTCTACCTTGAGACAAAATTTGAAATGTTGAACAGTCACAATATATCATTTTTTTTATGATTTCAACAATGAAGTGTCGCCAGATAAAAAAAAACAAATAGCGTAAATATTTTTAATGAAAATAACGAAATTACATTCACACAATTCAACTAAGTATGAAGCAAAACATTTTAATAAACGTAACTAATAACTAATTATTGATATGTTTTGATTCAGTGCAACAATTAATTCTAACTCATATTCTAGTAGCCTCTACTAACCCACCACGTATTTCGATACATGTGTCGTAGCGCTTACGAATGTTTCTGATTACGTTCCTTAGTTCTTGAGGGCTAATATCTGCACTTACCTGTCGAATTCTTGCACAAAGTTCATTTTTATCTCTTGAGCGGTTTTTGTAAACCTTTATTGTGGGATGTCCCCAGAGAAAAAAGTCCAAAACTGTGAGGTCTGGAGATCTGGGTGGCCACTCTATAAACAGACTGTCACGGTCTATCCATCGGTTTGGAAAATGTTCGTTAAGCCATTGCCTCATAGCTCTGTCATAATGAACTGAACACCCATCTAACTGGACAATTAAATTTGATCGTTCATTGATTGGCAGCTCGTGAATAGCATCCCAAAACAAACTCTGTGTTTAAAAATTCTAGAAACCTCTGCGCATTAATGTTTTCCTCAAAAAAGAAAGGAACAATAATTCATTCGTTCAATATCCCACACCAGACGTTGATTTTTTGGGAATACTGGCTTTTACAGTTTATTACCCAGTTAGGATTATCCGCTGCCCAATAGCGACAATTCCGTGATGACACCACTTCATTTGTAGTGAAAGTGACTTCGTCGGTATATAAAATATTTTTTCGGAAATTTCTATTGTTTAAATATTCCCCTAGGGCCCATAAACAATTTTCCAGGCGTCTTGCTTCGTCGCCTTCTTGAAGTGTGTGTAGAAATTTTGGCTTGAAAGGTTTAATATTCTTCGCCTTGAGACATCTCCGAATAGTTTCTCGTGGAATATTCAAATCTAAAGTGGCATTCCTTTTTCTGGCATTAGGATTATTTCCGAAATAATCTTTGTACAGGATTACTTTTTAACATCATTTTTGATACTGCACCAGTTTCATTGAATATTTTATTTATTTTATTTACCGTACCGCAGCTAATACGAGAACGATCTGGATGTCTCTCATTAAATACTCTACAAACCTCTCTAGCACTTCTAACGTCATCTCCCGAAAGGCGTACAATTTCAATTTTATCTCTTACGCTCAATCTTGCAACCATGACACAAAATAATTCGAAGAACTGTAAGGTGAATATTGTTGACAATAGTACACTCAAATCTTTCACAAGTGTCAAACTGTAATATCGTTTCAATGGCAACCAAGATTGAAATCGAAATATTAGGTCTTAGGTTCAGTTAATTTGCGTGAAAACTTGAATGTATTTCCGTTATTTTCATTAAAAATATTTACGCTATTCGTTTTTTTTTTCATCTGGCGGCGCTTTATTGTTGAAATCATAAAAAATATTCTCATGGCTATATCTGTTGACATAGGGTGTTTTTGTAACTGTTAGCTGTATGACTTTTCGAATTTTTGAGTTGTCATAACTTTGTTAATAATGAATATTTTTTCATGAAATTTCGGTCACACCTGTTTAGAGGCACTCTGAATCTAGTGGCATTGTGATTTTTTCAATAAAAAAATCGCTAATAAAAAATCCCGATTTTCGACTAAGAAAAAATATCGTAGTATGCCCTGAAACTTCAATAAACATTTCAAATTTTGTCCCAAGGTAGACCTTTTAGTACTTGACATTTCAAAATGGGTCACACTGTATTAGTATAAATATTTACAATAAACAAATTGAAATTGTTGAGGAATACAAATATTTGTGGTTCATCGCGGATCAAACACCGAATATGAAAAAACATTTCAATTATATCCGCCATGAAATTGCTAAAATCTTATTTTTCTTTGGCCGTGTGAACAGTTGCTTACCGTTTCAGACTTCAATTACAGTTTTCAAATCAAAATTTTGTCCGGTAATGCAATTTATTGTTTTCCATCACGAAATTTATAATTACCACACTAGGGGGAACTCTATGTACCACGTTTGAATGTTACACGATCCATGAACTCCTTATTCCATGGAGGACTATTGGACTATAATAACCTCACGTTTGAGATAAAACGAAGTGAATCTATTATAATATTCAAAAAAAGACTTACTAGTCTTTTGAAGGTACAACAACCACATTAACGTTGATATCATAATAATATATATATATATATATATATATATATATATATATATATATATATATATATATATATATATATATATCTTGTATTTGTGATTTACATTGTTATTTTTTCTATTTATTGAATGCTTGGATAATTCCGAGCACATATATTTTAGTGTTATGAAGTTAGACTGTGAGTTTGTCTATCCAATTTCAAAATGATTTTGTATATTGGGATGCCTATTTGAAATAAATATATTATTATATTATTCTTTTTTCTGCTCCAAGTTTCTCAGATTTTATATATTTATATTGATTGAAAAAATAGAAAGTCAGAAATATGAGAACAATATATGAACATATGAACTGCACGAAATTCATTTTTGTGAGAAAAAAGTCAGTTGTTTATCGAACTTTCTTGGGTATTTTCACCTTCCACAATCTGAAAAGTATGAAAATTGTTTTGTATGAATTACTCCATTACAATTTTCATATTTTCATCAGTAGTATGAACTTTGATGAGGACGAATGTTATATCAATAAATCTCAGTCCGACTGATTGACGAGCAACTTGTTCTCTCGTATTCATAACTTCATAGGTTGGTGGGGACCATCCCCAGCCTCATCACCAGATGAGGCTGATGGTAGCAATAATTGTGGGGGTGATGATGTGATGATGTGAGCGTGCAAACGCTCACTCCTGATTGATCAGCAAAGTGACTAGTTTGTTCTGATTGATCCACGTTGTTGACAAGTATCTTACTGGTATACCTGTCGAATACTGGATACTAGTTCTTCCGGCCTGTACTCCTTCTTCTCTCATCTCTGACAGCTATGAATCTCAATGGCCTTCTTGTGGAGTCGTGCATGGTAATGCGTTGAACTAGACAGGACAGCAATTTCTTCATATTCAATCACGTGGTCTGTTCCTACCAGTTTATGTTCAGCGATTGCGGATTTCTTCAACTGCATGCGACGGCAGCCACGCTTGTGTTCTTTTATTCTGATTTCGATGCTCAATATGGTAGTTTCAATGTTAACTGAGCCACAATAACAGGAAATCCTGAACAAGCCAGGAATATTTTCTCCAAAAATGCTGGGAACTCTGACAGCTCAAGTTTCTGTGACTTATTTTGAATGGATTTACAAGTTTTTATAAATCTGATATTTTTGGTTTTATCTCTGATAGTAAAAAACCAGGGATTTTGATACCATTCAGTTGTACTTTCCACCCAGTCATATGAAACACAATTGAGTCAGCTTTCCATCTATTATTGTTACGTTATTTCCAAGTTTCGGCGCGATTTTGAAAATTCTGATATTAATCCAGTAAAAATTGAAATGAACGCAAAAAATTAATCACACCCTGCCTGGAACTATTACTGTTCGCCCCTGGTTTCATTGCGAACACAAACTCCAATGATAATACCGCACGTAATGGATCAGTTGGTTCGTTCTACTTTAAGGTATCCCGACGCACCTGAGATCACACCAACACGCTCAAGTTTACACCTACAGTGGCAATCCCCAGAGATACATGAGAGGCAGATATGTTGCCCTCGCTACAGCCCGTGCTTTCGTGCCTTCGATATATGAAGTGACTTATTGACTATTTGGTCTAATGCAGTTTCCTTCGATAAAGCTATTTCAAAAGAATTTATTTTGTTGTCAGGGTTGTTTGTGTTGGGCGCAGGGATATCGAGTGTAGGGTTTCAAGAAATGTATAACTTGAATGTATGTAACATGATATTTTGAAATCAGTTCAGTTTGTGATACTATTATTGATAATAAACACAAATGAGAGGTGAATAGGTACCAGTAAGTTTTGTCGCATAAGATAGGTGAGGATGGAGCAATTTCAATGATAAGAATCACTAGGATTGAATGTAGAGAGTGGGCCAAATTGAACACTTTTAATAAAGGGAACCTCTTGTTTTCAAATCACATAGATAAAAACTGATGGCTATTTCTGAGGGTCAAATTTCATGACAAACTTAACATATCGATTTATACCATCTGTTACGGGCTAGTTTTGCACTAGCTTCCAATTGACTTCTAAATGCGAAATATCCTCAATATGTATTTATCTGACTCAAAGTCAAGTTGATTTTCGTAGTTCAATATAAAAGGAATATATTTTGGGTACACCACTGAACGTTGTTTATAATCGAGATTCTCATGTCTGTGCGATACATATTTAATCCTCTGGCTGTTTGTTTACTATGCTGAGATTTGGTGGATTTGGGCCAGTTCGTAGTTACCTTTATTCAAGGTCAACTATTTTGTGACCGCAGAGGTAGGGTGTCACCTCTGGTAATTTATTCGACCTGTCATCGCTGTCATCAAACTGTTTCCTTCTGAAATGACATGTCAATTATCTTTTATCAAGATTGTGGAGTTTGATGAATAAGGTGGTGTGCGATCCGAATTATCTTGCACCAATTTGTGCATCCATCCTGGGATTTAGAGAGTTTTGAACTCCGTGATTTCTGGCGTTGTTTTGTGGTTGTCTGAAACCTATATTTTCGTTGGCACGCAGAAATCCTTTCGGCAATTCGCCGGTTTTATAAAGCACCGGCCTGATTATTCTGTTTGTTTGGTCTATCTCCACTGCCAACTTTCATCACAACCGTTTTGTTGTTGGATTATTTTACACTGAGACCCGTCCATCATCATCTGTCAGTGGAAATACCTTCAACTAAGAGCGTGATATTCTCCGGTTAAGCAATCGACTGTGAATGCCAATAGAACCGTCGCCGTTGGCTTGGGTTTTGTTTTCTTCATTGGATTCTTCCGTTCTTCCATTCTTGTACCTCTGCATGGTAATCAATATGTATGAGACACCGGTGTAGTCGTATTTCAAGCGAGAGCAGCTCCCAGTTATCCCAGGGTGAACACCGCCTTGGACTCCTTCTGAGCCGGCTGCACCCCTCGTAGCAACCTTAATACACCTGACGGAGGGAGTTGAAACAGCTAAGATATTTATATATAGATATATGTTGATAACGGAGAGTAATATTATTATTATTATTTGGGTATTCTGAAGTGACGTCATAAATCAGCATCCCCTAGATACATTACTGTCAATATAATTTTCTTACTTATGAACGTTTTTCCTCTCCGCATTGACTTTGCTATTCAAATTAGTATATCAGCATATCAGTTTAATAATAATAATTTCTCACCCCATACCGTTGGGAGTTTAATCACCGAACAGTAAATTTAAAATTATGTCAGGGCGTCTTGAAATTTTTCGTATTGTTTTTTTTTTATATAATAATATACCAGTTCATTAAAATTGATGTTGAATATTTCTTTACTGAATCTCCTTCATCCATTCTCCAGATATTTTATAGAAGACATATTTAAAGTTATTTATAGTTTTACCGAGATATTGCAGTAGTGGGTTCTTTAGCTATCAAGGCGCTTTCCTTTTTTTTGTGCCGAAATTAGGTGGCGCAATGAAGAACAAACTTTTTCTTTTATTAATCGAACCTACGACCACTGACCTAGCTGGGTAACTTGTTAGTGGTGTTTCATTGCGTCGCCCGACTGCTATATTTCAAAATTATCATTTGGCCAACTCACACCCGAACAAATCATTTCTGGCTTACACCTAGTTTTTGGAAAATGTGCACTTTCTGTAACTTTTTTCCTGTAAAAAAATTTTTGTTTCTATGAAGACTTTGCCAAAGTACTTCTTCATGCAGAATTCAATGATGTAAAAAACTTATTCTTCCAAATGAGATATCAATAGTTATTGATGGAAAACAATTTTTTAATGGGACACCCTGTATATTACTGCGTATTTCAATAGAGCTTGAAACTACCTTAACAGAAATGTAACACACTCAATATTTTGCAGGAGTCATCTTTGAAATATAGAGCTTTTAGGATTTTCTCAAGTAGCCTTTGGAACGTACACTTTGATCAAGTGAGCTTTGAATGATGCGGCGATAAAAATGAAGGAAAAACTTTACTGTTAGCTGTCAAATTTCGATTTGAATAGTGAAAACGCTCTCCAATCAGTTGTTTTTGTTCAATTCTCAAACACATTTGCGATGAAGTATGAGAATTATAAAAAATGGGATATGATAATCTGTTTTATACAAACCGAGGAAAATGCAGAAGCAACAAGCAATTTGTATCACGAGAGATATCCAGAGAGAAGACAACCTTTTAGAGACATTTTCGCAATATTGCGACACAACCTAATTGATGTTGGTCAATTCGAAAAGAAAATGCCAGAATTAAATGAATAAAATAGGGATAAGGAATGAGAGGTATAGTTGTTACAGGAGCTGTTGAAAATGATCCCGAAACGTCAATGCGAAATTTGAAAATATCAACAGAACTAACGTTATCAACAGAACTAATGTTAGGAGGATTTGGAAAAATCACAGATTCAATCCATACAGGACCAAAAGATTTCATCAACTAAGACTAGGAGATTTTGAACGCCGCATGGCTTTTTGCCAGTGGTTACTGTAAAGTTGTAACCAAGTGCGTGATTTTTCGTTGAATTGTATTTGGACAGACGAAGCTGTCGTGCCGTATCGGCATATCAAACCACCTCAATTCTTATACATGGGCACAAAAAAATGATTTTTCTAATGTGAAGCAGAGAAGTCAAAAAAGATTTAGATTTAGTATGTGGGCAGGTGTTTCCAGGTGTAGAATTATTGGCCTGTTCATTTATAATGACACTCTCACATCTCAGAGGTATTTAGACACATCAAGGTAAAATACTGAACCCCTTGTTGATGAATTGCCACTAATGGAACTCACAGAAATATATTTTCAACAAGACGCTTGTAACTTGCCACCTTGCCAATCAAAGCAACGGCAACAAAAAAAATATGTTTAAAATCTGTTTTGTCGTTAACTAGCTGTCGCACCCCTACAAACGACAACCCTCAGAAGTCGGAACTTCTGCGAGCTGAGGATTAATGAGGTCTTACCTTTTAACGTGTGATTCCTAACATTTATTGCGAACTGAATACATCCCATGCTTGTAGAGAAATGCGAATTTCCAGAAGCATTTGAAGATACTTCAGATTCAGATACAGTTTTTTAACACTATAATATGAAATAAATGGAAAATTGTAAATTTTATACCCATTTCTGCTCACAGAAACACGAAATGACGAAGAAATTGACCAAGCAGAAATCAACTTTGGAAATTAATCGAGTGGGGATGAAGATCGAAATACTTCTTGTCAATATTTTTCAATTACTTTCGTATCAATAAAGTATACCAACGAGAAGTGAAGAAAATAAATAATCAGATTGAGTATTCTTCCATGTAATAGTCAGATTTGAAAAATTAGTCATGACTTTTGATCCAAATCAGATTAATACCTCTGGGTTATCAGAAAGACATTTTTTTTTGAAAATTTGTACATGCTGTTCTCTCCACTGAAATGGCAAACTCAATATAGGCTTTCTTTTCGTTTAAGGAAGTGGTCTTCACAATCCAATAGGTCTACATGACGTTTTAGTAACTGCAAATTTAGCTTCCCGGGCTCCCCTACAATTGGAACATTGCACCAGTTACAAACGTGACGCGTATATCTTCTGCGTAAAACTGGGAACACATCTTGACATTTCGGTCTGAACATAAATAATCGTTTTGCTTCTCTTTAGTGCTCTAGTAGCCACAACATTGTATTTTATGAGTGTCTAGATCCCTTAGGAATTCATCTGCGTCTTAGGCTGCTCGAAACGTTTTTGCAGGTAAAGTAATAACAATCTGAAATTCAATTATCTTTTTGCTATTAAGAGAGGTTTACTGTCGAGTCGTTCCTCTGTTTTAGGGGTTATACTGTAATAGGATCGTGAAAAATAATAATTTGTTTTCGCACGTGTCAAGACTGGGATGTTAAAAGAGAACTGAATTCTCATTTTTTCGAACTGTACAAGTGACTTTTAATATGTCACGTCGCAATCTGTGGCGTTTCTGAATTTGCAAAATCAATGTATTATCATAGTTTAACTCATTGAGAGTGAGGATGACGGAAACTGAAATTTATCTATGTTTCAGAAATTTTGAATAAAGCTAGTTTACAAAGAGCCGTTCAAAAAGTCAAAAAAATTGGATAAAAAATATTAAATTCACTCAAGAATGATGTAAACTTAATTGAAAAAATACTACAAATCGTCGTGTAGAATTTAGAAATTTTTCTATGTGATACATGCGATGTATTAGAATGATTTATGACCTATTAAAAATTTTCCGTCTACACCTATGTTGATTTTTTGTAGTTGATGAGGGTTTATTTTATGTTTTACCTCACTACTAGAGATTTTCAATATATGATTAATTCGGTCTGTTGAAGTATAGTGTGTAATATAGGGATGCAATTACAATCAGCGTCATTGTTTCTTTTGAACACTACAAAACATTCTTCGAAAATTCTGATATATTCATATTTAAAGTAGTCATGACATCAATTATTTTTTCACATTGAAGCGTATTTCAAAACTTTACTCGAATTTCATACGTTCCTTATCATCAACTTCATTCAGCTGTAATAATATTCAATAGAATTCCAAAATTCTGCTATTCATTTTGAATTTCACTCACGATGATCTGCTTATGATGAATTTTGAATTGAAATGCCAATTAATTAATTCTAAATGCTCGTGTGAGTACTCCGAAAAAACATATATCAAAAAAACTCACCAAAAATGTAACGAATAGTCATAATAACAATTTGAATAATTTGAATCAGTTTGGCTTCTCAAAACTTATATTTATATATTGCTTATCAATAGAATGTTTCCACTTACAAATATCTTGTTCAGTTCTTGTTGGGGTTAAATGAAAAGATAAAATTATCTTCACTTTCTGGAGATGGCTATGAAAAAGAGCATTTTCCTCAGAAACAACTATACACGATTCAGGATTATTTCAGAAAACTGTGAAATGTTCATTTTTGGTTAACTTTCCCAAGCTTCCATTTTGAAGAGAATCATTTTGTGAATGAATCCATTTTTCAAAAACGTTCTACATTGCTCTCATTCAATTGTACCACATTCCCGACATTATAGAGGTTTTTATCGTAACGAGATTTTGATGATAGCAATTAAGACAATATCTCCCTTTCCAGTCATTTTGTTATATCGCTATAGTCTGCTATCAACTCCTTCATGGAGCTTAGGAGTTTTACGAAGCCATTAGTAAACGATATACTTCAAGAAGGCAGTATAGTTCCTCGTGGTTTTCCAGTGAACTACTAAATTTGGATTATCTGGCTTTAAAATACGGAGATGGATACATTTTTATTTTGTCTCCGGTCGATAATGGTGACCGATTGATGTTTATTTCAGATGTTTTCTTCAGTAGGAATTTATTGTAATTCCAATAATTATAACATTATATTTTTCCACTTTTCATTTTATATTATTGAAGAGATAATCTGAACACAAAAATTTCCTTTTTTGTCAATTTTGAATTGTAGATTGTAACATTCCACTTATTTGAATTTCTATTTTCATAGATCTGGGAAACTTCTGAGTAGCCTCCAAATGAATCATGATCAGAATGCTGACACCTATTGTTTGTTTATTTTGTTTATATTGATATTTTATTCATGTTACTCTACAAGTATTCTTCTTCTTTTGGTCAGTTGTTTTTCATAGTGATTAACGTTCTTGCCTGTTTTCAGAAATGTCATACTTAGAATCGATGCATATGTCTGAAGGGACTAGAGGTAGCGGTGGTAGTATTGTTTGAACTTTGAACCGATACCGATTCTATGTATGATGAATGAGATTTTGGAAGAGTATTTTCTTCGTCTGGCTTCAGGTAGAGAACACGTAGTGGTAATTCAAGCGAAATTTTTGAGTTATTCATAGATATTGATTCAAAAGTGAATTATATGAAATAATATTTTGAAATCGTTAATTTCATCTAATCGAAGAATTATTAGAATATTTTTAAAACAATGCTTTAGTATCATAGTTCTGCCTGGAGAAATCATAAGATCATAAAATCATAAGAGCACATAATCATAAAAAGCGTATAAGCATAAAAATCATACAAGCATGAAATATCAGAGTGAAAGTAACACTAATAGTATAAAAACAGAAATGAATTGGACACAACGAGAAGATTGTCTTGAACGTGTCTTGTTGCACTTGGAAACTTTGGTCTGGGGCGGCTACTGCTTTAGACTGCCGGGATCCTAGATCTCAAAGATACACTGAGTCTATTTGGAGGAATGTAAAATAACAGACTTGAGTTTTCTTGATTATTTCTGGAAATAAAATTCCGATCAGAAGTTATAAGGTTGAGTGCACTAAACCCTAGGGTCAGATCATGTACTTTGTTATGTTTATTATAGGAGCAACCATTGAAAAGGATAGAGGATTTGAGAACCTTGGTATCACCTTGATGGTCTCTTAAATGGTATAATAGATTTCTTCTGAACAGACTGTTAGAAGACTTTACATTTTCAAGTAGACTGTTGTACTCAATGAATCCTTTGAAAACTAATGTTTTAGTGTAGAACGTTTTTATTTGATTATTTAAATACAAATTATTTTTTATTCTAGTATTATACTGATGGATTTGATTATTAAAATTTGTCAAAATATAAAGGTCGAATGTTATGCAACATTTTGAAAATATAAATCATCATTAAATATGTGAACCTACTTTCTATAGATAACCATTATAGAGTATTTAACATCCAAGATATATGGGTATATATCTTGTAGTAGTTTTTGTAGTGTTCTTATTTTATTTAAATCACTTGTGTATAGAAAAGTGGGAGAATATTTGAAATGTCGTTGAATAATGGTCTTATATTCAGTTATCCGTGATTGCATAGATGAGTGTTGGGACACTCTTGTGAAAAAATATAATTTATTCAAAAAAATTTTCTGTATGTTAGTGGAATGGTTATTCATTGATAGATGAGAATGATCTCAATTTTGTCATTTTCTATTTTATTTCAATTTAATTTGAATATAATTCTCTGTACTCGAACGGTGTTTGACAGTTTTCAAATACGTAGCAAAATTATTCAATGCTTCATTCATTTTTCCAATGGAATAGAATAGAATAGACTAGAATAGAAAAGAATAGAATAGAATAGAATAGAATAGAATAGAATAGAATAGAATAGAATAGGATAGAATGGAATGGAATGGAATGGAATGGAATGGAATGGAATGGAATGGAATGGAATGGAATGGAATGGAATGGAATGGAATGGAATGGAATGGAATGGAATGGAATGGAATGGAATGGAATGGAATGGAATGGAATGGAATGGAATGGAATGGAATGGAATGGAATGGAATGGAATGGAATGGAATGGAATGGAATGGAATGGAATGGAATGGAATGGAATGGAATGGAATGGAATGGAATGGAATGGAATGGAATGGAATGGAATGGAATGGAATGGAATGGAATGGAATGGAATGGAATGGAATGGAATGGAATGGAATGGAATGGAATGGAATGGAATGGAATGGAATGGAATGGAATGGAATGGAATGGAATGGAATGGAATGGAATGGAATGGAATGGAATGGAATACAAATTATTTTTTATTCTAGTATTATACTGATGGATTTGATTATTAAAATTTGTCAAAATATGAAGGTCGAATGTTATGCAACATTTTGAAAATATGAATCATCGTTAAATATGTGAACCCACTTTCTATAGATAACCATTATAGAGTATTTAACATCCAAGATATATGGGTATATATCTTGTAGTAGTTTTTGTAGTGTTCTTATTTTATTTAAATCACTTGTGTATAGAAGAGTGGGAGAATATTTGAAATGTCGTTGAATAATGGTCTTATATTCAGTTATCCGTGATTGCATAGATGAGTGTTGGGACACTCTTGTGAAAAAATATAATTTATTCAAAAAAAAATTTCTGTATGTTAGTGGAATGGTTATTCATTGATAGATGAGAATGATCTCAATTTTGTCATTTTCTATTTTATTTCAATTTAATTTGAATATAATTCTCTGTACTCGAACGGTGTTTGACAGTTTTCAAATACGTAGCAAAATTATTCAATGCTTCATTCATTTTTCCAATGGAATAGAATAGAATAGAATAGACTAGAATAGAAAAGAATAGAATAGAATAGAATAGAATAGAATAGAATAGAATAGAATAGAATAGAATGGAATGGAATGGAATGGAATGGAATGGAATGGAATGGAATGGAATGGAATGGAATGGAATGGAATGGAATGGAATGGAATGGAATGGAATGGAATGGAATGGAATGGAATGGAATGGAATGGAATGGAATGGAATGGAATGGAATGGAACGGAACGGAACGGAACGGAACGGAACGGAACGGAACGGAACGGAACGGAACGGAACGGAACGGAACCGAACAGAACAGAACAGAACAGAACAGAACAGAACAGAACAGAACAGAACAGAACAGAACAGAACAGAACAGAACAGAACAGAACAGAACAGAACAGAACAGAACAGAACAGAACAGAACAGAACAGAACAGAATAGAACAGAACAGAAATAGAATAGAATATAATAGAATAGAATAGAATAGAATATAATTGAATAGAATAGTTCATTAACTGAGTTACATTTTCATGATTGTAGCAAGTAAAGTGTATGAGCTTCCTCAAATAAACATATGAAACAAAGAAGAAAATTGAACGCAGGGGTTGCCTACGTACATATATAAACAAATACATATTCACCGATGATAATAGGGGTATTTAGAAACTATCACAGTACAATCGATACCGATGAGTATGTTTCATCTCGAGTAGACATAGCTGACTGAACTGTCCTAAAATGATCGTAGTATTCCGAGAATGAGTAAAAACATTGGTTGAGTAGCATTTTTTGATGGCTCTTTTGAATTTGGTGATACTAAGCTCTTTAAAATCATTTGGCAAAGAGTTGAAAAGATTGTAAACAACAGAATTCATTTTTGATCTGGTCGAACGATATCGGCATATTTTTACCTTGTTCCCATTTTTCGTGAAGTGTTGGTGTATGTCAGACTGTTTCTTCAGTAACTGAGCATTTTTTCTGATTTCCAGTAGCGTCTGATAAATATATAATGTTGGCAACGGCATGGTACGTAATTTTTTTAATAATGGTCTACAGTGCTCCCGAAAACCTTCACTTGCCAGTATTCATACAGTTTTTTTCTATAGTTTTCCCCACAGAACAACACCGCAGCTGATGTGTGAGTGGAATAATGCAAAGTACGTCATTTTTAGAATCTCACCGCTTGTGATGTTTTGCGTTTGACGAAGGATATATATAGCGCTAGATACTTTATTTGCGAGAAGATATGTATGTTGATGCCAAGATAAAGTACTGTCGAGAGAATTGCCAAGTAATTTTACATTTTTGTTAACTGAGCCTATAGTGGTGAACTCAAAATTTTGAGTTTTGTCACTATTCAACTTCAAATTATTTGCTAGAAACCAAGTGTTGGATTGATTTTCCACTTCTTCCATTACTTCTGGAATGTTAGATGATGATTGATCATTATATATTGAAGTTGTGTCATCTACATTGATTATGGACCTATAGGGAGACATGAAATTACATGTCATTAACATAAATAACAAAGAGCAGGGTCCCAAGTATTGAATCTTGTGGAGCACATTTCTCACATTACTTGTGAGGAAAGATATATCCTTGAAACTTCAAGACCGATGAAAGTTTGGGAGAATGAACATCGAAACGACATCAGAAATAGACAATTAACGAATTCAAAATTGGCAGCACATATATTGAAATCAGACATTGAATATTTTTATATCATAACAACATCTTTCTATTTTGAATATATATATATATATATATATATATATATATATATATATATATATATATATATATATATATATATATATATATATATAGTTATTAATAATTATCATATCGTTGCTGTTCTGCTTCCCGGAATAATGAACATTAGTTTGTTATTGGTGACCCATATTCCGGGAGTATCAAGCGATAAGAAAAAATCGAGATTATTAATTTCTTGTGTTTATCAGGAACTACAGTTGAATCTATTGAAAAGTTAGCTTGTTTCGTAAAGAGTGACAATGGTGGAGTATTTTGAATAAGTGTATCTCCGTCGGAAGTTGTGATAATTTAGATAATTCTAATGAAAATTATACACATCAAATTGATATACTATTGTTCATGGGAGTTGATCCAATTACTCAATATTAGGTACTTATTATCATTTGAAAACAGTATTTTTCCAAAGAAGCATGAATATTTAACATGTAAATGATGGATTGGCCATCATTCACTCATTACAGAAAAATTACAGAATATTCAACTTTTGTTCCAAATTCGTAAATTTTCTGATAATAAAGCAATTTATATGATGGAATCGGCTGATACCTGATGGAAATCCATAACTAAGGTATTCTCAAAATACTTTATTATGGTATTTCACTAAACAATTTTACAACAACGCAATACGTGTTTCGCCATACAGTGGCTTCTTCGGGCGTGTCATGACACGCCATAATTCATTTTTGATCAAAGAGAATATGAAGAAACCAGTGGTGTTATTTTTTGATGGCCATGTCTCTTATTTATCTCTTCACCTGACTGAATTTTGTGAAGAAAATAAAATCATTTCAGTTGCACTTTTGCCTAGTTCCACCCATATATGGCAACCTATGGGGTTCGCAGTATTCATTTATTTATTTCTACATTCTTGGCGAATGGAAAATAATGGCAATCACCTGAAAAGAGAAGACTTTGGGTCATTTCTTGAAAAATGTATTATAGAGAGTCTAAAACCGAATATAATCAAAAGTGATTTTCGCAAGACTAGACTATATCCATTCAATGGAAATGCTGTGGATTATGCAGAAGTACTGAAGTCTTCAACTGATGCATTAGATTTATAAGCTGGAAAAAGTAATGTAAATGTCTCTTCGCAGACACAGTTACAGCAAACCTTCAAAAAATCCATTGAATTTATTGAAGTATTTGAAAAACATTCAGGAAACCTCAAATTAACTGAATTTGAACAATAGTGGTCATTTCAATGAACGTGCTAGTTGGTATTGGCCTGAAAAGGATGATATTTCAGCATATGATGTTGAAGAAGTAGTGAAGAAAATTGATTGTCCTGTTTCTGTCAACAAAAGAGGTGTCTTCTTTTCTGACTTTGACTAAGTTGTATGGAATTTTTTTGAAGAAAATTACTGTTATTTCTCAGTATTATTAATGAAATAACTCCTTCAGAAAAATGAATAAATAGATTATTTTGAAAGTACATTTCGTGTTGTCTATTTTTACTCATGAATCTAGTTAATTTTTTTTTGGTAGATACAGAAGTACTTAATTTATAAATATTCCGCAATTAGGCGCAACCATTCACAAAATTAAATTCAAAGCAAAATTTTGTTACGCAAATATGGACAAACAGGATGTTCCAAAACATATCAAGAATAAATAAAAAAATTAATACAATATAGTTTAGTTATATATATATTTCCAATCTGTAAAGACCTTTCAATTTTCTACAAAATTTCTATATCGCTCAACTTTCTTGTATAACTGCAAATCTTCGTTAATATGATAGACGCCTTAATACTCCGTAATTATGTACTTTTACCTTATATGTAGAAATTTTGCCCTTTCTACACCTCCATAAAGATTTCCATTGAATTTTTTATTTCCATTTTCAGATTTTTGAAGGAGAATATTCCCAAAATATCAATGAAAATCTCTGATTTCCTTAGTTGAAAATAAATATTTTCCTACATATCAGAATGATATTTTCATTATTTCTTTTTAGTTAATACAGTTCATTTTCCCAAGAAACAAAAATATTTCATTAAAGTGGCCTTCTCCGACACTGACTCCACACAGGCCGATTGAGAAGGTAACCTAGCGCGTAATAACATCCTAACAACTAACCAACTACGTACTTAGAGCAGAATGTGAAAACAAGAGCCCAATGAAAACCTCTCGTAGCCACCGGTTCGGAAATAATGGTCGGCAGGCCTTTTTCTCGGAAAATAAGTGTACGAGGTATGCCCTCTCGAGTAATTACGCAGAATGATATCGAATTTGTAGGTTTGTTCTACATCACGAAAATGTTTTTATTTCATTAGACAAGCTAGAGGAGTTTTCCTCTAATTGGATCTCGCGAAGATAGATAAATTGGTTTTCATCAATAAACGTCTGTTCCAGTCGAGGCGCTTACAAGAAAATTGATACCGGGATCGTGTTCATCTTTCTTTTCGTTTAATTGCCGCATCAAATGAAGATACATTCCGTTAATTGATACTTTCAAGGAGCTGTTATCCAAAAAATCTCATAACGATAAAGAATATTCACTAATAGTAAGTCACATGAAGTAAATCAACACTGTCTTCGAACTCAGACTTTGAGTGAGGAACCCATTTTCAGGTAGAATATCCATTGATTTCATATTTAGAGTGTGGAATATTTCTTTTTGGCAGTGTTTGTTGTACTTTCAAACGCCGAGAGACAGCTCAGTTTTTTTGCACGGAATGGGTTGTGGTTCTTATGTAATTGGTGAAAAAATTATTGAATATATAATTGAATATAGTAATTGTTGAGCATCACTCCGTTCGAGGGAAAACTGAGAACTTTAAATATTAGGCAATGAACACTGTGGTGGTAACTGAATTATATGTACTACAACTGCTTCGTTATATACTCATAACTGAAAAAAATCTAACCTTATAGCTGATGTACTTCAAATTGACTGGATCAGATAACCACGAGTTTGCATCGGTTTAGATATCAGTCGGTAGCCGGTTGGTTCGACGTGGTTGTTTTGTTTACTTATTCAAATAGACCGCCATGTTGGTCGATAGTTCAAGCCTCAGGCTGAACGATCGATTTTTACTTGCTATCGTCCAACCCGTGTTAGGAATCACACGGTGGAAGGTAAGACCTCGTTAGTACTTAGTTCGCACAAGTTTCGACTTTTGAGGGTTGTCGTTCGTAAGGGTACGACAGCTGGTTAACGGAGAAACAGATTTCAAACAGATTTTATAATGACTCAATAGGCAATTTTGGTGAGACCTGTGACACTTAGTTGATATAGGATACATCAGTAATAACCAATATTCCATTTTCAGTAAACTCAGAATTGTGTGAAAACGAATTAATTGTGTTCAACTCTATATTAATAACCTGATCTCCCAAATTATGTATCAGAATAGTCTTCATCACAGGGGCTAGTTGATTATTTGGAACACAAAAATTAAACACACGAATAGCAAATTCCTGGATAACTGTAACACCTCCAGCATACATGAGTGATAAATAAAACAAATACATTTTAATGTATAAGGAACTCCAACACTTAACAAAGGTTCCACGAAACTGATAACGCCAAAGATTCAATCTCTCTTCATAAATTTTAAGGAGTGTCATAAGGTTCATTTATGTTCGATTCGAAATTATTTTTGTTACTGAATGATAATATCGATAAGAAAAGAATTTACAATAACTGAAAAGTATTTGGGAGATCCAGGGCAAAATTATCAAGTTAGATATCATACACCAATTTACATGTCCTTGTTTTTTAAAGGGATTAGAATATCTACACCAAAATTTCTCAACTGACATTCAAAGGCAGTTTTAAAACGATTATCACACTGGAATAATTGTAAAATGTAAAAAGAACATATTGAGTCAACCTGATGAAACTCCGGTTCCATTAGAAGATATTTTCTTCAAATTTGCATGCGACTAAATTATAGTATATCAAGGAAATCAATTTTTATGAAGGAAGTTGTTGTTTCGGTAATTTTTCACTATCTTCAAATCGAACTGAGTGAAAAAAAACAGAAGAAATTCACATCAATCATATTAAATACAATTTTTTCGAAAAATGAACCTAATTTACACATTTTTTTTAGAAAATCGCATTTTCTAAATACTATAAAACATTTATACAAATTTCAACAGTTTCATGAGTACAAATTCCTGCCAAACAAAGTTGGGTAATGAACTCGAGTGGAAATGAAAGGCGTTTTTTGAAAATGTTGACATGGTAACTTTCAGCATGGCAACAATACAGAAACAATAAATGAATATTCGATGAACGTATCGAAATCAATTGATATTTTCCAGGAAACTGATTGCAAATATACCTGCTATATTTGAATTATTTATCAGTTTGATGTAATGGAAAAAGTTTTCTTCGAAATTATTTTGCACATCACGGTTCAATACCATTTTCATGTTTACAGGTATGCTCAGAGTATTTTCTAGTGTTTGAAGAAGTAGAGCTCGATTCCAAACGGTCCACTTTCATGTTTGCTCTTTATGAGTCTTGCCAGGCTTTGAGCTACTAGCGATCCGCCCCGGCTCCACACGGGTGGAATGCTGATACTGAATATACTACAGAATGTCGTTATATACAACGTCCACAGCTTTTTTGCCGGTAGACAATACAAACACACCGGTATGGAGAAAAAGTAATGAAAAAATTATTTCGTTTATGGACGCACCTTTTCCCACGGGGCTGGCGTCCAAATTGGAATATTTGAAATTTTTGGCTTATTACATAACTATTACAGTTGTGTATAATGAATGGATGAATGAATGAAAATATAGCGGTACGGTGAAGCAGTGATGTAAATGTAACTTCATTTTAAGAACGCGCCTTTTGCCTCTGTGGCTATCGCCCCAGTTGGAATTTTCGAAAATCCTTTCTTGTCGCACATCAACAATATAAAACTAACTTACATACAACATTTCAGCCACTGAAAATATACCGTTACAGAGAAACAGTGACGAAAATGTAACTTCATTTTATGAAGCTTCTTTTGCCCTCTTGGCTTGCGCCCCAGTTGGAATATTTGAAAATTCTTTCTTATTGCACATTTACCATATAAAACTAACCTATATACCAAATTCCAGCTTACTAGGAATCATCAGTTCGGAAAAACAGAGATGAATGAGTGAATATTAAGTGAGTGACTTTTCCATATATTGAAAAACAATTAACGCCTCTTCATAAGTTGAGCCTTTTTCCGAAGGGCGCATTTTTTTGCTCCTACTGTGTACAAAATATTGATTCCATATTCGCAACCCTTTTTCAATTACTGATCACTGTGCTTTTGTTTCTCTCTATCAAACATCATCATAATCAAGTTACACCTGAAATATGTGACAGATTAATATCGAAACACTCGTGGTTCAAAGCAGTCCGTACATCGCTTCATACATTTCGTTGAAAATTTCAATTAAGAATCTATAAATAGAGTGAAATTGCAGAACACGTCTGACACACGTGTTTCTAATGAAATTTTGAATGCATAGCTCCTGTATACTTGTTACAACCCGTGTAGCCTATATTGCAAATGAATAGAGCTCGGAAAGGCAAATTAATTCCAGACAATATGTGTTACGTATATCGTTAGGTCTGCGCCATCCGATATTTCACTCCCGGGATTCTTTGGAATGCTATACGGATGGGGAGGAATACATCTACATTGGACTTTGTTCTATGAAACATATTCAATTTTTTCTGAAATAATAAATTCAGTCATGTGTATTATCCCAGGAGCACCTAGTTTGCTCACTTGAAGTGTGAGTTAATTCATTATTCTCTAGATATTGCTGTGCGAATCAAACATGCTGTTCTCGCGGAACAGATCATTAAGGAAAAAAAAAAGAAAACGATAATATAAAGTCGAGAAATACATTTCAAAATATGAATTTCAGGATATATTGTTGAATATCTAAAAATATAATTGGTCAGCGAAACTGTTTATGTTGTTGGCACTTGATATGAGCATTTTCATCGATTGAACTGTTCTAGTGTAATTAAATGTTGTTCAACTCTATAAAAATAACTTTAACGCAATGGGGGAAATATTTCTAATTTTTCAAGCTGATAATTCGAATGAATAACTTGTAATTCATAAATATTGTTTCGATCGATGATTCTCAGTTTTTTGTTCCATTTCATTGATTCATTGCATATCACCTAAATTCTCATCCCATGTTGAACTTTTTGTTTCTTGTTTTTTTTTTTTCTAGCGATAATCAATACTCCGTTAATTCATTTTTTGTTTGAACACGGTTTCAATCAACAGATAAAAAAATTGTAGGTCTCTTGTCAGAATGTTATTAGTTCCGACTTCCATTGTCTAATATGTCTGAAGACAAAATTAACCATGAAACATTGTCAACCACTTAAAAAAAATTAGAACAACGCTAATGGAGTGACAATTCACCCCAGTTGTGACTTTTTTTGAATTAACTTTCTTCAATTTCAACAAATTCGAAAATGAGTTATGATCAGATTGCCCAGTTTTGGTTTTCACGTTAAGAAATAATTAGCAATGTTTATACGAATGTAGTCTTTTTGGAAATTATAAAAATTAATGCGAAGGAAAAGTCTTCAATCGATGAGTTTCACTTGCTTATTACCGAGAATAGGTGGAGTATAAGTATATTGAAATTTTTTGCTAGATTTTACTTCTAGTCCTACATTGTAAAAATAGTATAAATTCATTTCAATAGTGCTCTGAAGGTGGCTGAATCAAATTGAAAGGGGTACAGTATCAGGAGAAAATAGTTTTGGAATTCTACTTCTCCATCTTCATTTAGATACAAACTGAAAGAAATCCATTACTTTCAAATGAACATTGAATAACACGAAAAAAAGTTCTTTCGAAACAACTACCCTCATGTGAACATTGAAATATACGAATAGGGTAAAGCGTACAGTCATTGGCCTCTTAAGGCCTGTCTTGTAGTTTATCTGTTTTAATAGAATAAATATTTACATTATAAGGATTCTGTTGTCAAACAATCATTCTGAAAAATATAAGTAGGAGAAGAGTGAACCAAATAGTGCCCTACTTCCATTCAAATCCAGAATTTTATATAATTTTCCAAGAATGCAAAATCCACAGTCTTTTGCCGTTTCATTACTGTTATTGGGGATAAGACTTACAGTGATTGGCATACCCAAATGAAATGAAACTTCAGGTTTTCAAATCCTATCAGGACTTCAATTCATTTAACTGATATATTATAATAATGATTTCAAGAAATATTTGGTTTGTCTGAGCAGGTTTTACAATAATAAATTCAGTCATGTGTATTATCCCAGGAGCACCTAGTTTGCCAGGATTTACCAGTTGATGGTGTCAGTCTAATAATGCACCTATTATGGTAAGTTCTTTCACATCCATAGCATTTGATTCCTTTTGATATTAGGCTAATCTTGTTCGTACAGATGAAGCAGATTTTGCCAAGAGCAATCTGATTATTGGGAAAAGGTAATTTTTCCTGATTGTTTTCTGTAGAATTATTGCTCTCGTCGTCACCGAATACTTTCCTCACGTGTTTTTATCGTGCAATTGTGACATATGATAAAATATTTACTTGGCTGTTGCTTGAGGAAGGTTGGGGAGTAGCACTTTCCTGCTCCAATGAATCATCTGAAGAAATTTTTGTTTGGATTTCTGCCAGTTTCAAATCACTTTACCTTTTGCTGTTTTTGACTCATTTGATGTTTTCCTCTTGATTGCCTTCTTTTTCTCTAACTTATTTTCATTTTCAGCTTTTTTCAAACATCTTTGTATTTTTCTATTTTCTTTCTCTTCCTTTTTCTTAGTTTCCAGTTTTTCCGTTTGAATGTTTTTCCATTGAGTGCTTAGAACAAATGCTAATCT
The DNA here is from genome assembly GCF_025532065.1 of Leptinotarsa decemlineata. Taxonomy (NCBI): domain Eukaryota; kingdom Metazoa; phylum Arthropoda; class Insecta; order Coleoptera; family Chrysomelidae; genus Leptinotarsa; species Leptinotarsa decemlineata. The sequence goes on along the minus strand of NW_027412533.1, from coordinate 7,391,836 downwards.
TTCACTATTTTTCTTACCCTTTCTTACCGGGGTTTTAGGCCATATCACATGATCGTGAAGACTATAATTCACTGGATTGATTCTTTCGTCATGATTCTCTTGTAATGTACTTGCAATGATATTTTTCATCGACTGCTTATCAAATTCACAATTTATTTCATTTGTGGCACTAACTGTTTCTTCTGATATTTTCATCATTTCTTCATTTATAATATCTCCAAACTCATTTCTTTCATCAAGATTCGTGCCAGTATGATTTTTTTCCTCTAACGAGTCTATGACCTCATATGTCACGGTAGGTACATGATCCTCGGTATTCACAGATGGTGAAATGTCATTTGCAAAAATCATTTCGAGATTTTTTATATCTATATCTTCACTGATCTTTGTCTCTGCAGGTATTTCACTTGTGATATATGAAGCATCATCAGTCTCAGCATCTGCAACCAAGGTTTCATTTTTTTGAATTCTTTGTACAGTTTGTACGATATAATTAACTCATCATTATTATTATTGAGTCTGTCGATTTGTTCAAAAATCTTAATTCTTCCATCTCCTACTATATTTTTGAAGTGGTTATATGAAATGAAAGCATCTTTGGTTTCTTGTGGTTCCTCTTTATCGTGGATTATTTCAATTTCATTTCTGTTCAAACCAAGGCATTTCTCGTAATCAATGGGAATAAACCACTGACTCGAAACCCATGTGTTATTGTATCCACCTTGGCACACGAATCAATTACGATTTTCAATACTGGAGCAAATTTTTCCTTGGTTAGTATTTGTTGAGGATTTTACCTTCTGAACTCCAATATAGCTTTTTCCATCCTGTTTTGAGTAGCTTGAAAGCTGCCACATCAGCAGGTTGCATAATTCTGGTAGCATTTGGAAAGAGTGCTATCAAAATAATCTCTAGTTTCGTGCATAGCTGACTCAACTTCAAAGTTTGATGAGTACAATGTCCATCCACGAAAAGAATGACCGAAAATTCAGTTCCACTATTTTTCAAACACGGATATAATACATTGCCGATATATTCGTAAAACAATTCCACCTTCATCCAACCATTGTCACTATGACCAATTCCCCAAGAACTTGGTACCGAATTTATGATGGAAGCTGGTAGCCTCTTATACGGAAATATTATCATAGGTTCTGTCACCTGACTGGCAGCAGCGAACATGGCGGTTATGTTCGTTTTTGCTTGGACAGAGTCTACCTCATAAACGTTTCTTGCACCTCTAGGAGCAATAACCTTGGTATTTTTAGGACAAAAGAAAAAACATGTCTCGTCCCCATTGAACACTCTGGTTGGATCTCTCAATATATCAAAATAACCCTTTCCCTTGAGATATTCCTCCACTACAGTAAACCAATGTCGTATGTCTGACTCTGAAATAACAGAACTAGCTGCTGTTACAGCCTCTGTGGTGTGGTGAGTTAGAGCTGGATGTCGTTTGAGAAAAGCCCTGTACCATCCGTCGCCAGATAAATGATCACAAAATGGATTATACCGAGGATTTGCATCCAAGAATTCTTTCACAGATACTTGTATATCAAATTTTCTGACTGGGAAATCTTTCTTGTACTTAACTATTGAGGATCCAGTTTTCTAAAATAGTTTCCTATTCATGTGTGATAATGGGATTTGGTTCCAAGTTAGTTTAACTGTGGAACTTTTCACTTTTTCTGAATTGCAGCGTTTGACGAGGCACACCAAATAATTTAGAGGCTTGTCTTTGAGAGATACCATTTTTTATGGCTGCTAAAGCTGAGGTGATAATTTCTTCTGTGTACTTCTTCTCATATTTTCTCCCTTCTTGTACTTTCGGCATCTACTTTTGGCCATATGGCCAATAACTATTTTAGACATCAAATTTGAAGCCCGCGATTGGCATACGGTAAAACAAGAATTTTGACCATAAAAATCATTTTCCTGCCATTGAATAATTTGCCTTCAATGTTCTACAAACTGATAAATCATAAAAAAATGTGATAATCTACTTACATTGGAAATTATTTGACCTCGTACAACACTCGATATGAATAGTTCTTGATATATCTGACCATAGACTGAAGAACAGAGAGCACGAACTTATTCACAACGACGTAGTTATTTGAGGTTATGCGATATGACTTGGAAAACAGGAAAACATATTCTGAAAGGTTGCCGATGCCAACTGATGAAATTAAATTCTGCTTCTTTCTCACCAGATTATTATTAATTATGAAAAACTGAGGCTATGCCAATCACTACCCGGTGGCCGATGACTGTCTGCTTTACCCTATCACTTTTTCCATTCAGTTTATACTTCAAATATTTCTCATGGAACTGAAAGAAATATCTTTCCTAAGAACGCTGCACAATATGAGAGATTAACGATATGAAATTCCACCTTCATAAAACACTATTATTCTTAATGGCAGACTTCAAAGTTTAGGAATAAAACATTTATTTCATTGCACCTTCAACACCAGTTTGGATAACATAACAAGATGAATCACTCTTTTCATTCATAACCTCAGATCTTTATGTCACGGATGATCCGAATCTTCTCAATCACAGTACGTAATGCCATTCATATGCTTATTTTGTTCAGTTTCAGCTACAGGAATCTTGTTTGAATTGACAGGGGTATATATTTTCAGGAGGTATTAATTTTTGGGAAAAATAATTTAGCAATTTATGTGGAAAGCATATACGTTTTTTTCCAAAAATTGCTAATTTAATTTCATCTTTATCACACAGGATTATTGAAATAGCTACAGTTCGTTATGATTCCAAAGTAAAAGCGATAAATGTAGAATTGAATGAAGTAAATGATATATTCTGCATTTCGATAACTGATAGTTTTGTTCATGATTTGTTTTTGAATGTATGAGATAACCTGAACATAGCCATAATATACGTTGCTTTCCACTAATTTGTGCAAGAAATAGTTTGTGGACAGACGCATTATCAGGCGTTTCGAAAATTACTTGCTTTCAGGGAAGTTGCAACAGTAGCCTATTCCATCAGGAATAAGGCTGAGGCTCAGCAAGAAGTAATTGAAAAAAACCCAAATTTGTCCTATATGGTTGAATGTTAGTTATTCGTAAAACCGAGCTCAATGGATCAAAATAATATTCAGTTTTGTTTGATCAATTTTTGATAATATATTTTGATGGGAATATACAGAGTACTATTTACGGTACGGAACTTCGGAGGGTGATTCATTAGGTCGTTTTAAGAACATATGTCAGTTTCTGAGATACAGGGCGTTGAGATTTACTAAAAAATTATATATGTTTGAAAAATATCACTAATATCCTCACATTTATTTGGTTGAAATTTGCTACAGTTATTTGCAGTAATAAGCCTGAACTCAATTGGAATTATCAGGTCCAGTGGCGTCTCAGTCAGAATCCCAACCAACAATATTGATAGAAATGAAACGCCACTGCTTTTTTTATGTTTTTCGATGAATCAATTAAAAATAAAACTTTTTCGCCACATGTGTTTTCTTCATAAATAGCCTCGTTTTCGAGAAAAAAAAATTGAAGTCACTTCGCATATCATGAACACCTGCTATGGAGACCAGCTGATAGTGATGGTGTTGTCATATCAGTGAAATAGTTGTCAATTCGCAGTGACTCCATCATAAATAATTTCACTAACGCTGAATGGCTAACATGAAAATGCGGAAGAAGCACGAAGAATTTTCCAGGACAGATATTACAACAGAGTTATTTTATGTGCTAAACCATTTAGAACGCTTCATGCAAGATTATGTGAAACTGGGATTTTAATGAAAATGCAAGTATTGGAAGACCAGATACTGTAACAACGTCTGAACTAGAAAAAGCTATACTTGATGCGACAGAAGAAGATCATTCAAATAATACCAGAAAGATTGCACTGCAGCTGAAAGTCAGCCCAGACCGTATGAACAGTTCTAAAAAGGAATCTTCTATACCCAGCGGGTCCAAGCTCTATTGCCTCGGGATTTTCACCTAAGATTAATGTTTTGCAGATGGTTGTTTCATACGATGGCACACAAAAATAATTATTCATCAAATATTTTATTTAAGGACGAAGCAAATTTTTCACGAGATAATTACTGTAACAAACTTTCACTATGAGCATTTTTTGGGCCGACGAAAATTGCCACGGTATTTGAGAAAGTCATTTTTAGCAACAATTTGGATAGGAATGGGTGACTACACCTTATTGGCAATTTTTTTACTAGAAAGATGAATCCCACACAGATCATCTACCCGTTTGGTCAGAATAAGTGCCGGTATATGCAAGAGGCCACATGTGGTTTATGCACGACAATGCTCCACCTCATTCCAATGTTCTTGCTCGTTAGCATCTCGACATCACCAACCCAATCGTTAGATTGGTCGCGCAGGACCTCAAAATTTGCCGACTCGCAGTCCTGATATAAATCCTTTAGACTCTTGTTTATAATACTTCTGTACTAGATGTGAGTGATTCAAGGAATCTAATAATTGACAATGGCAATATCATAAGGAACACTCCAGGTATTTTTGAATATGTCAGACATGACAAATCGATTGCAATCGTGTACTTTATCAAAAGGTGGACATTCTGCTCATTCACTTTAAAGTAAAAATTATTCATTATTTACATTTGGTTTTTATTTCAAGTTGTCCACGGATAGTTTTTAGAAGTGATGTTTTTTGTCGAAAACGAAACTTGATAGAAAGAAAACACAAACGACAAAAATGTTATATTTTCAGTTGCTCAATCCAAAAAAATGAAAAACAAAAAATATTGTTGGCTGTGGTGCAGACTGAGACGCCGCGGGACCTAATAATTTCAATCTAGTTCAGGCTATATAAGCGCATCATTACTTCAAATATCTGTTCAACCAAATCGGTGTATGGATATTTATGATATTTTACAAACACCGCTTTTTTAAAACTTCAACGCCCTGTATCTCAGAAACTCCGGATATATGTGCATAGAAACTTTCTTTCTTAAAAGAATCCAATCACCCCCTGAAGTTTCGTATTGTAGTTAGGAAACACCCTGTATTACACCCGTCAGTTCGGACTCCCATTGTCTACTATAATATAAATTGTTTTGATAACCCTGAAAAATCAAAAAGATTAACCGAAAATAACAATTTTATTAAACAAAAAACTGAAATCACTAAGAAATAACATACAACAACCAAACAAATAAAAATTGAAATATTATTAAAAGCTGGAAAAATTGAAAAATTGAAAATATTATTAACAAAAAATGAAAAAATAAAAATTGAATGATTTCAAACCAAGTTATGTCACTCTAATACGATATAAATTGATTTGATATGATAACCCTGAAAAATCAAAAAGATCCGAAATTGATAATTTTATTAAACAAATGTTGTTGTTGTATATTATTTCTTTGTAATTTCAGTTTTTTGTTTAATGAAATTGTTATTTCCGGTTAATCTCTTTGATTTTTCAGGGTTATATTATATTAGAGTGTGACATAACTTGGTTTGAAATCTTTTAATTTTCATTTTTCATTTTTTGTTAATAATATTTTTAATTTTTTAATTTTTTCAGCTTTTATCATAATTTCAATTTTTTTTTGTTTGGGTGTTGTTGTATGTTATTTCTATGTAATTTCAGTTTTTTGTTTAATAAAATTGTTATTTACGGTTGATCTTTTTGATTTTTCAGGGTCATCAAATCAATTTATATTATATTAGACGTGACATAAATTGGTTTGAAATCCTTTCATTTTTATTTTTTCATTTTTTGTTAATACTATTTTTAATTTTTTGATTTTTTCAGCTTTTATTAATATTTCAATTTTTATTTGTTTGGTTGTCGTTGTATGTTATTTCTTTGTTTAATAAAATTGTTGTTTTCGGTTAATCTTTTTGATTTTTCAGGGTTATCAAATCAATTTATATTATATTAGACAATGGAAGTCCGAACTGGTCCGAACACCACGAAACATTGTCAACCACCTTCAAACACCCTGTATTAACTTTATCTATTTTATATTAGATGAAAATACTTTCCTTGTTGATAAATATTTTTTACATTTCCCAGAGTGGAATGTTTGATATAATTGAGGTTTGTTACTTGAAACCTCTAACCATTTTATTTCATGGTGAACATTGAATGGTTATAGTAAGAATGGGAATAGAAGCGATAATATCGGATTATCATAAAAAATAAAGGGTTTATGTTCGGATTCGTCTGCTGATAATATTATGTTTAGAATGGCACTGATGACTTTACCCTCCCTTTGTTGAACATTAACAAATAGGGATGTATACTATTTCATTGTCATCCTTTATACTAGTACTTGATTATTTCCTTCACCGGAGTACATTTTTTTTGGAATCTTTTCCGCATTTTTTGAATTTTATGTATGATGTAGGCATCAATTTATCGGTGGAAACAAAGAAATAATATCAAATCGAAGATTTGAGGGATATACCTAATGTTCTGCGAATATGACATCCCTTTGTATTAGTTCTGACCCTGTGTAACATTCAAACACATCTCACCTTCAATTACCCATGGACTAACGTACTAGGGTTAATATTTATTGTTCTGCTCGGAATGCACACATAACAGCAAGGACATATAGATTCATGTCTAACTCGGAGCTGTTCCTGACAATGCCTACATAATGTATCGAGATGGATGGTTCCACCATTCATCCATCATCTCAATCAGCCTGGACCTGATGGAAATGCATAAACATGGCTTCGGGTGGAATATTATTTGATATTTTGGGGAGAAGGGTATTTTTAAGGTATGGAAGAAAACACTAATTTGTTTTCTAACTGCTCTATTAATAGTATATTATGCAACGATCATGTAATGATGGTTATTAAGACACGAGCATTAACCGGGATACGAAACGAGCCGAAGGCGAGTTTTGTATGGTATATGCGAGTGTATTAATAACCATTACATGAGAGTTGCATATGCTATTTTTCTAAACCCGATAAATAATGAAAAACTATAAATATTATATTTGTATTGAACACATTTACAGTAATCAACACATATTTTTAAAAAAAAACACAAACTTAATGGTATTATTATGGATATATGAAAACTATAAAGATTCTAATTATATTTATATTGAATATAACAACTGTAATTAATCTGATTTTTTAAAAATAATGGTGTCGATGGTATTCCTTCTATATCGCTGTTTTCAGACATTTTGATAATATAGGTAGGTAATATGAAAACTGATTTTGACAAATAAAGCAATTAGTTACTCAGGTTAGAATCTAGGACAAACAAAGGAACAGGATTCTTGATTGAAAAATTATGGGTTTCTATTGGTTGATAATCTGTATCGTTATGAAAAATCTGTATCATAATGGATATCATTATGAAACGGATTATGGTCATATAAGTGTATTGTTAGAGTACGGGTGTAGAAAAAATAAGAATTCGTGAATATGAAAGAATGATAATGAAATATTTTTGGGGGAAATCCATGATAAATCTTTCAGATACAACACGTAAAAGTAGATTGGGAGTAACAACTTATACTGGTTTTTGCCTATTCAAAAGATAATTCTAAATCTTCAGGTTTAGATTAAGGGGATCCTAATATTTTCATAACTCGGCAACTCAGCGGCAGATATCTCATATTTTACAGCATCCGTTACTACTGATCAAATGTTGAAGAAACTATGACAATGAATGATTATTGCTGGTGATTTTTATAAATCCCACAACAGAAAATATATTTCGAATACACAGTCATACAATATGTTCTCTAGAGTTCCGGAGAAGTGTTAGTAGATTATTTATCTGATGAGCTTTCATCAACAGAAATGATGATCCTTACTGGATGTTTTTTCCTAACACCAAACCGTTATTTCAACACCTCGACACGTGTTTCGATCACCAAGTGATTGAACTCAGTTCAATCTTCATCTTGAAGATGGTCACTAATCAAATCAAACTAAGTTTAATTTTCTCGATTTATAGTTAATCCAGTCACTAATTATTCTGTATATATATATATATATATATATATATATATATATATATATATATATATATATATATATACAGGGTGTCCCTGGACTTCCTCTTTTCCTCTCGGGAATGTATAGATGGGGTCAAAATATCACCAGTACTTCATATAACTTTTTTTCCTAAAATCCTTCGTTACCAAGTAACGGGCCCTCGAAGTTACAAAATGAAAAATGTTTTTCTTTGATAACTTTTCAAGTGAATATTCAAAATCATCCAAATTTTGGTAATTGACTGAACAAATGAATTCCTTCGATGAGCTTTCATGCAGGAGTCAGTTGTTTTGCTACAAAGTCAGGAACGGACTACCCCCGATGGTCCACACCCCAAAACTTTGAAATGACAGATATTTTTCAATATTTTTTAACAAATTAAGGTTACTTACACAATTTTATCAATAAAAGTACTCGTGTGGAAAGTCGATCGGAGCAACGAGTCTTGATAAAAATGTAGTTTCACTCGACGACATCAAACCCGCTCGTCCACCATTATTTGAAATGAATGATTATCAAAACAGAAATAATAATGATAACGTTAATTCAACAACATTTATCCTGAGATGTCTACCATTATTCGAAAATATTAGTTTTTAAGGAAAATGGAAATGATAGGTAAATTGTTCATAACGAATTTTTATAATGCAAACACGTTTAACTAACGAAACTCAAGAGCCTCAAGAGCAAACAGAAATGAAAAATCCGCTACAGAAACTGCTCGATATGACCACCTTCTATCTCTATACATTTTCTTAGTCTGCGAAGACACCCTCTCTGTACTTGAAATAGCATTCCAGGGTCGTTTCGTATGGCTTCACAATGTAATGTTATTCTATTCAACAATACATCTCTTGTGTGAATAGGTGTAGCGTAAACAAGGCTTTCTAGATGCCCCTACAGAAAGAAATCCAATGGATTTAAATCCGGAGACCGCGATGGCCATGAATATGGCCCACCTCTACCAATCCATCTATTGTGGAAAATATGGTTCAGATGGTCAAGCACAATCAAACTAAAATGAGGAGGAGTGCCATCATGCATAAACCACATATCTCTTCGGGTTTGCAATGGAACATGTTCCAAAAGTCCATTCAAATCGTTCTGAATGAACTCCAAATAACGTTCTCCATTCAATCGGTCCTGTAGAACGAATGGTCCTATAAGATGGTTTCCTATGATACCAGCCCAAACATTCACGTTGAATTTCCGTTGGTGTTTGGTTTGCAATATCCCATGGGGATTTTCTTCGGCCCATATATGGAGATTATGAGAGTTGATAACTCTATCTCTACTGAAACCTGCTTCATCAGTGAATAAAACTCGATTAATAAAAGTCATATCCTCTCTTTGCCTATCCATGAACCAATTGGCATATTCCAGTCGTGCTGGAAAATCTTGAGGCGTCATGGCATGTACCTTCTGGATGTGAAATGGGTGGAGCAGTTGTTCCCTGATTATTCTATGAATAGTGGACTTGGATGTATGGAACTGTTCTGATAGATTTCTGATGCTCATTGAAGGATCATCAGCGACGGCTTCCAAAATATTTTCCTCCAATACAACGGTACGTACAGTCCTAGGAGCGCCCTCACCACCTCGTTTTGGCAAAACTGTACCTACAATAATATCGAAATAAAACAACGTGCTCAAATTAATTATCAATTATTACATACCTGTCTCCCTCAAGCTGCGATCGACACGCTCGAATGTTTCTCTTGACGGTACCGTTCGATTGGGAAAATGCTCGGAATACAGACGACGAGCTTCTGCAGCATTAGAAAATGCTCGTCCATAAAATACATGCATATCTGCATATTCATTGAATGTAAACTGTTCGGCCATATCAAAAAAATTCAAAATATCCTATAGAATATTGACAATACAATGATAGTCATATGACAACGCACCACTCAACAAAACAAAATCGCATTCCAGTTTCTCATTTTTTATCAAAACTTTCTAAAAGGTTTTTTTGTCAACATCTGTGGAAGAAATGGAACATAATTATTCCCTGGATATTTTTCACCTGATCATGTGCAGCCGTTTTTGTAGTTCATTCGTTTGCTTTTTATTAGTATAGTAAATATTTTTTCCGATGTGCGTTTTTTCAGCTAAATTTAGATTCGTGTTAAAGAATTTCTCCCATAAAATTATAATTGTCAGTGAAACTCCTCAACAGTTTAGCTGTGAAGAAGAATTTGAAACATTCGAATGTTGAGTTTCATGAGATTCAGATAACTGATCAACACGAAACGTGATTATTCCACACGTATTATGTACATACAAAATATGGAATGAATTCTATATTTCATAGTAGAGTAGCTTGTTAGTTTAAAAACACCACGAATCTACAGAACTTGATATTTCTTTTGAAAAAATATCTGCTATCACAATTGTGACTTAAACTTCCATATAGGTACTGTACTTTTTGTTTACGACTTCATTTTAGCATACTTTGTATTATTCCTGTTATAAATGTTGTTGAATTAACGTTATCATTATTATTTCTGCTTTGATAATTATTCATTTCAAATAATGGTGGATGAGCGGGTTTGATGTCGTCGAGTAGAACTACATTTTTATCAAGACTCGTTGCTCCGATCGACTTTCCACACGAGTACTTTTATTCATAAAATTGTCCAAGTAACCTTATTTTGTTGAAAAATATTGAAAAATATCTGTTATTTCAAAGTTTTGGAGTGTGGACCATCGGGGGTAGTCCGTTCCTGACTTTGTAGCAAAACAACTGACTCCTGCATGAAAGCTCATCGACGGAATTCATTTGTTTAGTCAATTACCAAAATTTGGATGATTTTGAATATTCACTTGAAAAGTTATCAAAGAAAAACATTTTTCATTTTGTAACTTCGAGGGCCCGTAACTTGGTTACGAAGACTTTTAGGAAAAAAAGTTATATGAAGTACTGGTGATATTTTGACCCAGTCTATACATTCCCGAGAGGAAAAGAGGTAGTCCAGGGACACCCTGTATATATATATATATATATATATATATATATATATATATATATATATATATATATATATATATATATATATATATATATATATATATATATATATATATATATATATATATATATATATATATATATATAAGTATAACCTCTTATCAAATGGCAGGATTCAATTTCTGACCATGCTTTTAACCATTCTGTAAAATCTCTGAGATACCTTTTTGGAACCCAAACACGATTTTTCGAAAAACTGGTAAGATAGAATCCAGTGCAGTGGCGTACAATGAGATATGTGTGTGAAGGGTGAACCTTGAAATATGTTCTTATCAATGTAATGTTCTTATCAAAAGCTTCATTTTTGAGTTTTGGTTTCGTTTTCAACTACCTCACCACCTTTTTGGAAACTATTGTTAGTTATTTCTGTACCTTCACATGTATTAGGTATCAAGTGTCATTCACGGAATATTGAAAAATATTATGAATGATCAAAAAGTAAACCAATATTGAGGTGGATGGAGGCTGAATATTCAATTCCTTTCCTCTTCAGCAACTATGTCACCATTTTCATAATGACAGAGAAAATTAAGCTCGGAAGTTGGATAGGAAGCATCATTGAAAATTGTTACAATAAAAGTGCTACTATGAAAGTAGGAAGGAAAAGTAGGTTAGATTCAACAGGTAGACATTTTATTGATTGAAAAATCAGTTCGAAAGGCCGGGAGCTTTTTTATTTTTCCAAAACGAGCACTTTCAATCACAAATGTAATATTTTTCAATTCGTACGATTCATCAACTGAGTTGGTAGAAGATGAAATTTCAGTTTTCATTTTTGTCTGAATGGAAAAGTTGCATTCTATTACAGATCTTGATTCAGAAGGAATATTATATGAAAGGAAGTTTTGCAAAATTTTTGCCAGTTTTGATTGCTAACGATGATCTGGATTCTATTATTTTTCCGTGAGAAAATCTTAAAAACTATAAGTAATACGGTTCAATAGTTAGAAGCGTAATGTTATGGTAAAACACGAAAATACTAGCAAATACTAAAATACTAGCTATTTCATGTTTCGATTCATGTTTGCCTTCAACACAAACGTGAATAATAAAATATGATATAGAAGCGTTTGCGCATTGAACAGAAATAAGCATTAAAGTTCAGGAGCATATCTTCAATAATTATCGAAAAGTCACTATATACTACTAATATATTAGTAGAAAAATATTTTGGTGACGTCTAGTTTCATAATATCTGAGTTTTCATTATTTTTCGTCTTTTTTTCTCCTTCACGTTCCCTATTATTTTTTTTTCATTTACTTGAGGAAGATGTTTTCACTCCATATGTATATTATGTGTTGAGAATCACACGTTAAAAGGTGAGACCTCATTAGTCCTCAGCTTGCACAAGTTTCTCAACTGCTGAGAGTTGTCATTCGTATGGGGGGCGACAGCTGATTAACGGAAAAACAGATTTTAAACAGATTTTTTCAACAGATTTGTATGTGATTCCAAAGATTAATTCAGTGTTATAACTGAATATTGAAGGCCATCGTAATGATAGGTTGTGAAAACAAAACTGACCTGCTCTACAATTGAGCACGGGGGGATTGTATGTCCTTTTTCAACTTTCACTGCCGGAACCACTGTTAATGCTGTTTTTGGTGAGTGCATTGGCTTGATATATGAGGGTTGAGCAAACTGGCCATCGGATGCCTGCTTCCACGTAGCCCTGCTGGATCCGTGCCGAGAGGATGAATGACACTGAACCTATCAGCTGTCTCAACGGAACCTTCGAGATACCGGGCACCCTCTAGTCGTAGCATCGCCTTGTCACGGTAATGTGGGGCTCTGCTGTGATTGACCTTTTTTCCCTAGCTACTCGGGGGACTTTTATGGACAGATATAATTAAAAAATTGTTTCTGACGCTGAGTCTATAGAGGAGATGGAATTAACATCAGGAGCGAGTCTACACAGGAGATAAATGTAGAGTTCAAGACTGACCTCCCTGTAAATTTAGTTCAGGGGGGAGAGCTTCTCAACTCCCCAACTCCTGATCTAATAACTGAACCTAAAAAAAGGTGTGGTGGTGCAGCCAGAAAACGACTAAAGACTAAGTCGTCTTCTCAAGAGTGGGGTACCTTATACTCGTAAAATCGCCTTGTACCAAATTATTGAGCGTCGTACGCAGAATCCATTTGTAATGTAATTGTAATCATTATGTACAATAGCTCTCAACACATTGACCAATCGTAGAGAATCCATCATTTGGTCGGCACTTTGGAACTAATCTAACCTAACTATCGGGCACGCCACACCATTTTTTTACTAGATTTTTTTAAACATTTGTGTTAATCCTCTTAAGTGGGGAAAATATTTGAATGAGGAACTTCTAAAGCCAATTTTCCAACTAACAGTTGTATCACATGATTTATTTCTGAAAACTGCTTCTTCTATAGTTATCAGGAAGAATAAAGACGCTTCTTCTCGAAGAAAATATTAGCACCCATATCTCGCACAGGTATTACCATACATAAATCGGCCGGACTATAAATTTGAAATTACCCCGAGCATTCCAGGGAAATTGCCGGAACTGAACGTAAAATACCATAAATGATGCGGACACTCGAGAGTTTTAAAGTCTTCTAGGGACGTCTAATGTTATTTTTCAAGAATCATAAAAGCTTTTTCAGCCGCGGGAAATTAGATTACTCGAATTCAGGGCTAGGGAGAAAGAGATAAATTCGTGTTATTCAGCAATGTATATCGGTCGTTTTTTCTCACAATGACAAGGAAATTATGCAGCGTTCAAGCGAATGAAATTTAATACGGTGTTTCGAATTCGGCTCATGAAGCCGTATACTGGAGGCAAGTTCGATTTTTGTCGTTTCCGAAATTAAAAAAAAAATAATATATCATAAGTGTATTCAGCTGTGTAATGAATAATGATTGAAAAAAATAAAAAGACACACATTTCAATAGCAACACAAACTAAAAAATAAAAAATTATTCGAAACTGTTTTAAGATTGTCTTCAACATCGATAATGAGTCCTATGGCTCAATTCTACTAATTACTTTCAATAACTCTGAAATCAGATTGGAAAATATTGTTTTGAAACAGCGTGGAATGCTGAATATCTATTGTTACAAATACTTGGTTATAAGTTGTTTGCCAGATCGGTGCCGTAATAAAAATATAACTTGAAGCATCTCACGCTTTTTTACATGTGAATAGATGTATTTTGATTACAGAGTTATTAGTTATATTAGCCATAGTAGTTATTACCGATGTTGACTACAATCTTAAATTAGTTTTTAAATTGGTTTTGCCTGTATGATGCAATAAAGAATTCATTAATACTCTGTGAGACTCTCACTAAATAGTTTACAAAGCTACAACACGTGTTCCACTATCAATAGTTTATTCAGACGTGTTTATAATATCAACACAACACACCTACAATAGCTTCCTCAGGCAAGTTTGTACTGTGAACACGCATGTGAAAGCTATTTCAGTAAAACACATATTGCGATATTGTATACTGTTCAATGAAAATCTCACAATGAAGTGTTTGACTAAGACTGTACCTGTCCTAGTCATCTCCTAATGACGCTAACGTGCTCAGCGGTACGCGCGACAAATTGTATCAATTGAAACAAGAATGTGAGTGTATGCGAAATATTTTGCAGCTACAAAGTTAATTAACTACAAGTTATTGTCAATTAATATATTGCAAATTACGTCAGCAGAATTAGCACGTTGAACTTTGGAATTTCAGTTGAACAAAAGCAATTTTCTGTTCATCTTTACAATTCCCTTTGTGATGTAATTGTAATTATTATTTACAATAGTTCCAAACACATTGATCAATCGTAGAGAATCCATCACTTATTCGGGACGCTCGAGATCAGCTCCCGCCTCTTGTATACTGGCCCGCTCTGCAAACTGCACGTTTCGCTTCCGTGGACGCTGTTTCCAGGGCCTCGGTATCGGGGATGTGCCTCGTGTGGTGCTTTGAGTCCGTGTACCTTCTCTTGGTATACTTGTTTTTCTCTCGTTATGCAAAAATGTAGGTATCGATTTATTTTATTCTGTGATACTCTGCTCATCACCAATGAAGCATCACGAGTTGTAGTAACTGTGAACGTTGCACTAATGATAATTGTCATAAAAGTAACTATAGTCAACTCTTGCTGCAACATTTAATCTCTACTTCGTACCGAGGTTATCAATCATCTGCCACACATCAATGTGTAGCAAATGCCCTTCGATGTTGAAGTCTCTACACACAAAGAAGTATCCTTTTCAATGAGATTCTTTGAATATTGAGGGTGAGATTCGACTTTTATATTCTGAATCGACAATCGAAAGTGAATTCAATTCATCAAAAAACAATTTTTTTAAAGACTCCTGTTCTTCTATTCTTCATTATTCGAACAGTTTTTCTATTGAATCAAAATCATCGTCATCTAGTTCATTGACTATTTTATAGAAATGATACTTTTCTTCTTACATAGCAATGAATTTTCAGCAACATAGTTTTTGGTGTCATTGGCGTCATCAGTTTTCATGACAAAAAATATGTGTTAGGTCGATGGAAATACTAACAAAACAATATTCCACAGAAGCATCCATTCTGATTTCGATTGAATTGAAAACAAGTAAAACAAAAAATCAATATCAACTATATCAGACCGTTCTGTATGAATGTATGATTTCAGAAATGACGACTGCAGGTGGTATGTAGAACGAAAAAAATAACTGATGTTCATTCAAAGGCAGCTCTGGAAAACAAAATCACCCTATTTTAATAGTGCATCTAGCTTCCCACTCAATATTGGGACTTCTTCAAGATGCTCGGAATTTTTACGAAAAAAATATCCCGGAAATGTTACAATACTCACAATTAACTTAGGTAAATGGTGTTTCATATTCAATGACTATGAAAAATTTCAGATACAAATTTGACACTTGCGTTTTATGTCAAACAATCAAACATATATGACCTCAGTTATGCCATTTTCAGAAAGAATTGCAATGACAAGGGTAACATGAAAAGTACATTTTTTTCCATATCTGTCTCAGCAATTATTCATTTCAAAATAACACTAATCAGTGAAATTGGTCTTCTCCAATAGATAACTATGATAGTCAAATATTTAAGTTTCGGTTCCTTTATTCATACAATTTGTGTTACTACCAATTCATACCATTCATAGAAAGAGCTATTCAAACAAGTTATTCCTGAATTCAAACCTAATTTTGTGCTGTGTTTGGAGATAATATTGCGTAAGAAATTCCTTCCAAAAAAGCGATACTTTGAATAAAAATTATGGAAAGAAATTCTTTTTTTTTTCAATATCACTCTTTTCCTCACATTGAGCTTTGAAAGTAGTAGTACTAATGTCAGATATATTCGAAGGTCTGACAGCAAATACTAATGCCAAATGTGTTCCTGAAATTTTTATGTTTATTAGTTATGAAATATCACTTCCTTCCTTTCTTTGGAAGACTCTTACATTTTCTTTCATAAGGATTTGCAAGATTCCTATGGCTGGAATTGAATCAAATAAGCTAATGAATGTCATTAGTACTGTCATCGATGACATGAGTAGATTCAACTCATTCGTGAAATGAAGTAATTTGATGAATGTATTTTGACCTTCACCTTGTAATGTTTCCTATATTGATGCTGGAGAGGCAATAAGGCAGAAGTCTCATTTCAAAATATCGCCATTGAGGATGACAGTGTTCCATCTGTTCCTCTTCTCTTTCAATTCCATAACGAATGATTAGAGTACGAACAAAATGAAGAAGTGTTATTTTGTATAATTCACTGTTCATATAGAAATAGTTTTTTTTTTCTTTTTCCAAATGAATTGATGTTTATATGAAAGTAGTTGTTTCAAAAAGACTTTCCATTTGTGTGTGAAAGTAATTTATTTGCAACATCTAGGTACATATTTTGGTAAAGCTTTTTTTGAAATTAATTTCTCTTTCTTTCTTAACGTAATTCACACATTTTTTCTCGTTTTTAGTTGAAGAAGTATAAATCCAAATCCTTCTTTTTCTAAAAATTATTCTCATCTAAAAATATACCCCTTTTCAATGTATTCATTTCCTCAATTTCATTGTGAATATTGTAATATTTCATATTCTCTTTTGCAATTTATTAACTTTTGGCGTCCTGAAGAGCTCTCGATATCAGTACAAAAGCTAGACCTTCAGTAAAAAAAATTGTTTGTTTTCTGCAGACGACAAAAAACCTTCATTTTTCAGTTTTTATATCTTCACTGGAATCGTATATGAAATTCCATTCATTTTGAAGACAATTTCCAGAAAATCATTTCTCAAATTCAATTTGTGTATTGTTTTCATACTTCCCCAAACAGCATTGACAAAATTACAAATAACAACAATGAATTTTCAAACATCTCAATCAGGTAGTTTTGAGGAACCGTCAACTCTATAGCTCCAAATAACGTTTGAAATTGATGCCTCGGTGATTCCTGGCCCAATATCTTCACGGTCTCTTAGATGAAAGCAATTACCCAAGAACGCCTCTGACGAAGCCTGACTATAAGCTTTCTCTGCCAGGAGTCACAATTCCGAACATTTAATTGCAACCGCCGTTTCAAAGCTTCCCAAACTTCAAAGTAAAAAACATTTCAGCTTAATCGATTTCTCTTGACGCCTTGCCACTTAAACTTCTCTCACCAACAATTTAGAACTCAAAAGTGTCATTATTCCTCTACGTTCCAACTTTATATTTTTGTCAAACATCAATTATGTTTGATGGAATTTATTATCAGGATTTACGAAGGTCTTGGTATAATTTGTCTCAGCTTCAAAGTGGGTTTCCTAATGGCAATTAGTGTTTCAAGATGGAATCCTTGCCTTTGTTGATGAAAATGTTAGTGAGGTTTGTTGAATATGTCTTGTAGAATGGGAAGTCTTTGATGCTCTAATTCAATAAATTCATAATGGAGGTAGCGGAATCAAGAATCTATATTGATGTTTCAGTCTCATAGGCACCACTAGTGCCAAAGCATGCTAAATTTCGAGTGATTCTCGATTCAGAAAGGTTTTCAAAGTTTCCGAACCTAGCATTTGATGTTTTTTTCCCATCACTATCACTACATTTTATGACACAAAACCTTCCATAACTGGTCTGTTTGTCTGTCTGAAAGCAATAATCCCCAAGAACTGACAAACAAAAAATCATACGGTTATCACCTCAACGGAGTTATTCAGGAGAAAATCTATGTGTATGAGACATCAATATTCAATTAGAGTTGCTTGAAATATGAAGATGCTATTTTGAGTAGTTATGGTGGTGGTGCTGCCTGAGCAGAGATATGACATAACTCCATGCATAGGTCAATAGAAAAGTTTGTGTTAGCACACTAGATTGTCTATATTTTGATGAACAAAATAATGATCACATATATTATGATTTTTGGAAAGCTAATTAGACGGATATGATATAAAAAACTAATTGATACAGTTCAGTGTATGATTTTCATACACGAGACACGTGTCTGGGTTTTAAAAAAACAGAGACACGTGTTTCGCTATACAATAGCTTCCTCAAGCATAAACTGAAAGTTACTTCTAAATTACAACCATTTCATACTTTAACCTACTACTTACTTGTCTGCCTAATGAATTAATCTACCTGGAAAGGTCAGCTATGAATTCATTAATTATATTAATGTATTCATCGAAAGTATACCTCCAAATGAACATATTCAATAATGGCAAAATATTCAATTCAGTTTGATCGCTCACAAGATGTTGAGAGTTTTTGAATATGTTCATTTCCACACTCTTCTACAGGTTAAGTTTCAAACCTTTCTTCTGGTAATGGAGGGGCTTGTATTCATACTTGAACTCATGTCCCTCTGAGATTGGATGAATGGCATATGTGGAATTCATTTTTCAAATCTAGAAACTATATTTATGTTCCTTTATGCGGGCTTTGATCGCTCTTCCAGTTTCACCTATATAAAACATCGGACATGACCCAAACGATAATTTATACACTCCTGATATTTATGAAACTGAACTTTTATCTTTGTTATTCTCAATGTGCATGCCTAAATTGTTGTTATTGAAAGTAGTATTTACACTTTTGCTGTGCAGAAAATCTGAAATATTTGTAGTGGGTTGGCCTAAGTAGGTGAAGGTTCTATAACTTTCATCCTCTCCTTCACTCCGCATAAAGGAACACAAATGAAGTTTCCACAATGGAAAAATCAATTCCAGATATGCCACTCATTTAATCTCAGAGGGACATGAGTTCAACCATGCATACAAACCCCTCCATTTCCAGAAGAAAGATTTGGAACTTGACCTGTTGGAGAGTATGGAAATAAAAAAATTCAAAAACTCTCAATATCTTATGAACGACCAAACTGAATTAAATAATTCATCATTATTGAATCTGTTTATTTGCATGGTTAGGTATATTTACAGGTATACTTTCGAAAAATTTTTTGATATAGTTATTGAATTAATACCTGACCTTTTTAGGTAGATTCATTTATTAGGCAGTAGGTAATAGGTTAGAGTATAAAATGGTTGTGATTTAGAAGAAACTTTCAGTTTATCCTTAAGGAAGCTATTGTATAGCGAAACAATGGTCGCGGTTTTTGTAAAACCCTTTATAGTGAAAATCATATAATGAACTGTATTAATTAGTTTTTCAATATGAATTTTCATTAAGTATCGGCCAGTTCTATTCAATTATCGAATATGATATTACTTTTTATCAGATTGAATATTTCAGTTACTTCTAACGTTTCATATTATATATGCTCTTCATAGCATGAAATCCAAAAATTATTGTGTTCAGAAATATTTGCATTCTCATTGGATTCTCATTGACACTTGTCATCGAGAACAACAGTGTACAGTGGGCCAAATTATTGGATACTTTTAAAGTGAAACTCCTGTCTTCAAACCAGATAGATGAAAATTGATGGATGTGTAAAAGTCGAATTTTATGACAAACTGAGTTACAGCATGTCTTTCGAAAACATGCATTTTTGTAAAGTTCTGTAACTTCTTTTCTATCAAAATTTTATTGTTTTTATGGAAGCATTTTCAAAGCACCTTTTCACATAGAATTTACATAGAATTTAATGGTGTGAAAAAACTTTCGACTTTTCAAATGTGATATCAATAGTTATTGATGGAAAACTATTTTTAATGAGGCACTGTGTATATTCCTATACAGTTTAAATGGAGCTTGAAATAAGCTTTTCAAAAATATAACTCACTTGATGTTTAACTAGAGTCATCTTTTGAATATAGAGCTTTTAAGGAATTTCATGTAGACTTTGAAAAGCACACTTTGATCAATGCAGCGCTTTGGACGATGCAGCGATAAAACAGAATGCAAATATTTACTGGTAGTTGAATTTTAGGCAGTAAAAACGATCTTTAGTTAGTGGTTTTTGTATTTTGTTACTTGAATGCTACTTCGTACTTGTACTTTAAATGTTCTGAACGAAAGTTCGGAAATAGATTAAACAATATCATGTGTTCTTAAATAAATGTGAGAAAATCAAATTTGAAATGTAAAAAGTATAACAAATATCATTTGAAGAACTTTTTTTGAAACCTTGATATATTCGAATATATTTTTTTTTGTGGAATTTAATGACATATAGCTGTATAGAGTCAACACTATAAAAATTCATATACTTTTTTTTCTTAAAAACCCCAACTTTTGCTTTTGAATTTTGACCTATTCCTAGACGTTTCCATGTGAAAACATATTTTATTGACATCGATGTTCATTTCTGATTCATTTCCATTGATTCAAAAGTGTCAAAACTGAGTTGAATGCGGAAATTGGTGATGGTTTTCCGGAATCGAAATGTCAGATTGAAATTCTGTACACGCCATTTGGTAGAGCTTGAAAAGTGCGAATGAGAAAGTGTTTTTCAATATTCGTTATATCTTATCAAATATCTTCAAACATATTTTTTCATTTAAAGTTTGAATGCGGTATTACATACACAACATAACAATAAAATTGACTGATCAAAAATAACATTTCGGAACGCTCAAATGTGCGAACTGTTTTGTTTTTTTTTTCATAAAAGAGGATGCAGGTATCTTAAAGAATTAATTGAAACGAAGTTGGTTTTTACCGAATATATATTGAACGAATATGAAGTTTCAAAATTTTGAATGTTATTCAGATCCCCAAAGTGGGCATTTTTCTCTTATTGAACCGACAACCGACTTTGAATATCCTACGATCTCCAATTTTTCCATGCTAGCCACCCTTGTCTTATAACTTTTTTCCCGAATAGGACGCATCAGATCATAACTCGAGGAAGTGAGCATAGTGTTTCATTTCAAATTATTCAGCAAGTAACCAAAACAAACGATTTTGTTTTTGAAGCAGTGTTTCACAATTTTTATGAGTTTGTTGTAGAAGATCCAAATGAATTTGATTAACTGAAAACCTCTTGTTTTATTTATATAAACAATTTGATCGGCTACTGACTTCTTCCTCACTATTTTATCTGTGGAAATTATTCTCTCTATCAAAAATATCGTCCACATCTTTCAAGTTTTCAGAAGAAATAATTTCTATACTATTCTTGATTGTATCCAAAAACGTGAGAAAAATTAGTACACACCCTTGTTTGAAAACTGTATAAATATGTATGGAATGATTTCATAAAATTTTATAAAGTTTTCTCAACTCTTCAGTATCGAATGAAAATAATATTTCACGTGATTTATTCCACTACAATTGTTCCCGATCATTATTTCAGATCAAATGAGGCAATTACACTTCAGCTGCAACATTTTTCACAATTGTTCTCTTGGAAAGTTCATTTGCGAACAAATTATCATCTTTCGAACCAAATTGAGTTCTAAGTTTAACTTCAATAGTGTCCACTCAGTGATCTTCCTTTCGTATAATTTGGCCAAACAAAATCGATGTTCATAAAAAATTCAAATTTATGCTGTACTCACACTTTACTTCATAGTTGACTTTTATCTCAAAAGTTTTTCAGAAAATCAATCATTTTCGATATATTCGCACAAGAAAGTGTCACGTTTTCAATCAATAAAGTCATGTTTTTCGTCGGTTTGTCGCAAATAACTCAAAAAGTGAGTATTTTATCAAAAATGATATCCCGAGCAAAAACTGTATCTTGTGAGTAAAAAAAATTATGTTACCTGCAGACATAATACAAACTGAGTAACAGCTCATCGAAGATTGGTACAAAGTTGAAAGTTTCAACGTAAATTGAACAAAAAACAAGTAGGCCTTCAAGTACGTAAAATGTAAGAGTATATAAAATAGTTGTAATTCAGGAGTAACTTTTAGTTTACTGAAAATCATGCAATAAACTGTATGAATAAGCTTTAATATCGATTAACATCAAGTATCTTCCAGTTCTATTCAATTGAAAAAAAAAATGAATTTTTCAGAAAAAACTCTTTGAATATTTTCTGAAGTGCTTTGCATCAAAGCTAAGCGAGTTATGCCAAAAATAATGTTGGCACATTTTTTGGTTTGGGAATTGCATTTGTGAATATTCACTTCTCTTCAAATAACTCGAAAAATATCGATCGGAGCTTTGGTTGAGAAAAAGCATTTTCTTGCAGAGTTACAAAAGTATTATTCTCACTTCCAGCTCAATTTTTCTTCAGCTGTGAAATAGTCAAACATCTAGACCGTATTACAAGTAATTAAATAGAATGAATTGTGAAGTGGTTACGAATATTTTCATTTACAGTAGCAATTAGAGAGTGGTTTTAACATCTTAGATGTTATCTTAGACACCGACCATAGAAAAAGACCAACATTATTTTCGTTATAAGTTGACCAGTTCCAATACTAAGGATTCTGCTGGAGAATGAAAATGAAGTTTTTTACAAGAGCTTCATAAAAGTTGTATGAATTTCATTTGAAAAATTGTTTTTTGTTACTTTACGATTAAACTTACGATTTTGCATTTGACGATAAGAACTAACTTTTAATAACCTGTCACTCTGCTTTTATTTGTTTCTTCGACACCATGAATCAACCAATAAATTTGTTTGTTCATGAGCAACATTCTACTGAAGATGATTCTTTTTATAAAATAATCAGTTTTTAAGTAACTTTTGGAAAATAATTTGAAAACGTGAATTTATTTTTCAAAGGGGTCAGTCATTTTCTGAAGTATGTACATGGAAAGTGAAAACTGAATCCATTTTTTTTAGAATCATCGCTGTTCATCAAAATCATATTTTACCTTATTTTAGCTTCAATAACTGGACTATACCCAACGTTGCATAAATTATGAAGATAAGGGAAACCATTAATTATTGTCATGCAGATTCATTTCCAATGCCGATTGTATAGACGAACTTTGGCTTATTTCATATCTGTCCCTGGTGCATAGAACGCCAGCGTTCACTTTGGAACTCTAGCTCGAAAATTACTATAATCGCCTTACCGGATCAGCCATTTTGATACCTTTAATTATATTTCGGAATTAGAGACAAATCCGAAGCCGCATTTGATATCAGTGAACTCTCCCAAAACGAGGAACCCCCGTTGAAATTGGTTCCAAAACTAATCCGGGTGTTGACAATATCTTGTTACATATTTCAAAAAGCGGGTGTACGCTGAAGTTTAAGTTTCTCCCTAATTTCGAAGTCAGTAATTATTGAGAAAATATTTTTTATCTATTCCCAATTCCTCTGTTGGGAGTTTCAGCTTTGGATTTGTTATGAAGAAGTTTTTGGAAAGTAGGTAGGTTGGTTACGTAAATATTTTTTAACTTTTGAGTTGGGGCAACGGAAAATTTTAATTGGATAGATGAATTACAATACATTCGAAATGATCTGTTATATCGTTTTGAAAGATATAGACATAACTATTCATAAAAATGCTGATTTAGATAACTCCATATTTGTTGAACATTTCTGTTCCCAAGTAAAAATAATGATTGGTTGTGACATGAACTCAACAACTTAATTCAAACCGATTTATTTCTTCTAATTCATTTATTAACCTTTCTGTCTGTTTGATTCTTTTCCTTGAGAGATGATTTTGATGAAACTGTATTTGATTTTCACTTCGTCTAATAGATAATATTTAAAAAAAGCACGTTTTAATAGCAACAAAAACAAAAAAATTAAAAATAATCCAAAACTAATTCAAGATTGTGTTCAACATCGATAATAATTATGATAACTTTCAATAAGTCTGAAATCAGAATAAATCCGTTTATAAAAAAATCAATTTTGTTATGAAAAAGCGGTCATGGGATGCTATGAATTATATTTTCATCATGACTTCAATCTGTCAAACAGCTCCTAACCAAGTATTCACAACAATAGATACCCAGCACTTCATGCTTTTTCAAAACAAAATTGATTTTTTCTAAATAGATTTATTCTGATTTCAGACTTATCAAATGTCATTAGTATCATCAAGCTATAGGGACTCTTCATCGATGTCGAACACAATCTTAAATTTGTTTCGAATTATTGTTTATGTTTTAGTTTGTGTTGCTATCAAAGCGTGTTTTTAATTTTATTTTGGAAGTATTATTTTTTTTTACACTTTTCAGTTTGGCTTGCTAATTCAAGTCCATTTGATACAACTAAAGCTATATACACATGCGCAGACAGCGTGTTTGTCTCACTTGCTCTTACACAGAGACTGTGTGAGGATATAATTTGATTCTGGCGATCCTGATCAGGATAATGAAATAAACTAATGAAATTACTGTATTGTCACTGATTTTTGAAGAGTGTATGAAGTTTCAAATGAATCTGTACCAGTCAAAATCGAGTCTTAAGAAGTCGGTTACAAACAAACATACAAATGAAGCTAATAAAAGCGTGTTAATGAAATCGACCACAATCTCATTTTTTATGATGACACTTGACGACAATTCAATATACAAGAGATTACTTACAACTAGAGGTGTCAATCGAAAAATGAAAATTATCTAATTGGAACATTGTTGAAATTGAACTTTTCGATGTTCTTCTTGAGAATATGGTTCATTTTAATCCTCATGAAATAATTCGTTCGTGAATTTCATTGAAGTGGAATGCTATTTTTGTAGAATGATGTAATGAAGTTTTTGAAATATCTTGTTCATATGTGGTGGAATTGGCCAATAGTTGATAAAAATCGATATATAACGTATTCAAAGAACACTTCATTATTATAAGATTTCACTGAATACACTGTACATCATCCATTCCATGCATGTATGAATACAAGCTATCGTGTAGTGAAACACATATTGCGATTTTCCAAACTGTCCATTGAAAATCTCACAATGAAGTGTTATTTAAATGCTTCATGTGGAACGAATTGATTTTTTCAAGGACGCAACACAAGTACTATACGGAAATCCTTGGGGCACTCTCAGAGCGGTGCCTGTGCGAAAGTAGTAATTTACATTCGATATGAATCGCTGGAGACTGAATCCATTCGGAAAAACTTTCTCGGGGATTTATTCCACATTAACGCAGTACTCCAGATGAAATAGTTCTCAAACTGTGAAGTTAGAGGTCTACTGAGTTGATCCTCAAAACGATGAGCAGCCATCCACAGTCCGTCGCATATTTCTGATGTGTCAAGTCACTGGAACATCTCCTGTGAAAATATCTATAGAAGTGACACAAATTTCCAACCTGTCTTCGATATTCTAGGCTATCAAGGTTGCACGTAATGTTATTGTCTCCAATCAGGCAGATGACTCTTTTCAGTATGGAATCCAGTAACTCAAGGTATGTTTTGAGGCTTAGCTCCATACTTGAGAACAATACTCCAAAGAAGGTCTGATCTGAGCTTTATAATGCATCAAAAGTTGCTGAGGTGTGTACAGTTTTCTGGTTCGAAACAGTGTTTCAAGCTTTTGGGAAGCAGCCTTTGCAATTCCGTCGGTATGATTGTGCCAAGACATATTGGTGTCCCTTTCAACCCCCAACAAGCTTATCGAAGCAGAAAACGGAATTATCTGACCTGACATTATTATATCCGGTACGGAGACATTTATTTTCCTGGAGGAAACCTGGAGGAAACCGATATCTGGGTTTTTGTAGCATTGAATTGAACCTCGTTACATTCACCCCAATTCTAAATCACTTCTAGATCTTCAATTAGATTTGCAACCTCCTGCTGCCGGTGAAGATGTGCCTCCGTAGCCAATGTCCTGGAATCCAAATGGAATGACGAGACAAGTGTGCTGTCGTCAGCAAAGCAATATATTGGATTCTTCTTGTTTTCCAATAATTCATTGATATACAATGAAAAGAGGGTTGGAAACAATAAGGATCCCTGGGGAACACCAGCGTTTTTAATGAAAGTATTCGAGAGATATCCATCAACGGCCACTTGTAAGGATAATTAAATATATTTATAGTTAGAGATCATATGATAGTAGTGATGATGTTGGTGATAGTTAAATATATTTCACGAAACAGTATACTAATTTGTATAAAGACAATATCAAGTGTTGAAAAGAATACGCAGGCGTGAATATATCCCAACTATGTTGCATGTTATAGAATCGGAATCCTTTTGAATGTAGATTTAGTAGTAAATTAGTGTCCATCTATAATTTGCTGCATGTTTTCGACCTAAATGAAACAAGCAATTCATTTTACCCTTCATTACGCCTGAGCATATTCTCTACTGACATATATCAATTCTTTGTTCAAATTGTGGAAAGTTTGAAACTCAGAAAATTTAAAAAAACGCACATGCGTATCCTTTACAGCTCACAAAGTCAGTACACTGCACGCACCCGCATTAAATCATCCACTTTTGGGGACTCGTCTCTTCAGAATATCAAATTAGCATAATGGCTTTTATCAGTTAACATCAAATTTCCTCGTGAAGCGTCTTGAAGAATGAAAATATATTTTTCTCATGTCGGCGTCAAACAATTACATCTCTGCTATCGTCTTAATGAAATGATTTACATTTTAAACATCCCGAGATAATTACCACATCTTTGTCGCGATTAATTATGAAAAGGAAAAAATAATGGGAGATGGAAATTCGAGGAGATGCTATTAGCGAATCTCCTTTGCCGTCACGTGGAGCGAATAAAATTACAGGCTAGGGAAATTTATGGCAGGCTATGATCTCATGAAGATAGTTTAGGTATTTCAAAGAATTTTAATTTCATTATAATTTTACGTTTCAGTAACCGATCATTATAAAAAAATAATCAGGGGGGGGGGGTAAAAAAAACTTTCTTTTTTCTCCTTATTTTTTTCTATCGATATTGGTGGCAGTTTGGGAAAGTCTCTGCTGATTTTTGTTTACTTTGTTACTTGAATGAAAACATTTAACATGGGATCACCTATCTGGTATTCTTCAACTACTGTCTAACTAGAGTTTATGATCAGCAGCTCATATTACGCAATACATTTTCGATGTGAACTTTCCAGTTCGTAGACGATATTTAAAACACCTTTCGGTGATTTCTTTCTATCACTTGAAAGCTGTCTGACTTGAACATTTATCAAATGTCTCCGGAAAACATTGCAGGCTTATGATTTCATTGCGTTTATCTCCCATCCACTCATTGACACACATTCCAAACGGATGCCCTGTACTAGTTTGTACAGGTTCCTTCTTCTGAAGATAAATAGGGTTGTGATCCACTGTCTTACATTCACATGAAATATAACGAGCTGTTTCTCTTCCTTTGTTGCATTACCTGAAGTTGACGTTCTCCATGTACAGACCTATTTTATTCAGGTGTTCTCTGATTGAACAGTATACAAAAAGGAACCCTTCGATTGTTCTGAGCGAGTTTCTGCTTTCTTGAGGTTGTTATTCGGTTCTCTTTTCAGGCAGTCCCGACATGAAAATTTTTCGATTATATCCCTGAGCTCTAGACGATCATTTAGGGCTTGAATGATCACCTACTGGTGTATACACAATATCTATTTTGTACGTGAGATCACCACTTTGTGTATATTTTTGTAAATCTGAAGATGTGAACGATAATCAACATATTCTTTTTCAAACTTATTAATACAGTTTATTATAAGATTTTCACTATAAAAGGTCTTACAAAAACCGCGACACGTGTTTCGCTATAGCATTGTCAAGCATAAACTAAAATTTATTTCTAAATCACAACTATTTGATACTCTAACATATTACCTACTTATATGCCTACTTTCTAATGAATTAATCTACATGAAAAGGTCTGGTAAGAATTTATTACCTAAATGAATAAAATAAATTTTTGGAAAGTACTGTAAAAATATACTTTTCTTACCTGAAAATAAACAGATTCAATAATGTCGAATTATTCAATTCAGTTTGATTGTTCATAAGTCATTGTGAGTTTTTTAATTTGTTAATTTCCATACTCTCCAAAAAGATTAATTAAGTTTCAAACCTTTCTTCTGGAAATGGAAGATATTGAATTCATTGTATAACTCATGTTCCTCTGTGATTAAATGAGTGGCATACCTGGAATTCATTTTTCCATGCTGGAAATTATTTCTGTGTTCCTTCATGCGGGATTTGAACGTTCTTACAGTTTGACCTATATAAAACATCGGCCATCACCCACATGATAATTTATACACCCCCGATTTTTCTGAAACTGAATTTTTATCTTTGTTATTCTTGATGTGCACGCCTAAATTGATGTTGGTTTTGAAAGTAATATTTCACACCTTTGTTGTGCAGAAAAGCTTAAATATTTGTAGCAGGTTGGCCTAAGTAGATTAAGGTTTTATACATTTCATCATGTCTTCGAATTGGGTGAACTTCCTTCAAAGCTTGGCTGTATAACTTTTTTGGTAATAGAGAATGTATTAGACGGCTATTTGTTTTATTATGGTCAGATCTTTATTAAAATTCGCCTCTGCCACGGAAACATCTATCAGTCTGTGGATCATACTGTTGAATGCTGCTACTTTGTGCTAATACGCTTAGGTGGAGGCCATCATTGAATCTGCTTATTTCCAGGTAAGAAAAGTTAAGTATATTGAACCTATCTGACCTCACCGGAATATTTGCAGCTGTATTAGAGATTGAATAACCAGATTTAAAAAACATATTGTATCAGTAAAAACGTCGCCTGCTACGATAGCAACAACTTTCGATTTCCACTAAATCCCATCCTAAGTTCGATCTTTCGAAAACAAACGACCCTCACGAACTGCGATAACAGAAAGGGTACTGCGTAACCTCAGACTTTCACCCAAACCATATTAATCCCCGTTTTACATACGTCAGCATCAGAATGGAGAGTCGGAGGAGTTTGATGCGTAGAAGGCCGTGACTTCCAGTCACGATTGCTTTCAGGTGAGATAAGCCATAACCGTCTTTTCTTTAAGACGTGCATAGCGGTCGCTGAAGGTCTGGATCCAATTACGTTAAGATGTGGGCTTTTCCTCGAGGAAAAACGTATGTTGGAAATAGCACTACGAATGAATAAGATTGTTTGAAAAAAAGAGTACTGGGAGTTGAATAGATAAACACTTTGAGTGCATTTTCTCTTGCAAAGAAATGAGATTCAATAACGTCAATTTGGTTCATAATAGAGGTATAATAATGAAATGACATTTTTACTCATTAGTGAAGGCAATGAATAGGTGCATCAGTCAATTTGCGGACATCCTCAGTGACAGCTCCGATTTGGGTGATCATTTTTGTGATTTTTTTATATTCCTAGAAATAAGAAACCTTTTGAAATGAGGGCAGATGTATCTATATTGTTTCAGCCATATGTTAAGAATTCAAATAGAATAAATTGATGGATGTAGCCGTTACTACGTGATAGGAAAGCATGATGAAGTTTAATGTATAAGTTTGAAAATGTCCTTAAAGGACGAAACTGCAGTAACGTTAGTTACGAATAAAATTGGTGAAAGACATAGAAGATTTCAATTTCCTTTTTTTCATTATTCAAATAAAACATACAGTTTTGCATGGATTTTTCTGGAAAAATTCTTCATGTACTATTGTTCAACAGTAGTACGACATGAGATATATAGAAATTAACTATGGCACTGAAGTTGAAGTTGTTTCTGATATATTCAAGAAGCACTCCATTGAGATTTTCACTACACAATTTATTAAACCGCCTAACGGGTTTTGCTATACAATAGCTCTTTTAGGCGTGTCTATACATATGAGAGATATCGTAAGTGAAAGAGTTATAATTTGGAAGATTATTCATTTAGAGAATACATACGTACATTTTTTCAAACAACCTCACTTTTCTTCGTTTCGATTGATTTCAAGAAGTTGTCATTTTCATTTTTCAGGGGTTACGAACATTTTTATTTTGTGTTGAACTTGCAAGTGATCTCTTTGTGTTATTTTATTGCCTCCGACCTTCTATCGGATGTAACGACCTGAGTTGTATAGTGTTTTCTAATGACTGAAGTTGAATATTGCAGATACCAGCAATTTTGTTGACAGATGAATATAATACGACTTTATTTTTGGATGGTTTGCCAATAATTCACTTTACTCCTTGTCAAAACTCACCATATGTATCATTCAGTATCACATTGTGAATTTGGTATTTGTCTTGAAATACTGTTGTGAATTATCCCGATCGCGTCGTTTCGAGATACTTCCAGATTCTTTCCAGATACCTGTAGATACTTTCCAAATACGGATTCCAGATACTTTTCTATCGGCTTCCAGCGACTTCCATTACGATATATAAACACTACCGACACTTCAGAAAGTCTAGTGCAGTACGGAGTGATCTAATAAGGCGATAGGTATTTGAGAATTGGATTTGATTTCAGTTGAAGTATTTGTGTTGTATTGACAGTGTAGTAGTGGAATGAAGTTGAGTTTAATTGTACAGCGTGATCAATCATCGTCAAACCCATGGGGAAACCTGAACAATTCTTTACTTTCTTGACTGTCAAATAATACTCATTTATATTTCAACTGATTTATTTACAATGCCGTATCCGAGCACATGAATCGAGGACAACATAAAAAGTATTCTGAGAAATATGAATAATCGAGATAAGCCAGGGGCGTATCTAGAACTCACATGACATTTTCCTTGTTCGAAAGAGCTTGTCAACAATACAATACAATAATAATCATAACTAAAATCTAAAAAATATAATTTGAAAATTTCACAACATAATATCATTCGTAATGCAGTCTATCAGGCAATTTTACAATTCTACCTGATTTAGTAGTAGTAGTAACATGAATGACATCATTATCATGTTTTTTCTTTCCCTCGCCGTGATGGTTTTCATATTCAACAAATGTTTCTATATCAGAATCATCATTATCCATAATATCATTATGAGACACTTGATTTTTGTTAATGAATTTACTATTTCTTGCCAAAACATTTCCAGTTTTCAATTTCACATTGTATGATCTGGGTCTATTACAGTTTTTTAATTATTCCTTCTTGCCAAATTTTATTTGATAATTTAGGTTTTATTAAAACTCTTCCATTATTTTCAAAATTTTGTACCCCATTTTTACTATCTCTGTCATAAAAATATTTTTGTTTATTTTGGCGCATATGTAATCATTTTTTATAACAGCATTATTATTAATTTCTGGTGTTAGTAATGAATTTTTGATTGGTAATATGTCTCGCAATCGCCTAGACATGAGAAGTTTAGCTGGGGATTCAATATTATTTTCAATTGGCATATTTCTGTAACTTAATAATGTTAAATACAAATCTTTATTGTCATGTTTTGACTTACGAAGCATATTTATCAGAGTTTGTACATGTCTTTCAACAAGACCATTTGACTGTGCATATAGAGGGCTGGTCATTATATGTGAAAACTGCCAAGATTCTGCAAATTTTTTGAAATAATAACTATTGAATTGAGGCCTCCGTCACTAACAACAGTTGAGGGAATTCCATCTCCAGCGGATATTGATTTTAAATGTACAACCTGATTGGAAGAAGTCGAATCTTCTAATTTTGACAGTTCAATATACTTGGAAATATAATCAACTACTAATAGATATACATCAGTTTAAAAGTGGAATAAGTCACAAGCAACCTTTTCCCAAGGTTTTTCCGGCACTGGATGAGGCAACATTGGCACTTTCGATTTATTTTTCTGAAAAATGTTGCACGTTGGACAGTTAAAAATGTAATCCTCTATATTTTGAGTCATGAACGGCCAGAAAAAACACTCTCCAGTCCTATTTTTGCACTTACTGACACCCATATGACTATAATGTATTTTACACAAAATATCTTTTCTCAGTTTCTCAGGAATGATTAATTTTTTCCTTTATATAATGAACCATCGTCTTCTGTGATATCATCTTTGAATTTATATGTTTTCACTGCTGGATGGGTTTGTTTAATAGTTCTAGGCCATCCATTTTTAATGTAGTCCGTCAAAATTTGCATTTCTTTATCTTGGAATGTAACAAGTTTTAATTCTTTTATTTTATCATCAGATGCATTTAGATTCAATCGTAGTAAACAAACCTTAGTTTCGGTCTCCTGTTCTATGTCATTTTCATCCACATTTTCCTGA
Source organism: Leptinotarsa decemlineata (assembly GCF_025532065.1). Classification (NCBI taxonomy): domain Eukaryota; kingdom Metazoa; phylum Arthropoda; class Insecta; order Coleoptera; family Chrysomelidae; genus Leptinotarsa; species Leptinotarsa decemlineata. The sequence goes on along the minus strand of NW_027412533.1, from coordinate 7,359,310 downwards.
ATATATGTCCTAGATAAATTGTCTGCAATTACTAAGTCTTTTCCTAGTTTGTAAACAAAATTCATGTCATACCGTTACAACCTTAAGAACATTCTTTGTAGTCGGGGTGGACATGCATGAAGAGGTTTTTTAAAAAGTTGAACGAGGCTTTGTGATCAGTCTCTGAAGTGATATTTTCTCCAAATATAAATTGATGAAACCTTTTACATGCAAATACCGAAGCATACAGCTCTTTTTCGATTTGAGCCCAGTTTTTTTGTGCATCAGATAGTGATTTCGAAGCGTACATACACGGTTAACCATTTTGCATCAAAACAGCTCCGACTCCACTTTTTGAGGAATTAGCTGATATTGTTATGGGCTTTTCATGGTCATAATACTGCAAAATAGGACGATTAATCAAATATGATTTCAACATTTCAATTGCATTTTCATGTTGAGTTTCCCAAGAGCAAGCAATATTTTTTTTAAGCAATTCTCTCAAGGGAGCAGTTATAGTAGATAAGTTTTCAATGGATTTGTCAACATAAGTAACTAATCCTAAGAACCGTTGTAAATTCTCTTTATTTTTTGTAGGAGGCATCTCTGATATTGCTTTTATTTTGGAGTTATCAGCTGTGAACCTGACCGGGAAATTTTATGACCCATATACATAATTTTTTCTTCACAAATTTCCGATTTCTTTTTATTAATTTTTATGTCATTTTCTCTCGCAATTTTCAATACTGCTTCTAATCGTTCATCATGCTCTTTTTCATTTGTATCCCAGATCAACAAATCGTCTACATAAATTTCCACACCAGGAATATTGAAAATTTCTTTGAATTTTTTATGAAAAACTTCCGGTGCGCAAGAAATCCCAAAGGGCAGGCGCAAAAATTTAAACCGACCAAAGGGGGTTGCAAAAGTACACAAATCTGAGCTATGTTCATCTAGTTCTATGTGCCAGAAGCCAGACATTGCATCCAGTGTCGAAAAATAACTAGCTCCCTTAAGTTTTGAGGTGATTTCTTCAAAAGTAGGAAGTGGAAAATGCTCTCTGCGAATGTTTTTATTAAGATCTTTGGGGTGCAGACATATTTTCAAGGACATATCTTTTTTCAAAACTAGGACTATGGAATTCACCCAATCTGTTGGATAATCCACTTCACATATTAAGTTTTCATTTTCCAAATTCTGCAAGCAAACTTTGAATTTCTCAATGAATGAAAAGGGGATTTTTCGAACAGCATGAACAACCAGTATGGCAGATTCTTTCAATTGAATATGAAAAGCATCCTTTATGCACCCAATACCTTCAAACACGTCATGATAATCCTGCATTGCTGATTTCATCAATTTTTTTTATGATATTCAATTTACAACAAGTATCTAATCCTAATATTACAGGAGAATCTACATCTACAATAACAAATGGAAGAAGATACTGATTATTGTTATATCGACATCCTAACTGACACTCTTCGAGAACTGGTATGAATTCATTCTAGTAATTTGTGAGCTCAATACTTGTTTTTCTCAGCGCCTTTCTATCAACTTTCAGATTTTCAAGAGTTTTTATACTCAAAACGTTGCATATTGAACGGGTATCTAATTTAAATTCAACATTTGCAGAGTCATTTACCCACATCAATATTTTCCATTGTTTATTATTTTCATTAACTGAATTATTATGTAGCATACCAATGAATACGTTATTATCATTATGACATTCAGAAATCACATCAAATCCATGATCATCTTCAGTATTATATACCATATGTATATCTCGATTATTTCTACACATTTTACTGAAGTGATTGAATCTCGCACACAAAGTACACTGCTTACCAAATGCCGGACATTTTCTTACTCGATGCGTCATACCACATCTGTAACATCTATACTGATGGGAAGTTGCTGCCAAGCTAGTTTTACTCCTACTGTAGGTGCTGGAAACAGCTGCGCCTGTTCCATAATCGGGATATTGATGTGGTTGAATTCTACCCATACATGTCTTTCTAGACCTGAAGCTTGTGTTCGAACTGGTGCCCACTGCATGCATTTCCTTCACTTCATTGGATATTTCATGAGCTTGCTTTTTTGATTCCTCTACTGCTAAACAAATGCGTTCCGCTTTTCTCATCGTCATATCAGAATCCTCTAGAAGCCTCTCTCTCAGAGAATCATTATTCAATCCGATATGAGTACACTACACACTAGTGATGATTCCAAATCATCGAAGACACAATTTTTTGCTTCATTTTTTAGATCTGTCAATTAATGTTGTATTGTTTCGCCCTCGACCTGTTTTCTTGTTGATAATTTGTGCCTTTCAAACACCAAATTTGTTTTCGTTTATAAAGAAAACTCGATCGAGATTCGACTCTCATTAGAAAATCCAACTCCTGTTTCGTTCAAGATGGCAACAGAAATATCCCAAAATATTAACAAAACTTTGACAATTCCTTCAATCAACTCATATCAAATTTTGGCCATAAAATCGTCATTATGAGATATTTCGGTATACCAGTAATGTTACAGAGCATTTTGTTTAGTTCTTATTGATCAATTTCGTAAGTGCGTTTATGCTGGCATATCATGTCGGCAAAGTTACTTCTAGCAAATGTTTTTCTTTCATACTTCCATACTACGAAGTATAGTTGTACAAATTCCTGAGAGTAATTGAATTTATTTTGTTCTCCGTAGTTGGATTTCATTCCTTTTGAAAGATCCCATTGCAATACTGTAATTTGTCACGAATGAAGTCGTATATATATACACTGAAGTATTATATTTCCAGGGACTTCATTGAGTCTACATTCAATAGTATCTTGAGAAATTAAACGCAATAAGCCTAAGAGGCTGCAGTGTTTTTTGGAGAAATTTCTAGGTTTCTCTATTTACTGTTTGAAACCTCGTCGGCAAATTATCTAGTACATATTCCGCTTATGTTTGTCCCAGAAATATACTACAGCAATTTCCAATACCTGACTGACATACTGATTCAGGTCTTGACAAAAATAATATGAATTGTAAAGAATATAGACACGTTTAGGATTACAGTATGAGTTTTAGAATAAATAATCAACACTGAATGCATAAGACGTAACGAACGGAATAATGAAAGCATATAATCAGGGAAATTTCGGAAACAAATGTAAATAAAACTTGTATTCATACGTCATACTTCACTTGAATACTCCATATAATAAACAAATCTATTGAATATGAACATTTTTGCTTATGAACATTCAATTACTATTCAATATTGCCTGTAAATGATCGTACAAAATCGTTTTGAATTGAATAATATTTTCAGACAACTAGATAGGTTTTGGAAGAAATACAACCGATAGACGATCTGGGAAATAATTATTCAACAATGAGTTTCTTTTATCATCGCCTTATACGAAGAACGAGCTACTGATGATCGTCAATATTGAAGGTTTAAATTTGGAGAAGTTCTTATTGCCAATAACCGATTTCTTCAGTACACTGAACTTGTGAAAATCAATAACACCAATCATGATAATAAATACAAATTTTCACAATATAGAATTTATTCCAAACGCGCGTTTAAAAACAGCAGCGGCTTCTTCAGCAATGTAATATTTGGATAATGCAGTACATGAAGACTGCATTTATTCAGTTATTAATAATAACCTACTCGTGTTGAATTCAGTTGGGGATTTCTATCGCCATGTACAAAGTCCTCTTGTTTTGGTGAATTAATCAAACACGCAAGAAACTATTTTATCAGTATTACGTGTATTGTTTTGAGTTGACGTTAATGGATAGGGTTCGAGATACCTGAGGGTATTTTATAATAAATGGTAACTTATCAAGAGGCGATGTTGTGAAGACATATTTCAACAAAAGGATTCATATTGGAGTAATTGGGGGTATGTCTTCTGACTGACTGTACGAATTGTTGATTGCCAGGCTGAATGTATCATCCAATCATACTTTAGATGAGTATAATACATTTCTCTTGAAGACGATCACTTGCTGATTGAAACACGTGTCGAGTTGTCAAAAAAACGGTTTGGTGTTGGGATAGACTTTCAGTAATATCCATTACTTCACGAAAGAAAATTCCTTTGATTCTGCATTTCATTCGAAATTTCATGTGTCGATGTACGTATGAGTGGTTCCGTTAGGTTAGATTCAAAGTGAGTGGGTCTATTCGACCCTCCACCGCAACTCGCAACGGTCTATTGTGGCTCACATCTATTCACACTCGACCATTTAATGAGCCCAGCTTCTTAACGAAGCCGATTAGTTTGTATGTTGAATGGTCTTTCAGGTCAGATAATAAGAGTACGTCTCTGCTGAAGTCTAAAAACCTGATGCGCAGTATGTGCTCTGCTGTTTCAGCATTTTGAAAACACACACATCCTTCCGGCAGTACGAGTCTCTGCATATGATGATTCAAATGACAGTGACTTGTAAGAAGGCCTTTTAGACATCGTAGTTCATTCCTATTGTAGTCCAACAACTGTATGGTATCAAGCTTCAAAGGATGAATAAACGCCTTGGAGTGAGCCAATTCTGGAATATTCTGCCACAAGTCCATAAATCTTCCTGTCATCCAGGTGTTCAATCTTTGTTTGGCAAAGCGTTAAGCGATGCCAATGACAGGTTCTGGTCCGATGAAGCTGCTTGCAGTACCCTCCTTTGCAAGGGAGTCAGCAGTCTCATTGCCTTCCAGGCCAGTATGGCCAGAAATCTAGACCAGAGACAATCTGTTGAGTCTTCCTATCGAAGAGAGTGGTTTTTGGCGATTTGCTACCAATTTAGACGTTGCTCTCGGTAGGAGCCCAAAGCTTCCAACGCTGCTTGACTGTCCGAGAATATTTTTATTGACCCGTATATGAGGTTGGATTCTTCCAATTTCTCTGCATACAATTCAATAGCGTAAATTTTCGCTTGAAATACAGTTGCATAGGTTCCTAGGCAGGTTGATATCTCTGTCCTGGGTCTGCGACTGGAAACACCTGCACCAGAACCAAAAGGTGTTTTTGATCCATCTGTGAACCAACAACTATCCGCTCTTAATATTTCCTTCTTCTGACGTAAGAGTGGTACAGTACATCTAAAAGCGGTCGAAATATGGTGTGACATTTTCTTCGCTGTGGTCAACATTGTCAACTAGACTCAACATCGCTAAACAATAGGAAATGATGATTAAAAATTGTCGTTATAGTCTGAGAAATATCTAATGGAATTTTTACGTCTCACAGATCATTCGTACAATTTTTTAAAATTTTTGAGCATGAAACACGTGAAGGTTACTGGAAATATGTTAAAGTGGATCAATTCGACCCCACATCTATGAAATGCATTGTAACTGGTGATGAAACATAAATATATGAATCTGATATGCAGACTAATCAACAAGCTTCAGAATGGCGCCTCCCAACTGAGCTAAACTATTGTACACTCAGATTTTTTGTGAAAAGGTAAGACAGTGAAAAAAATATCTTCTCAACATTATGCAGCGTTGGAGACAGGAAATTCGTCGAGAAATACCAGATATGCGGAAATAATACTTATAGACAACGCACGATAAGGCACCATTCTACAACGCTATCATTGTGAACGAATTTCTGGACAAAAACTCAACAAATCTTATCGAACAGCCACCGTATCCACTTGAAATGGCTCCGGCCAATTTATTTCTTTTTCTCAAACTCAAATTACCACTTCGAAGCACCCGTTTTCAGTCGATAGATGACTTAAAAGAGAATTCGCAGCGAGTCGATTCGAAAATAATGTGTTTGAAAATTGTTTTTGTTCGTTGGCGTGTTTGTATTATTTCAAAAGGGGCCTGTTTTGAAGGAAATACAATCAATTTGGATGAATAACGCACATTTTGCATTTTATTGACCAATTGCAGGTACTTTTTCGACAAAAAAGTATGCTACATAAACAAAAGTCAAGAATATTTTATTCGAAAGACTTCTTTAGGGCCTTGTAGATATTTCGGTTTCATCTGTGAAATTCAGAGTGTCATTGATTTCAAATATGGAAAAATATTAATAAAACAAAAAAGTACATATAATACGAATATAATTGTAATATAATTTTCAGAGTGTTCTCTAACTACGATACGAAACTTCAGAAAATGAATCGTTAGGTCGTTTCATGAAAAAAGTTCTTTGAATATATATCCGGTGAAGTCACAGTGGGCAACACAGCCAACAATACTGGAAAAAAAGTACGCCACTGACTTGATGTTGTTCTTGATGTTTGCATATCATAAACACCTGCTTTGGAGACCAGCTGACAGTGATAGTGTTGTCATATCAGTGAAAGTCAGAGTTGTCAATTAGCAGTAATTCCATCACGAATGATTTTACTGACGTTGAAATAGCTGACATGCACTATATTTTTGGATTGGCATTTAGAACGCTACATGCAAGATTATATCAAACTGGAAATTCCATAAACTACACCTTATGATTTGATCTCGACAAATTTTATTTTAGAAATATATTACGATATATTTCGCTAACACAGTAGCTTCTTCAACAGTGATTTGAATAATCACAGTGATTTGAATAATCACTTTTGAAAAAGCTACTGTGTTAGCGAAACATGTGGTATATTTCTCGAATAAAGTTTGTGGAGTTCAAATCTTAAGGTGTAGTTCATCGTAAGAATATATACTTGATGCAATAGGAGAAGATCCTTCAAATAGGGAGATTGCACTGCAGCTGGAAGTCAGCCCAAAAACCGTATGGACAGTTCTAAAAAGAAACCTTCTATAACACATACAGCGGGTCCAAGCTCTAGTGCCTCGGGATTTTCACCCAAGATTAATGTTTGCAGGTGGTTGATTCATAGGATGGCACACAATAATAATTTTTCACCAAATATTTTATTTACGGACGAAGCATTTACGATCTTTCACAAAGACCATTTTTGGGCTGACGAAAATCCCCACTTTATTGAAGAAAGTCATTTTCAACAACAATTTTCGTCGAACGATTGGAAATGATTGGTGACCCCCTAATTGACCCATTTTTGTTACTAGCAAGACTAACAGGGGAATCCCACACGGACTCTTTGCGAGATCATTCACCCATTTTTTTAGAAGAAGTGCTGGTACTTGTAAGAGGCAACATGTGGTTTATGCACATTGTAGTATTCTTTCTCTTCAGCATCTCGACATCACATACTCCAATCTACTTGGTATTTCAATATCATCATACCAAATAGAGAGGACTGGCAAAACGGCCCACCGGTAAAAGCGGAAGAAACTGGGTATACAAATGACTCGAAGACCCAAGAAGTAGTGAGAGCCGGTATATACGGAAGCAGAGCAGAAACGAGAATCGCACTCGGCCTTGGACATAACGCAACTGTGTTCCAGGCTGAAGTAGCGGCCATCGAACACTGAATAGGATAAATAAACAGACTGAAAGTCACAAATAAAACCATAACCATTTTCTCCGACAGCCAGGCTGCAATTGAAGCGCTCGGCTCAAGTTGAGTCTTCTCAAGACTGGTGGGAAGCTGTCTGAGTGCACTCAAGGAGATAAGTACCCAAAACAGGGTCACTCTAGCTTGGGTACCCGGACATGAGGGTCACAAGGGCAATGATGAGGCAAATGTTCTAGTCCGTGAAGGCGGATCCAAGGCTATGATTGGCCCGGAACTCTTTTACAGGGTAGCGAAAGCATGTATGAAGACATCCATAAACTTATGGATGCACAACCGTAAGGTTGTGAGGGTAGTGGTGAGTCTACTAACGGAACATAGCCGGCTCAAGACACATATGAGCAACATGGGTCTGACAGAAGGAATCCATTGCAGGTTTTGTCAAGAAGAGGAAAAAATCGCACTGCATGTGCTCTGTGGATGCGAAGCGATAGCAAGGCTGAGACACGAAAGATACGGGAAAGAAAAACCAGAGGCTGTCAGCTATATGAAGGGGTCAGTGTCAAGGCTATGGAGTCTCATCAAAGAAATCAAGCTAGACAATGAGCTCTAACAACCAAGGATCATAACAATAGAGCTGAAAAGGCCAGTGAATCAGGTCACGGGCTAGCTCCCCAACAATCTGATCTAATCTAATCGTTGGATTGGACGTTCCGGACCTAGATATCAGCCAGTTCGCAGCCCTAATATGAATCTTTCAAATTTCTATTCATGGGGTCATCTGAAGGCCCTTGTTCATAAAACTCCTGTTATAGATGTGAATGACTTGATGAATCGAATAATTGATAATTGCAATGTCATTAGAAACAATCCAGGTATTTTTGAACGTGTCAGACAATCAATGACAAATCGATTGCAGTTGTGTATTTCATCAGAGAGTGAACATTTTGCTCATTTAGGTTATGTTCAGAGTTGTTCAGTACTCACTTTCGATTTTTATTTTATGGTGTTCATGTATAGTTTTTCGAAGTGATTTTTCATCTCATAAACAAAGCTTCCTATGAAGAAAATACAGGCGACGACAAAGTTGTATTTCCAGTTGTTCAATCTGAAAATATTGAAAATTTTCATAAAAAGTCAGTGGCGTTCTTTCATTTTCTCAATATTGTTACCTGTGGTGCCCACTGAGACGCTACTGGGCCTGTTAATTTCAATCTATTTTGTGTTGAATCAGAGCTTTGTCACTTCAAATGATAGTAGCAAATTTCAACCAAATCGATGAAAGGATATTTATGATATATTATAAATACCGTTTTTTTTAAACTTCAACGCCCTGTATCTAAGAAATGAAGCAATTCCAGTCATATGTTCATAGTATTTTTTTTAAATGACCTAACGAATCCCTCGCTGAAGTTTCGTACCGTAGTTAGGTTAGGTTAACACCCTGTATAATATGATTTGTATGAGTATGTTACACAATTTCGCAGCTGTTGCTTCACTTAGTGATTCTTTAACTAACGTTTCAGAAATGAAGACAATTCTGAACATCAATACATCAGAATCTCTTTAGATAAATTCAAATAAAGTTATCATCCTTCGAAAAAACAAATCTCTGAGTTGTTTACGATTTTAGTGTGATTTTTTGAAGAAATTATTCGTATAATATTGTTCAATAGCAGTAGGTACTTTGGCTATTTAGGGAACAACATTGGCACCAACGTTGAAAGTGTTCTTGATGGATGAAATAATTATGGAACTGAAACATATGAGAGATATCGTAGATATAAGAGTATTAATTTGAAATATTCTCCATTTGAAGTGTATACGTGTTTATTTCTTTCAACAACTACAATTTGCGTCATTTTGATGATGGATTTCAATTATTTAGTATCACAACAAAATGTTCCAGACGATATTTCAACCTTGAAATAACTCTTCAAGGAATTGTGTGTTCATAAGATGAACTCAAAATATAAACACACTTTAGAAGGCCGAGGTATACTAACTTTGACCCAGAAAACTAAAATTCAAGTCCACAGTGAAATGTTTTATCGAACAGATAAAAAAAATTTAAACAGACAGAATGTCCTCAAGATACGGGGTGTTGAAGTTTATCTCAAAAACTGACTATTCATGTATTCTTCTGAAACCGGTCGAGATATGCAAATGAAATTTGGTGGATATTGGAAAGTATTTATTAATTTACATGAATTCTCTATTGATGTCAATGAATGCGCTACAACTAACCCTCAGCACATATCAAATTTCACTTGCTTATTTTGACCTCTTCCAGAGCAATACATTTCTATAGTCAGTTTTCAAAACGACGTATCTCAAAAAAAATCATATATAGAAAAAAACTATACGGCAAACTGTCATTATTTCATCATGAATAATCACTTCCTCACTCATTCACTAACACTCTGTATTTACTGCACTGAAAATGAATCTTACATTCCATTACGAAGAATGAAATTATATATTCAAAATATTCATCAACTTCCTTGATGTTTCATTCATTTTCCATACTCTTCCATCACTCAATAATGATAGTCGCTCCTCACTCGTCAACAAGATGAAAAGTTCATTAATATATCAAAAATGAATGTCTAACCGAAGTGCGTCCCTAACGTCTCTACCAATCAACATCACTTCTCTTTTGATGTGAAAGTTCTGTGCAGGTAAATGGTATGGCGATCAAACGCGAATATTTAACACTCTAATTACATCATGAAACTTGCTTTATTTCCCTTATTGTGGAACTTGCAGTGATATATCACGCCGCACCTTGACGTGGGAGTGTTTTCGTTGGACTGTTATTTATCATGACTTATGGCGACCTCAATTGCATTTTGTCCATCAATTTACGAGAAAATAATCGTGACTTATTGTGACTAGCCTCCTTTTTTTTAATTAATGAAAAGATTCACTTTCACTTCATTTCTAGTCATTTTTTAATCCATAGCCAGAAAGGAGACATGAACTTCATTCAAATTTTTCATTGACTTATTCACGTTCCACAAGTTAAAGAAATTGAATTCGTGATAGATACATCACAAATCAAATCATCATGCTAGTATCAAAGAAGCTACAATACGAAAGATATGTATACAATGAATCAGAAAAATTTGTAATACTGCGGGAAATCTTATCAAGAAATATCACTGATAAGTTTGGTTTTGAGAATCAATGAGTATCCAGATTCGATAGACACTAATAACACTATCACCTATTTACCGAAACCATTATCATGGATATTATCCAGAGCCATTTGAAGAGTCTACGATGAAAAACCATATGAATCTCTTAAAATCAACACCAAATCAACAACCACCAACATGCTTCACAAACCAATTGTTGTTTTGTTAAACAAAAAATACATTCACAATTATTTTTCTGATTGACTCGGCCGTTACTTAATAGAGTACATACATAGATACATAGATACATAGGAAATAAAGTTTGTGGAAATCAAATCGTAAGGTGCAGTTTATAAAATTTTACACATATAAAAACCCGGCAACACGGAATGAAAAACAGGAAGTTGCATTCATAACACACCTTGTTCTTGTAGTAAGAGACATCATGGCCATTGAAAGTACGCGAAAATAATTCCTCCTAAACGTAGGATTTCTGACTGGCCAGTGTCAACTAAGGGAACATCTCCATAATATGGGACTTGTCCTTTAAGGACTGGTTCATTCCATGTCGAATCGAAACATTCCACTCAAAAATTAATCTTCATCAACTCAGATATCAATAAAACTTGAGATGTACATTTCATATAGGTATACTAAGAAAAACATGAAGTAATGATTTTTCATTCCAACTCGTTTCTGAGTAATAGCTATTTCAATTATCTAAAAACCCAAATCGCTCGGCAGGCATTCAATCGAATAATAATTTCTCGTTTACTGATTGAGCTACGGCCATAATGCCCTTCCTTACAATATAACACATAGAAGGTTCAAAAAAAGGTTTTTGTACAAAAAAAATTCATGAAAGAAACATTTCAGAACTAGCCTACTATAGTGATATACTACATATAGTAGGCTACTATATGAATAAGCAATGTGCAAAGTTCCAAAATAGAGAATGGGTTTTTAATTTTCATATTATTATACATTTTTGATTCTTACACATTCATGAATTCAATTCCTGTGAAGGAAGTTGGAAAATAAGAGTATACAGAAGAAATATATTCTAGCTTCAGAGTTCTCTGTAATTTCAAGTTATCAACTTGATGGGTAGAAAAATATTGGCAACACCTGTTTCATGAATTGTGTAATCCGATGTTTATCAAAGATGAGACTGTTACAGACATATTTGAGAAAGGATGAGAACATGAAAGATAACAATTCCAGAATTTCTAGTATTGAGGATGCTTCAATCAAAGCTTTCGCAGAAGTTATCAAGGAATTGTGGTCAGAAGATTCATCTGATAGATTAGTGAACATAGTCCCCTCAAAAAGTCAGATTCAGAGTTCTGCCCCTCGATTCAAGGGTCATGTGCATAAAGTACCCAGAAATTCCTAATTTACCTTTCAGGTTTGCATGGTGACGTCAGTAGAATCAAGGAGAACCTAATTCCATCTCAACAACGGAGTTAAGTTAGGCGATAGCGAGAAGTCTAGAGCTGATATATTTGAGTTTTGGTATCGTTGATATTTTGCTTATAGCACGTTGATTTTCTACATTATTTTCCCGTCTGTTTTTGAGGATAGGTATTACTTTCGCCACTTTCCAACTGACAGGAACATATCCACAAAAAAGATACATATATCAAGAAGAAAAATTAAAGGTGTACATAAAGTATGAGAACAGTTTTTGCAGAAAATTGCAGGTATTTGATGTGGTCCTGAGCCTTTATTAACATCCAATTCTAATAAAACTTGTTCGACTCCTTTTTCCTCAAAATTATTCTCCGTTTCAGTGAATTTGACATAAGAAAATGTATTTTGTTCGTCAAGAAGAACGCTTTTGAAAAATGTTGAAAATTAATTTGCTCATGACCATTTTTTGCTTCATGATTATTCAACTGCATTTTGTGGGAAATCTTGTTGATCGAGTGCTTTACGATTGATGGAGACTTCCAAAATCATTTGAGATTATTTACTACGTCTGCCTCGACATTTAAAATCTAATTCTTGCAATTTTTCTTCATCATTGTTTTTGATCTGGTGAGAATCTGGTGAATTTGAATCGTTTGAGTTTCTATACATTCTTTATTTTTTTGTATATCACTTTATTGCTTGAGGTAGAATAGTATGAAGAAAACTGTCTAGAAAAAATTTGAACGTTTTGATCAATTCATTTATTTTCGATACAGTTGAATTTCTGAACAAAGTAGTCTACTGAATCGGTCTTTAGGATATATTCCCAAATATTTCAGCAGAAGAGCTGATCCTAGTACAGTTAGCTATTTAAAATTCAATAATAACGATGACATAGATTTCAGTTGCCTAGAATATCAAACTTTAAATAAAAAAATTATGAAAGGATGATGTGTGTCCTCTTTTACGAGTAGACGAGAGCATTGTTGTAAATGAAAAATAATGAATTTATTGTAAGCAATCAAATCCAAAAATTCATTGTTCGAATATTTTCCTGAGTTAAATAGTACGAGATTTTAAAATGAAAATGTATCAATTAAATCAGAATATTTGACGGTATATGAAAGTTCAAATTTTTGGCATTAGGCCAATAAATCAAAATGTAAACACACTAGCATATATTCTGCCTCACTTAAGTATTCAGTGACAATGGACGTTATAAACTTATTTCATTCTGCGATGAAGACTTCACTGCCAGCCATCTTCCTTGTGTCACGATCTCGACGAAACACGATATACTTACTTGTGTCCACAACCCCATGATCATATATTCTATTATTTAGCCATGATTCTGTTATTCACAAAATATCTGGACTATTGACAAATATGTAAATATCAAATTTTTGGGAGTTTGGTTCTCAACCCACGAACGTTTTGATGAACTATAGTGAAAGAATCCCTAGCTGCATTTAGAAAACTGTCACGGCTACGCTTAGACAGAAATTGAACAACAATAATTTTAGGTTTGTTTTCAGTTCAGGTTTGTGTTCTGTATATCGTATTGATTACTTCCTCAGTATAAAAAAGATTCAAAATATTAGCCATTCTTCTTCTCTGTAATATTATGGATTTCAACATTATTTGCTTCGTTGAATTGTTGAAGTTGGACTTTATACGTAAATCATGATGGTTGAAGGTAAACCAAGTTTCACGTCAGCATCAAAATACGCTCCTAATTTTTTATGTTTCATGAAAACCATTGTTTCGTATTATATTTAGATAATAATACTCCATTATCATTTTATGAAGTTGCTAAGAGCAGTAAATTTGAGCTGAAAACATCATAAACCAATTACTTAGGTTGATTCATATACTCGAATGGAGAGCCTTTCTGAAAGTGAAAATATGAACGAGAAAGTCGAAATGTTTACGATACTTAGAAAACGTTGGATAATAAAAAACATTTTACATTTTACGGTTTTTGCTTCACATTTCGTGAGTTCACATCCCAGGAAGGATACACACCATTTCATTCACTTCGGAGAAAAAACTGTCCATAAAATTTTTCTTTGTAGTAATAAAAGATTCAGCAGGAATATATCCGTGAAGAATATATGGCGTTGTAACTATAGAGGGTGAATAATTTTTAGGTCGCATGATTCTGAACTCAATAAACATTGAATAATACTCAAAGAAAAAGAAAACAGATATTGATGAAAAGTTTCGAAAAAGGCCCAGCCATTTGTTGTCTAAAAATTCCTATCATTTGGTGCATAAAAATAAAAAATCTCATCTCTTGAGATATTGATTTTGTATTTTTCATATTTTTCAGAATCACAATTTCTATCATAATTCTAGAAAGAAAGTGATTTCAAAATATTACACAACACAACAAAGTTTTTGTTTCGGGGTTGAAATTAGATGATTTTAATGTATTTCCACGTGTTAAAACCGAAAGTGACCATAAAAATTATATATTAGCTCTTGTTTTCAAGATATAGTATCATTATATTATATATATGTATATTGAGTTTTCAACAAATGAAATATTTCATCACCAACAGTTGGTACACATGTTTGTTTACATAACACCCCTCTCATCAGCTGTTCTTAAGTAGTAAACATAACCTATGTGAGTTTGTCAATTGTACGCACGTGGTTGCTATTGAAATTATCGTGTGAAGTTGATTTTTAAATTAATTTAAGTGCTGATCTGAAATGCCTCGAAAGTGTGTGAATTCTGTCGATAGCTTTTGCTATATATGTGGTGAAATAACATTTAAGGCTCAGAAACGTAAAATGACACCTATCGTTAAGACAGCCTATGAACATTGTTTTGGTGTGAAAGTTGGGGACCAAGATAAATCATGGGCTCCTCATATATGTTGTAATTCTTGTTCCGTCATATTGCGAGAGTGGCTGAAAAATAAAAACCGGGCAATGGCTTTTGCAGTACCTATGGTTTGGCGTGAGCCTACCAATCATACAGACGACTGTTATTTCTGCTCAACTCTTCCCATTAAGCAAGGTTTATCTATGAAGAAAAGAGGAACGGTTAAATACCCTAATCTCCCATCTGCTCTTCGGCCTGTACCACACTCAGACAATTTGCCAGTCCCTTCTCCACCCCAAAACTATGAAATTTTAGAGGAAGGTGATGAAGACTGTTTAGAAGGAGCAACCCATCCTTCTACATCCTATGACCCTGATTTTGAGGTAAGCGATAGGTCTAGTGATCCGCACAGAATTAGTCAAGCAGAGTTGAGTGACCTTATAAGAGATCTTCGCTTGTCTAAGGAAAAGGCTGAGCTGTTAGGGTCAAGACTACAACAGTGGAATCTTCTAAAACATGATGTGAAAATATCTCAGTACAGACAGCGTCAAAAAGATTTGCTTCCTTTTTTTGAGAAAAAAGAAAACCTCGTAGTTTGTTCTGATGTTAATGGCTTGATGGACTGCTTGAATTTGGATCACACTCCATCTGAATGGAGACTGTTTATAGACTCTTCAAAACTAAGCTTAAAAGCTGTACTTCTGCATAATGCAGGTCATGCAGTTCACATGAAGGAAACGTATATACATATGAAAACACTTCTCCAATCAATCAAATATGAACAACACAAGTGGCACATCTGTGGTGATCTGAAAGTCATTGCTATACTCCTAGGAATGCAATTAGAGTTCACCAAGTACTGTTGTTTTTTGTGTCTGTGGGACAGTCGGGATAGAAAATCTCACTATAAAAAAATGAACTGGCCTACACGAGACCTGAACCCTAATGAGAAAAATGTAGTTTACGAGCCTCTTGTAGATCCTAAGGATGTTCTCCTTCCCCCATTATATATTAAGTTGGGACTAATGAAAAACTTTGTGAAAACCATGGACCAGGAAGGACAAGCTTTTAAGTACTTGAGAGCAAAGTTTCCCAGGTTGAGTGATGCTAAAGTCAAGGAAGGCATCTTTATTGGGCCTCAAATCCGTGAAATCGTAAATGATCTTGCTTTTGACATGATTTTAACAGGAAATGAAAAAAGAGCCTGGGAAGCCTTTAAAGGGGTTGTACATGGGTTTTTAGGTAACAAAAGAGATGATAACTTCACAGCATTGGTTAAAGAGCTTCTTCAAGCTTACCACCAACTTGGATGCAACATGTCCTAAAAAATTCATTTTCTTCACTCTCATCTTAATTTCTTCCCACAAAACTGTGGAGCTGTGAGTGACGAACATGGAGAAAGATTCCATCAAGACATTGCCTTAGTGGAACAGAGATATCAGGGCCGTTGGAATGAAGCAATGCTTGCAGACTACTGCTGGTCTGTGTGTAGGGATGCTCCAGAAGGGTTTTATAAAAGACAAGCTAAACGACAGCGATCTTACAATGAATCGGATGGACTCAATTGAAAATTGATGGTACAAACTTCTTTTATTTATCAAAACACTAAGAATAATGTTTTTTTTATTAATTTTGTACTTAAAATATTCTAAAAGAAACATAACAACATTGTTTTATGTACTTTCACTTTTCACGTATAGTGTAACTACTCTTCAAGATTAAGTACCTACTGTGTATCTCAAAAACCAGAGCTAATAAAAATTTTTCATTGTTATTTCCGTTTTTATCACCCCAAAATTAGTAGAAATTGACTAATTTAGTGTAGGAAACATTAAAAAAATATTTTTTTGTTGTGTTGTGTTATTGAATGAACAACCTTCCATGGAAATCAAATCATCAACTAGTTTCAGAAAAGAAGGAGAACTGAAAATTATTGTATTTTGAGTTTCATTTTTGTGTAAAAGTCACATGAGTTCAAAGGTGGAGTAAAAGATTTTCGTACTGCTAGAGAGTATTTTTTCCTTGGGGGAAGATACAGAATAACATCAACAATGATAAAAGTTTTTCAAAAATATATATAAACGTTTTACGATATTCAACTAATTTATGGTAATATGAAAGAACCATGAATAGGATATCAATTCATTCTCATTTTTCATGAAGGAGATGAGTGGAAAACATAATTTTTGCTACACATAATATATGAAATCTTTCTAAAGAATTCTAGGTTGTACAAATAAGTGGTCTACTTTCGCGAACATATATAAAATATTCAATATTTCTTCATAATTTCCAAATGATGTAAGATGAAAACTGAACCAAATATCTACGAACGTAAGTATCTTCGGAAATATTATTGCAGTAGGTCCAAAAACAAAATGAAAACATTTTTGAGATTTCTGTATAGGGATCCATAGCATTGCCAGCAATGGGTTTATAGTTGTTCGTTGCCCTACCATCCAGTTTTTGGAAAATATCACCCTATTTCGTTCTATTCGCTTCGAACTGTTTTTCTGAAAACTGAGGAATTTTTGGGCAATCGAAAAGGATATTTTGTTTACATATTCAACTACTTCAGTAAAAATTCATTAATACGTTTTTTTTACATTTAGAAAAAAAAAACGCATCAGCCGTAGCTATTGAAGGCAAACATATGAAATATATCTGAAACATGCATTTGTTTACATTACAGTTTAAATAAAAAGTTACATTCTTTAAGAAATTCAACAATATTGTTGGTATTGCTATTTTGGAAAATTTCACTTAGTTTGGAGGGAATTTTATTGTTCGGTCTCTCAACTGTGAACAGTGGGCACTCTACCAGAACATGCTTAACAGTCACACAAGCACTTCACACGCGAAACATTTTGGTGGCGGTTCTTTCCTCAATAGATGTTCATGCGTAAGGGGAGTGTGGCCCAGTCGTAATCTGGTAATTATGACTTGATGGAAGCGGTTTGTTGTTCCAAGGATATAATGTAACCTTGATTTCCTTAAGTTTGGAAGGTTTTTGAGACCAGTGGTGATTCCATATTTCTACAATTTTGCAATGGAAATAGGATTTGAGATCCATCGGCAATGCTTTCATACTGAGATAACAGCTTCTCTGGCAAAATTATCGGCTATATCGTTTCCAGAAATCTCAGTATGTGAAGGAACCTTAAGGAGGGTTACTGTCCTGTTATCTAGTTGATTCATCTCCTCTTTAATCATATTTACCAGTACGTGATGAGTATATATTTTCGACAATAAAGTAAGGGAGTTGAGAGAGTCCGTAATTATCAAAAACTCTTTACCAGGAGCCATTTTGATGAAGGAAAGAGCTTTATAAATGGCATAAAGTTCTCCAGTGAGAATAGTGGCAGATTCATGTAAAGAAAATTCACAGGCGGTCTCGTTCGTTACGAATGCACATCCTACACCACGAGTTGTTTTTGAAGCGTCAGTGGAAGTGGATATTGAGACATTATAGTTTGGTAATCAGCTTGGATCAGCTGGGGATTTGTGGTTGCTTTGCTCATGAATAGTAGCTGAGTATTTATATTCGGTAAGGGAATACGCCATGGGGGAGTTCTTTTTGAAAGTTTGAATTGGATTTGTGAAAATTCTTGCATCTGTATGAGGTTGAGGGAAAGCATTTTTCGTTCATGAAATGGAATATTTGCTTTCGTAGTGGGAGTGATTGGAACAATGAAGGGTTGTCGAGTTTGATGGGCTAGTTGCCTGGCCGCATATGATAGTGTCAGTTCATGTCTTCTAAGCTTTAAAGGTAACTCTCCAAGTTCACAGAGTAGGCTGTCAACCGGACTTGTAATAAATGCTCCAGAGATGATTCTGAGTGCGTTGTTATGTATTGTATCCAGAGCTTTGAGGGTGCTCGCGGAAGCAGACGAGTATTATATGCAGCCGTAGTCTAATTTTGACCTTATTAAAGTTCTATATAAAGTCAATAATGTCCTACCATCTGCGCCCCACTGTTTATTTGTTAAGCATTTCAACAGGTTTAGCCTTTTTTGACATACTGTGACAAGATATTTAATATAGGTTTTCCATGACAGTGACTGGTCAGATATTAATCCCAAATATTTTATTTCATTTGTGTATCCTAGTGTTCCATTCTTGAAAGTTAAGGTTGGAGGATTTTGAATTTTATTCGGTCTTTTCGTGAAGATAATACATTTAGTTTTATTGAAAGAAAATTGAAAACCGCTTTTCCTTGACCAGTCTTCTAACTTATTCAATTCCCCTTGCAGAATATTGACCATATTTTGAATATTTTTTCCCTTCACGAATTGTTACGTATTGTATACACAACTCACTAGTAGCAACCTCATCCGCTGTTATTAATATAATCCCTCGCGTTCCCCTAATCTCCAAGAGGTCGTAACCCCACTGTATTTTGGTGCCAATTCGACGAAACGCGAGGATTCCAAGCAAAAAGGGATCAGTACAATTCAAGAATCCGATCGGTAGAAACCAACCAGAAAAAACGCGCGTATGTGTGCCACAGCAATACCAAAAAGGTAAGTGGAATTCTTCCTCTTGAAGCGACTTGTACCTAAACAAATACAGTCCATTGCTCTTCTCGAACATTTTTTGATCCTTCTCAACGGATTAGTTTGATAACTAGTGAAGTTGCTTCTCTCTCCCTCATTTTTTACTCCGCCAAAATTAAAGTTTTTCTCAGGTACTAATAAAAGAAATAATAATTCGTAAAATTGGTACCACTCTCGCACCTCGGCGGTTAGAACCGTACGCGCATTGTGGTCACGCAGCACGAATTCATTGTTGTGCGTTTGCATTCATCCAGGCAACAGCTGATTCAAAAATCATTGTTTATTTACAATTTAAGTGTTTTTCCAGTAATTTCGTGCGTACCGCTTACACTCACTAAATTTTCTCGCTCTAAATTAATCTGCCGTTAATAGTTTTCATTAAATCATCTACACAATAGCAGCAAGTGCTGCAAAACTAAAAAATTATATCGCCCAACGAAGCACAGAGGTGATCAAAATTACCGAACTTAAAAAGGTTGCGGACGCTGCTCTCACCGATTCTGACCTTCACGACAATTTCAAATGTCGCTTTAGACATATCGATGCAATCCGCGATAATTTCGATAAACTTCATCTCGCAATAGTCAATTTGGTCTCAGCTCAAGATAATGCTGATTTTGAATCACATAACAGTGTCGTAACAGAATTTGAAAACGATTTTTATCACATACAAGCGGTATACATGAAGTTATTTGAGAATAAACAAGCAGTACCAGCTCTAATAAATCACCATTCTAATGTGAGGCTCCCCAAAATGGAATTACCTAAGTTTGACGGTGATGCCAGGTCTTGGCAAACATTCATTGATATGTTTAATTCTGTTGTCCACGCAAATGATACCATAACTAATGTTGAAAAATTTACTTACCTCATTAATTGCCTCAACGGCGCTCCTCTGGCATTAGTTAAATGTACACCTCTGACAGCTCAAAATTATATGGTAGCTTATAATGCTCTTATAAAAAGATATCAAAACCCTCGAATTATTGCAACGTCCCATTGGCGAGCCATAGTGAACACAAAAAAGGTTACTAATCCAGAAGACTCTCATTCTTTACGACAACTCATTGATACATTTAATGAAAATATTGCAGTTTTGGAGAATTTGAACTTTCCAACTAAGCATTGGGACTTTATCCTCTTTAACATGATGCTTGATCGTTTAGATTCCACTACCGCTACAAAATTTGAGTTGGAAAATTCTTTATTACCAAATCATTATTATCAAATTTGAACAAAATTTGCTCAGCGATTGATACAGTCAACTCCGCCGCTCCCGAATCTTCTAAACTGAAAGCTTCTAATAAATTTTCTCTTCCAAAACAACGATCCAGTTCTTCATTTTTTGTGAATTCTAATAAAAAACAAAACTGTCAGATGTGTCATCAAGATCATTTAATTTACAATTGTCAACAATTTCTCTCTAAAACGCCAGAGGAACGTTACAATTTAATAAAAACAAATAAATGGTGCTCAAATTGCTTAGGTTCCATACACTCGTCTCCTAATTGTACATCTAAAGGTTTTTGCCGCCTCTGCCCGTCTCCAGGGAGACACCACACTCTTCTCCATTTGCCTAGTAAAGGAGAATCTCAAACTGCTAGTACGACTTCTCAAACTAACTCAAACTCCAATGACTCTGCTCAAAATTCAAATATCTCTACTGGAAGCTCAAATGAAAGGTCGTCTCAAACTCTAACGGCTAGCGTACCCACTAGCAATCCAGGAACCATTCTTTTGTCCACTGCCATCGTAGATGTAGCTGATAGTCGAGGTCAATATAAAAGGGTTCGCGTTCTTCTGGATAGCGCAAGCCAAAGTCATTTTATTACGAGTAAATGTAGCACAAAACTTGGTCTAGCTCGTCACAAATTGTCTCTAGAAATACGAGGAGTTGGACGAACAACGACCCACGCTTCCCAAGGGGTATCATGTACTATAAAACCATGTAATAAATCTCAACCCTTATTTAATCTTGATTTTGTTGTGTTACCTTCAATCTGCTCTAATATTCCTTCACAAACCATTGATAGAAATGATTCTCTCGATTTATCTAAATTTGAATTAGCTGATCCAACGTTCAATGTTTCACAACCTATAGATATGTTGCTCGGAGCTGATATATTTGCTCACATACTGAAAGGTTCTTCTCACGTCGTAAATACTGATAAACCAGTCGCCCTAGATACCATTTTCGGATGGATTATTATGGGAAAGCTCGGTGTATCTTCTTCCTCCCCAGTAATCTCAATTTCAACCTTTATAGACTCTTCCTTAGAAAACTCGGTTAAATCATTATGGGAACTGGAACAAGTTCCTGCTGCACCCTCTTTCACAAAAGAAGATATGGAGGCAGAGGAGCTCTATAAATCCTCGGTATCTCGTGATAGTTCTGGTCGCTTTTGCGTTGCTCTTCCATTTAAAATTGTAGAGCCAACTTTCCCTAACTCTAGAGATATTGCGTTGAAGCGTTTTCTCTCACTTGAACGTAGACTACGCAATGACCCTATCTCTCAATCACATGGAACTCATTTCCGATATCACTCCTTCCCCTTCTCATTATTACATACCCCATCACTGCGTTCTGAAGCCTGAGAGCACTACCACCAAACTTCGAGTTGTCTTTGATGCCTCATCCCGTTGCTCTAATACGATAACGATACGTTATTAACTGGACCCAAGCTCCAGCCCGACATTTGTGTCCTCTTGTCACGATTCCGTACTCACGCTGTTTGCTTTACAGCCGATCTCAAGCACATGTTTTTGCAAATTCTGATGAAAGAATCCCATAGAGATTTTCAAAGAATTTTGTGGAGATTTTCTCCTGATGAAAATATTAAAGATTACCGACTCAATTCCGTCATTTTTGGCGTTTCAAGTTCACCGTTCCTAGCCATTCGCATAATCCACGAAATTGCCAATCAATATCAATCTAAATATCCAAAGGCCTGTGAAGTTCTAAAAACGGATGTCTTTGTTGACGATATCGTCACTGGCAGCTCATCTGTCTCTGAAGCGTTGAATCTACAAGCTGATTTAATTCACATATTAGGTGAATCTGGGTTTGAAATTCGTAAGTGGGCCAGTAATTCACCACAGTTGCTTTCCCACTTAGCTCCAGAATTGTTGAAATTTGATGCTCTACACTTAGATCTGAAAAAGGGTACAACATTAAAGATCTTAGGTCTGCAATGGAATCCCACGCTTGATTCCTTTTCATACCAAGTTGAACCTCTAGACAAACCTTGCTCAAAAAGAACGATTCTTTCAAACTTAGCCAGAGTTTATGACCCTTTAGGTTTCCTCACTCCTGTCACATTGTCTATAAAAGTTATTTTGCAAATCTTATGGGCTTCTGGTGTAGATTGGGACGATCCCCTTCCTAAATCCATCGTGGCACAGTGGAATCAATTTAAAGATGAACTTTCACAAATTTCTTCTATTCAAATACCTCGTAGAATACTACCCCAAAATTCATTGTCTCAAGAAATCATAGGTTTCTGCGATAGTTCTCAAAAGGCTTATTGTGCTGTGGTTTACCTTAGAACCTTCTCGAATGATACCTTTAAAACTCGACTCCTCATTGCTAAATCTAAGGTTGCTCCACTCAAGGTGATATCTATACCACGCTTAGAACTTTGCGCAGCCTTGCTTCTCTCCCAATTGCTGGATTTCACTTTAAAAACACATGGTGAAATATTTAAAATCTCCTCAATTAATGCTTACACTGACTCTATGGTTGTCCTTGCATGGTTACGCAGTTCTCCCCACAAATGGACAACTTTTGTCGCAAATAGAATTACCCAAATACAAGAAAAGGTTTCCCCTTCTCTCTGGGCGCACGTGTCTACAACGGAAAATCCTGCCGATCCCGGTTCCAGAGGATTGTCCCCCGTGGAACTGGTTACCAATTCCTTATGGTGGTCGGGGCCATCTTGGCTCTCACTTCCTCGCCACAAGTGGCCCGAAAGTTCAGTCCAACCTGGTGAATTATCTAATATATGTGAAGAACAACGAAAATCTGTTTTTTATCGACCTTTTTTTTGGGTAATGGTTACCTTCCACAATCTGAAAAAATATAAAAATTATAATGTAGAACTTTATACAAGTGTAGAAGGGCAAACTTTTTAGTTTACCCCGATAAGTTACTGCGTAAAAATCAAAGTATTTTTCACAAAGAAAAATCTTCTATTTATCAGTAACTTGTCGTATTTCACAATTTTGCCTATCAAAAAAATATTAAGAAATTATACTTATCTTTTACGTTTCGGAGGCCAAAATCTGCCTCCGTCTTCAGAAATGGATAAAAATTTGAATAAATATGCAGTTATTCCTTTTTCGAGAGCTTATTTCTTTACTTCTTCGACAGATGTCAAAGAAGTTTTGAATTATTACCCATTACCCAAAAAAAAGGTCGATAAAAAACTGATTTTTTCCTCCACAAAAAATGACTTTCGTTAAACGAAAATCTGTTTTGATCTCAGTTGTAGACGAAAATGTCATTAACTGTTTAATATCACATTTTTCTTCGCTCACCAAGATTCAGCGCATTATTTGCTATGTATTACGTTTCATTTACCTTCGAACAAAACAGACTCGATTTGCTGCAGACCTATCTGCCCTCAATTCATCTCATATTTTTTTTTTGAAATGGAATTCGCTCTTCAGCTTCTAATAAAAGTCACTCAGCAACAAGCATTCTCCTCCGAATTAGCCTTAATCCACCGGAAAAGACCTTTACCGAAACCCTTTCGAAAACTCAGTCCCTTTATTGATGATAAAGGAATTCTAAGAGTAGGTGGGCGCCTAAAATATTCAGATATAACGCATGAGCAGAAACACCCTATTCTTTTACCCAGTACTCATATTTTCACAACTTTAGTGATAAAGTATACGCACTCTAAGTACTGCCATCCCGGCCTTCAGACCTTGCATTTTATTTTGTCTCAACGCTACTGGATTATATCCCCACGTAAGACTATTCGAAGAATTATCTCAAAATGTTATAAATGCTTCCGTCTCAACCCGAAACCGGTTCAACAACCAATGGGTAATCTTCCTAAATGCCGAATATCCGAACTGAAACCCTTTTCTCATGTTGGAATAGACTTCTGTGGCCCGTTTCGAACTACTTCTACTAGGATGCGTGGTGCAAAGGTAACTAAATCTTACATTTGCATTTTTTGTTGTATGTCAACAAAGGCTCTTCACTTAGAGCTTACCTCAGATCTTTCCTCTGATGCCTTCCTCGGAGCTTTACGACGTTTCGTATCTCGGCGAGGACTCTGTTCGGACATTTACTCAGATTGTGGAACAAATTTTAAGGGAGCTGCAAGGCAATTATCTGAAATCATGCAACAAGTTTCCGGCCAAGAAGGAATACGGTTTCATTTCAACCCCCCTTTCTCTTCCAATTTCAGTGGTCTATGGGAGGCTGGGGTGAAATCCTTTAAAACGCACCTCTTCAGAATTATTGGAGATCAGACTCTCACGTTTGAGGAGTTGTCTACGGTCGTCACGCAAGTGGAAGCCTTGTTGAACTCGAGACCCCTCTGCAGTCTTAGTTCTGATCCCAACGATGATTCAGTCCTTACTCTAGGGCATTTTTTAACATTAGCACCTCTCAATTCAGTACCAGAACCCAATCTTGGTAATATTCATTTGGGGCGTCTTTCATAGTGGCAAATGGTGCAACGTCTTCAGCAAGTTTTTTGGGAGAGATGGCACAAGGAATATTTGCATACTCTTCTGCAACGTAGTAAATGGCTTGAGCCATCTACCCCAATAGAACTCGGTACAATAGTTCTCTTGAAAGAGGATCATAATCCTCCCATGAAATGGACTCGCGGTCGCATTACGCAATTGCACCCGGGTGCTGACGGTATTACGAGAGTAGTATCAGTAAGAAATTCTCAAGGGACAATCCTGAAACGACCTGTGAGCAAGGTGTGTCCTTTACCAAAGTTTTAAACCCTTCTCAGCCAATTTTTATTTTTTTTGTTGGTAAATTTTTAATTTTGATTAAACTTTTCTCACTATATTTATGAATATATAATAATTTTTCTTTTCCTTTTTCACAAGTAGTCTATAAAAAACATTCATTTTTTGGTGGTCGGTATGTTACGTATTGTATACACAACTCACTAGTAGCAACCTCATCCGCTGTTATTAATATAATCCCTCGCGTTCCCCTAATCTCCAAGAGGTCGTAACACCACTGTATTTTGGTGCCAATTCGACGAAACGCGAGGATTCCAAGCAAAAAGGGATCAGTACAATTCAAGAATCCGATCGGTAGAAACCAACCAGAAAAAACGCGCGTATGTGTGCCACAGCAATACCAAAAAGGTAAGTGGAATTCTTCCTCTTGAAGCGACTTGTACCTAAACAAATACAGTCCATTGCTCTTCTTGAACACGAATATTATTGAATCATCAGCAAAAAGTCTTGCCTGAACTGGTTTCTGCAGATTTTGTAGCACATCATTTATGACCACCAGGAAAAAAGTGGGGCTGATTACAGAGCCCTGCGGTATGCCATTCTCTACGTATCTTGTTGATGATAATACACCATCCACTTTGAGTCGAAAATATCTCTGAGAAAGAAAATTCTTAATAAAAGCTAAAATATTGCCCTGATATCCCCAGGATACTGAAGTTTTGATAATTTTATGATGCCATGCTATGTTGAATGCCTTACATAGGTCAAAGTATACAGCGATACATTTCTGATTATTTTTCAATGCTTCATTGATATTACTTTCCAGATCAACCAGGTTCTTGAAGGTTCTGTTGTAGGTTCTTGAAGTTTGTTTCTTGAAGGCATAAAATATCTGGAGAGTATTGGCTAATTAGTATCTGTAGTAAAGGCAGTCGAGCACGGAAACCGTTCAAGTTCCACTGAATGATTTTATCATACATTTTACTCTCTGGTGATGTAAAATGAAAAAATTAAGTTTATGTAATGTTTCAATAAGAGGAGTCGCTCTCAGTGTCAACAGTGCCGGCTGCAATTTGTTTTACTATTTTTGTTTTCAACTTGGTAAACTTGGTTTTTTGCTTTTTATCTATTAATTTAGGATGGAGGTTTTCCAACATAGAAACTAGTACTGAGGGTTCGTTAACATAATCCTTGGCAATGCAGAGGATAGTTGCAGATGCAGAGTTTTCAGTAAAATTCTGTGGTTGTTGGCTATTGAGTGGAAATTTTGAAGGGTTGTTGTCAATGAACTCTTCAACATCGTCGAGTAAGTCATACTCTGTTTGATGTTTTTTGTATTTCTTGTCATTTGGGGTTAAAACAATTCTGGGATGATCGGATGGTGGTGTCAATATATCCGTAACGCTTCTTTTGTTTGATGTGTGGGGATCTATCTGGGTGTGATCTGTAGAATCATCAAAAGTGAGTTGTGGTTGCTTGTTAATAACTCTTGGCTGCTGATCGTCTTCACTTGTTGTAGAAGTAGTAGGGATTTTATGGACAGTGGCGGTTGTAATTAGAAGAAGAATTAGAGAATATGGCTGTATGCGGGATCATTTGCACCTATTCTCAGACACGTCTTTAAGCCTGAATTCTCAAGGATATTTATAAGGATCTCATGCGGTATGGTAGGACTCACATTGGACAATAGGAGTCTTTCTGATGGTGTTATCAATCTTCTTGATGGACTTTTCATACCATCGATTTTTATTTCACCGTGGTTTCTCAAGAACTGATCGACGTGTTTTTTGTCGGACAGGACACACATCTTGTTGTTGAAAATTCGGGAACAGAAAGTTATATGCTTGGAGTTTACTACAGTCCCTAGTTCGAGAAGGTAATCCTGTATTCGGAGTCCATCCAGAGATGTGAAGACGATTGCTTGCTCTTCGAGTGGTTGTCGAGTGATATCTGGGTTTTTAACGGTGGTAATTTCCATGTCGGTAGATGCCATACTGCTATTACTCATAATTGATATCCTCACTCTTGCGCCCACTGAGTCCGCCTCTGGCAACCCAGATGCGCACGATAAGGAAAGTGGCGAGCAGTTTCGAAACAAAGGTTATTTTGTTCTATGACGCGTATAAATATATTTAAACAAATGAAGAAAGGACTCACGACAATAGGTTGTGTTCACTTTCACTACAAACTTCCGAATTTTTATTTTAGTGCTAAAATTACAACTTTCATTTGAATAATTTCAGAGCTGCCTAGAGAAAACGTTATTTCTACTCAGTACAGGTCTAGATATTATTACGTTTTGTATCGAAAATTTTCAGTTTATTCGTATGGAATAAATGAACCCGTTGAAACCTAAAGAGATAATGGATATGGATGAATCCAATTTGAAAATGAACGTTTTTGTTATTGCTACAAATCAACTGATTTCAAAAAATGCATCTGTATATATCCACCCTGAGTTTATTTGATTTTTTAACGTAATTCCGAACACAAACGGGAAAAACAATATAATTGACATTATAAACAAACGCTGGTAAATAAATATAGGAGTATGTTTTTCCCTGAAGAAAAATGTTACCCTCTAGAAATTATATCATTTCAGATAAATTGAAATATATTGCCGCATGTTTCTTCTGAACATGAAAAGAAACAAAATTGTTGCTCTGTTATCTGAGATATGGGGTGATATTTATGTTGCTATGTTATGTGATATGTTGAATTAAGATGTTATACGTTTTTGTTATGAGAAACCGTTTTCAATTATGATTCGTTTGTAGAATACAAGATAGAGTTTGATTGTTAACTAGCTGTAACTCCTCTAACTACGACAAACTTGCTTACTCTATACAAGAATCAATAATCGAAAAATTCCATTCTATCGTTTTCATAATTATTCTTTTTCAAATTATCATTTTTGGATCATATAATGAGACCCTCACGAATACACATTTCGATAAAACCACATCTATCAGCCAGATCCAACCCTATTCAAAAAGCAAAATTATTGTTAGCATGAATTCAATTCAAATAATCATCACATTTTCCCCTATTTCATGCGACCCTTCCAAACTTCAGCACCATTGAAACTTCAACCCAATGTCCAAAATGTTGAACTGGGAGTTTAAGTGTTGTTCGTAATATGAGCAAGTTGTAATTTTATTTGAAGGGAAAATATTTCATATGCTCGTGCTTTTGTTTCCAGACCACAATGGAATTTGGGGTTGGCATTCCGTTGATTATATTAAAAGATACCCGCTGATATGACACAGGAGGCATATGGCGAATTGATCTATTTGCATGGATGGGCATAGAGATCAAAACATAGAAGAAATTATGTATGGCAATGAAAAAAAATCTTTCAAAAGAAAAATAATAGCATTTATACGGGCCGTTTCTATTATCATGTGGTAACATTGCTATATTCTAAACCGTAACAGAAACGAAGACGATTAAAGAGTAAAAAGGTAACCGTCATCGGGAATAACACAAAGATCGAAAAAAATTTACGGGGACTCTCGCCCTTCTCGAGTTGTACGGGGAAAATAAAAAATGCTGTTTTACGTTTTTTTTTTCGAATGGAATTGTTATTTCGGAGAATACCAAAAAATGGAAAACAAAATGTTATTGTATTCGAAGTGTACTATGACGATGTAATGATGAATATTCGATAAAACGTTTCATGTCAACATGACCACCATCAACAAGTTTTAAATTCACAATCCATGAGTATATCACATTTGATATTCGTAAAGCGTTTCATTTGAAATAACCACCATCATCAGTGACAACAATTAATCAGAAAAACGATTTATTTTATCATGAACTATTGAGAAAAATTGAATCAATACGGAAAATCAAAGATACATGGCAATCTGTATTTGGTGTTGAGACAACTTCATCCTTCATGTATCCCCAGACAAAAAAATCTGAAGGAGTAAGATCTAGGATTCAAGCTGGCCAGTTCATTAGTCCATTGTTTTTGAATCCATTTTTCATTGAATTCATCAAATAGAAAATGAAGATACATTTCACTATCCAAATGATCATCGTAAAAGAAAGGGCCAAGGATGTTTGTTCCCACAATTCCCAACCAAACATTTATTCCGAACCTTTCTTGGAAACTGGTTTCCCTATGTGAATGTTCATTCGTATTATTCCACCTATAATGAGTATTTCTGTTAGACCAACCATTATTGGTGAATTTTGATACGTCCATCCATATTATTTTTTTTTTTAAATTCCAACTTCCTTATATTTCCACGTCTTAACCACTTCGCTAATCGTAATCTCCTTCCATAAACCCAACATACATATTCCTTGCCAAAAGAGGATTTCTATTTGATTTTGCATAACTAAATAGCATATCAGTCCTTTCATCATTTGAATACATCTTTGATATGTTCAAAAAGGTCTGACAGTTCTCAACAGATATCAACAAAGCATTCATTTTTCCTGCCATACAAACCAAGCAAAGCCTACACGTTTGAGATGATAAATGATTTAAGATGGTATTTGATCATAACAAATTATACAACTTTAGAATTTTGACCAAAAACTGATATTAGTGCTACTTCCAAGATTGAGAATTATAAAAAGCCTTGAAAGAAGGATTACGGCAATAAAAAAAATCCAAAACGAAAAAGTACGAATGTTCATTGTATTAGGGTACCTACCTATTGAATTTATTGGGTTTTCTGAATTATATCTTGAAGAAATCAAAACAATTCACAAGATATGTAACAACAGGACCGTAATTTAAAATTGTTGTCACTGACGATGGTAGTTATTTCAAATGAAACGCTATAAAACATCAAATGTGATATACCCTTGGATTGTGAATGCATTGCTTCATCAATATCTGTAAAAAAAAGACAGGCCCGTATACCTCAAGAAGGGCGAGAGTCCTTGTAAATTTTCTTTGACCATTGTATTGTTCCCGATGACAATTACCTTTTTAATCGGTTTCGTATCTGTTATGGTTTAGAAAATATTGATTTTACCTCATGATGAAAGCAACGGCTTGTATACAGAGTATTTTCTAATTGAGATGAGAATATGTGAGATTGTATTTGGGAGATAACTCAACAAACAAAATTATCATGAAACATCTGGAAATGCATCGTTTCCAAGATACAGGGAGTTGAACTTTTATTTTTTTTTTTCGATATTGTCAATGTCTCTTATCCAGTTTCGATTGATTTGGCAATGTTATTTTCAGTGATAAGACGTTCATCTAGTATGCGTTCGATGAGAACAAATCATTGTTTTGACGAAGTATAAAATTGTCCCTTGTTTCAGTTGAAAAATGGGACACACTTACACTATTCATAAAACGACAATTTGCTCATAGTTGACCGAAGGTAATCCTTATAGAAATCAACATATTCACAAAGAGAAATATCCTAATTGTCTAGTATCTCATGCAACAACTTCATCAAATATTCATGGATGCCTTCATGGAAAAATTTCCAATTGCTAGAAATGTCAATGCTGGTGGCAGATCTATATTGATTAGAAAACCTCCATCAGAGGTAAAATAAGATGAGACCCGATATTTTTATTCCAAGTTAACTTCAATAAAGTTCACAATACGTCCAATATGAAAAAAAAAATGGTGGTAGTGAAGGATATACAACTGTACTGAAACTATAATCGAAGACATAAATAATTCTTCAAACCAATAGATTCTTCCAGAAATTTCAAAAATGTGCAGATAGGTGATCATTAAATAATAGGGTTCTAGCAATGATAGCAATTTATTGGCTTCATATATTATGGTGAACTTTTATAAATCCTAATAGAATTATATCAATAATTTCTCTTGCTGAAAGCCATATGCTGTTGGGGAATATTATGTAATCACTGGTAGGAAATCATAATGAAGAAAAGAGAACTGAAACTTTCTATGTTTTTTACCACTTTAACTTGTAACTAACACTTCTGCAGTTTCGTCCTATAAGGACATTTTCGATTATTTAGTTATTTACAAATGAAAGTTACATAAAATGTCTCATTTCTCTTTTCATCATTATATAACCAGTGTTTCTGGATGTGGTAACTGTCGAAAATTCTCAAATAAGTGAATATATTTCCATTTGTTTTCCAAAACATAATTCTTTGATGAACATTGTGAATGGTAGGAATTATCATATATGTAGTATCTATCTATGAAATGAATTTTCTACTATGTTTTATATCCATCTACTGATTTCCTGATACAAAGCCTACTTGCTGAGCATGATGATGACTTGACAACACTGGCCGTATCAGTATAGCGCAGCGAATCACCTAAATCATCTTTTAATACGTATCTATTGATTATTCGTGAACTTATTTTGGGAAACATTAACTCTTGTTGTGATTCTTTTTTGTTTTTCATCAATAATTATCATCCGCTTCTTCATCTTTTCATTTTGCTGTTCATGTGTTCTGGTGATTGAAATTACCGTCTTTGCTTGCACTCTATTCCAATTATTTTCTCTTCACACAAGAGCTGAAAAGCCCAAGAAAAAGAAAGGGTTTTTATGGTTCAAAATTGATTAGATTCACCAACCTTAACTTTTGTAAAACGATTTATTTTTTGCTTCAAAATAGGTATCTGTTTCAGTAATAACCTATCACTATTGAGCAGTTTTTTAAGGTCTGCGAATAGCAAGTAGTAGCTGGGAGTGGATACGGTGGATGTGGGAGCAACTAGAAGTTCAATTCATGTAGTCTTGCAATTGTATCAATTGACTTGTGAAATGGTGCTTTGTCTTTATGTAACAACATTTTTTTCTTCACCATATGCGGTCGATTCGTCGCAATTTTGGTCTTCAAAATCTCCAATAACGCTATATAATATCCGCAATTGATGGCATTCCCCTTCTTAAGATAGTCGATGGATATTACACCAAGCACTTCCCAAAATACCGATGCCATAACCTTTCCAGCCGATTGTTGTGCTTTCGGGCGCTTTGGACGAGGTTCACCATTTGCTCTCCACTCATATGAGGATAGTTTCATCCATTGTCACATATCGATGCAAAAATTACAGTTTGTTATATTCAAATAAGGCAAAACACTGCTCAGGATGTTTTCTGGTGTTAGTGCCCCATTTGGACATCCACTGTGTTCTGCATCATCGGTGTATCCACGGGTACGTTTGAAGTCAACAAACCAACGTTCAATTGTTGTTTCTGATGAAGCGCAGTCCTTATAACACTTTTCAAGCCATTGCTCTGCTTAATCGGTACTTTTTCCCATCAAGAAGCAGCGTAAAATTAAAAAATATGAAATTGTTTTTGATCCATTGTTTCGAAAATAATAAAAGTAATATCACTCTCAGAACAATAACTCACGAAATTATTAATGGAATGTCATGAAATTTCAACAGCTTCCTTTTGAAAATTAGTACTAACTGAAAAAGCGGTATATGCAATGAGACTAGTGTCATTAATATGTTAGGCCCGTTGCTTTTCAGCTCATGTAGTATGTTGAGACCTACTATAAATTTTTTGAAAACAGTTTTCTGTCACCTGCACAAAAATACTCTCTGTCGACTCACGTTTTGCTAACCAAATTGGAATGAGCAGGAGATATAAGTCTATGATTTTTTTTTATTATTATGAAGTTAATATTTTTTCATAAATGATTTGGAAGTCATGAATCTGATCACAGTATCTAGTTTTGATGCGTACCGAAGAACAATGAAAACATATACACTTTGTTTATCACATCCAGAAGAAAATCTCATTTCGCATAGAGCAGTCAGCCGACGCCAACTGAGACGTTTGTCTTGTTTGTTCATTCTGATGGGTACGAAGTTGTTCTATGTATCTGAAGTTCTCTTTCTCACGACCACTGAAACAATTTGATATATTTTCGTCTGCTTGATATGTCAGAGGAGTCGTGTAATATGAATGAAACTGCGAACTTTTTATATGTTTGATAAAATTGGACTGTTTTATACATGTCTGTGCTGCTGGTGACGGATTGTTTTACTTGGGTTTGAAATATGTGATTTTTCATGGTACCAATCACAATTGTTCTGTTGGGTTAGTACAAGCAAGATTGAATATCATCATTCTAGTGTTTGTTTTGAGATGGCGTCCACTTTCAGTTTGTATCTGAAATTTATGTTTCTCACAAGCAATATTCCCAGAACTACAGACCCATATCATTATTGCCAAATCCCAGTAAGACTTTTGAAAAGCTCATGAAGAAACGTTTACTGGAGTTTTAAGATGATAATGTGTTGTTAGCAAAAGATCAAAATTAATTCCGTAAAGGTGAATCAACCATACAAGCAATATATCAAGCCATTGAAAATATTTGATATCATTTGAACAGAGATGATTATACTGTAACTTTGTTTATTGACCTGTCAGCCATGAAATTTTATGCAACAAACTTGATAAATATGGAATCAAAGGCACATCTTTGGACTTGATCAAATCCTTTTTGACAAAAAGAACACAACATTTGATTGAAAAAACATCTCGTGAATAATTGAATCAGAATCGATTGTGATAAAGAAGGTTCGCTCAGGGATCAATTCTAGGCCCATTATTATATATATTGAACACAAATGAAATACCAAATGTATTTAATGAAGATATTGTATTATATGCTAAATGCCATATCGGTTATTGTGAAAGAAAGGAACTCTCAGTTGGTCATGAGAAAGACCACGAATGTGATATGTGTATTAAACAATTTCCTCACAGCAAATGACCTATTACTCATTATTGACAAAACTCAAATAATTTATTTCGCAAATAAATCCTTGCCAGAGCTGTATATCCTTGTATATGTTTGTTTGAAGGTGGTTGACAATGTTTCGTGGTGTATTTCATCAGTTCGGACTTCCATTGTCTAATATAATATAAATTGATTTGATAACCCTGAAAAAAATCAAAAATATTAACCGAAAATAACAATTTTATTAAACAAAAAACTGATATTACAAAGAAATAACATACAACAACAACCAAACAAATAAAAATTGAAATCCTAATGAAAGCTGAAGAAATTAAAAATATTATTATCAAAAAATGAAAATTAAAAGATTTCAAACCAAGTTATGTCACAACGTTCCGATTGTTAGTATCCACAATCGTCTTCGGGTAATAACTGGACTTATTTCTCCGAGATCTGACTATTTATAGGTCATTCGAGTGCTTTCACCTATCCCCTCTTCCCTCTTTCCGCTTCATTGGTTTTGGCGGAAGATGACAGTTTGCCGGGAGTTATATATATTTATATATATATATATTTATTCATTTATATATATATATATATATATATATATATATATATATATATATATATATATAAAAATATATATATATATATATATAAAGACGAAACCTTCCTTTCGCAAAATTTAAGAGACTGAATTGCTACTTAGTGAGTCTAAACTGGTTAGTTGAGTGAACAAGACATTGCGTAACTAGCAACGTAGAATATCTCATCAGGAGTGCCTATGTAAAATTTCACGTCGAAAAATCAAACCAGAGTTGCCGAATGAAATCTGAAAAAGGGATGTTGACAGAAATAGTTGAAATCGAAAACAAGTACCCGTATTTGATGAGGTTGAGAGACGAATAGATCAACGAAGATATTCCTCATACCCTCAATGATATATTTCCAGTATGGAACCGAGAAGTCATCTGAATATTTCTCGAAAACGCGTTCATCATGAAATTCACAATTATTTTAACATGACAAAAATATTTTAATAGTGGATCCCAGGTGTGTGAATGTTGACCAGAAACGTACAAGAGTGACTTCATCGCGTACGATCTGTTTGATTAAGATGCAAATTTTTTAGGCCGAATTGTAACTGTAACCAGAAGCAAAGCAGCAATCGATGGATCTTGAAGACCTTAGAAATTTCATGATGAAGAATCTGCTGGAAAAATTCGTTCTTAAATTTTTGGGATTATGTGAGATTGATGATGATTGAACAATAACTGAGATTCACCATTCCAAGTTATTGACTGCTCTGAGAGAAATATTTATGGACAGAAGTACGAAAGTATTTTGTTTGTGCAGGATAAACAATTCATGCTTTCTTTTTCGAATCACTCGAACATACTCATTCACTTCATCCTCGTTTATCCTCGTATAGTGATTGTGATTAAACTAAGTCAAGTTATCAAACTGTATATAATTTCTCTCCATAAGTAAATAGAATCCAACAAGTCATTTTGAAATTTTTCTTTAAAAATAGCAGGGGTAACAACTTCCAACACTTGGAACATTAACACTAAGAAATCAATAATAAAACCCATGAGTTCCCATAAGGAAGCAAATGCCTTCCATGCAACTTCGTGTTTAACCCGAATCTTTCGTGAGTTGTGCGTGACAGTGGCTCGAGAATTTTTTCGCGAAAGATAATTTATCATAGAAGTAAGTTCCGAAAATTCTTTTATGTGGTCTCGGAATTGATGATGTAGACTTGGTTTTGTTTCAGGAATAAATCTTACGGTGAATCGCAATCAACCACTGTCGTAAACTTCTAACACCAAACGGAACACGTGAATGGTTTTTGTTGGACGTTGAAACTGGCAATATACATTAATTTTTATGAATGGAAGAGAATTTGTGACACGGTGTTCCGCTCATGAGAAAGGGATATATTTATTTTTCCTTCTTATAATGGATATTCCAGAATTGGTCTGTCAATTTTGTTTATATATATTTGGAAATTTTTTATGGTTTTCATTTCGCATATCATTTCATAATAAAATAATATGATAATAATGTTTATTTTTAAAACCAAATTTTACAAACAATATAACAAATAGATAAGGAAAAATAAACAAAAATTCAGGGAAACAGTTCGAATTGATTGTACGTGATACAATGGCCCATCCGGGTAGAAACATTTTTTTTTGTGATAAGACTCACATTTACCACTTCTGTAAATGACATAACCAGAAGATACTCATTCCATTTCGAAAATCCAGTCAGTTCAATCATTTTTGAATGTTCTAAATTCATCAATATACTGAATATCATGATATCTGTGCCTATGTATACAAATCATTTCAATTCATGTATTATTCTTTATTGATCAGTCATAAATCTATAATGAAAATATACTGAACTAAAGTAAAATTAGTAACATTGAAAACAAATGTCACTCTAACAATATACATACATATCGAAGTGGAAATATCTACAATAAAATAATAAATACATAAATTGAAACGGTTACATTTTTAGGATTGATGAATTTCTGAGAAAGAAAATTTTTGGCTTTCTACTACTCCATCTTGATATAAAAAATGTGGAAATCTTTCAGAAAGGAAGAAGAGTTACTCAAAAGGAGTAACTATATACGTAGATGTATAGATCATTTTTGATGCACTGTTTGAAACCTTTGGTGTAGTAATGAATATTACTGAAGATTTTTCACAACAACAAAACGTTATTTTTGATCTTCCTATTGAAGATGATCACTTGGTGATCGAAAAACTTGTCGATGTGTTAAAATAACGGTTTAGTTTTGGGAAAAAAAGAAAAAATTCCAGAAACTTTCATATAAACATTGAATTACACGAAAGAAAATTCCTTTGGAACAAATACTTTCATATGAAGACTGAATTTTTACTTTTCATCCAGTATATCGTGTAGGAATCATGTGAGTGATATCTGATTGAATTTCATAACGAATGTTTGGGAAAAATCTGAGTAGAGAAAAGTGTTTTTTGTATAATTCAGTGTTCATATGGAAGTATACGTTTCGAAAAAACTTTTCTTTCGTGCAATTCAATGCTCAGCAAAAAATTAAACTTTACTAGCATCGCAGACGCTAGTAAAGTGTTTCATTTTCTGAATTGTTCATTTTGAAACTGTAGTTATCAAATTTTACTGATTGGAATTGTCCTTATGTTTCCACAGCCTCATTATATATACTTTCTGCGTGTCAAGTAATATTCGAAACAATTTTTTAAACTTTCACATTTTTCTATGGTATCATTGAAAATCCAACATTTGTTCTTGTTTCTATAATGAACTGTTATTTTGGGACACGTGACATCGAAACATCAGTGAACTGCTTGAAAAAAATATATTTAAATTGATATTTGATCACGACAATCTATATTGAAGTCTCCACAAGTAACAAGGATGTTGGAACGATCTGAAGAAACCCTTCAATCTCTTGAGAAGTTGTTTCATATTGAAATGCCATTTCATATCGATATCTAGGTGACACCAAGGTATTTCACCAATGTTGCTGAAATAATTTGTTCGTTTAAGCCTACCTTGATATAATATCTAGATGATAAATACTGAGTTTTTACTGTAATCGACAGTTAATTTACTGAAACCATTCCTAAATTTTATAAAAAATCATCTTCAATGGTTTGATTCAAATTTTGCATAGTACAGTGCCTTTGGGAATACCATGGCAACTAGACACAATATCATGTTTATTCTCACGAATGCATAATTTTTCAGTTTGTTCCATTAAAAGGTTTTTCTGACATACGGTGTCGATAGCCCTAAATCATTCAAAGTGATATTATTATTATTCTACTGTGGTGGTGTAGAATTCAAATATTATATTTTCCAAACGATGTGATTGAAAATAAAAATTTGTGTAGTTGTAGTTGCTTTTCTCCGAGAGAAAAAATATCCATAACCACTACTTTTGATTTTAAACATTGTTTCACCCAGAAATCTACAAGGGTATAGAAGGATAACAAATGATTTCGAAAAAAATCTCACTGAATTTCGAGTTCCAAAACAAATTATTTCAGAACCGAAAATTGGGAAAACCTTCAGTTTCGAGTCGAATTTTGAAAATTCCGAGTTTGAAATTACGAGTTCCAAGTCGAAATTCTAGGAAATTTCGAGTTCAGAGTCAATAAATTGATAAAATTTCAAATATAGAATCTGAATATAATGTCTCTGAAGTAATGAATGTGTCGAATATCATCATTACAAAAAGGGTTTAAGTATATCGGAAGCGTTATTAATTCAATTGTATTATGAATTATACAATAGTAGATATAACTCAAATCAGTAATATTAATATTTCATACTCGAGATGAACTCATTTCTCATCTAGAATACCGAACTATGCTTATGAAATGTTCTCATTAATGTCGAGCATAACAAATTCTCCAAAGGGCAGTGAAAAATTTATGTAGTTTTGCTATGAAAACGATGTCTTCATAACAGAATTCATCACAGATCTGATTAATCTTTGGAAAATCAGTATTCTCAAAGAGGCAATCGTGGTAAAATGTATTCTGCTCCTGAAAATATATATTTCACTATTTCCGGTTGTTTTGTGGAGCATTTTTATATAACAATGATCAACTCACCGTCGCTCAACATGATGAATTTGTTCAGGAAATATTCAGAAATGGAAGATAATGATTTTTCCACCCTCAAATGATCCGTATGGTAGGTTTCATCATTCGTGATAATTCAATACAAAATATTCCAGATATTGAAAACACAGTGTCTGGCACAATTTCCCCATTATATTTTTTTCCGGAATACACCATATAGCTATTATCAAGTTGTTGAAGTTTATTCAAACGCAAACTTTCAAAAGTATCGTAGTAAGTCAATAGAGAGAAAATTACCAAGGAATGCTGTTCATTTCGGTAGCTCCAATTGCCTTTGATAAAGAAGATATTGGTTTAGTTGTGGCTGTTATCGAAGTTTCGAAGTGATTACTGCTTGACATTATTTTGTCGTCGAGGATGTTATTTCAGCTCTGAATTAGACCATGATAATGAAATGAAATCTTTCTCAGAAGTGTAGATATCAGAAAGTTTGAACGTTTTCCACTATTTACTTCTGACGACACAAACACACCAGTTATGAAAACAGTTTTGTAACAATCGAGTTTCATTAAATATTTTGAGATTACTATCCAATTCTTCAGTCAGGAAGCTTCTGTATCTTTCATGTCTGTGGTTGAATCACTTTTTTTGTTATATTTCCTATCTTGAAGATTTTCATATGCCAAAAACTTTCAAGAAAGAATTTCTATCATGGAAACAACAAACTACATATTGTTGATTTGAAACTTTTGATTTCTTCTTAGCACCATTTCCAAATATTTTTTCTCCACTACACGTATTTTTACGAGAAACCCCAGATATATTTGAAGTTTTATGTCATCTCAGTTGAATAGTAAAATTAGTTGCATATCGAAATAAACTATACTCATAGGAGCATACATCAATTAGGTATGTACAGTTTCAAGATTTGAGTAATTAAACTACCATAGGATCATAATTAATAGTTTCATCGTAATATCGTACTCAAAATATCGTGGATCCGAAGTCGAAGGTTAATTCCAGAACCTGGAAGTTTTATCAAGAACTCGTAGTTGCTAGACCAAGTAACTTCTATAGAAAAAATATATATTGTAGTGCGAAATGATTCGTATTCGGAATGTGATATTCAAGAGTTTACCTCAAACTTCACAATCTCGAATAACAATTAGTTTATCATGTGACTGGTATAAATCTATTTTGCACGTTTAGTACCGTGTCCGCTGAGATTGTCTTTTTATTTTTCGGTATTTTTGTTTAAATTTTCCTTCAGATCATTCAATGTCATTTCCATTGTTTTCGATTGAGAATTGTGTTGACCTGTGGCCTCAGAAGTGAATTTTCCTATTTGGAACTGAATGACCACCTGGGGAAATGTGACCTCAGACGGTAATTTTGTTGCTGGGGACTAAATGTCCACCCGTGGAACCATTTCGTTATTAGGGTACTTTCCCTTTTCTGACACCTGTGGCTCTGCTTCTTTCAGTATTTTTCTGTTTGTTCACAGACATAAATTGGGAAATGGCTCGATATGATCTTACCGATGAAGAGCTGGCTGCAGTGGAAATTGTATTCCCTTAATTAATCATACAATTGATGAAACAATACTGAATTTGCATCAACTTTCGTTCGAGAAATACAATTGAGTGCTCAAAATTACCTAAGTTGTTGACAGTAGCATACGGTGATTGTACTCTGAGTCAGAAAAATGTTTACATAAAGTACAAGCGAGAAAATGTAAATGATGACGCTCTCCCTGGACGCCCAGCACATCAACAACCAATTAGAATGTTGAGGAAGTGAAGAAAATTGTTATGGAGAATCGTCGAGTTATTAATTAAAAAATTGTTGAAGATGTCGGCATAGCGGTTAACTCATGCCATGCAATTTGTTCGGAAATAATGGGCATGAAGCCTGTGGCTGCGAAGTTCGTTCCAAAATTGCTGAATCTCGACCAAGAAAGTTGTCGCATGAGCATCGCTTAGGAATTGTGGAATGACGTCAACTGCGATACAGGCTTGCTCAAAACTGTAATAAATGGTGACGAATTGTGTGTATACGGTTATGATATCGAACAAAAGTTCAATCGTCTCAATGAAAGAGCCACGAACCAAAAATAACACGCCGAGTTCGATCAAATGTCGAAGTTTTCCTCACTATTATTTTTTGGTTGGTTGTAAGAAGTATCACCTTGAATACGAAGAAAACTAACAATTTCGTGAAAAAACTATTCATGGCTATTGCCATGAATATTGAGTCTGAGGAGGGCTTCTTTGAAGGAGACAAAGTGAAAATTGATAAATGAATATTTTTTGAGAAAAATGAAAATTCTTCTTATTTTTTGAACAGTCTACACACAAAATCCACACTAAATGTGTCTACGAGTGTGCACACGATACCGAATGATCGAATATGGGATGTTCAAATCCAGGAAAATGTCAGTGATAAATTATCACTTGAAAAAAGAGATCGATTTTTCAATTCATTAATAATGAGCCTTAAAGATCAGTACGATCCAAAAATAACTTTCTTTGAATATATTCACATATCGCTACTTTATTTTTAATTTTACCTTTGATCGAATTTGCAAAACGATTTACCATTTTCTATATCCAAGACCAAGCAAAATATTGACAAATAATCCATAGTAGGATGAATTTGTAGTTAGTATTTTGGTGCAGTATTCTCGAAAAAGTGACACGTTAACCGGCACATACTTCATTATCCAGTTACCTGAACTCACGATATCCTATTTATTTGATTGAATTGGCTGTAAAAGTATTCGAAATCATTTTTGAATCCGAGTAGCAAAATTTAAAAGTAAGTACCTACTGAGTACTGACTATTTGATATTCGAAAGAAAATTGGCCGCGGTGGTAGTGCGTCCGACTCACGATCGGAAGGTCGTGTGTTCGATTCCCGCCTCGACCAGATATTTTTCTCGAGAGAATTTATCTGGTTGAAGCTGGAATGATTCTGCAACCGTGTTAGGAATCACTCGTTAAAAGGTAAGACCTCGTTAGTCCTTAGCTCGCACAAGTTTCTCAACTTCTGAGAGTTGTCGTTCGTATGGGGGCGGCAGCTGATTAACGGAAAAACAGATCTATTGAAGCATCAACTACAATAACAGAAAAGTGAATATCATATTGAAACAATATCTCCATTCAGTGATTGAGTTTTCTCTTTATTTATTCATACGGTGGTGTTTTCATCCAATTTCACACACTATATATATATATTTATATATATATATATATATATATATATATATATATATATATATATATATATATATATATATATATATATATGTGTTCACTCGCAAATTCACACCACCACCCAAAACAAATTCACGCGGTGGCAAAAACACTCATTACACGTTCG
This sequence comes from Leptinotarsa decemlineata, assembly GCF_025532065.1. Lineage (NCBI taxonomy): Eukaryota > Metazoa > Arthropoda > Insecta > Coleoptera > Chrysomelidae > Leptinotarsa > Leptinotarsa decemlineata. Next base: position 7,317,384 of record NW_027412533.1, on the reverse strand, counting down.
AGGAGGCTGGCAGACAACGATCACAGACAACAAGAGTTGAACACCATCGAAGCAACGCTACAAATGAATAACTACTCAGAGAGAAGTATAAAAGCGGCTGCCAAGACCACACGGAAACAACAAAAAACTCGAGATACACCGGTCATAACAACCACACTACCATATATTGCAGGAACAACAGATAAAATCAGCAGAATACTTCACCGACATAACATATCAACTTCGTTCGTACCAGAACGAACAATAAGGTCCATGCTTCGTAATCCCAAGGATCAGATACCACTGGAATCACAAGGAGTGTATGAAGTACCATGCCATGATTGTGACAGGACTTACATCGGCCAGACCAACAGACGAATCAACATTCGCAAAGATGAACACAAACTAGCAGTGAAGGGAAAAGTCACCACGTCTTCTCTCTTCCAACACGTACTTCAAACAGGACATAACATCAATTTCGACAACACAAAAATGCTAGCAAGCAACGAAAACTTTTACTCACGAACAATTAGAGAGGCAATCGAAATTGAAAAACGACCTAATAATATGAACAAGAGGGATGATGCGCAAAGATTACCATCAACATGGAGATCCGTTTTATCACGCACAAGCAATCAGACTGCTCAACTCCAGAGGCAAAACTCGGTACATGACAATACAGGTACAATAACAGAGACAGGAGAGGCAGCTCAGGTAATAAGACCAAAACAGGTAGTCGAGCAAACACAGGTAGTGGCAGCAACGCAGGTAAAGGGAAACATCCATCCCTATAAATTGAGACACAGAGTTCGAATTAATCAGTCTAGTTGAAAAAACCAGACATCACCAGAAGATGGCAAATGAGACTTTGCCGAAACGTTGTGAAAATAATCCTTATGGGGAGAAAATACACAGAACACGGAGCGAAACCCGAGAAAACAGCTCATCATATATATATATATATATATATATATATATATATATATATATATATATATATATATATATATATATATATATATATATATATATATATATTTATATATATATATATTTATATATATATATATTTATATATATATATATATATATATATATATATATATATATATATATATATATATATATTGTATATATATACACAAATGTTCACACAAAAAGTGACTTTTTATCGAATTCAGAATTTTCAATGAAACTTACGCGGATCATTTCCCAACGTTCATCATACCACCCTCGAACTGAGTATAGTTTTCTGCCAACATTCCAATTCAAAATGATGACAGCATGTCAGCGACACGATGTGTCGACCGCTTTCTAGATCACCGAAACAAATTGCGAATTGTAACAATAGTATAAAACATGACATCCCCACGATGCATTCAACATGCTTGTTGCGAAAATCAATTTTCGCTGTGATGAGTTCGGTCACAGATTGAAATGGAATACGTTCTCTCATCACAAACCCGATGAACTTATCGGAAGAGTTGACAATTATATAAAAAAAATTGATTACATTTAATCAAGAGAATCTTTACATTTTTAATGTTCACTATTTCACCATGAGAAGTTAGAAAGTTGAAAAATATCGAAGTTCAGATGAATCATTTTGCAAACAGTTCAAATCGAAAAAGATACTGATAGGATACAAGAATAAATGGATAAATAGTGAGTAGAAAAGTTATTCGTTGACACACTATGTCAATACGAAGTAGCTCTCAATATTATGCTCATCCGAATAATAAATATCCTACTTTCAGAAAGCAGTTTTTAGGGAAAATGTATTACATTGAAGAAATACCTATCAGTAAGGGTTACCCGGTGAATTCTGTCAGCACCATCGTTTTAAAAAAACTCCGGAAATACAAAATGAACCAGGTCGTCTCAACGTCAGGAAGCAAGATTTAGCGTCACAGCAAATTGACCTACTTTGATGAATTCACCCAAATATCTCGAAAAAGAAAGAACGTTGCTTTCACAATTGATAATACAATTTGAGAATCTATTGAAAACAATTAAGTGAATACTCCAATATCAGATGAATCAGGAGTATACGAACTGAATTTTATTTTCTGTACAAAACTCAATGGATGTTCAAAACGAGCAATTTTTCGAAACACATGAACCGCAATAATTTTCTCTACTCGCGTTTCGTGAAGGAAATTGAAAAAAGTGCTTGTTTTGTAATCTCCACCAGGGATTCCAGTTTCACAATTTTTTAATAGTGGTTGATCGGAGAGATCTTTTCCCAAAGTGATAAAAAGGCATAGAAATATTCATTTCGATTATAAGACCAAATCAAAATTCATTTGTGGAGCATCTTTCCTCAGGAAGAAAGAAGTTGAATCATAACTAAAATTCATTGAATTTGGAATAAAAAGTTCTGTACCATCTTTTGTGGTGCTTATAAATGAAAAGATTCAAGAATTCAGAGCGTTTGCCAACAAGCAATGAAAATGAGTGATCATTTTCCGTTGATTCCATTCTCTAATGATTAAATCGATCGAAGATTTGAAAATTCAAATGGAGTTGATGAGAAAAATCAAATTGACATACCCATTTCAATAGATCAGAATGGTAGCCAAAAAACTGGCTACTAGAATATAAATAGAAAATTATATTGTATTGTACTTTATTGGTCAGTAATACATGACACAGTGTTTTGACAAATCATTGACTACACCTAATCCTAAATTTAAATGGAATTTGGTAATGATTGAAATATACATATTGGATTTCACAATAATTATCAAACATTTTCACGACACTGTTCTTTGGATTCCGAATTTCAAAATTTATAAAATTTATCAACATGTTTGTTTAAATGGGTTCAATAATGTTACACAAAGTTTATCGACTAACATTGAGGAAATCTAAATTCAGAGATGTCATAATAGGCAGAGCACTGTGAGTGAGTTTTCAGTTTTGATTCAAGATGGCTTGTTGAACTTCTTTGATGAAGTCTGGTAGAGAGTTGAATAATCCTATACCAATAATTTGTTTATTCGTAGAGGTTAATCTGTTATTTGGAATAGCGATATGGGATCTCATTCTTGTCAGATAATTGTGCCAGATACAGTACCAGTACTTTAAACCTAATGAACCATGGTTACAACTTTCAGTCTGGGTTATACCGGCCAGAGTTTTAATGGTTTTTTTCTGGATAATGAATGTTGACTGAGTGTACCAAGATTGACCCCAGTTAATTAGACCGTAAGTCATAATGCAGTGAAACATTCCATGATAAGCAGAGATGGCTGCCTCCAAGTTCACTAGCGATTTTATCCGTCTAATTGCAAATATTGCTTTTGATAACTTGCTTGTTAATTGATCATCATGAAGTTTCCAATTCAAATTTACTTTATCACTTTCACTTTATCGTGAACCACTCAGTAGCTTGATTGATGATAGATCCTATCATTTCATCAATTCTTGTAGAATTTTTTTCGATTCTGGTTACGAAGGTAGCATCATCGGCAAACAAGGTTGTTAAGCCGTTTATGCTTTTGTGTAGGTCATTTACATAAATCAAGAACAATAGCGACTCCAAAACGCTTCCTTGTAGAACACTTTGGCGTATCATCAGACTTGAACTGCTCTGATCATTGCAGTGAACTATTTGGGATGTATTTTTAATTTATGAGGTCATCAGTCAGAAAATCCATAGAATTTTAACTTGTCAATTAGTAAAGTGTGATTGATACAGTCGAACTATCAGCTGTTCATATACCTACTCATCAATTTTTTTATATTTGAACAGAAAATACTCATATAAAAAAGTGGATGATATTCCGTTCGTATCCCCGTGAATTGAATTTATAATTGCGAATTTTATAGTTCTGGTTGGCTATGAATTCAGCTTCTGATCCATTTTCATGTCGCAGATATCAGAATTTCACGTTAGATAACTTCAAACTGATACGAAAGTAACCAATTTCATAAAGATTTTTTATGTAAGTAAGCATCGAGCTGCAACGACTTTTTCGTCATTACTGGAACTGAAACTGATTGAAAGTTATATTTCTGTGAATGAATATATCTGTTGACGAAGATTGAATTCAAATCACCAATTTCCCGAAACTTTTCAAAGTTAAGTTCGACAAGTTCCGCAACATCAGTAGTAGCAAAGACCTCAACAGTAAAGTTTCAGCAACTTTTTCTAACTACTCATTTTATCAATCGTATTGTCTCCATTGGACGTCCCATTCCACGATTACCAATTGTGAACAGCCAACTCATGAAGTGAGAGACTAAACATACTCCATGTAATTTTACGGTGAATGATTTATATACAAACGTTCACATCTGATTCCATAGGTTATCTGTGCAGTTCTGCACAATGCGAGTGCCATTATCAAACAAACCGGAATAATAGATTTATAGCCGGGTAATTTGTTAGCAGCAATTATTATTATTAATTGTGCCAATTTGACTCGTTCCAGATGATGGAGAGAGCTGGGTCGAGCATTTCAGATGGAAATGCAAGGGTTAGCATATGACCGAATAGAAAGTGGTGAGGAAAGGGGAAGTATGATGAGTGCTGACTTGTGATAATTATTAATTTCTTTAATACTCACTCGGTTAGATTTTTCAATAGTAAGATGTTTGAAAATGGGGAGAAATATTCATAGAAATTTCTTCCTATATCTACAATGATGTAGGATGTATTCAGTGATATGTTGATGAAATAAAAATTCCAATGTGGAAGTGATCGAAATCACAAAGAATTGAACAAATAATGGATTGGCAAATGTGGATCTTCACCTTCCTGAACAGTGCATCCCACTTTATGACCTGAATATGTCAGTTGATATCGTATAACAGCTCAACTTTAACTTTTTCCTAGTGGAATAAATCCTTCATCAGCCAACTTCTTCTCACAATGAATCTCATGAATCTCATGTCGAAAACTTCAAATGAAAATAATGGTCAAGTGATACCTGTCTTTCAATTGTGAATTCAACCACGTGTCATTTTTGATATTGAAACGATAAATAATGTTAGTAAAAATAGAAAACTCTCTTGAGTTGAATTTTCATTGAGTTAAAAATTGGAAGATCAACTTGTACACATGATTTCGCTATTTAAAATTTTCAAACTGAACATTAGTGAATAACAAAAATGAAAATAACAGAAGAAAAACTCACTGTGGGAAATTTCTCAAATGAGTAATTGAGTCATAAATTACTGCTGAAGTTTTAGATGTTTATGTCCAATTCTTTCTGAAATAGTGACTTTGAGTTTAGTTTTTCACTGAAGTTTTTTTATCCTATTTGAACTATTTCATTTATTTTGTTATCTTTTGCTTCATACATAGTGGTTTATACACTACGAAAGAGAATAGAAAAAGTAGGTTTGTACTACGAATGAGAATCATCAAAGCAGAAAAATAGGATATTGATATGTTTTTGGACTTTAACATGAATTTACAGAAACTGGTAACGTTGATAACAGAAAATATAAGTAGTTCTAGGCCACGTATTCTTGATAATAGTATTTGACTATGTTGTCCCAAGAATCAGAAGTGAATCGTGTAATCGTGTAATCGTTTTCATAATTCTTTTTCCACACGAATTTCATGAATTGAAAGAAGGTGATTGAGACTACTACTGGTCTATAGGTAAGCACTTGCCCAAATGAAATCAATTTCTGTGGATGCAATTCAATATTTATCATGATGTTGTGCCAATCACAGTTAAACAAATGCACTTCTGCAGGTAAACTAGTGTTCAATTACCTTAAATTCGCCCTTGGATATTGTGGTTGTCAATTTAGCAGTTGATTTTAACAGCCATTGTCATCATTTCAAACAGAAAGCAAGAAGGAAGACATATTTGGAAAGCGAAAATAACACACCCCATTTTCAGTTTTTCAGTTTTTCCTCTATGACATATTTCAGCAGATCCACTAATGATATAGCTTCATTTCCATTTTTTAGAAAGTTGAGAACCCAGAAAAACTTCTTGAAATGTTATCAATTCTACTACCTAATTAATCTCGAATGAACATCTCTCCTCCTGTTGCAACGATATCAACATATACACATATTTGAAATGACTGATGGACATAGACAAATACGAATTTACTTCAGAAAAGTAACGAGGCTAACAGAGTATCTTTGCTTTTTTTTGACATGCTACAAATGTATATGATGATCTATCACGTATATACTCAATGAAATTCATTCAATTCTATTCTCTGAGATGTTCCAACAGTTTTATCCATTTCAATGTCATATATTTTTGTAGCATCATATCTCAATAAATATTCATTCTACGATGTCGTAGTGTATACTGATTTAAGCCCCACGCACTAGGCAATGATAGTGATAATGAAAGCACTGTTCAACTTTGGTTTGTGAAATTTGTCTCCGGAGATAAGAATCTGAAGATTAAAAGGGTCCCCAAATCCTCGTCCTGGAATAGAAGGACAAGAATTTGGGAACCCTCATGGAGACTGCTGACCCATCACAAACCGTGCGTGGGAAAGAAGTGAGGGTATTAGATAGGTCTGAATGCTCGAAAAGTGGGTGTCTCACGATTTGAACGATAGACGAAAATTGTTACGTTTTGAAGTCTGTTCCTCTTTGTTTATGTGCTACCAGAACGATCCTCTTTCACAATAAAAGACGTTCAGAACAGTGTTTATACATTAATGAGCCACCCATTCACTTCCCATAGGCGAAAACCCTCCAAAAATGACTATGGTCACGGTATGGTCAGCGGATGGTGTGACTCATTGTGACGAAATATCAACAAAAGAGTTCTGATCCTGCTCGACGACAACGCTCATTCACACGTTTCACAAATCGCCTTCAGAAAATCAAACGAATTGAGCGTCAACGTTCAGCCTCACCAACCATAGCCTCCAGACCTCTCTCCAATCGACTACCATTAAATCAAGAACTCTGATAACTTCCTTACCGCTAGAACCCAGACATAAACGACTTTCCTCAACTTCATCGAATCCCGAGCACGCGATTTTCAAGATGAAGGAATCAATCGACCTATGTTACGTTGGCAGAAGCGCACTGATTCAATTTGCAGGTATATCGATCAAATTGAATAAGTATTCACGGAAATATGACGGTTTGAATAGAACTCATGAAAATGGACAAAACTTTTGAAACCACTCAAGACATATTTGTAAAAATTCGCAGTATCTAGAAAAAAGTGATCATGGGGTCAGATCTCATCACTTTTTATTTCTTTCTTCTCTTTCAAATACTGATTTATCTAAACTATTTGAATTTATTCAATATTTCTGAATATGAAAACATGCTACCGTGAAGTTATACGAAAATTGAAGTATTCTGATAGCTGGAAATTTACATACTCAGCAATAGCCACATTTTTGTTCGTTGACTAATGTGTTAATTCTCCGGGTACTTACTATCCATGAATTTATCCATGCTGCTCAGGTTTTTGTATACCTTGGAGATTAAATTGAAAATTATCCGATTGAGATCAATATATACTTCGAATAAATCTGCTTGTATTTAGAGAAATGAAAAGGCAATGAAACATATTTCAGTAAAATCGTTTCACTTGTCTTTTATTGGATCATTCAACAAATTCTGCATTGGATCGTTTCAGTTTATTAAAAACCAACAAACTGAGGTAGCGATAGTCCACTCGGGAATTGTTGTGAACTTTGATGTGGCTTGGATTGAGTAAAGAACGCTGTTTCTCTGCATGAGTTTTACCTCAACTACATGACAATACACTTATGTCAACAACTTCCTGACTTGGCGCTCCCAGAATAATTGTACTGAAATAAAGTAGATATTTTGATAAACTAAAAATAAAATAAATATGAATCCTAAAATAGAATTCTTATGAATGCTGACTGTGTTGAGGTGAGATTGAGTATTGTAAAAATTAATATCTCAAATTAAAGACACACGGCACATACACGGCAATGTTCCTACATGATGGAACATAGTAAATATCTTTCGGAAACCAACTGATCTCCTTACAAATACCGTACCGGACATTTGTGCAAGTTTTTTCTGTTTTGGAGTACTTCTGAGAGAATGAATAGAACCTATCTTCTTAATGTTTATTGTTGAAATATTTCCCCAGAACCAAGGGGTTGTTAAAAAAGTTGTTGTAAATATTCCTACAATAGTAAACATCCCTGTTCATCAATTTCGAATCTAAGATATTCACATGGACACTGAACGAAATGAGAAAGTCAACAATAGACAAATAAATAAGTTCCATTGTCGAAAAATGGAAATGTTGACATGCAGATGGAAGAATGTGTAAAGTGGAGAAATAGTTTCCATAAAAATAGTTACGAATGATTGGTTATGAATGCAAGAAAGATTACAATAACTATTCACTCATTCCACAAATAGACAATCATCTTTTCAGCTACAGAAAATATCCTGGAAAATATCAAACTCAAATGAAGAAGCATGCTAGGAAATGTGGAATGATGACTTTTCGAAATGATATTTGAAAATCAATGTTTCTCATATTTGAATCATTTCAACATTTTGCAGTTCATTAGTGCACCATTTTTTTAATTACATGTGTTCACAAAATGAGTGGACATACTTGAAGACACCTATCAGTGAACAACTACTTTCCTGGCTAATACCACGAAGGGCGTTGGAATATATGCAACATGTGACAAAGCAGGATTCTTCACTGGAGTTATTCCTGCATATGCTGTCGGCGATACAATTGCCCGAATCGATTGAAGATCCGTTTCGGGCTCTTTGGTCGCTCGTCAGTGCAAGGTAGTGTCTATCATCAACATGAAGTCGATGATTTCCGATAATTGAAAATCGAATTATTTTTAGAGTATCATTCCTCGACCTATGCAGAAGCGAACAACAAACAACATGTTTGTCAATGCCCTATCTGCCCGTGAACGAGGTAACCAACCGCATATACGGAATTTGGCTAATTCCCCATATAACAAAGAAAACTTCACAAAATGAGTGGGCATACTTGGAGACCGGCTGTGAATTAAATTATCTAAAAGAACAATTCGTTCAGGCCAGTCTCAAATTACCTACACTGTAGGTTAATGGACTCATACTCATCATAAATCAACTACTTTCCTGACTAATACCAGGGAGGGAGTTGGATTATATTCGACAGGTATCAGTGCAGGATTCTTCACTGAAGTTATTCCTGCATATGCTGTTCATGTACATGTCTTCTTGTAGCTTCATATCTCAATGAATATTTATTCTACTATGTCGTGGTGTATACTGATCGATAGAGAATTGTCTTCTCGATACATTATTGCCGTTCATTTTTTCCAAATTTTGAATTATTTTACAATTTTTAGCTCTACTTATATGATGTCTTTGGGCGATTTTTTGCCTATATTTCCCTATGAACTCAAATTGAACCAAAGCGTTGCCCAACAGACCGAAAAATCAGCCAAGCATTTCCGAAATTTCGTTCCAGGACGAGGAGTTGAGGATCTTGGTGGAGACTGACCCACCACATGATGACTTGGACGTCAGCTCCCATGAGGGTTTGGATGGTTTGAAACGCATTGAAAAAGTCAAAAAGTTCGAAAAGTAGGTGCCCCACGATTTTAACGAAGCCCATTTCTTTTTGCTTCTGCGTAACCAAAAAGATCATTTTTCGGATAGGGTCGTCTCGTGTGATGAAAAGCAGATCCTTTACGATAACAGGAAATGTTCAAAAAGTGTAGTTGGACACTGATGAGCCACCCAGACACTTTCCGAAGGCAAAAACTCACCAAAATAGACCATGGTACATCAACCATGGTACATCAAACTTTTTTAATTTTATATAACAGTTGTCGCACAAAAAAACAGCGATAGTTCTCTGAAGGTGGCCGGCATTGATAACATTAGTCTTTTCTACTACAAAACTTTTTTTTGACCTGAAATTCCCGTTTCTCAAATTCTTGACGTTTCATCTATATAGAGTTTTGGATAAATCTTGTTAAGTTGTAGACATCTGACTTTCGGAACCAATGATTTGAAAACCTTGTTGGACTTCACAATTACAAAAGTTTACAACAAACATGATTTCGCAATTTACTACAATTTACCAACCCATTCTATTAGCGGTTTACCATAGCATGATACTCAAACTCATTACTATCTTAATATTTACAAAGAATTTCAGCAAGAAAATGAATTTGATTACCCAAGCTTCAATAAATAACTACTCCAACCTGAACATGATACTGACAAAATAAAAACACTAAAAATCGAACAAGGACAACAAATCAGGTATAGACTATACCCAAAAGGTAATTCAGGAAAATTGTCTAGTAATTTTGAAACGAGAATTTTAAAACACAAAATAAGTTTTGAGCTGTTGAAGGCCAATCTCACCAATGGTTGAAACATCTCAAAAATGGATTCAGCTCTTCGGAAGTCTGTGAGACCTTTAGATCTTCAAATTTTTCCTTGCTACCATTTTGGTCACTGGTGGTCCCAAAATTGTTCATTAATCTATGTGAATTTTACATTCCTTTCACCTCATAAATGCAAATGTAGTTGTTTCACCTACGCTCATCAGTGTTGTTTTCTTCAAATCCATCTCCTCAATTCCATTGGAAATCCTGCATCGCCATTTCATTGAACTATTTTCTATCTAACGCTTTCACATTGTTTCATGGAGTTTCCCCATTACTGAATCAATCGACTTATTAATGCTGAGTTTAACAATTAGTTAACTTGTGGACATCTGACTTTCGGAACCAATGATTTGAAAACCTTGTTGGACTTCACAATTACAAATGTTTGCAACAAACATGATTTCGCAATTTACTACAATTTACCAACCCATTCAATTAGCGGTTCGCCATAGCATGATACTCAAACTCATTAGAATTTCAGCAAGAAAATGAATTTGATTACCCAAGCTGCAACAAATAACTACTCCAACCTGAACATGATACTGACAAAATAAAAACACTAAAAATCGAACAAGGACAACAAATCAGGTATGGACTATGCCCAAAAGGTAATTCAGGAAAATTATCTAGTAATTTTGAAACGAGAATTTCAAAACACAAAATAAGTTTTGAGCTGGTGAAGGCCAATCTCACCAATGGTTGAAACATCTCAAAAATGGATTCAGCTCTTCGGAAGTCTGTGAGACCTTTAGATCTTCAAATTTTTCCTTGCTACCATTTTGGTCACTGGTGGTCCCAAAATTGTTCATTAATCTATGTAAATTTTACATTTCTTTCACCTCATAAATGCAAATGTAGTTGTTTCACCTACGCTCATTAGTGTTGTTTTCTTCAAATCCATCTCCTCAATTCCATTGGAAATCCTGCATCGCCATTTCATTGAACTATTTTCTATCTCACGCTTTCACATTGTTCCATGGAGTTTCCCCATTACTCAATCAATCGACTTATTAATGCTAAGTTTAAGTACTTTGGCCTTCCAACCTAACCAGTTTCCGTGTCAGTTTGAACTCAACTCATTCATTCATGCAACTTTATGCCAATACTGTAACTTGTTTCAGATCTCAGTGATCATTTCAGCAAAGTGGTCCGAATACACTCACAAACGTGCCAGGAACACTGTTTTCCAACCTGCATGCATCCCTTTGAGTGGTAAACATCGCATACAGACTATAACAAACCAATTAACTCTTTCCAGGACACAAAGCGAACGTATCAGGTTAGAAGGTATTCAACACATTCGGAAAACCAGAAAAATGTCAGCGCAAAACATCCAATAAAAGCCTCTACTTTATGTGCCATTGTCTGTTTCTATATGAAGGTCGTTTTTACTGTTGTTACATAATATTTCTTTTGTCGCGTTACAGTATTCTCGAAATGATGGCTTTAACCCACCAAATGAACCTTAATGGATGTTTTATTGTATATTTTATGGTGGTGTCGGAAATGGAATGATCTGACCACGTTCTTGGTGGATGTAATTTTAATGGTTTTGAGAGGCGAGCAAAATGTGGTTATTATAGTATTTGATGCACTATAAAGTCGATGAGAAGATAGCTGTCGGATTATTGGAAAATATGTAATAAAACTGGCCGATATTTGATTGAATTCCATGCAATGCAATCAATGACACTTCACTGCGACAAAAGTTCTACTCTACACGTGCTGGTATTGAAATTCTCATTGTCACCTTTCAATTTTCAACAAATTATTCGATTCCTAATTCAGATGTTTGCTTATATATTTCGTGATTCATCCCAAATTAATGTTACTGTATATCACCCATTTGTAATTGATTGATATTGAAACTGTAGTTTCAATATTGCTTTTTACTTGAGGAATGAATTAATCAATTACTACTCATCTTCATCATTCCACCTTATGAACTTCAACAAAGAAGCGTTCCACTTCAAATTGAATTCCTCAGTTGAATTTAGTATTAAACTAATCAACAATTTTTTCTGAAAAATAATTTGTGCAGGATTAAATCACTTTTGATAATCAGTTTCAGAAAACTAGTTATATTTTAAAAAAATCCGATATTGATTCTAGGCAACCGGGTGAATTTCGAGCAATAATTGGTCGATAATGATTAACTTTCAAAATTTCTCGAAATGAAAGTGTCGTGTGGGCGAGTAATCAACTCCTGCTTGATCGTTTCCTTAAATCGATTTTTGAGGATTTTCGCAGATTCCATTCGTGTCTTCCATCAGCTCTCTGTATGATATATGTCACAGTTCATGTAAAAATTGTGGTTGTAGAATTCATAGTTTTTGCAAGGTTATTTCGTGAGACAACTAAGTCATGTCTTCCTCTCGTATCGTATTTCTGTATATGATGATTAAATGTGATGAATTCATCGGAGTAATGTGGGGCTTTTCCACTGAGTATTTTAAATTTGAATATCATAGAAATATATCAAAATCTATGTTTCACTGTCATCCAATTCAGAATATTATTCAGTGATAATATAGGAGTATATTTGTGACAGTTTGATAACAAGCGCGTTACTGTGTTTTGTAACTTTTGTAAAGTAGAGATAGTAATGATATTAGAGTAGCACAGTAATCAAAGTGTGGTAGAATTATTGTTTAATAAACAGTCAAATCAGATTGGAATGTTAGTTGTCTACTAATTCTAGTGAATAAAAACATTTTTTGGAAATTTTATTGTACATGTACTGGAAGTGATTTTTCAAGTTCAAAGTGTTATCAACGATGAAGCCCAAGTATTTGTATTCTTCCACAATTTCAATAGTTTCGCCGTAGGTCTCAATATTAATGGAGTTGATATCAATCAAGTTATATTTATACTTTGTTTCAGTGGTATTGAGTTTGAGTTTGTTTATGTTCAAAAACACGTTTTCAAGAGTTAATTTAATTTTGCTTACAGCATTATGGGTATCAGAGTCGCTTGCTGTAATGAGAGTATCATCTGCAAAGAGGTTGATGAATCCACAATCACTGATAAAATTTATGTCATTCAAATGAAGTATGAATAGAACAGTGCCAAGTACACTTCCTTGGGGTATCAAATATTTGGCGTTATTTATTTTAGTACATTTAGATCTGGCTTGAGTTGTATCTGAATATTTATGTGAACTTACTTTTTTACAGTTATATTAATTTCTCTGTTGAGTATAATTCTTCAATTGATAGTGTACACTGCATTCCACAGGCGTAGAAGCAATATGGAAAAACATAAATTCAAACATGCTAACTATGAGAAGTCTCTCATGAATGTAAGATGTCGTTTTCACAATAGGCAGCTAGAGAGTATAAAAATAGCAAATACTTTCGATATTTGAAAAATGAGGTTTATTTTGATGAACTGAATATTTCAATTCGAAAAAATGTATTGATGATTTTGGAAAGTATATTTTTTTCATTGAATTTGTATTCGCTGTGTCCAATTTCAATACGAGTATTTCATACATTTCATCATAATGATTTGCGATCTGTAATAAACAATATCATCATGCTATATCTATGCTCTGTCTCATCTGTATTGTATACTGAATACTTGCGAATAAATGTATATTGGTTCAACTGAGTGAACCGTAAAAACGCGTTTTCATTCATTTCATTTTTGAAGTACAGTCTTTATCATTTTCTTAATCAAATACCAACATTCACAATTCTGCCTATCAAAATAGACCAACAATAACAAGAAAATTCATCACTATCATTTGTTACTTTTCGAATTTGACATATTTCCAATACGTATATAATCAAACGATATCTTTTTTGAACAAATTATTTGAAAAACAATTTTGAAAAAGTTGTTTGGCATCACAAAATGTAACTTTTTAAACACGCCTTGACTTATTCGGTTGAAATTAATTTCTTCCTGACAGAAGTATTCCTCAAAATTTAAATTAGTCTGGAAACTCAAGCAAAATCAAGGTGGTGAATAATTTTCCGTTTATAAGAAGGCAACCTAGCAATCAAACTGAATTTGAAAACAATTCAAGAATTAAGAGAGTCTGAAGATTCGTTTCATCACTCTGAAATTACCTATTTTGCCGGCAATTATCGATTTCGAGGAAGCGTTTCTTTCGAAAGTTGAACATCATTTTGCGAGGTTTGATGATGCAAATAAAGTTTTCGAATGCTGTTTTTTTTAATAGTAGGGTTAGCAACCCACGACGGTTTATTGTGGCTCATACCTATTTAAACTCGACCAAATAAACCCAGCCGATTAGTTCATACGGTGAGTGATCTTTTAGATCAGATGGTAGAACTGTGGTTCTACCATACTCTGAAAACCTGATTTGGTCTGCAGCTGGCCAGACACATAGTATATGCTCTGCTTTTTCATCATTTTCCAAACAGAGCCAGCACTGTCTTCCGGCAGTACAAGTCTCTGCATGTGATGATTCAGATAATAGTGACCTGTAAGGAGGCCTGTTAGATATCGTAGTCCATCATCACTGTAGTCCAACAACTGTTTGGTTTGGTTTCAAGCTCTGAAGGGTGAATGAGTGCCTTGACCACGTAGGCTACATGTTAGATGTAGCCTGGGAATTCTAGGTCCTCTAACTGGAACCACAAATGTGCGGTTGGCTCCTGTTGTTGACTCCGTGCGTATGTGTTGTTTCCTGCTTTCGGCAAACAAGTGTTGCCCATCTTATCACTTGGCTGCACCGCGCTGATGAGGCCAATAGCCATAAACACGTGTCCACGGTTTGCCCCCCTTTTTGGAGTGTTGTGTCTACGAATTGTTTCATTTTTGATTTGTATCATACACACCCGATAAACTCTGTATCTGTATTTATACCCTAGACCCGGATGCCACGCAAGTAGTATAGTTGCTTACGTGGTCATGTTAGATGTAGCCTGGAAATTCTAGGTCCTCTAACTGGAACCACAAATGTGCGGTTGGCTCCTGTTGTTGACTTCGTGCGTATGTGTTGTTTCCTGCTTTCGGCAAACAAGTGTTGCCCATCTTCACACTCGGCTGCAACGCGCTGATGAGGCCAATAGCCAGTAACACGTGTCCGCGGTTTGCCCCCCTTTTTGGAGTGTTGTGTCTACGAATTGTTTCATTTTTGATTTGTATCATACACAATCGGTAAACTATCTATCTGAATTTATACTCTAGACCCGGATGCCACACAGGTAGCTATAGCTGCCTACGTGGTCATGTTGTTAGATGTAGCCTGGAAATTCTGGGTCCTCTAACTGGAACCACAAATATTCGGTTGGCTCCTGTTGTTGACATTTAATGGGAAATATTTTTTTTATTTCTTTTTTTGCAAAATGATACATGTTTTTTTCTATTCAATTCTACGCTATCGGAGGAATGAGATATGGAAATTCATTTATTTGTAAGACGTGGAAAAACACTACATTTGTTCATCAATCATCCATCATCACTAACAACACCCTGTTTCCACTAGTAAAAGATTATTCAAGAATACTGATCGAGGTATCAATAAACATTATTATTTCTTCTATCAAAAAGACATTGCATTCTTCTCCCAACGTCTTCACAATAATTACCGCGTCGACATAAGTTATCAATGAACACTCTATGTATATGAGATCATCTTGAGTCATGTGCCCTGAGAAAACATTATTATATTATTATTCAACTTTATAAACTTCTAGATCCAGAAATGCATCTCTTGGTGAACTTTTTCATTTTTTTTTACAATGAATCATGAAACTATATATTTTGGTGCTTTCAATCATGAATAAAAGACATCTCGTCCGAGAGTGAAATTAGCGTCTTACTTACAATGAATATGGTGAATGCAGCTTCTTGAAGGGCACTTATACAACCCAGGAAGGATACAATCATAACCAGTAGAGCGGCGAAAATCAAGACGTAGACCCCACTGTAGAAAACTTCTGCGTTCAATTTTTGGAGCCATTCTTGAATGCCAGGTTCAAATCTCAACCACAAGCACAGAGCGAAAATGCACGCACCAGTCATCTGCAAAAAAAATATTTCGTAGACGGTATGTAAGAAAATTTCTTCATCCCAAATTAGACTATTGATGTTTATTTAAAAAAAAGCAAAATTGGGGTTATTTTTCGGAATATCGAAAGAATTGATATGAAAAAGGTTTTTAATTTTTTTAATCACAATTTTTAGTCCTTGAGCAGAGTTTCAGTGGCGTGAGTTCATCTCACGCCACTGAAAATTGCACCACTGTTCAAACTACATAACACTCCTCGTTTTTTGACATTGTTTCATTATAGATGAATTTTTTTAGATAGCGCTAGGCTGAATGCATTTTTTCTATATTCCAAATAGGGCTATCGAAAATTGTTCACAGTTGATGCAAAGTTTATTTGTTTTCGATCTCGTATGAGATAACTTCGTGTGATATCTATTTCTGAACAGGTTATTGGTGATTGACGGTAAAATACATCAATATTGATAAAACATCTCAACTGGATAGAGTCGAAATAGTTTGTCATTGACAAAAAAAAAATCAAACTCGTTTGATTTATATCCAAGCTATGATTTCCATATTATAAATTCTGTTGAACTGTCTTCGTCATACCGATGTGTATTAACGTTCAGAAAAAATCTGCCTTCTCAAAAATGGATATTACATGAAGTCACCTCATTGAAATGAATTTTGCACTGCCAGTCATCGTTTTTCAATAGCCCTAATTCAATTTTGAACTATAACATACATTTAATATAGTACTGATTCAGAGAAAACATTTCTGGAATGAAGCTTTGTCAAAGCTTATGATTCGTTATATAGTGTCACCATTAAAGTGCGCACCATATGGAAAACTTTTTTTTCGAAAAGTTTCAATGAAGTTCAACTTCGGCACTTGCTTGTGCTTCAAATTTAACTTAAAATGATGCGGCCAACTGCGACCTACTGACGTTCAGTGTTTGTCAAATTCGACTTTTTTTTTTTAATTGAAAAAGTGCATTTTTAGATTGAATTTAGAAAGAAGTTATTCGAAAAATTTGTGTCTACGGCAATTTTATATCCATATGCCAAATTTTATGCAATTAGGATAAAGTTAACGTTTTGCTTATTTTTGACGGATATCCCCTTTATTTTAAAAAACAAGTTCGGTTAATTGTCATCAATTCATGTATACATAACAAACTCATCATGGAGTTTAACTTACCTGATACATTTTTACTTATACGGACATTTTTAGAGAGATATTAAAAATGTGCTATAAAAATTTTAACATGACTGGTGCAAAGTTTCAATCACTTGGCTATTTTCTTAAACAAACGTCAGTACCTTCAATTTTGAAAAAGCAGACACAACTCAAAAACTGCAGTAAGTATTAATAAAATTACTAGAGTTGAAATTACATTAAAATTTCAAAATTCAGTATTTACAGATTATTTATAATCACTAGTTGACCAGCTGAGAAAAATAGAATATGCCATTTCGTACTGCTGAGCCGATTTTTGTTTGGTAACAATTCAATTGAAATCCTTTTTGTAACCTCTTCAATATCGCCAGGAACACACAATTTCTCACTATTGTTCTTCATTATGCAAGACATTGAACACCAACAATAACTTTGAATATGACTTTGAAAAAACGCGAGAGCTGTAATCAATACTATTTGTTGGTAACCGGGTGATTCGGAGTCATCTGATATGGCCATTTCACAGCAAATGCAATAACTCGAAAATAGTTAACTGACAAGAGAAGTCAGAATGTGTTTTTATAGAAATAATAAATTCATCCATTTTATTATGAAAACAGGACAGTTGTACAAAAAACTTTGTATGATATTTGTGTTGAACGTAAGTTTCATTTTGTTCGTGAAATTACTCGAATCGCTAAGCTAGTTTCGCAAACTGTATCACTCACAAAATGAAACCCTTTCCATGAAAACCATACAGTTCAAAAATGTTGATCTTCAGGACATATGTTCATATGTCCTGTTACTTTCGCGAAATGAATCATGAAATGTGTTTTATGAATATAAGCAACATCCCAAAATATCAAGAGTTCATGATTCACTTGTCTCTTGAAATTTGATATTTATTCAATTTCATCTGTTTTTTTCAGAATCAATGAAATTCATCAATAACTACATTTCCATATATCATGAAACATTTCTCAATAAAATCGCATGTTTACTCACTGTTATTGTTTGTAATACATTGAAAAAAAATTGTTAATCACAGAACCTATACGTTCATTACTTTGTGAGGAAAATCGCATGAACTTTCAAACAGTAATCGAGCAACTATACCGCGTGTAGTTACAATGTAGTTTTGTTCAGAGAATGCATAACAGTTGGTTTGAAATTGGATGAATATGAAAAGTGTAATTGATGTTTCAGAATTAGTTGAGTGAAGATATGAAAAAATATGAGTAGTTACAAAAAAAATTGTTGGAGTTCAGTTGAATTATTTCTAAATTCTTCAATATAATAAAAACTGTAAAGAATCATAGCAATCAGAGATAAGTGTAGGTCTTCAAACGAATTTGAATATAGAATTATATGTCATCAAACTTAATTCCCGACTTGAAGTACTTAGATTTTTGAGTGCAAAATAAGAAGTATATAAAAAAAATCACCAAACCATAGCAACCAGAGCAAGTGTGAGACTATTTTTTCATGGACAAAACACAAGCACTACAGGAAAATCCTCAAGGCGCTCTGAAAGCAATGTCTGTGCGAAAGTAACGATTGGATTTGAATCGCTGGAGATTTATTCGAATAGGAAAAACGTTCAGAAAGTTCATTCCACATAAACTTTAACGAAAGAGTTAACAGTGAAGTTTGCGGTGTACTGAGTTGAACTTCAAAACGACACAAATTCAAAACAAAGAACAAATTCGAACATCTAAGGCCTGTGAAGTAACTATTTAATTTCATTCTACACTTCAAAAACTTTTTTTGTCAAAAAAATTCAGAGTGTCACTAGCGTTCTTGTTCTTAACTGTTTCCTAATAACATGTTCATGGAAAATTTCGAAAAAACATACATCTGAACCCATCAGAATGATAAAAAAATATGGTCAAGTTATATTGAAGATACATTCGTTATATGGTACCATAATCCAGATGGTATCAACTCAGTTTTTAATAACTTGAATAAACCCACAACAAAATTACATGAAAAATGTAATTTGAAAGATGTGGGTATACAAATAATTTTTTTCATAATTTCATCTCGTTTCAAGAAAAAAATGTATAAATGCCACCAGTTACTGAATAATGGGATTCTTTGAAGGTTTTTATTACGCAATAGCTCCTGGGGGTGAACTTTTCAGTTTGCCGTTTTGTACACTTGAGCCAATTTTCTCAAGAAATGGTAACTCTTCCACAAAAATATCGTTCAAAGTATACTCGAAATATTAATCGAATTCCACTTGTAATATTCATACATAGAAAATGATCAGAATCATTTGATTCACCTGCATGAAAATAACAAGAACATATCAATAGATGATGAACATATAATGAGAAAACTCACACTTCCTGAAGGATGAAGACTCGAAAATAAAAACTAATATCATTTTCTCATATTCTTATATTCGAAAAATGTTGATGCAATCATTAACTAATGTCGTGTATGAATGCTATTTCTACGAGTATTCTGAATATGTTTAACATTCATAATATATCTGGAGATATTCAACATCTTGAAGATTTGATTAACGAAGTGATCTAAAAAATGACAACAAGACAAAAACATTCAACAAACCCAGTTTTCACTTATTTGGAATATAGGTATATTTCTTTTATTAATTTCACTGATAATCGTTACTGAAAACAAAAGAGCTTATTTCAGATGAGGCAGCTCAAAGAGAGGTATTGGAAACTTTTGCATCGAGTCACAGCCCACACAGCACTAGATATTCATGGTTTATTCCCTGTATATCATAAAATGAACGTATATATTCCAAATATTCATAGAATAGTCTTGGAATATATACATGCCTTTAGAATATTCATAGAATATGCTTGAATGAATATGGCAGGATTATTCCCGAAAGAATGTGCATAGAATGTCTATAAATGGATTATTCTCCCTTGAATATTCTAAGAATATTGTCGATCGAATATACCGTATGATATATTCTTAGAATATATCCCCACGATATATTTTGGAATATTCTATACAATGGAATTTTGAATTATCTTATAATAACGTATCCAAAAATTCAATATTATTAAAAACAAAAATATTTGAAGATCTTAATCGAATGCATAACCTGATAGTGTTAACCAGTTTTTGAACTCAACGCAAAGATTCTGGATGAATTGCTCCAACAGCAACTGTTGGAAACGACAAAAAAATTTGAATGGGCCAATAAATGAACCAATTGCATCAATAAATTGGTTAATTCTCATCCTATTTGTTTTTTTGTATTTGAAATTATTCAATTACAAAGCGAAAAATCCTGGAAACAAAGAAATGGGGAAGTGAATAATTGGAGTAAACGTTTCTCATTGGTCAATTGAAGTGTAGCGCGCGACAGTCGAATAAGCTCTGTGAAAGCGGCTGTCCCTTAATGCATGGTACATTTGCGTTTGCGTTAAATTCGACATTTGATTCAACATGGCGGTTGACGTGGCAGGTTCGCGTGTGTAATGCGTGGTGTGTTGGTGTTATTATCAAAGTATAATTCTGTCACGTTCAGTATACCATTTATAATTTGGGGTTGTCCAATTTGCAGTACAGCGAATAGTTTGATTTTGGATCTTCAAACAGGAGAGTTGCATCTATTCAGTCTTCAAGAAAAGTAAGTAAAATGCAATAGTATCGATAGTAAAGTCATGGTGATTAACCTACTATACCTCATTTTAGGTTCGAGGAGAGTTGGTGTGTGGGATTTGTTGGTTTGACTAAGTACATGTTTGAACTAGAGTGATTTCAATTTGTATCTTCAATAGAGAAAAGTAAGTGAATGACACATTCTTTTGTATCATTTGTTTTCATAATTTTTATCACTCGTTTTCAAGATAGTATCAATTTGCCCAAAAGGAAACAGAGTGGTACCTGGTACAGGCAGGTGCGCCAAGGAACTGAAAACGTAATGATTACTTTTCAACAAGACAATGCAAGTTGCTCTCCAAGTCATAAAATGTTGTAAATGTTCATGAGTAACCTATGCGAAAAATATCTATTTGATTTTTATTCCAGTTTTATTGTGCCACTTTCAAATAGTGATAATGAACGTTAATGTACATTTTGTTCCAGGTATTACTATTGAAACACTGGCTGATGCATTTTTGGACAAATATAAGGAAAACTATTCTGGTGAGCAAAGTTTGAATAACTTTAAGTAGGTGAAATTCATTGAAGAACCCATCATACCACTCATTTTAAATACTTCATTTGTGGGTTTATTTTTCTAAGTGAGAAACCTAACCTAACCTATTTCTTGATGTAATACACTTTTTCTTTTTCAATGATCTGATATATTTATTATTTTTTAATTAGTGCTGATGAATTCACAGAGTTGTTATTTTAGTATATTTTTTAGTATACATTTGTTTGAGAGTAGGAACATCCTAATTTGAATACATTTCTAATATTTGTAATATGACAGTATTCAGGAATATTTAATTCAGTGAATAAATATTTTGAATAAGATTTTTTATTTTCAATATTGATTGAAACGTCAAATATTTCAGTGTATATTGTTTTTAAAATATATTTGTTTATGAATATTATGTGTTTTATTACTTGTGTGAATCTTGTATCAAAATGCAATATATACATGCCTAATAGCGGTTACTCGTCACATTCTTTGAATATTCCAAATATTCCTAGAATATTCATAAAATATATTTAAAGAATATTCTATGGTGTTTCTCTATTGTATATTCCAACAATAAACTAAGAATATCCTGAATATTTTATGAATATTCCTCGGGTTCTATTCCTGGAATATTCTTAATAGAATATACCTTAGATATTCTAAGAATATTATAAGATATTTCAAGAATATTCCCAAGGAATATTCTTAAAATATATCAAAGGTTCGCCAGGAGCACTTCCAGGGAATATTCTCCAGAAGATATATATATATCCATGGCATATTCATAGCATAATACAATATCCTTGAATGTATATTCATGAAATATACCTGGAATATCTATTGCTATGTGGGAGTACTCAAAAATGCAATAAAATCAAATTCAACGTATATACCATATAGAATAATAGAGTTTTGCGAGAGTAAGAGACTGATTATTCGCAAAATATCTACTTCAGTGATGACAGCATCTATTTTGTTGTAGAATGAATTGTCGTAAATCTACAAAAATGAATATTCGGGTTGGTGATTGTTGAATTATCAATATATAGAGGTTGTTCAAGTGTATTGAAGGAACAGTTTTACTTCATTTGGGATCATTCATTCCTTATGAACACTATATGATATCCAATGTATCCAATGTATACCAATGTATCCAATAAATAACCAAAATAAATAACCAAAATAAATAACCAAAACCAACTGTATACATAATGATGACGATTAGAATAATTGCGGAAGGAAAGTATTTCATTTTTCATTTCTACACATTACTATAACATGTGGTTGCCAATGTGATGCAAGTACAATTACATCAGCGGTACCTTCTATCATACATCTACAAAACCAAGATAAATATCCATTAACTTCCATTCCAGCATTGATTTCTGAAATTCCAATTTTCAATAAGCTTTTTATTCTGCAGGTAAATATATGTAAAAGACGAAATTGGGATGGAGATCACTTCATGAATTTTTTAATAAGTATTACGTCGTGAAATCCACATTTAGAACCATTACTGTTTTATAAGCTACTCTGCTTTTTTTTGTGACGTATGCTTTTTATATCATGTATGAAAACACATTCACCCAAAACATGAATGAAATAACCTTTCATCTACGACCTATTGGAAATGAAACAGAATCGGTTGACAAGTGAAAATTTAACATAACTGGTGATATAAATGAATGTCGCTTGTTGATGAATCCAGAAATACCTAGACTTGGTTACGGTTGTGAGATACTTTTTCATAAACCAAGAAATAAAGAAAATCAGCGAAAAAACCTACATAATATATATGATATATCACACAACCCCTCTATTTGAAATCTATGTTTTTGTCTCAACCTTCATTAAAAAGATAATGCTGAATTGAGAACTTTTCGCCTGTATGATAGAATTGAAGTATTTCTGGGTTTTTTAACATCTCATAAATATAATAATATGATTATCTATGTGTTTTCTTTTTGTGCACCGTATATGACGATATCGATGGAGACTATGTATGAATTTTTTGCGAAAAAAAAAGTGAATAGGAAATATATAAACGAAGGAGTTGACATAACTTTCGATATTGAAACAAATTTGATAAGTACATTTTCTTCTCATATAACAACAATAAAACCTTACCAATCTTAACTCGATTATATTTCCAATGTGTGCATAAAAATTTCAAAAAACTGCTTTCATGAGAAAGGTTTTTACTATTTACTGGCAAATTTTTTACGATGTTCTGAAGATCACATTTCGAATATTTATACCGCAATATCTCGAGTAGTATTGAATGTGGGCAATGTAGCAAAAAAAGAGTATGCTTGCCAGACATAAAATATGGAAGGCCTGTGTTTTACAGCTTTCACAAAGGCAGCAGATTCCCATTTACATATAATACTGCGTCTTTTATGGTAGTTAAACCTTTCTACTCGTATCCACATCATATTTTTGAAGATCGATACAGCGAATGTGGTTGCAGATTTCCATACATCAGAATGTATCAGAAGGGTTCATTCTCTACTGAATTTAGAGGGTTGTGCATTTGTTTATGTTCACCATGTTGATGTTTCGATTATGGAACAACGAAGTATAAATATTTGGTAACATGTGGACTTGGACATAAAAGTTTCGTTAGGTACGCTGCTTTGTTATCTTTAGTGGATACTTCCGAAAACAACATTCGAATTTGAATTTCAAATGTTTTTTGTTGATCATTATACGAGTTTCAATGGCGAGAAAATAAAGTTTTGTGTTTTCGCACAACGAGTTTCTGCAAAAAATAACAGTGTGATTGCAATTATGAAGAAGTTATGATTTTAGGTATATTTCACCAAACTTTTTTCGTCTTAGTTTTCAAACACTGAATAATTTCGGTTAATTATATAAATGAGTCATATTGATAGTAATCAATCATGTGTTAAAAGATTTCCACTATGTATTATATCTATAATTATTATAGAATTATCATACAAATAGTTCATCAATATTTCCAAACATGAAAGTACATACATATATTCGAATATCATTTTGTGTAATGAAAATATATATAGAGGAACCCAAACAATCCTTGATATTGAAAATGACAGAAATGTTTCATTAGATTATCATTCATAAGTGATATCATCATTTTTGTCTAATGTTTATCATACAAAAATGATTCATTGAATTCAATAAAGCGTTACATTGAATACACTTCCAACATAATTTTAAAGGTCTATTTTTGCATATTCAGTTAATGTTTCTTGTTTTCATAATGAAGTGAAAAATCTTCCTGGAATTTTGAATTCATGTAAACCCGTAGGTGAATTCTCATCACATCACAGTTTGAATATCATGCAGAGATCAATGACGAAACCTGGCTAGTAGACAAATTGAAACCCTGGCGTTAAGTCACAAAAACGTTAAAGCGTGTCACTACCTGTGGCGTACGCGGGTTGGCTGTCCTTGTTCATCATTCACTGCTTGAATCACTGTATATACTGTTTTTGGCGAGTGCATTGGCTTGGAATGTGGGGGTTGAGTAAACCGGCCATCGGATGGCTGCTTCCACGTAGCCCAGTTGGATACATGAATGACAGAATCACTTTTGGTTCTGTTATTACCTAACTGAATGGCATCCCAGCGATGGCTTGATTCTAAGGTGTGTGTATCCGTGCCGAGAGGATGAATGGCACTGAGCCTATCAGTTGTCTCTACGGAACCTATGAGATACCGGACGCCCTCTCGTCGTAGCATCTCTTTGTCATGGTAAGACGGGGCTCTGCCGTGATTGACCTTCTATCCCTAGCTACTCGTGGGACTTTTATGGACAGAGTAAACTTAACGATTATTTCTGACGCTGAGTCTACAGATGAGATAGATGTTGAGCTTACGACTCCAATTGACCTCCCTGTAAATTTAGATCAGGAGCGAGAGCTTCTCAACTGCTAATCCAATAACTGAACCTGAAAAAAGGTTTGATGGTGCAGCCATGAAACTACTGAGTCGTCTCCTCGAGAGCAGGGTTCCTCAGGAAACCGCCTTGCACAAAATTCTTGAGCGGCGTACGCTGAATCTGTCTCAGGTGGAGAAACAAACCCCCTCATGAGCTGGTTAGCAAACGTTTGCGCTCAAGTGATGATTAACCAAAACCAGAAGCGAAAAAGCCCTGCATATGGGCAGGTTGTCGCGGTTATCAAGGTGGGAATCTTGCACCTTGACTATTCGACTACCTCACTAACGATGAAACAGCAGAGCATATACTTTGTGCCTGTCCCGCTGGGGACCGAATCAGGTTTTTAGAGTTCGGCAGAGACGTACAGTTACCATCAGACCTGAAAGACCACTCACCATACAAACTAATCGGCTTCGTTAAGAAGCTGGGTTTATTTGGTCGAGTGTGAATAGGTGTGAGCCACAATAAACCCTTGCGAGTTGCGGTGGAGGATCGAATAGATCCACTCACTTTGGACCTAACCTAACCTAATCTAATATTGACGTAGGCAGATGAGACCTTTGTGTTGTCATACTTTCCAGTTCTTCAAAATAGCTTTCAAGCATAAACTGAAACGTTGAAAAACATAAACTTCAGTGTGTCTTGTTTTCAAGATGATTTGAAAATATAGTTTCTCTTTATTGAATGATTATTTGACCTGAATTTTTTTCAAGGTGAATCAATCTGATTTAAAAAATAAGTTTTTTGTTTTTTGTATGAATAATCATACACCTAGCGATACGATTGAGTACACACAAAACAAATTCAGAATATAATTTTATGGACGAAATCATTCTTCTTTAGAAGACGAAGATAGATATTAAACCTTTGTAAATTTCCTATATCTTTTGTTCAATTACGCGACTAGACAGTCATAAAGTTATACTATATATTTTTTTAAATATTCCACATTATAATTTTTTAGCAAACCTGGGTCCGAAATTTTTCGGACCCGACTGAATTTTATTGTCAACTTTCATCGCCGTTTAGTTTTCTCTGAGGTATCTCAACGAATTCGATTTTTTTTGTTCATTCACAGATTTTACATTATCGAGATTGAGTCTCCTGAACGAACTGTCATTACAAAAATCTCTTCACTTCATGCATCTGAAAATAATAATTATTACCTGGAGATCCATCAGTTTGTCTGTAGAAGATCAATGTTAAAAATATTATATTTTGAGACTTCTCTATAACTAACAAACCGCTACGTATAACGTCTTGATGACACATAGAGAGTTGAGTTATAAAAAAAAACGATTTTTTTTCCAATTTCTGTCTACCCGATAATAGAAAAAAGTATTGGCCATATCAGTTTTTATAATGTTAAACATTTTTGCCGTTTCGTATATGATATTTTATGTTTACTGAAAGTTTTTAGACATTTTTGAACGCTTCCTAGAATGTTTCCACGTTTCATTTGTAACACTTCGAATGGTTCTGGAACGGTTTTTTTTCTGGATACTTTTCTCCTTTCAATGGAGACGTTTGATCTTGTTTCCAATCAATTATATAAGCACTATCTCCCAAATCCATGTTACAAAAAATTTGTAAGTATGATTCTTTCTTAGGAATGAGAATGTTATAATATCTTCAAGAAAGATAGAGAGCAAATGAAAGTCGTAATTTCTCCATGAAAACCTCACCCCCATGATTGAATACTGCAACAGTAACAAAATATCTGAGGCTAACCCATTACGTTCCAATTAAAAGAAGGATAATTACCAAATCAAACCGTGGAGAAGTGAAATAAGGGAAGCGGAATGCAAACAAAAGGCTTCAGTATTGAGGGTCACTTACCAGCCGGTTAGACTGAAATTCGCAAGAATTTAATTACGTCATTTTGAGGTTCGAAAGGCAGAAGTAGGCTTCTGAACAAACAGCAAATTTCCAATTTCCGGCACGTTTTGTTTGTTAAATCACTATGGCAAGTTCATCCGAATCGCTACCAGAGAATTTTAAATGAGATAGATTGTTTATTGTTTTTTGTTCGTCAAACAATTATAAATTGCTCCTTAGGGATCGAGATGAAAAAAATTTCATCATCTTTTATCGACGAAAGTAACTTTCCAGAATTCAATAACATACTTCGTGAGTTTGATGTTGAGGAAAGCTTCTCTCAGGTTTTCTCCTTCTTAATTGGTGTGCAAATCTCAATAGGCACAGTATTTTATTCAACATTGGCTATTGCCACGTGGACTTCAATTTTTGGCTTTTTCCAGATTTTGTAACAACATAATATTACCTTATATTTGCTTATCTTTATTTTTTCGAAAATATATTCAAACATCTGAATATAATCAATCGAGGTTTGTCAGACAATTCAGCGGGACAGAAGTTCTATCATGAATGAATGCTTGGAAATCATTGGATTCATTAGAAATGAATAACACACCGTTACTGAATATTTTTTCAAATTTGGAAACTGGCACATAAACTCAGGTAATTCAGTTCATTACAAACTCAGGTCAAACAGAGGTACTTCTAATGAAGGTATTTCAAATTGTGAAATAAGGTATATAAAGCCATTGTATGGCAAAAAACACGTGTTGCATTTTTGTAAAACTTCATAATGAACATCCCACATTTAAGTGTTTCTTGAATACATTAGTTATGGATTTTCATCAAGTATCGGTCAATTTCATTATATAAGAAGTCAGAAGTTGCGCTAGTTAGGGATTAACGAGATTTCATCTTCAAACTGTGAATCCCAGTATGGATCGAATGATATGAAATGAACATCTATTGTCCCTGAGTAGATATCGACCCGCGGTTATAATAGCGGGGGAGCACAAGTCAGAAGTAACCTACAGCCCATGGTTGGAATTCAATAGGGCCTCATGGAAGCAGCTAATTGCTTCCGGAGGCTTAGCGAGATCTTAAATCTACCTGAGATTATACGTGCGACCAATAAACTTTTTAATCTCATAGCAGGTGCTGGAAGCTCCCTGGAAAAGTGAAACGCATTCGCGATGTTCGTGAATGGTATCAACGAGTATAACTTCTGAATGCATTCATGCTGAATGTGAATGGAGTCGGTAACAAATACCCCACTGTTATCAACTGCATTCATTCGTATCATGTCGACATAATGTTTTTGTCCGAGAAGAAGCTTCGTCAGGAACATAAACTACAGCTACGAAGTTTCATCACTGTCTGGAGTGATCGCACTGATGCTGTGAGAGGCGATGAAGTGGCTATTCTGATGAGGAAGGGTATCGCACACACACAGGTATCTCAACAGCGAAGCAACATCGAGCATATTGGTGTCAAGTATGATGATGACACCTGCGTGTTTGCGGTATAAAATGAACCTAACGGACGCTTCTCTCCGCATAATTTGGACAGTATGGTTGATGATGAAAACCGGGTGCTAGTTGTGGGAGACCTCAACGCCAGAAGGCGAGGTTGGAACTGCCACAATTGGCCAAAGGCCAACAGTTGGACACTGCTGGATTATTGCCTGAACAATAACATTGTCATTGTTTATTCCATGGAATGGTATGTCGCCCTCCTCGCTTGACCTCGTACCCAACAAAAACGTTCGGGTTCTGGCGAGTTGGTCACTGTGAACGAGCTGAGCTCAAACCACTGTCCGGTGCTCTTCAATTTGAACATACCCAACAACAAAAAGGGTCAAATTTTACTACAAGAGTACGGACTGGTCTGAGTTCAGGGCGTTCATTAACAATCTAACCATTATCAAAAGTTACAATTATTTCGATAAGACTTGTGAGTAATTCGTTCAGAATATCCAAAGATCTATAGACGTCTCTACGAGGAAGGTCGTGGTGAAAGGCACCATGTTGTTAAGCTCATTAAGCAAAAATATCGAATGCGCAAGGATTGGCAGATAACTCATGGCTTGCTGCAAAAGTTAACGAGCACATGAGAGTATTCATCAACATGAAAAGGAGGGAAAAACTCGAAAGCATAATAGTGCATGACCACTCTTTTTGAAGGATGGTCAAAAGACTGGGTATAGCCGGTTTAAGGCCATCCCAAATATAGAGAACATCGACGTGAACGCGGTGACGGACCACCAAAAAGCTCAGTTGTTTGTACCGGCTCTCATGATACAGGAGCCAACATCGTGAATTGGATAGACATTGAGGAGGTGGTCGCAAGCATGAAGCCCTTGAGGAAGAACACAGTCTCAGGTGTGGATGGGATTGAGGCAGTTCTACTGCGCAATCTGCCGCGAAAGGGTGTTGTACAACTGGTACATATAGTTAACACTATAATTGAACTCCAGCATCATCCAGATTGTCTGAAGCATGCGGAGTTAGTGCCCAAACATAAGTATGGAAAACATAAAACCCTTGTTGATAGCTATCGCCTGATCTTTCTGCTCAATGCGGTGGTGAAGGTGTATCTTAAATACACTTTTCCACCTGGAAGACAGAATGAATCTCAGTCCCGAAAAGCATTTCGTGTTCCAACGAGGTTGAAATACGACTTCTCAATATTACTCTAATAAATCGAAACTCGTCAACTTTTCGAAGAAATTCACTAACGTGAAAATATTCGGGAAGTTGCGAGTCAAGGGTAACTGCATTGATGAGCTGAGGAGCGTGCGATATCTGGTTGTTATCATGGATAAGCGCCTGAATTTTTAGGAACATGCTTGGCGATCCAACGATCGGACGCGGCGGTGAAACATAGATATTCGCTCATTGCACAGTACTCGAAGCTTAGTGTCGACAATAAGCTGCTAATTCAGAAACAAATAATCAGAACGTCTATGTTGTACGCATGTCCCGTATTCTGTAGCCTCAAGAGGACTCCTCTATGGAGACTCGAGGCGATGCTGAATAAGGTGTTCTGTTTTGCACGAACAGTGACGGATACATTTCATTAAATGATCTGTTAGTTCTGGCAGAAGTTGAAACGGTCACTGATCATATCAGAAGGATGTCTTATAAATTCTTCAAGTTCTTTCTGCCATGATTAGCCCCATGAACATATGCTGATCTATGAGACACTTGATATCTTTCATGAACGGCGATAATGCGATTGCGCTTTGTTAGGAACCACTATCACTGAACCTGATCTACAACAGATACACTTGACACCATGTACCGAACTGCAATTAACCGATAGCCCTCGCATAAGCTCCGATAGGAAGCAAGAAGTCCTAGAATGAAGCTGAAACGTAGCACTGTTTAGTGGAGAGCTACCCGCTTATACTAGCGGGGACGCCTCTCACTGTCCAATCGTGGAACTGTGAGGTGGTGTTATCCTGGGCTCTAGATTGAAGTCCTCTACTATCATTTCTTGCCTTTCCCTACACCCATTCCTTTCCTGCCCCCCAACATAGTCCCATATGTGGAAGTAGATTATATTTGTATATTTCGTAAATAGTGCTTTTCATTAGTGTATAACCCGAACAAACGAATGAAGGATTTTGATTGGGGTTTTTATTTTAATTTTGATTAGGACTGACCATTGCGCTATCAATGAATGGAATAAATTCCGCATTTGATCATTTTCTGAGGCGTACTGAGAACTTTTTTTAAATAGTTTTCGGTATCGTTTGCAATATCTCTGTAATGTCGGAATTTAATTTAATAATTGGTTCATTCTTCATATATTATCTTGAAAAGTTAGACAAACATATGAATTTATAATTAAATGTTTGAAGAATCTTCCGTATTATTGCTCACCGTGAACCAATTTGCATTCTACCAATAAACTTCACACTACATAGCTAATCTACATGAAAATATCAACAAGTTGTTATCACCACCTGCTGTCGACAAAAAGTTTTGGAGTTGAGGAAGGTGTTGGATATAGTGGATTGAAATGGTTATACCTAAAAGGTGTAAAGGACCAAAATCATGCACGCTTGGTATAACCCTAGGATTGTTGAAAACCGATAGAGTTTGTATTGAGCTGGAAAATAAATTGTTCATCTATATTGCAGTTTTACAGTTATAATAATATTTGACACTCACTGCATTGTAATTCTCAATCAAGTCGCTCCGGAGCGCCAATTAATTCTTATTGTTGTTTCATAATTTCCTATTTTGTGTTACTTTTTTCTTATATGTCTTCAATGAATGATAGAAAAACCAAAATATTTCTGAAAATTCAACTAATCATCACTGCGTCAATTACATGTTTTGAATAACTTTATTAATGAATCGATTTCAATACATCAAGCACTGAATGTAAAGTGGAGCTTATCTCAATACATTAATGAAAACCGTACCTTAACGCGATCAGTTACAGTTTTATCATATATACCTAGTGATGAAAGTTACAAGACCCATTGAAAAGAGTGAATATATTGTAGGGAATAGAACTCAAAAATGTCCTTGACCAGAGCTTCCTTCAAATACCAGAAACAAGGCTTTACTGAAGGGCTTTTTTGGTTGGGGGACGATTTAATGGAGTTTTACTTATGCAAGTGTCAGTGATATATTATATTGAATGATGTATTCTTTCATTCAGAATCAAATAATATTAACATTTTTAAGTCGACGAAACAATTCTTTCGAAAATTATGACCATTCGTGTGCATAAATCACTTTTTCTGAATTAAGGCACGTCAATTTCCGAAAAATAACCAATGATAATGAAAATTATACGTTGGATCATACGTCAAAAAACATTCTCAACATCAAGCTCCTTTTTGAATTGTCAATTATCAGTGTCCTTGTTGTATTGAGACTGATATTTTTTATTTCATTCTGAAATATTTCCATTATCGATTTCCAGTTATAATTTCTACATCAAATCCAATAAGTCATCGGTCATTTTCATCTCGTCGTGCTGTAGACATGTTCAAAAATTCAACGACAGCTCAAACCAATCGACTCAAAGATTCTACATATAATGATAATAATAATGAAATAGCTTTCTCCACTTGAAGTAAGAACAAAAAAATATTGAGGTGAATGGGCGGAGTGTCAGCAAAATAATAATTATCATTCAATAACCAAATATTTTGCGTGAACGAATGAGTCACGGTCAACATGAAGAAAGTGAACTATTCAAATAAATGCTCTTTGTTTTTTTTTTGTTTCTCAACGTACAGGATCAGAATTCACTGGGCAGGAGACTGTAGAATGTAGCTGCTTTGTTTGAGAAGCTGCGAGTAAAAACAGAAGACTTGTGTTCAGGAATGAGCAGCACCGACCTGTTTCTAGTGTAAAAAGCTGTTAACATTTGAGAAAAAAATCAGTTTCTTCATTTGATAATGTGGCATTCCGGTGTTCAATCAAGTTTCCCTTTCAATTGTCAATTGATTCACTAGTATTTTTGTTCTAATTCTCTCTTTCAATCCTTAATTCACAGTAATATTTTCTATATCGAATCTGACAACTAATGACCCATTTTCTTCCCAACTTCATGGTGAGAATATTGAAAAATTCAACGACAGTTTCACATAATCGACTTTTATGCTCAACATTGTGAGCTACCCCTTCAATTGTCAATTATCAATATTACCACTCCTTCCTGGTTTTTCAATATTTTCATTTTCAATTTTCAGTAATATCATATACATCAAATCTATGAATTAATCACTCATTTTAATGACATCGTGATGTGAGGAATATTAATAAATACAATGGCTGTTTCACAAAACCGACTCTTATGTTCTACAGATTGTCCTTTCTTCCCAATTGTCGATTAGCAGTGTCCTTGTATCACTATTCCCTCCTAGCTATTCTATATTTTCATTTTTAATTTCCAGTAATGTCTACTACATTAAATTCAACGTGCCGGAAAACACATTCAAAAATACAATGGCACTATCACACTCATGTAGTACAAATTGAGTTCCGTCTTCAATTCTCAATTCGCGTGCACGTCACGTGATTGAGAACGGCCGGCCAGTAGGGTATCGATGCCAAGGGATATCAAACATCATCCCGTATATCCATAAACCCCAATACATTTCTGACGTTCTTCTCCATCCGGTCCCATTGGGGAAATGCCCACACTGGTTCAGATCGTAAAAGAACTCAGTATAGCCAGTGGCGTACAGGCGTACATTAAGTTTCATAGGAATACTTGGATTTCCATGTGTTCGTCGGCCGATAAAATTAGAAGAGAGTCAATTGAAAGTGATTCGAAAGAAATCTTTGATACGCGATTTTCCTGCACCAAATACTCACTTAACGCTTTATTAAAAATCGTCGAATATAATGGGACAGTCTTCCTGGCATCTGAAAACTGTGGTCAACGTTCACGTTGAAAAAATATAAATTTTTTCCTTCAACGTTTGTCCTGACACTGTGAATCAATTTATTGAATGTATCTATTTGGCGACAACTGTTTATTGTATTGTGTTTCGTTTACTCTTTAGACATACAAAGACAGAGTTTTCGTAGTGAAAATGCATAAGTTTCAGTACTTGTCAATAAAAAGAACAGTATTGTGACTCCACTCATCATCGAGAGACACTTGTGATGTACTGTTTGGAACCTTTGGTGTAGTAATGGATATTACTGGAGTTTTTTCCCAACACCAAATCGTTATTTTCACACCTCGACACGTGTTTCGATCACCAAGTGATCATCTTCAAGAGGAAGATAAAACTAAAAACTACTCAAAACTAAAGCTACTTATACTAATCAGGTACATCATATAGGTAGGTAATCAGTAATACCACCCATACAAGTGTACCACCCTAAATTAATTTTACAATTGGCCTTTCTATTATTTTACAATATGTCCTTATGTATGTTCAAATGTTACAGCTATATATAGAACAAATTTCAGCTATATAAAATCAGTTTCACAATATTGCTTATCAAAATATATTTACAATGTGTCTTTTTGTAGTAATCAGTAAACCCAACAATATTATTTCAACAAGCTATATAGTATGCTGTTTGGTATTGATCCGCTATCGTTATTCATAATATTATTATGTTTACTTATTTCTACACTCTCATAGGCATCTAGTTGCCTGTTGTTGTTAACTTGTCTAACTAATCTTAAAGAACTGAAGTCTATGGAATGGTTTTGTTGCAAAATATGATGGGCGACTGCTGATTTTTCAGATCTTCCATATTTTAAGTGTGCTATGTGTTCCTTGTATCTCACTTCAATAGATCTTTTTGTCTGTCCATAATATTTTGCATCGCAGTCCTTACATTCAATTTCGTAAATTCCAGACTTTTCCGAATTCCCGACTTTGTCTTTTGGACTTCCCAAAAGGCTCTGCAGTGTATGACTTGTTTTAAAAACCACCTCCATACCTAGTTCCTTGAAAATCTTTCCAAAGTTCTTCGTATATTGGTGGTATGGAACTGAGATACCCCTCGGGAAACCGTTAGTGGCTGCTATTTTCTGTATTGTACGTTTTTCTTTCGTGAACCTATCATGTGCACCAAAAAATTCAATTCAGCACGTTTGTGCTGTCCACAGTGATGTGAACTGTCAGGAATATACCTGCACGTGCTTGTTTCTTTTCTAAATATATCGTATTCTAACCCTCCATCTTTGCTCCTCATTACCAAAACGTCAAGAAATGGTAGGGACAACTACCATTTCTTGACGTTTATTGTTTTTGATGCTCTCGTACTAGTATTCTTTCTATGATTGTAGGCTTTTCATGATTTTGCCTGGCAGAACTATAGCACAAAAAATTATAATGACTCTACAAATACTTCAAATTGATTCATATTTATATATCAATAAATACCTCAAACGTGTATACTTATTTAGTTGGATGATTCTCAAAATTTCTAATTAAGTCACCACTACATGCTCTCTATGTGAAGCCAAGAACCGAAATGAAACCTTTAGAAATTGCATCATTCAGACATAGAATCGGTTTTAGTTCAGGCAATGTTACCACCTGTTATATTGATTCCTTCAAACATAAACACGAATCCTACCAATTTTATGTACGACATAACTGGAAATAGATATCTCTATCTGTACCTCACTTTTCATTTCACGTTAATCACTATGAAAAACAAGTCTGTGACTGGATAGAAATAGAAGAGTACTTGTTTAACTTCAATTTGTATACCTAACTGTGAGAGAATTCAAAAAATCAAAAAAAAAACAACATGGTGAATATAAAAATGAGATTCAAATAATTGGAATGTTACAATTCACAATTCAAAATTGTCAAAAAAAAATTCTTTCTGTTCAGATTATCCCACAAAGAGTATGAAATGAAAAGTGGAAAAATAGAATTATATAACTTGGTCTTGTGATCAAAACTCACTTCATTTCACCCCAATGAGTATTCAAATTATGCACTATCCAATCTATGGAAATAATAAAGCCTGTGTACCAATTTATTTCCTACATTGTGTGATGATTTTGTGGAAATTTTGATGCATGCATATGTTTAAGCATGTGGGCACCATATCATTCCGAGTAATTCAAGAATTCCTCGAATACATGTTTTAAAGAAAAATTACCTAATTTTGCTCAGTCGTAATATCAATAGAAAAATTATTAGGGTTCGCTTAAAATAGTTCATCTCTATTGGACCCGATATGATATTGGAGCTCATTCATATACAGAGGTGGCCGGCATATTTTAGTGAATTTATTTTATGAATCTGATTATTTTTACGAAAAGAATCTTCGAAATCTTCGTCTTCTAGAAAAAATATATTATTTTTGCTGAAAGATGGTTGAAAACTGGTCATTTGAGTTTTTTATGTTTAGTATTGGCCCTGTCTTTCAGGATATCCCCGTGTTAGGAATTACACGTTGAAAGGTAAGACCTCGTTAGTCCTCAGCTCGCACAAGTTTCGATTTCTGAGGGTTGTCGTTCGTAGGAGTGGGATAACTGGTTGACGGAAAAAACATATTTCAAACATAAACAAACATATAATGGGGCTGATAGGCTGATCTTCAATTATGATATACTCATGAATATATAAGACTCGGACTTATCCTAAAAGGAGAGTTGAGCCTAGTAAAGCATTCAGTTGAGCCTAGCATCACTGATGAGACATATTGTGGGTCGAAACAGTGAAGTCTGATTGACGACCAAAAAACGATGTTTTTGGACTATAATTTCAACTGGATAGAAAGATAAAAACTGATTTCCAAGACGTTAAGCACACGAAGAAGGAAATGCTCAAAACTAGAAAAGTTGAAATGTATAATGTATGAGAAATGAATAGGGTGTCATTTCTCGTAACCACATTTTCAAATCGTAATTACTCTCAGTGATAACTCTTGAATAACATAAAATTTTGTATTCAAAATATCCGCTGTGAAAACTTGAGTACCGACATGGAAAGAACTGTCTCTTCCTCACCACATTGTTATAGCAATTATCATATTTTCAAGAATGAACATTGAAATTTGTCATAACGATCATAAATACTACATTTCAAAATGCGGGTCTCAAAAATTCCCAATTCCAAACTGGGTTAAATTCAAATAAGGGTTTTCAAGAAAGGCCTACGCCACTGTCTTTCTGACCAGTGCTAACATAAGGCTCGACCGGACTTGATACCATAAACATCGGGAGCGAGTTTCTGATAGTGCGTGACAAGAATATATCAAAATTGATCATATCCTGTGAATATGTAAATAAAAAATTATTTCTCATGGCGATATGCCGCAGTGCAAATATCGTAAAAAAAGTATCTCTGCCCCACTTCCTTCTGACTGCGCGAAGTAACCGACACTTTTTCATCAAGGGGGATAACGGGAATTGCTTTTGTTATGTTGTTTCGGATTTCATTCCCTAATTTGATTTCAATTTTCATGCATGTCCTAATTCATTCCACGATTCATTCGTTTAACTTTTCCAATTATCAGTAAAACTTTTGTGTACATGGTGAAATTTTCTGAGAGAATCAAAAACAGATTGGCAATTTTGTTTTATTTTTTACTTCAACATCATTTTACAATATTTGTGAAATTTTCTCGAATTCATAGTTTCTTTAAGACACAAACTGGAAGGAAAATCCTCTCCGAATCAACTAGTTTCAACTACACAAACATTGATTTACATTAATATCATTCTTTCCCATCAAGCATGTATAAACATTCGTGAGAAAATTAAAGCAAGCATCATTCACAGAAACGCTGGTCAACGTAATATATGGTGTAACTTTGATATAAAATTCAACGTACATGGAAAACCATTAATTTTGTAGCTGATACTTAATGATAATCGATATTTGAATAACATAGTAATTGATATTTGAATAACATTAGCAAAATACAGTTATTTCTGAATACGCCTGAAAGATCTATCTCTTAGAGAGACACGTGTTGCGGTCTTGTAAACTGCTTTTCAAAAATCTGACAATGAAATTTCACATGGATGAGTAGGTAATCAAGTTGTATTTCAAAGTTACTGTCTATGCATTTCATTTATGAATTGTTGGGAATTTGAAAATGTTAATATATATATATATATATATATATATATATATATATATATATATATATATATATATATATATATGTACATGACGATGCTTGTTTGGCTCATACCATGCAATTTTTTCGAAAATTTTCGGCATGAAGCGTGTAGCAACGAAGTTTGTTCCAAAATTGCTGATTTTTTACTAAAAAACCGACGCATGACCATCGCTTAGGATTTGTTGAATGACGACAATGGCAATTCAGATTTGCATTTGGTGGTGAATCATGGATATATCGTTATGACATCGAAACCAAACTCTAATCATCAATGGAAGAGCCCAGGGAAGCCAAGACCACAAAAAGCACGCCAAGTCCGATCAAATGTCAAGGTTTTGCTCACTGTTTTCCTTGATTACCGTAGCGTAGAATAGGCCTCTGAATCTGGTGTACCACAGGGTTTTGTGTTAAAATGTTAGCTTGATGAAATTCCAGTAGACGCTGGCAAAAGACGCAGATAATAACTGAAATCTAATGAACACCCCAAACAACTCCTCCGGCGGGAAGCGTTTAATGTGCAACCTCTGCTGCAGGCAACAAGCGATGCAATCGAACCCAGGTTTGTGTTTAATAAACCCTACAAAATACAAATAAAGCAGAACATAGAGTCAGATGATAAAAATGCAATACAGATTCACACAGACGGCTCAAAAACCAAAGAAGGCTCAGGGTGTGGAGTGTACTCCAGATCACTAAGCCTAAGAATTGGGTGGGGAATGGAAAGAAATACCAGCGTGGTCCAAACAGAACTGGCTGGTATCTCAATTGCCACAAAAGAATTAACCATGAAAGAAATTTCTGGCAAAAACATAACAATCTGCACTGACAGCAGACAAGCCCTATTAGCTTTGAACAGACAACGTATAACCTCAGGGCTAGTATTGGAGTGTCACCAAGATGTAGCCAAAGCCTCGGTAGATAATAACATTATCCTGAGATAGGTTAAAGGGCACGACAGGAGTAAAGGTAATCGCATTGCCGACTTTTTAGCCAAGGAAGCGGCTGGACTAAGAATTTCAGGACCCAGTGGCACCTACGGCCTGATGACTTTGACAATTGCGGAACTAGTCAAAAGTTACACCCATGCTCAATCCTTAAAGAGGTGGGACAAAACCAAAGGATGTAATCTTGCCAGGATCACCTTGGGTGACCCTGGGAAGTTGGCGCCGAAGAAATATTAGGCAACTTTCTGGTCACTTTCAACTAAGGAAACACCTCCATAATATGGGGCTGGTGAATACACCTCTATGCGGGATGTGTGAACAGGACGATGATACTGTCAGGCATGTCCTGTGTGAGTACCCGTAGCTATCGTCAATAAGAGAGTGTGTGTGCGGCGAGTCTTGGCCTACACCTGCCGATATAAAGGAGATGTCTCCCAATGACCTGTCCACCTTCCTGGAAAGGACAGGATAGACGATGACCTAGGAGGACAACGCCTCGGGATGATGTACAATAGGTCACATGTGGCTAAGTACTGTGGGCTTTCACTCACCCTCCCTACTGTACAGATACAGATAGAACTCCTCCGGATGTTATATGTAGTAAGAGTGATTTTAAATGAGTTGGGTTTTCATATCCCTTCTCTCTTCTGTATTGATATTACAGAAAAGGGCACTATGATATCTCTGTAAAGTAAAACCCAGAGAATCGTGCAGGACCTTGTTCACTGCCAATAAAATTTTAACAGTCATCGTACTCTTTATCCTAAAGACGGTTTGCCTCATTAATAAATATAAATCGAAGTTCAACTTTGCTTCTACTTTTCATGCTACTCTTAATAGCAATTATACCTTTAGACTTCCAATCCAAACTTTGAATTGGTGAGTTGTTCAATCATTTAATATTATGAATGAGATCTGCAAATCTAAACAACATTCATTTCAATAAATATAATATAGTATACGAAAAATACTAGTATTATTGTGAAAAAAACGACGGGCGCTTGATATACAAAAAAATATGGCACAAAGTGCCCAAGATTTATTCACAATAATATTAGTATTTTTCGTTCGTTACTGTTGCAAGCTTATTAAAAAAAATATTTCTAAATTTTCAGTTCTATGTTCTTTAAAAGCGTGTTTTTTTGTTTTTTTTAACTATATTCATTTTTTATTTTCATATTTTATAAAAGCGTGTTTTTTAGTCATTTTAGACTATATTTATTCTACCTAAACTTTGGGATCAATCACCCGTATAGAAAAATGACCATTGATATTTTCTGATTCCGAAGAGGAATCCTGAAAATCAGCTACCAATCCCAAGACAGTAGGCGCGCAAAGGAGAGTTACAAATAAGGCAGCAGGCGTGCGTGTTATTAAAAAAAAATACTTATTTCAAATGAATACATGTAGAGTGAGTTCGAATTATATCAAGGAGGTTACTTATAACGCCATCTGCCCCCGAAAAGATCAAGCAATAATGTCGATATATCAAGGAGTTCACGTACAGCGCCATCTGCCCGCGAATAGAGCAAGCAATATTGTCGATATATCAAGGAGTTCACGTTCAGCGCCATCTGCCCGCGAATAGAGCAAGCAATAATGTCGGTTTTTCTGTCAAATACTGATCTCGAGCTTGAGTGTTATAAACAAACTGACAAATAATCAAACAAACATACATACAGGTGAGGTTTATATAAAGCGTGTAAAAAGACGGTGAAGAACACAATTGTTGATAGACCTTATTATAGTTGGGAAGAGAATTTTATCGAATTCTTTCAACAATAAATTAACAATTTATTTTTTGTACTATCACTATATACATAGTGGTGTTTTATCTACCTATACAGTTTTAGAACTTTTTTTATGTTTACATTTTTATATTTTTGGAACCTTTGTTATATCTACATTTAT
Organism: Leptinotarsa decemlineata; assembly: GCF_025532065.1. NCBI lineage: Eukaryota > Metazoa > Arthropoda > Insecta > Coleoptera > Chrysomelidae > Leptinotarsa > Leptinotarsa decemlineata. Next base: position 7,276,567 of record NW_027412533.1, on the reverse strand, counting down.
AGAACTTTTTCTAAATCTACATTGTATTTCTTGGACTTTGTAAATGAGATGCTAATCTTCGGACAATAAAGTATATTTTCATATGATTTGATTTGCATCAAGATTTCTTACCACATAGTTCCCTACCACCCCCTTTTTGTCTGTTTTCAAGTTCGAAGACACCCATGAAAAAACGGTGTTTTGCGGTGATTTATGGGATAAAAATCTAATCCCTAAGATAGCTCAAAGACATATCAAAAAGTGCATACAAGAACTGCCTCGAGGATTGGAAAAAGCGTACAAGTGTATTATATTTGAAGGCGGTCTACTTTGAAGGATTCGAGATATATTTTGATGAATTGATAAATATTCTTCAATAAAATGAAACATCACCTTATTTTTCGAACATACAGACAGAGGTAGACAAACGTGACAAAATTATTTCGTAGAGTAATGTGTTAATGTTCACAACCCATGAAAGAATATTCAAAATAGACTTTGAAAACATCAATTATCATAGGACTATCTCCTGCCACATTTCAATGCATCCAATCGATTCCAGCTCTGAATTTTTCATGTCGTCACACAACCAACCGCCTGATGGAGTTAGGAAAGCGGGATATAACAAGAGCCGAAACCAACCTACCGAATCTACATTCTGACCTTTCTGACGATGCATCAAGTTGGCGTCTCTAAATCTAATCTCATCGAAACAGATCCTGCTGCGATGTTCGACTGTTCGACCTCAATGAATGTTTTATGTGGAAGAGGCGCAAGAGTCACGTACCGGCCATTTCCCCAATTTCGACTGATGGTATGTTTGGAAACAGATTTTTCCGGATCCGATTGCGTTCATAGAAAAGTTGTTCTGCAAAAATCGTTCATATAAAACTTTCTGAGAAAACATTTTTCTCAATGAAAATTTAATTGAATTTACATATTTACTTATCTGGGTGAACCAAAAAAGTTGCCGGTTCTACACCGGCATTAAATTATCCATCTAATCCAAAATCCTAGAGCGATCAGACATAACTTATTTTTACATACATGAAATTTTAGGTTCTCAGTAGAGTCTCGTGTCCTTCGAATACCTGCGTGCTTGAGGAGCTGGCTTTGTAATACCTAGGTAGGTTCCAAATAAGAAAGGCAACTGAAAATAAGAGATTCTTAACCTAAATTTACATGGATGATTTTTATACAGTGCATTAGTTAAACGTCTTCTCTTTAATTTTTTGAACGAGTCAACTCAAAAAATTAAAATTTGAGATGGTGAAACTAATGCATAAATATTTCATTCCGAAGTGAAATTAACAACTGAAACTTTCAAGATGGCGACTGGGTGCCATCTGGGAAAAAAATTTGAATGAGGAGGGGGTCTTGTGACACATCATTTTGAAGCTCCTGACAAATACTTCACAACCCAAGAATATGAAGTCAATATCTTCACCTTATACAAAATGACGGAACATTTGAAAATATCTTGAAGACGAACACATTAATATCCATATTTCTAGAAATATTCATTTTCATCTGCCATATGGCAATTCCAACAACCCGATAAGGTCCGTTAATTTATTTTTTGTTTATAAAAACGACAAAAAATGTCAGTACGACAATATAAACATCATTGTTCAGTTATAATATTATCATTCAGTTTTCGGTTTTACTAGTTGAAAGGTACCACGTCAACAATCTCTAAAATGGTCAACTCTCGTACATTGAAAAAACAAATTTAAGCGATTGTTATTTACGGTGCGACGCGTAACTTTCACGAGACCGAAAGGATTTTCAATGAATGTTTTCTGAATCGTCCCATATGTAGAAAATATTTGAGGGGACCTGTAATCAAATTTACAACTGCCGGTAGTGTACATAATAAACGCCCCCAGGACATCCGTCCATTTTGAAAGAGCAGCAAGTGCAAATAATAATTGTTGAGATGGTAGTAAATCTTGAATTTAATAGTCTACTTATTCCGTCGAGAATGTTTGTGAGGTGTCTACTTCTACTGTGTGGAGACTTTTGGAGAGAAAAAGGTATATCCATACAAAATTATAAAGATACACCAATTAATTGAAAATGCCCCTGATCGAAAAACAAAATTCTGCAAAATCATGACGGAAACCATCGCAAGGCATCTTACTTATCTCCACAATATTTGTTTTAGTGACGAATGTACATTTATTTCCGACAAAATTTCCATTATTGGAGTGACGCTAACCCTCACGTTTTCTGGGAAACACATACCCAATATCCAGAAAAAATTAACGTTTGGACAAGATTATTGGGAAATCGTATTGTAGGACCTCTATTTATTGATTAAAATTCAACAAAAGAACTATATTAATATGCTGGAAACTACTGTTGATCTTCTCATCACTGAAATTGTCGAAGCGAATCTTGATATGGATGTTGTACTCCAACAAGATGGAATACCACCACATTTCTCCAGACTAGTGAGAAACTATTTGGATACTACTTTTCCTGGTCGTTGGATTGATCGTCGGGGTCCTACAGAATAGTCAGCCCGCTCGATAAATGTGACACCTTTGGACTTTTTTTATAGATCTTTCCAAAGCAAAAGGTGTACGAAACTGAATCTGCTTCAATATTGTATATACGGCAAAAAATGATGAATATCTGTAGAGATATTGACGTTACTGTGTTCGAAAATGTTCGGCGTCAAATATCGGATAGGCTGCTCATATGTCAAGAAGTTCAAGGCAACCATTTCGAGTATCTTCTGAACTGACTTCAAACTTATTACCTCATGTTATGTAGTTAAATGTCAATTTATTCAGCCGATTATTCAAAATTCCGCCACTTTGTAGTAGTTGAAAATATTGACATTATATTGGTTCTGAAGTATTTTTTAGGAGCTTCAAAAGGATGTATCACAAGACCACCCTTTTCATTTAATTTTTCTCACCAGTCGCCCAGTCGCCATCTTGAAAGCTTCATCTGTCACTTTTTCTTCAAAATGAAGTATTCATGTATTAATTTCATTATCCCAAATTTCAATTTTTTCAGTTGACCCGTTTACAAAATAAAAGGGGGGGCACACTAAAGAAAAGCATTGTAAATATTTTGTAGAATATCATTCTGAAATAGTATCATAAGTGTCAGACACTTTTCATGGACCAAACTTTTGTTAGACGCTCAAAAACTTCAAAATATCTAAATGAAATTTACTTGTTTTCCCATGTCTGATTTTCAAATATGTTATTGAGGTTACTACTACAATGTTATATATCATCAGTCAGACAAATGTTCAAACTTGAATTCTTAGTACAGTTACTGATTCTTGATGGGATTTACTAACATCTCCTGGTAATTAGTCACCATCAAAGCAATGAAAATGATACTGATTTTCAGGAGTCAAAATGGTAGTTTCCTTTTGATTTGCATTGTTCCATATGCAAGCAACGTAATTAGCTTGAAATAATTGTTGAAATAACTCAGACTCATATGGTGGTAAACTGCTAACATATTTTTTTCTGAATTTTTTGGATTGAATGAAGTCGTACTTCCACACAGAGATTGTCCCAAGTGCTCGTAAACATTTGTTGAAGTGATGTTTCTTTGGTTATTTCTGGTGCCTGTGTTTAGAGGAGATGTTCGGTCACTACAATTTGTCTCACTAATTAAATATCACTTTGTATTAGTTACCTCAATAACATATTTGAAAACCAGACATGTGAAAATAAGTTAAGTTTATTGACTTTTTGTGGAGCTTAAATGCGTCTGACTAAAGTTTCGGTCCATGGAAAATGTCTGGCACTTACGACACTATTTTAGAATGATATTCTACAAAACATATATGAAAATTAGTCATATGAATAACCATTATTTTTAGTTACCTTTCTTACCTGGTACCTGACATGGTGTCACAGGGCGAGATCCACAAGCACGCAGGTATCCAAAGAATATGGAACGCTACTGGGAACCTGAGGTTTCATTTTTTTTTCAAGGAAAAAACAAAAGCACTATAGAAAAATCCCCAGGGCGCTCTCAGAGTGGTGCCTGTACGAAAATGGCTATTCACATTGAATTTGAATCGCTGGATATTGAATCCATTTGGAAAAATGTTCTCAGGAAGTTTATTCCACATAAACGCAGTTCTCAAACAGTGGAGTTCCAGGTGTACTGAATTGAACCTCAAGAAGATGAGCAGCCACAGTCTATCGCGTATTTCTGATATGTACCGCTCTTGGTGGAATCAAATGTGACAAGTCATTTGAACACCTCCCGTGAAACTATCTATAGAAGAGTGACAAGTCTTCTTTCCTTTGATATTCCAGACTATCAACGTTGCACATGATGTTCGCGTTTTCAGTCAGGCAGATGGCTAATTTTTGGATGGAATCCAGCAACTTCAGGGTATGTTTGTGGACAGAGCTTCAAACAGGAGAACAATACTCTAAAGAAGGTCTGATCTTAGCTTTATAAAGCATCAAAAGTTGCCGAGGTGTGTATAGTTTTCTGGTTCGGAACAGTGTCCAAGCTTTTGAGAAGCAGCCTTTGCAATTCCAGCGACATGATTGTGCCAATATATATCGGTGTCCATTTTGACCCCCAACAAACTCATCGAAACAAAAAGCGGAATTATCTGACCTGGCATTATCATATTCATTAGCAACCTCCTGCTGCCGATGAAGATGTGCCTCCCTACGTAGCCAATACCTTGGAATCCAAATGAATGACGAGACAAGTGTGCTGTCGTCAGCAAGGCAATATATAGAATTCTTGTTTTTTTCAGTAAGTCGTTGATATACAATAAAAAAAAAGGTTGTGAAAATAATCGCTCTGAATCTTATAGTCTGATCCAAATTTTCATATTTTCCAGATTGTGGAAAGTGAAAATACCCAAAGAAAATTCGATGAGAACGGAATACTATTTCTAGAAAGCCGAACAACAATTAATGGTTTGAGAGTTTGAAAAAATCGATCAAAAAGAGACCACAACGGTCCAAGAAACCTATTTCGCACTGCTATTACGATCCATAACCCAGTTCTACACCATTGGGAAAGAATTATTTTCCGACACCATCACAGCAATTAAATCGGAACCATTAAACAAGTTTGTAGCAGTAATCAACACGTATCGGCTCCCATCTGAGATAATACTCATTCCAGAGACCAATAAAGCCATTGTAGTCTGAGAGGGCCGATTACTGCAGTAATTACTGTACGGCAGTAATAAAGTGTGGTCATCGTGAAATAAATGAGGCGAACTATCACGACATCGGAGCAGACGCGTACTGGGGTTGTTGAATTGCGACATCCATCAGCGTCTTAGGAGGATAGGTTCGGGACAAAGCTGATGGATGGCCGGGGGTTTGTCGGAGAGAAGTTATTTCAAAGTACGATAACAGTTGGGATTTAGTATTTTACGGAAATGTAAAGGAGAGGATAAGATAACGTTGTTCATGATGCAAAATATCAGACAATAAGAAACACAATAGAGGGTAATTCAAATTCGAGCCTTACCATTAGGTTCTCCTAAACTACAGAAGATACGTCGAAGCCTAAGTTGGGCCAGCGTTCGTAATTTTGTGCTTAACAAAATAATGTTTTGAAACAAACTGAAAATCAGTTTTTATATTTTTCTAGCGTTGTTTGAAAAGATAACTCGAAATCTGAAACACATTTTTATCGAGACTTTATTTCAGCTACACATTTTCATGTTCAGATTTAATATCCAACGTTTCGTCTTCTGACTCTCATCATCTTTTTTTTTTCTATTACCAGCGCCATATTGTTTCTTATGCAGAAGAATAGTACTTATCATTCCGATTTCATTCAACACTTCGACACGAAACACGTGTTGAGTGTTAAAATAACGGTTACGTGTTGGAAAAAACTCCTTCAATATTCATTAGTTGTCAGAACTCATTTAACATCATAAGTTTGCACAGATTGTTCAGTCGAAATGTGCTCATTCTCAATTGAAGAAAAACGAGTTATGTTGAAACTTTATTATAAATTTGATAGGAATTGTATGAAAACAGAACAAATTCATTTTGGATTATATCTGGAAATACAACAGCCGGATAGAACATTATTCGGAATTTTAGACAAACACTTGGCCGAGTGCGGTACGTTTCAAAAACCACGAATGAAGTATGGAAATAGAATGGAAGTAAATACTAGAAATAACTAATTAGCCGATGTTGAATAATTGTTCTTTCCATATTCGAAGTAGTATAATAATTTTTGATACATTTTTACATAAATACAGATCCTTCCAAATTAACGCATGAATTATCGGCAGAAATCGATGTGACACAGGCGAGAGAAGAATGGAATTTTGTATCTGGCTCTCGAATAGAGTAGATCCTACAAACTTATTGAAAAACATTATTTGGATCGACGAAAGTACTTTTACGAACTCTGGTGTTTTTACTGGGAATAATGAGCACATTTGAAGAGAAAATAATCCATGAATCTCCAGAAAAGTCAGACCAAATGTTCGGTTTCGTTTGAATGTGTGGGCTGGAATTTGTAACGATAGAGTACTTGGACATCATTTCTTCTCTCATACTTTGAACGGGGAAACCTTTCTTCGGTTCTTAAAAAATGAATTTGAAAAATATATGGATACGTTTCCCCTTGGTAATTATAACAACTGCTGGTTTCAGCATGACGGGGCTCCTGCGCATAATTAAAGAGCAGTTTGCGAATATTTACACCAAAGATTTTCTAATAGGTGGTTAGGAAATTCTGGACCAGTAAGGTGGCCGGCAAGTTCACCTGAACTTACAGTTTTGGAAAATTTCATGTGGGACACACACACACACACACACACACCTCACAATTTGTGAGGTTTTCGTACCACTACTATCAAATTTATAAAAAAGTTTAAACAAATCCCGTTTTCCTCTATTTGACTGAAGTATTTGGGCAAACTTATGATGTTTGATGAGATCTGACAACTAATGTTCATCAAACAAAATTTTTCGATGTAGTCATAACCATCTCAGATGAAGTTTTTTTTTAATAGCTATGGTTTCAGAAGAACTAATCGTAACAAATTATACATCAATGAAATCAGAATGATAAGCACTATTTTTCTCTATAAAAAAACAATATGACGCCCATAATAGAAAACAATTGATGATGATTGCCAGAAGACGAAACGTGGGATAGTAAATCTGTCGAAATGAAAACAAAAACGGTTAGCTGAAAAAAGGATTCAAGAGAATGAGTTTATGATTTTGAGATATGTTGTCAAATACCGCTAGAAAAAAATAATAACGCAGATTTCAAAACAGTTCCAAAACAAAATTTTGTTAAGCACGAAAAATGGAAACTTTGCTCTAATTCAAGCTTAGGCGTATCTCCTGTAGTTTAGGAAATCCCAATTGTGGGGGTCGAGTTTGAATTACCCTGAATAGGTTTCGTATATATATATTTCTGATTTCTGCGAAGCAGCACTTGAACTATTTGAAATGCACTTCTATTCAGACGATTCGGTTTTATATTTTTCAGGTGAATTCGAAAATTTGTTGGCACAATAGCATTCTTCGAACAACGATATAAAAACGTGGTGAATATTTCTAGAAATCATTGTTTAAACATAAATATCAGCAAATCATTCAAAGGCAGACAGTGGGCCATAGATAGTATCAAAATAGGGATTGACTATCACGAGATTTGATGTAGCAATGAAAATTAATTTTTGTGACTTGATATTGATTACAAATTACGCTCTCAATCGAAAGAAAACTTACTAATACGTAAACCTTACGGATTATTGAGAAAACTATATTGGAACAGATATTTTCTCAGTCGAAACATGACAGTTATGCTACGCGATGTTTCAATTCCATCCACATTCAAGTACCTATGATGCAGTGTTTGGAACCTTTGGCGTGGTAATGAATATTACTAGAGTTTGGTCCTAACACCAAACCGTTATTTTTAACATCTCCCCACGTATTTAAAGTGATTGAAATATGTGTGATCACTTGGTGATTGAAACACGTGTCGAGGTGTTAAAAATAACCTTTTCGTGTTGGGACTAAACTCCAGTAATATTCACATTCTAGTACTGCGATATCGTCTATGACCTTGTCTCGACCAAATCACGTCATCAAGAATACAGTAAGTTCAGAATGCAAGTACAAGATTCATTATTGGTATAAAAATTCAGAGATCATGTATTTTCTTTCATACATCAGATTGAGTTGTTCAAAATGTTCAGCAGAAGATAATTGCAACTGGCTAACTTCGTTCCAAACCTCAGAATGAGACAATAACTTCAATATCTTCTGAAGAAGTTAACAAACAAACAAGGAAGAGTTGCAAACTCAATTATTCAGAATCTTTGGAAATTTACAAACATAAACATTGCGGGAGCAACCTGTTGAATGATCAAATCGATTTAATTTACTCTCAGGTTTTTAATTTGGCACACCCGCATTGTGAACTGTAACTTCAGGTACTCAATCAAGTACCTGAATGGTATATATTGGCGAATGCAATGAATCATTGTTAGTTTATTGTATTAGTTTGAGAATGTCCATATAGGACGAAACTGCAGTAACGTTAGTTACAATTAAAAGTAGTAAAAAACATAAAAAATTTCATTTCTCTATTCATTATGATCTCCTACCACGTAGTTACGGCTACATCCATCAAACGTTATACACATAATAGAAGTCCAGGAATTCGAAATGAATATTCTATTCCACAGCATAAATCGAAACAGTTCGAGCGATCTTTCTATTAGCAGGCAGTTACTATCTAAACAATGTTTTTTTATTATCTTGTTTTCCACATGATTTTCACTAGTCGATTAAATTCCAGGTGGTACAAGTTAACTTAGAATTAATAATCTGATCGGACCATAGATCCCAGTAAAATTTTTAAAATATATGATGTTCCAATCAAAGTTTTTCCTCGAATCTTGCTTGAGAAAGATATTGTATAGTAAAGCATGTATGGCGGTTTTGTGAATCTTTCATAGTGAAGTATGTATCGGGCAGTTCCATTGAATTTTGATTGAATATGCAATGTGCAATTTTCACTGATATTAAAATACCCAGTACAACGTGACATATCTTCAATGGACTTATTTTTAATAATTGGAATTACATAAATTTGGATTACGTCGGAATTGTTTTTTGTTCAATTATAGGATTGTTTGTGAAAGTACGAAACAGTTGAGAAGTTATCCCAAAATTGAAGTCTTCAAAAATCAAAAATTATTCATTTTCCTTTTTCAGAACGGAATACCCTTGAATTCTTTTTGTATTCGATTTTCAAGACATGAACACTCAGTAGTGAATTTTGTATTATTATTTTTTCGACAAAATAGTTTTGGTTTTCTACTCCTTCATCTGCATACGAAAACTGAGAACTATTTTGCCTGGTTTACAGGTTTATTCGTATTGTTCTTTGGTTATAATCTCCAAACGTTCCAACTGCAACTGAGGCGGTCATCTTCAGTGGCGTGGTCGAAGAATTGTTCTTAACGTATCAGTTGATACTGTAGATTATGCCACAATTGCAGCTGAAACGTTTGGAAATTACAACTGCAGTAGGCCACGGCTAAGCCCGGAAAACGACCAAAACATCGACGCATTTCTACACTGTGAAAAACATCCAAAAGAAGAAAGAAAGCAATCATTCCCAAAATAAATCTTCACAAATAAGTCACTTTCAAATACAAACTGAAAAAAGATCCTCTCGAAATAACTGCTTGCATATGAACATTGAATTACACGAAAAAATAAATAATACTTTCACCACAAGTACTTTCATATGAATGATAAATTAAACAAAAAACACTTTTTTCTACTCAGTTTGACTCCAAATTTCTGTTATGGAATTGAGTCAGATATGATTCACAGGAACGCTGCACATCATAGTATATGGAAGAGATAAATTTGAATTTTTCTCAACTTAGAATCTTTCATTTGATATGCATGTCATAAAAGTTCATAATAAACATGGTTCAACATATTTCGTAGTCTGCCGTTTTATTTTTTGTATTCCTTTCTGCAAATCCTTTCATTTGACAATAATGTGATTGAGATGCCTGAAAAGTTATTCCACGATACATTGCGTTTGCCAGATTGTGGAAAACCCTTTCATTTGACACCAATATCATGAAGGTATTTGAAAAAATAGTCCGACATCTTCGGCAATCCGCCACATTGGATATAAAACATTTTTTCTCAGGTAGGCGTGCCTTGTCATGCAAACTGAATATTTGCTTCAGAATTCATTTGGGAAATTTGATCCGATCTAACATACAGAAACTGCAAGTTGAATAAAAATTTGCAAAAAAATAATTTTCCTGCCTATCAAATTACTCTGTGGCCCAAATCATCACATATACAAAGCACTCAACACATTATTGATGTTTCATGGAAATTCCCCTCAGGTCACCTCGTGTGTAATCATGTATGGATAATGGAGTAAACATCCAGAGGAACAGCTGCCATTACGGCTAATTAGGTGAATATTGTAAATTCCAGAAATTTAACTGGTGAATTTTGCATCCGTTTAGGGTCTACCATTTCATCCAACTGTTCTGGATGTTATTTAAGGTCTTATAAAAACAGGTGCAAAAATGGTGCTTTTTATGATGCTCCAATTTACAATTAATTTATATCTGATCTCTGGTAAGATCATTATAATTAATTGGGTATTTTTTGTAATGCTCAGTTTATACCTATATAAACTCTGATAAAGTCATTATTTTTCAATTAGATCCGAGGTCTCATGATTCAAATTGATATATTGAATAAGGCACTAAATGGGTAGAATTCAGTTGGTATGCACACCTGATGAAGTTATTTTGAAGCGAAATAAGTGTTGAAGTTTTGTAAACTATTTAGTGAAAATCTCACAATAAAAGTTTTACTTGAATACTCACTGATAGTCAAAAACTTCATCACGGCATTAGAAGAAACTTCAGTGCTTACTATAGTGAACCACCATACATTGTAGTGGTATAGTGTATTGGTATTTTAAACTGGTAACTTTTGATATTGTTCGTTCGTTTTCAAATACTTCCCAGGAAAAACCACTGGATGTTTTGTGTTGAAAACTAGCAAGTGGCCATACACCTACTGGATCAAATATGACGGAGAATCATATAATATTATATAATATGGAAAATATGACTGAAAATTTATCATCAGTTGAATAGTTGAAATGTTCATTTCACGAACATACGCTGCTACGGTCGGAGTCACGAATGAAGAGAACAAAATCCGGGCAGGTAGGTCGTGGTCGAATGTTATCTGAAGTACCTAATGAACGTTTCGTCTGCTACTGCGACAAAAAGTAGCAGACGAAACGAATGAATGAATGAATGAAAGTTTATTGACTACCTTACATTACATAATGTTTGTAGTAAGTCCAAATAATATCTAAAAAGAGTACAACACATAGAGAAACAAAATAAGATAAAATAAAATTTCAAAATATAGTACACTACTACTAGCTATTGTAAAATGTCGCAGTGGCGAGTGCATTCCATAGAAATACACTAGAGATGTCGAAAATGCTCCATGAAATCACTGACAGAATAAAAACAATTAGTTAGTAAAAATTCTTTTAAGCGCTTCTTGAATTTATTGTTTGATAGGATTTTGTATTCCTGCGGTAACAGGTTGTAAAGATTATAATTTAGAAAGTTTTTCTGTGATTTGGTTGAGCGAAAACGATCAGTACGAATATTGCCTGCAGCTCTGGTATAATGATTGTGAATATCGGATTGTTTGCGCAGACACATTCGATTTTTGTGGATCTCGAGCAGAACCGAGAAAATGAATAATGAAGGCAAAGGCAATATGCGTAATTGTGCAAAAAGGGGCTGGCAGTGATCACGAAAACTCACATTGGCAAGTATCCTGATTGCTTTTTTTGAAGTCGGAAAATATCTACAGCACTAGAGGCGTTCCCCCAGAGTACAATTCCATAAGTAATGACAAAGTGAAATAATGAAAAATATACATTTTTGAGTGTTGGAAAACTTGTAATTGACTTCAGTTGACGGAGCAAAAAAATTGAGCTGGCCAATTTACCTCGTAGGTCATCCGTATGATTTTGCCAAGATAATTTACTATCTATGTTTATGCCTAACAATTTCACACTGTTATCACTCGACATAGTGCTAGACAAACAAAAGGTGAGATTCTTTGTTTTTTCATCATTCAGTTTTAGTTTATTTAATGAAAACCACGTTTCAGCACTTGAGAGTGAAATTTTTACAGACTGTTGCAAATCCGGCAAGGTGTCACCTGAAAAGATGAGCGTAGTATCGTCAGCAAATAAAAATGACTTATAGGGATGTAAAAAATTAGGTAGATCATTGATGTAAATGATGCACAATAGAGGGCCGAGGACTGAGCCCTGGGGCACTCCATGTTTGATAGGTTTATAATTAGATGTACAGCTGTTATATGTGACAGCTTGTAAACGATTTGTTAAATATGAGGCATTGAGCGATAAAGCTACACCTCTTATTCCATAGAACTGCAGCTTATCCAGAAGAATAGAGTGAGAGATGCAATCAAACGCCTTAGATAGGTCGTAGAGTGTGATGGCGTTTATCTTGCCCTCCTCAAGGCCCTCGACCACATCACTCACCACCTTGAGAACAGCTTGCGACGTTGATCTTTCTCTTCTGAATCCGAATTGTGAGTGGGTAAAAAACCTGTTTTGTTTATTTTAAACGCTGTTTCAGGAGAGTCTCGATTATTTTACTGAAGATAGAGATGATAGTTATTGGTCGATAATTATTCGTATCCGAAAGGTTCCCTTTTTTATGAAGAGGTAAGATTTTTAATATTTTGAAAGCATCCGGGTAGATACCGGACAAGAAAATCAGATTTATGAGGGAGGTGATATGCTTTACAATTATATCAGCTACTTCCTTGATGACGAAGCTGTTCAGTTCGTAAGAATCCAAGCAACCTGAGTTATTTAGACTATTTATGGTAGTTAGGACTTCATGTTCTGTGACCGGAGATAGAAAGAATGAACTGTTTGGGGTAGAGAAATTACGATAGTTCAAGAGTTCCGTGTCCGACGTTGCAGGAATTGACTTTATTATGTTTGCGGCAATTTCAACAAAAAATTCATTGAAAGTCTCAGCAGACAAGGAGTCATCTTGGAGGTTGCTTGCATTTTTATTTTCATTTCTTTCGAAATTTACAATTTTCCATGACGCTTTACACTTATTCTTAGCTGACGAAATGAAATTGTCATAAGCTAATCTTTTGCTGTTTTTTAATTGTTTATTATGATCTTTCTTGAAACTCCTGAAGACAGCAATGTCGACAGGTTTTTTGCTGACCTCTGAAATAGCTTTGAGAGTGGAGAGTTTGTCTCTTTTTTTCCTCAAAGAATCATCAAACCAATTTTCTGGAGATTTCCTGACTTTTTCACGGCATTTTTTCAGAGGAAAAATATCAACGATCAGCTGTCTGAAGGTGTTTGTTATAAAATGAAATAAGTAGTTGACATCTCGATTAGCTTCAAAAATAGACCAGTCCATATTTAAGAGGGAATTTCTTAGCCTACATATGCCATTTTTTGAAAAAAACCTTTTAACTAAAGGTTTGTTTGGGAAAAGGTTTCTTTCCTATTTATAGCAATTACTTGTGCTCTGTGATCTGAAATACATGATTCCCAGACACCAGCCGTGAAAACATGGTTGTTCAAGTTGGTGAGAGGGTGATAAATGATTTAGAACGATATTTATATCACCCGTTATAACTACATCCAAACCCGACTCTGCCGCCACAGCAATGGCACCTTCAAAACTCTCCAAAAAATCCTCTACATTGCCTTTTGGTGATCTGTAAACTGTTAAAACGACTAGTTTAATATCAATCAGAACTATTGCATTTTGTTCTGCGTTGAATGCAGACAAGTCTAAGGTCAGATATCTTAGTCCCGATTTTGTATAAATTGCAGTGCCACCTCTACTTGAACGAGTCCTGCAATAATAAGCTGCCAGGAGGTAGCTATCTGAACTGATGATGTACAGATTATTTTCAGTCTGCCAGTGTTCAGACACGCAAACAATGTCGAAGGGCAATTCTGACAACATCAAATCAAACATTTCTATTTTATTCGACAAACACTGTGCGTTTATATGGAATACACTCACCTCAGTTTGGCTATTTAAAACGTCACATAAATCAACATCGTTTACAGTATTGGTAGGATTTATCGGACAGCCTCTGTTGAAGGTGCCTTCTGAAAATTTTCTCGTTTTCTTTTAAATTGGAAACGTCTTATTACCGATCCTGTAGGCCAAATTGCGGGATCCAAAACTTCGTCAAGGCGCTCCAGAGAAAATGACACTTTGTACGTAGAAGATAGGTCATTTCTATTCCATTCCACACAGGTGAACGGTACAGTAGGAACAGTCACAGCTAATAGACTCTTCACATCTTCAACTGTCATTTCAGATGCTATTTTCGAGTCATGTAAATGACCTTGTCTCGGAATCGTTTTAAAATTCTTCATCTCGTTACTGCCAAAAATAGGTTGAAATCTTTGTTTATGTTTATGTTTTTTGTCAGGAGAATTCCCATCAAAGGAACCACCTGTGTTCGAGTTGCTTTTTGCGGGAACTACTTTTTCCGATGTTTTCACCATTTGGCTGTATGAGGCATGGTTTTTGTTTTTACGAGGACTCTTTCCATTTTTAACATTGACAATAGTATTTTTTTCAGACGACGTTTGTTCGTTGACTGAGTTGCTGTTTGATCGAGGGACAAGTATATATGATGAATTGTTAATACTTGCTTGTTTTAACAATAAGATAAGATCTTCCTGTTCATTACACCTCTTTTCTAGATGAAAAGATAGCTTGCTTACATAGTTGAGTTCACTTGTTAGGTGGTCAAGGTTTGTTGAGAGCTTGACACACTTTGTACATTCCCAACAACGCCTAACAAATCGACGAAATAACAACCTTCGTCATCGCAGTCATCGCACATACTACTGATGAGGTCTGCCGCAATATGAGTAGTTTGGCACTTCAGGCTCATTTGGCTCACAAGGCCAGACTTTGTTTTCATTGATAATGGTTCACCTATTAAACCTACTGTGAACAATATTTCCATATTTTTTCACGTTATTGAATTGAACTGAGAAGTTGGCAATAATGATACATTACTATAACCGGTAAGTGATGTACATTTCTAAATAAATTCATGTATTATTCTCTGCATATGAATCATTCCAGAAAGATTCGCCTAATCTGAAAAAAAATATTTTTTAATTTTTTTTTCAAATCATTGAAATTAAATAACTGAAAAACTCAGGAGAAAGCATGCAAATAAATAAGTGTTATGTTTTTTAAGTAGAATACTTGTATTTATAAGGAAATAATTTTTTTTAAATGCTCAAAAAAAAATTTTCATAATCAATTGATCAATTATTCATCATCTTCATTTTCATCACGGACGAGTCTCTGTGATCAGCTATGATGGCGACATGGCAACAGAATTCAGAGTGGGGACGGAGTGAGAGAGTAATTGATAGAGAAAAAGTGAAAGAGGAATAGAAACTCAGAGAGAGAAATACAGCGGCACCCATCAAACTTTATCAACGAATTTTTGTTATTTCGGCTGACGGAAATCGTCAGATTATATATTTTTCGTTATTCTTGAATTATTTCCTTCAAATTAAATAAAAAAAATTAGCTACGCTCGAGAATGTCAAAATGAAGTTATTTTTTTACAACTTTGCTGTCCTCCCCTTTCTTTACGTCACTCTCACATTGTCAGATTACTGGAATATACACTTTTCAGCATGTAATTAACTCACCTCACCTTAATCTGATGCGTTCGAAAATTTCTGATGATAAATTTTTTGTAATAATCTGATCCTTTATCCTTCACGGGCGGCCTTATATATGGGGCTCATATTTGGTGGAGGTACTTAACCGGGTACAAGGTATCCCCCTGTATATTAATCTGCCGCGCTTTAGTAAATCCCGAAATCCCCGCTTTGGCTGTAACTAGCTGTTTGGCTATAACTAGCTGTTTGTTTATTTCGAACATAGAAAGCCCCATTCATTTCCCTCTTATAACATAACATAAAAGTTGACAATGGAGAAACGAAATTTCATTTTCATTTAATAAACGGGAATGAACCGTACACATGCATGGCGGGCAAACAGAATACGACAGATGACATGAAAACTCGTGTCATAACATTCAATCCGGAATCGGCATAACATATTTCATGAAGCACCATACGATGAAATTTTAACGACAAAATGAAATAGCATCAATACGAAATGCGACAGGGTGATGAATAATTCAGATGGAAACATGAAAATTTCATAGCCCTTTATTGAATAGAAATTGGGGAAAGTGTGTTCATAAAAGTTGAATGAATACAATACGGAAATGAGAAAAATTATTCATGGAGTGATCATGTCTTTTTGATGAAAACTTTATTTTACAAGATATTTCAATTCGGAAAACGTACTCATGATGGTAAAAACATCTTGCAATTCATGTGAAATATTCGTATCTCATTTCGTTCTGCATTGATTCATTCAACTGATTATTGTCATTTACGGTTTTTGACGATGAGCTGGTGGTCTGAAGCAATTAGACATTTTGCGTATTTCAAATAAAAGTGAGGCTTTTATCAAACTGAAGAAAAGATTCTCGTCATTCTCCTCTTCAACAACGATGTTCAGATATTCCTTCTGCGGTAGTTTTCTTCTACTATTGAAATTGTGAAATGGAACTTTTTTGCCATTTTGTGAATAACTTGTTTTCTTTTCTTTTGCAGGAGGATTGTTACCCGTTTATGAAGTACGTCTTTTGAAATACAGGAAAATTTAATGTTCAAAATCTATTCATGTTTGAGAGCAAATTGAATAAATCTCCAATGAATGAATCGGTGAGATAAGAAAAGAATCGTGAGCCATTCCACAATATTCCACAATTCTATTCATAATATTTCATGCTGCTGAAATTTTCGTCAAACATGATTATTATATTATCGAATGCATATACAGCCCTAGAAAATCAAAATATCCTCATTAATTAATGATTGAACTGTTCATAATGACTCTGTTGGTTTTGTCATACTTTTTGACATACCGACTAAAACATCATTGGCAGAGAAGATATACTTCATTAATGAAATAATACACATTCTGCTATATACATACATATAATATATACAATAGATTTCTTTAAGAATATTCAATTACATTTTCTGACGATGATACGTCAAGAACATGTTGAAGATTGGCTACTTGATGTAGTAGCAGTCGGCTTAGAGTGAATGCTTCATGTGTCAACGTTTCTGAAGTTTTGTTGAGTTTCGAGTGCTTAGTCTTTCCAATATTCAATTCCATAAGATTCAGGTGTAGCCAAAAGTTTGATAATCTTTTCACTATAATCTACCTTCACAGAATAACACTATGTCATCTACGAATAATATAATTTGTCAGTTATTGCATGCTGCTGTAATAACATTCATTTATTTCAAGAACAATGTGGACCCTAATAGGATTTCTTGCGGTACTTTAGTTTTGACTTTTTTGGTAGAGCTGAGAGTTTCTCCGAAGCGCACTCATTGACCTCTATTTTTATAAACATCTTTAAAATAATGACTTCCCCTCTCTCATAATGACTACCTGCTTCAATTTTCTTGACAGTTCCGAAAACTGAATTGGTAAGGGATATTGAATTATGTTTTCATCTATCAAATCTTCAGTAGATTTTTTGAACATTCTTCAAATACTTCACATGAATTATGTATAAGTGATATTGGATGGTGGTTGATCAGTTCATCTTTTTCACGGATTCTTGAACAGGGATGAATGTGCTAGACCTGAGTTGACCTGTTGATTTTGAAATTTAATTTACAGGCCGGTCCTGAATTAGCTGATAAATTGATTTTGTACGTGTTTTTGATTGCAAATGAAAAATGTTCACTACTGTATTTGAAAATACATTTTTTAAATAAAATCATGCAACTGCCTCATTGAACTCCTAGAAGCTGTAGCTACACTTATGAAAAATTAGAATGAATATTTTATGTTATATTTTGTAATGAATCTTTTCTAAATTTTTTGTAAACTGTTTCGAAATGCGCCTATCTGGGGCCCGAATAATTGACATATTGATATTGCGAGTTTTTGTTAGAATTATCGTACCTATGTTATTACCATCATTGTTTATAATCCAAAGTGAATCGTTACATTGTTAACAAATATATTATCGATTTTGAAGTACATAAAATGTTGTATCGATGACATATGTAAGTATCAAAGGCCTTTAATAACAATACATTTTCTGAGCTGAGGCCGATTGACCTAGGTTTACCGCAGGGATCAGTTTTGGGCCCGCTTCTGTTCGTTATTTACATCAATGATTTTTACAGCTATATGAAGCCATGTCACAGTGTACTATTTGCTGATGATACATCCTTGATGTATCTTCTAGGAATTATTCAGCTCATGTTGATAAGTCTATGGAAATACAAGAAAAAGCGGAGCACTGGTTCAGTGTCAACAAACTCATGATGAATAAGGAAAAATCACAAAACATGATTGTTCCTATGGCTCTGCCATTACCTGAATTCCAGTGTGTCAAATTATTGGGTTTTACTCTGGACAATAGGCAAAATTGGTCGAGCCAAATTTCAAGTTTGAAAAGTAAGCAATCGAGTGCCTTATTTTTACTCAGACAGCTGAAATCAATAACAAATTTCACTAGGTTGAAAATAGTATTTTGCTCACTCATACAGTCTCACATTTATTACGGTATTCTACTTTGGGGAAATTCTAGTTATGCCCAATGCATTTTTATATTACAGAAAAAAGCTCTGAGAATTCTCGCTGGAATCGGTTTTAGGGATTCTTGCCGTGAATCATTCATCACTCATGAAACTATGTCGGTGCCTTCTTTGTATGTTTACTCAAGTCTATTAGATATTCATAAATGGGCCACCTTGTTTCCCAAGCAATTCAGTTCACACAGTCATGATACACGTAACAGCAATTTTATTAGACCTCAACGTTTCAGGCTGATGGAATCACAAAAAACTCCTATGATTTTGAATTGTATAATGCACTTCCTACCAATATTAAAAATATGAATATGTTTTGTTTTGAAAAACTTTAAAAATAAAACTGTTTTTATTCCACTTCAGAATATTCAGAACACTTGCGTAGACACACTTTTAACGCAAGGAAGATGCTCGCCGAACCTCCACACTTAATTTGTTAATATGTTATAATGTACCCTGTACATTTTATTTTATAGAAAACTTTCTACCTTGCATCTATTTGTTTTTCTGACTTGTCATAACTGTATTCTATACATAACATGATCAAATAAGTATATCTCTCATATCAACGACAGAAATGTTTGCTTCTGAATATCGTGAACACGAAAAGAAGCTGAAAGTTGAATATATGAAATCAAAATTATATTCATCTATTATTACTGGTACCTTCTCTGAAAAGTAAATACATCGTAAACTTGATTCCAGATGAAATATCATATGAAACAATATGCTAGGGATGAATTATATTTTTCTAGATCTTGTACTTTCAGGAGAACTCATAGATGAAAATCTCTATATTATATATAATACAGTCAATATTTTTGACCTGAAGAAAATATCCAAAATAGATCATTTTTCATTTGTAGCGTGAAAGTGTTGAAAGAAGTGGGATAGTGAAATAAATTCTCGTAAACTTATCCGTGGTCAATCATTACCTCAAAGATTTATTAGGAGAGAAATAGAGAAATAACATTCGGAATTTCATTAGAAGGGATGGGTTTCAATGTAGTGAATCAGTACAATTTATGTTTGAATTTTCAATTTGACCATTATCCAATCAATATAGGTATGTTTGTCATGAAGGAAAAACATTATTATCATTTTTATCATTCAAAAAATCATTCCGTCATCTGG
Organism: Leptinotarsa decemlineata; assembly: GCF_025532065.1. Taxonomy (NCBI): domain Eukaryota; kingdom Metazoa; phylum Arthropoda; class Insecta; order Coleoptera; family Chrysomelidae; genus Leptinotarsa; species Leptinotarsa decemlineata. Next base: position 7,256,653 of record NW_027412533.1, on the reverse strand, counting down.
CTCGATGATCATCTGTCTCTGGCGGAAAACTGTGACCTCGCAACCCCTCAATATCGAAATCCATCGCCTACTTTGTTACCCTTTATCGCAGTCTGTTACACCGATGAACTCGAACAGAATATTTGCAAAGAAACATTTTCGATAAGTTCCACTCGAAATATATGGAGCGTGTGAAGGACTTTTGAGCAAGGGAAATGTTTTGTAGGAACGTCACAAACTTCTTGTGATGCAGGCTGATGTGGGTTATTTCGTAATGGTTTGAAAGGTTTTCGATATTTGGAAGGTCCTTTGTCGAAAATTGACTATTACTGTGTCTACAATGGGGTTGAAAAATGACCGAAATTTATTGGGGCGTAATCGAATTTTTCCGGTTTTGACTCGTATGAACGCTGCAAATTCAAGAATTGTTGAAATCAAAAATAGTTTATCATTTGCTGAGTTATTGACTTGTTTAAGGACGTGGATGAATTCCATATAAATTTTGAATGAGGAATTGATTCCAGTGTTTTTGATATAGTTATCAGATAATTTCAGTAGAAGGTTCGTCTCTGAAGAGCTTCTTTTAATGACAAAACATAAGCAAAAGCGGTGCCTGTGCGAAAGTAGCGATTCACAACATTGGATTTGAATCCCTGGAGACTGAATCCATTTGTTTTCAGGGAGATTAATTCCACATAAACGCAGTCTAGAGTTCTAGAACAGTGGAGTTCAGTTGAAATTCATGTGATAGTCATTCCAGTATCACAGAGGCTGAGTTCGATTACATATCGATATTTATCTACCAAATTTTCTCAGAGTTTTCATTACTAACCATAAGCTCATATGAATTACGTTTCAAGACTTCATTTTTCTAAAAAAAGACCGAAGTCTACGCCCGTTTTACTAACCATTTCAACATAATCACGTGGTGACTGAAAACTTTTTTATGTCTTGACAATTCATATCTATCTCTCAGTTCACATTATTACCCTCTGTACTCAAATGAACAAAGATATTAACGTTAACGGTTTCTAAAGTTTTTTGAGTAGCTCACGTAAATAAATCAAGATGAACACCTTTCAGGTGACAATCATGAACACTTGATATTTATGAGACATCAAAATAATTGTTTTTTTTGTACTTTTTGAAATTATTTTCCGCCTTCAAATATCCACTCTGTAACGACCCACACAGCACCAGATATTCATGGAATATTCCCTCTATATCATAAAACCAACATATATATTCCAAATACCCATAGAATATTCTTGGAATATATACATGCCTTTAAAATATTCAGAGAATATGCTTGAATGAATATGGCAGGATAATTCCCGAAATAATGTGCATAGAATGTATATAAATGGATTATTCTCCCGTGAATATTCTAAGAATATTGTTGATGGAATTTACAATATGGTATATTTTTAGAATATATCCCCAGGGTATATTTTGAAATATTCTATATGGTGTATTACTGGAATTTTGAATTATCTTATTATAATGTATTCAAATAATTCGATATTATACAAAACAAAAATTTTTGAAAATTTTAATCGAATGCATAACCTAATGTATATAACACTTTTAGTGTTAACCATTTTTTTGAACTCATCACGAAGATTCTGATGAATTGCTCCAACTATTGGAAACAAGAAAAAAATTCGAATGGTCCAATGACTGAATCAATTGCATTAATAAATCGGTTTATTCTCATCCTATTTTTCTTTTTGTATTTGAACTTATTCAATTACAAAGCGACAAATCCTGGCAACGAAGAGAAGGGGAAGTGAAGTATTGGAGTAAACGTTTCTCATTGGTCAATTGAAGTGTAGCGCGCGACAGTCGAAGCTCTGTGAAGCTGCCCCTTAACGCTTGACAGCTTTGACAGTTCAACATGGCGGTTGGCATTGGTGTTATAATCAAAGAGTCATTTTCTCATGTTTAGTGTACTATTTATAGTTTGAGGCTCTCCAATTTGCAGTACAGCGAATAGTTTGCTTTTGCAACCTCAACCTTCAATACCCCATTATAGGTCCGAGAAGAGTTGGTGTGTGAAATTTGTTGGTTTGACTAAGTACATGTTTAAACGAGAGTGATTTCAGTTGTGTATCTTCAGTAGAGAAAAGTAAGTGAATGACACATTCTTTTTTATCATTTGTTTTAAAACATTTTATCATTCTTTTTCAAGATAGTATCAATATGCCCAAATGAAAAAGGAGTGGTACCTGGCCAAGAAACTGAAAACGTAATGAGTACTTTTCAACAACGGGAATGCAAGTTGCTCTCCAGGTCATAAAAATTTGTAAATGTTCATGAGGAACCTATGAGAAAAATATATATTTGATTTTTATTCCAATTTTGTCTCATGACAGCGTCTCAATTCCACAGACCTTGCAATACCTTAGGGAATTACTAGAGAAAAATAATTTCAATAATAACGAAATCGATGAATTCGTTTCTCTTACTAATTTGTGTATGAAACAAAATCGGTTCCAGGTAGAAGGTTGCTTTTATGAACAAAAGGAAGGAACGGCCATGGGAAACCCCTTGTCCCCCTACCTGGCAGACCTGTTCATGAGCAGATTCGAAATGGAAACCAAAGAGAAGTCGAAGTATTTTCCTAGGATTTGGCTATGGTATGTGGATGATATTTCCGCGGTATTCGATACCAAAAAATCGAATATTGACGACTTTGTTTTCATTTTAAATAATAGATGTCCATCAATAAAATTCTATGAGTTAGAAAATAAGGGACAACTACCATTTCTTGACGTTTTGGTAATGAGGAGCCAATATGCAGGGTTAGAATAGAATATTTAGAAAAGAAAAAAGCACGTACAGGTAGGTATATTCCTAACAGTTATCATCACTGTGGACAGCACAAACGTGCTGGGTTGAATTTTTTAGTGCATCGTCTTTTGACTTTCCTTCTAACACATGATAGGTTCACAAAAGAAAGACGTTCAATACAGGAAATAGCAGCCACTAATGGTTTCTCGAGGGGTATTGCAGATGACATGATAAGGAAAAAGAAGTTCAGGTTAAGAATGAACGAAATCTCGACTTTCAGAAAGGTCAGAAACCAAGATAAATACATCTCAGTTCCATACCACCAATATACGAGGAACTTTGGAAAGATTTTCAAAGAATTAGGTATGGAAGTGATTTTAAAAACAAGTCATACACTACAGAGCCTTTTGGGAAGTCCAAAAGACAAAGTCGAGAATTCGGAAAAGTCTGGAATTTACGAAATTGAAAGTAAGGACTGCGATGCAAAATATTATGGACAGACAAAAAGATCTATCAAAGTAAGATATAAGGAACACATAGCATACTCAAAATGAGGAATACCTGAAAAATCAGCAGTCGCCCATCATATTTTGCAACAAAACCATTCCATAGACTTCAGTTCATTAAGATTAGTTGGACAAGTTAACAACAACAGGCAACTAGATGCCTATGAGAGTGTAGAAATAAGTAAACGCAATGATATTATGATTAACAATGACGGACCTATACCAGAGAGCATTCTATATAGCTTTTTAAAATGAAATAAAATAATGTTGTTGGTTTTACTGATTACTACATAAGGACACATTGCAAAAATAAATTTGGATAGGCAATATTGTGAAATTAATTTTTATATAGCTGAAAATTGTTTTATATAAACATATATTTTGTAAAATAATAGATAAGTCAAAATTTTAAAATTAATTTAGGTTGGTATACCTGTATGGTTGGTACCCCTAGATGGTTTACCTGTATGAGTTACCTTTATAGCATAAGTAGGATTAGCTCGCACTAGTTCTTAGTTTTAATCTTCCTCTTTGAAGATGATCACTTGGTGATCGAAACACGTGTCGAGGTATTGAAAATAACGATTTGGTGTTGGGAAAAAACTCCAGTAATATTCATTACTACATCAAAGGTTCCAAACAGTGCATCATAAGTATACCATACCATGTTTGTAAAAATGTATAGTTCTACATAAATCGAATTATCTTTTTTTTTCATTTATGACAACTAGTGAACACAGATTTGTGAATCAGTAGTTCACATACCGTAATACACAATGCATATTTCTTCACAATAAGAATGTTTTCAACTTTGGTATTTATTTGGTATTGTTTCAATTCGTATTTTTCCTATAAATCTTCTTCCTTTTCTCCAATCGAGGATTTTGCCAACTTAGTGAGCCAATAAATTCGTTTTATGGAGCTTGTAGAGGATTTTTTTAAAGAAAAACAGGTATCTTATGAGATACCAGAGGCTACGTGCCAGAAAAGCGTCGTAAATCCCGACACTTTTGACAAATAATATTGCTTTTGGTGGGTGAGTGCGTTACAAGTCAACGCCTGAAGTCAGACTGTGAATTATAACTGCCACTTTTCACGAATTGAGTGAAACAAGGAAACAAAAAACATTCCAGAGTGAAATATAATTCATCGAAAGTTGAGGCCGATAATTTTCACAACTTACACGAGAAAAACTTTCTTTGACAACTGCCATTTTACATTCGTGTTCATAGTGTGTTCCGAAAGGAAAATTTTCATTTTGAAAACGTTTTAATTTTTAGGAGTGGAATTTGAAATTTATCATTTTATTCATTTGAGCAGATTCTCTGTTAATGATATTGATTTAATTTTCAGTTCGAACCAGATTTATATTCCCGAAGAGTAAATGAAACTCCTTCATTGAAATTAGGTTTCTAAATACAAATGAACTATTGTATAATTTTGAGTGAAGAACAGATTCTGTGTGAAAATCATCAGTGGAAGACTACGCTGTATCATACATAGTATAACCATACTGTACAGTATACTGTACAATAAAGCGCATAGTATTTTGTACTGTGAAGTAATTTGTACAGTGTAACTATTTAGTACAGTATAACTATATAAACATCTTCTGCCGAAACGCGTCTCGACAAGACTTGGAGCACATAGCAATTTATATATCCTGTTATATTGGGTTTCAGTCTATCAATGGCTAGTTTTGGACATTCGATGAGTATGTGTTTGACGCTAAGTATCTTATTACATATTTTTTTCATCAGACGACATCAACAGCTCGGTTTAGTAGCTGCTACTTCTCAGCTGGGAACGTCAATTCTTAGTTATATTTTTTGAAAGAGGTGACTTTGTTTTATAAAATTCACAATAATTTTGATTCAGGTCATCATTCAGTAAGCATTCTCATAGTGTCTTAGGCATATTCAGCGTTTGTCGTAGTTGTGTGTGAACTTGATATTCGTTCAAGGTGTGATAGACCGTTTCTATTGTATTGCAAACGTTGCACACTTCTGGTCTAGCGCCCTGTAATAGATATGATGAAGTGAGACGGGTATGTTTCATTTCCAAGCGGGTTAGAATCACTTGTTCAGCTCGTTTTGTCTACTTTGATTTTGACATTATTACTATCCCATTCTAATTGTCGTTTATGTTTAATTTAGATGTCCACTATTGTTTCGAGATCATTCGATCGAATCGATATATCATTGATTTCGGTTGTACTTGCTGCTTGACGGGCTTGTATTATCAGCTATTTCATTTTCCAGGGATTCCGAAATTCCGAATTGAATTATTTATTTTTCCGTTTTCTGTTATCCAGTTGGTCAATACGGTTATGTGTTGAATGAGTGGATATTCCGAGAAAATATCCTCCATAGCCTGGAGAGAGCTCAATGAGTCTGTGCATATTATGATAGTATTTTGTTCTACTGATTTGGAATACCTCGAAGCTTGCCAAATGTCATATAATTCAGCAGTGAAAATGTTAAATAACTTTAGAAGCGAGCAAAAGTGGCTACCTTCTGGCGTATAAAATGCACTCCTCACTTCATCATCAGCCAATAAAAGTAACTCCTTCGTTGAGTAAAATAGGAGAACGAGTTATATTGAAAAGACTAGTGGACTAAATCAACGAACTAGGAATTTTGTCAGACGAACAGATCGGTTTCAGATCAACAGAGTCACAAGTCCTGAGGATAGTAGACTTTGCCACTGAAGATTTCAACCTGGGCAAAGGATACCACAGCGATATTCCTAGACATCTTCAAGGAATTCTACAGAGTTTGGCACGACGAACTACTACCCTAAATGAATACTTTTGGCTACTCCAAACAAATGGTAAGACTAATCGAATCTTTTCTAACAAATCGACGATGCCGGTGCAGATTAGGACACGAACTCTACCATGCAACTTCTGAAAGCAGGGGTCCCACAAGATGAAGTTTAGCCTAGACTTCTCCTCAGTATATACAACAGACTTGCCCCAGCCTGAGGACAACTTCAACAAGTTGGCATTCTATGCAGACGACACATCTCTACTGGCAAGATCCACTAGACATGCGCAAGTCATAAGATATAACAGCGAGCGGACAGATTAGAGGAAAGGGACAATCTGTAGAAAATCTGTATGAACCCTGACAAAAGTTAGGCGATACTGTCACCCGGAGGCTGGTACACCCGGAAGGAAACGTCATTTTCAATGGACAACAGATTCCGTGGACCAACAAAGCAAGTTACCTGGGAGTTACTCTCGACGGGGACTAACGTTCAGGTCCCACGTACGGCAGAGGATAGGGCTGGCGAGATCCACCAGGCAGAATCTCAATCTCATTATTGGGCGCAGGAGTAATGAATGTCTCCAAATGAAACGGCTTCTAATCAAGACCGTTGTGCTTCTACCCAACATCATGTTTGCCTCAACTGCCTGGGGCTAGTGCTCAGCGACATACAGACGCAATATGGAAACGTTCATGAACGTTTGCTAACGAGCTGCAGTGAATGCTCCAAGATATACGCCAAACAGATACATCTACCGGGACCTGTACCTCAACATTCACTTTGTAGACGCATACATGAGAGAACGTGTTCGAAACGAATACACGCCAGTCCAGCGCTGCGTGACCTACATGAAGCACTTGACAGGGAAGACCCTGGATTTCGTGAACAGGATAAACGCATGAGACTCACGAAGCAGAACCAACAACCATCTCCGAGAGTCGCTGTCAGACGGCTCCAGTGAGTATAAAAACTTCATGAACGGGTTACTAATATATAATTTCTTACAAATACATACTTAGTTCGCGAACAATCGACACTTGTCTCCGGTTAGATTTAGGGAATCCCCATGCAAACATTACATGCAGTAAAATCACGACAAATCAAAATCAACAAAGAATAAGGCTAGAAGCACCTAAAAGCTAACTTTCGATCCCAGGAGGTCAGATGTCAATCTTGCTGAAGTTCCCATCAGCAGGTTGAGGTCTACTCAGGAATGAGTGGGGTGAATGTACAGGATTCTAGCGTTTGCAAACAGTAATCATAACTTTATTACAATCGTTTTCATTATGTTTTGTGATTTCTAACCGTATTGAAGGTTGTTTCGGTTTTCAACATGCAATTTTGCAGTGGGTTTTGTGAAGAACGCTGGGCAGTTCCGTAGTCAAGTTGTCTCGTAATAGTATCCGGATTGTACCTTTATATGATGAAAGTGCCCATATATTGTTGGTGTACCTGAGATCTGTTTGTTACTTCTGAATTTGAGAGGGAAGTGTGCTGCCTCATAGCAAATAGATTCCAATGGACTTGTACGAAGTGTTCCTGTAGCTAGTCTCAACCCTGTACAGTGTAGAGAATTGAATGAATTGAATGCGATAGGTTTTTGTTGAAGAAAATTTGAAGTCAGAAGCTGATGTTTTCATGATGATAACAATGATTGCATGTTGTAGGATTCCTTAAATCACGATGATGGATTCGTTTGCGGAATATATCATAAGAGCATTAACGTAGAGGTATTTTTCTACCGGTGCGGAGACACTATTAAAAATAAGGTTACACTGAGTGGGGATCCTTGTGGTACTCCATTTTCCATAATGGAAGAGTTAGAAAGCGTGTCATCAATGCAAACTCTAATCGATCTATTTCTGAGAAAGCTTTCTATAAATAGAAGTAGTTTTCCTTTCAATCCCCAGTCGACAAGTTTCTTTTTTATCATATATCTCCATGTATTATGATAGTCAAGTCAAAGAATACTGCTATATCATGCTCTCGGCTTGCAGAAGAGTTCAGTATTGCATCTTCAAGGATCACCATTTCATCGATAGTTGATTTAGCTTTCCTGAATCCCATTTGGTATTTGGACCTCTTTTTTCAGCACCCAAATAAGTCGATAGTTCACCATCCTCTTCAGCAATTCACTTAAGCAACAAGTGAGCGCAATAGGGCGGTAACTGGAAGGTAGCTGTTACTTATATGGCACATTTTTTTCTTGTCTACACGCAATAAGATATTCAATAGTAATTTTGGTGTGAAAACCAAGATGATTCTCAGTGATGGCAATAGAATGGCTTCTTATTTTGGTCACAATTTGGCAGGGAAAAACGAATGGTTTCATTTCGGCTAGTTTTTGATGATGGTTGTAGCCACAAGTCATTACAGGCACTGATCACTTTGTAATCAATCACTTATAAAGTTTAAAGAAATGCAAAATCACTCATTTCCCAGGGTGGAAATGGAAAACGGGTATCTATTCATTTCAGAAGCAAGCTCACACTTTTCATCAGAACTAATACTGAGTTTCATGAATGTTTTCTATACTAATCCTCCCTTGAGCACTTATTCAGATCGATAATAATACATTTGAAGGTGGATATCGTTTCATTATTTCATTATATCCTATCTTAACTTTATGATCAATAACTTTTCAATTGATTGTAATCAATATATATATAAGACGTTATCTTTAATATATTCAGTTCATTTTTCAAAATGTTTTAATATTTGTTGTTTCATCCATTCTGTTGAAAAAACCCAAAATACTCGAATTTAGATATCAATCAAATGAATAACATCCATGATTATAATACAAGACAAAAAAACTACTAATTATAAATCATATCGCTCAAAATCTAGGGAGAAATTAATAATTCATTTGGTAGTTGAAATATATAATAATCTTCCAGAGAAACTGAAGAAAAACAAAATTCATCAGTATTGAGATAATTCATTTATTCATTATTTAAAATTTATCCCCGTTATAAACATTATTATGTTTGGGTGAATGACGATTATTTTTATATTTTTGTTTGTCGTCTCTTCGTCATGATGAAATTATCTGATTACGATCAAATTTTCAGATTATAACCAGATATGACCCAGTTGAATTCAATTGAATTAAAAGCTGCTGCTCTGGTTCGCTGAGTCAGTGAAACGAATTATTCCTTTTTATTTATTGTCATGTCGGCATTACGTATTGAGGAATCCAACTTTAAGAACCATAGGATCCAATATTATGAAAAATAATCCTCCTAAAGCCTAGAAACGTCTACAAAATCGCTTATCTTATTAAAAGAGTTGAGACACTCAATTTCTAGGAGCAGCACATCCATACTGAAGGGATATTGGCTACAGAGATGGCGCAAGCCCTTTTATATGAAAACTTTTAGAAAAATTCATTATGTTTATTTTTCCAACTATGAACGTATTTTAAAACTAGACAAGTGATAACAAATGATGATGATTTTTGTATATTGAGTCAGTGTTGCAATCCCTGTTCCGACTTATATACTGTCAAATATGGAAAATAGTCATGAAATAATTCAAATTCATTTAAACGAATACATGAATTGAAAGATGTTCCAACCTCAACTTCAATATTCTGAAACAAAAACACTCAGTATTCAGAATTCCGTCTTTTAATATTCCAAGTTCATATACATCAGAATTGATACGATCACAGGATATAGAAATATAAAACAATCTTCAAATACGCAAACTTTTCACATATTGCATACAGAGCATTTTACCTTAGTACAGTGACCGGATAAAAAGTTGCAATAAATATTGAGGTATGTCAAGATCATCAACAGACAGTATTGAGAAAATCGTTCAGTATCTTTTGATCTTCCGAAGAGGTTCCAGCAATGCAGCACATCTCCTTTTCTTCGATCTTGCTGGATGGCAGTATAACGTAAGTTTTCGGTGATTTATTGTATTTTTGATTAACATTCCAGTGCAAGGTTATTCCTGAAGTATTTTCCTCGATTCGTTACAATGAATGTTTATTTAAGTTTTTAAATGAGTTCTTTCATCATTTGGATAAATGATGAATGGGTGAAACAGCGAATGAAGTCCTCTCGTTAATAAGCCAAACGAGTACTGAGTTGCAACAATACCTTTAGAAACAGTCTCCTAAATATGATGGGGCCTGTTGTTGTTATTTTCTAATCAGAAAAAAACTTCCTGGGGCAAGTTTTGACTCTAACTGCATGAGTTAATATTCAAAATGGTCAAGTGTTTTATGTGAATAGATTAGAGTTACACCAGAAATGATTGTTCGTGGCGAACTCATGCGATTTCTCAAGTCAGGAAGTCAGAAATATTTCCCAGATGAGAATATAATGTCAAAACATCTGATTGTGGTGATATTCAATAAGGTAGGCCGCTGTTACTTTCAAATTATCTCCGGACGAAGTCCAAATTTCCTTATCTGTACGATAGGTACATTTTTGAGAAAAAGTGAAGTTTTACGATGAACATTTTTTAATGTAACTCTTATCATGAAAATCTCACATCTGATTCCTGTAAGTTGAAAAATATTGAAAAAATTAAAATTTCTGACCAATACGATACCTTGCATAACTCTTGGAACATTTTTTTCTGAACAGTAAAATCTGTTCAGGATATCCAACAAAAATAATTCTGTTATATTAGTACCTATTTAACACTTTTTTCAATACGCCATGATCAGATCAAATTTGTGTAGAGACTTTTAAGGTTCTAGCTTTCGATACAAAATATCTCAAATTTCAGCTAGTTCCCTGTCGTTTTGAATATGCATCAACGTCATGAATATTGTATTGCCCCGTTCGATACGGGGCAATTCATTATAATAATATTTTCTGACCCCTGTGATGATTTTTTGGTACTGAAATATTTATAAAAATATGTAATTGAAATATAGTTATTGCAATATATTACTGAAGATCTTCAATTGTATATATAAATAAAAAATGTTCTATATGAATTCTACCATCATTAGAAGATCAATAGATTTATCAATTTTTTGATGTTCCTGTTATCAGTGCGCTACCCGTTATCAGCTGATTTTGTAATACAATTCTGTCAGTCTTTATGAAATTTATTCTTCAAGCAAGTGTATCAGTGCATTATTTTCCATAAGAATGAAAATTAAATCATTAATTAATTGATTTGAAAATACTATGTGCTATGAAAATTGGCTGAATTCTAAACTACCACGGGAGTAGATTTCACATTTACTGACCCTTGAGACAGACCAAATATACGCGGACATGATGCACAGATAAATGCACACTTCAATGATTTATTATGAATATATAATTGACTTTCTGATGACTTCATAGTGTGATAGTGTTATTTTACTTTTTCTGCAGAAGACTGCCCACTTTCACTTTCCAAATCATCACTCTGAGATATATTTTATTTTTAATAAAAAAAAATATATCAGTAAAACAAAGGTTGAAACAACTGTATACACGATGGACACCTGAGCTCAGTGCGGCAAGAGAGATAGCGTAACGCCGAACCGGCGGAAAGATAATCGCACAGTCGCTTGTGCATGGAGACTCGTTGTCACGGCATGTGTTTTTATAAGTGCTACAAATTTCATGAAATTCCATGTACAAAGTTGAAATTTTGGAGTATTTCGAATTAGAATTCATCGAAGTTATTTTTATCAAATTTTCAATTTGACAACAATATACAGAGAATACAATTTTTTTAAAACAAAGTTTACTAAATTTCGAGTTGGACGTCGGAACTGTTTGAACTTGGAACAAAATTCCAATCGAATTTCAACAAAATTTCGAGTCGAAATGAAAAAAATTCTGATCCTTGACTCAAAGTTCGACAAAATTTTTGATTTGAGAGTTCAATGAATTCATTTCATATTCAAAGGCAAAAATTCACAATATTCTGAGACTGAAGTCAAAATTTGAAGATTTTCATTCAATTTCGACACTGCAAATTTTACTGAATTCTGACTCAAACTTAGTATTTCACTAAACTTCGACCCCAAACTAGAAACTGAGTGAATTCCATATTCAAGGAAATTTGTGGTCCTTCTAACCCTTCATAGTTCGACTTCCGTGTAAACAATACAAAATAGTAATAATGCATTTTCAATCAAAGATGATAGAGATTCAAAAATATTTTCAGCTTCAACTATTTTCCAAGACCCCTGAACCCTGACCTGTCTCGAGGTCCGGCGAGGTTCGCTTTCCGAATGGATTCTTTTATGATTGATAGACAGAGGTCTGTAAATCCTCCGTCGATATTGGACCCCGTCACGACGGAAATTTTCCGTGAAATGTTCGTCGTTCATGGTATTTTATGATTTCGCATATTATTCCTGTCTGAGGAAAACTATCCTATGAATCCGAAAGAAGCTCCATTCCGAACTTTTCGGCGATTCATATGTCTACGTCTGACCGGAATGGGCGGCATCAGGAGATGTTTGCCATTCAGGAAATAATTCAGAGTTTATCGTTCCTTTCGTTCTGGAGGAGAATGGGGTTATGTTTTGGTTTGGAATAAATAACTTTTTGTAATTTTTTCAACTCTCAAAAAGCTTCAAATGGGACATTCATTGATTAAATAGTGGAAAAAGGTATGCTTAGTGAATACAGTGCGAACGTAAATAGTCTTCCTTCCTCCTAACTTTGCTAATAACTCATCCTTCAGATATGTATTATATGTTATTATGTATCAACGACTCATTCGAACAAACGAAGAATTCAATATATTGTTTTGCTGACGACAGCACACTTGTGTCGTCTTTTCATTTGGATTCCAGGACTTCGAATGCAGGTGCACATCTTCACCGGCAGCAGGAGGTTGCATATCTTATCGAGGCCCTAGAAGTGACTGCGAATTGAGGTGAAAGTAACCAGGTTCAATTCGATGCTACAAAATGCTGAAATCGTTTTTCTCCAAAAAGATAAATGTCTCCTGACAGAATATAATAATGTCAGGACCGATAATTCCGCTTTCTGCTTCGATAAGTTTGTTGGTGGCAAAATGGACACCAATATGTTTTGGTGTCCTTCTCGAAAGCTTGGAACACTGTTCCATTTGATGCTCTATAAAGCTCATATCAGAACTTTTTTCGAGTATTGTTCTCATGTATGGAGCTCCGCCCCCAAGCATACACTGAAACTGCTGGGATCCATTCAGGAAAGAGCCATCCGCCTGATTGGAGACGCGACTACCACTTGCAACTTCGAAAGTATGGAACATGTGCATCCCTACTTCCATCCATCAACAAGTTCTGAAATGAAATGCAGTTTACGTTTGCCTGTCTACAGGTTTGGAAAATTGTCAAATTCAGTTAAGTTTTCAACTAATATCAGAGATTACCGAAAAATTGAAACATTGAAATTGAGGAGCATTCTATCCGGAACTGAACTACCCGTAACCTAAATTTGTATGAAAATAATAATAATTTGTAAACCCTGGAAACATAAAAACTATAGTCAATTTTTCAATATCATTCAATAATAATTGAAAATAGGTAACTCCACCAGAATAAAACCTAATATGTCTTTTATGCCCTGCTTACATGATGTCCAGGCATAGACTCGAATTTGAATAATTCAATATGTCAAATATTCGGTGATACATATGTCATTGCAAAACATATATTTCTTTATATCACTTCCTGTGAATTAATGAAAATATGTATTTTTACAAAAATGTATTGTTATTTCTGATATAGAAATGGAGAGTATAACTTGGAATATACAGGCCGTATTTTTTAGCTAATACTACTGTTACTATCTCGGAAACGGTAGATCGTACAAGGATGGTTGAATGGAAAAAAAGTTGACTATTTAGGGATGCAACACACTGGTATTTTCTGATCTATAAAATTATCAACGGTTTCTGAGATATTTGCAAAAAACTGAAAATAACAGATTTTATTTTATTGCTCTACCGCCTCCATTTTCAATAATATGAAAAAATGACCAAAAAAATTTTTTTTTCATTTCATGTGCTTTATAATCTGGGTGAACTCATTTTTCAATGCAACGTTTCGTTAATTAAATTCCATCATCAATATATGTTTTTTGAATACGGACCTTTTTTTTATACATTTTCGTAGTCATCATAATTACAAATTCGTTGACATATCACAACATATGTATTTCTTGACGTTTCTTCCCGAAACCACATCATCAATATCATTTAACTTTTTTATTCAATGAGAAATCAAATATCAAACTATTGTTGTAACACATAGTTAACAGTATCGTTAATACATCACATTGGAAAAAAGACAGTTGCGAAAGACAATATAACGAAAAAATGAATGATAGAAAATGAACACCATTACGGAATGTCTCACGTTATATTTTTTAAGTTACGTTTTTTTACGCGATATCGCATCAAATGTTCAAATTGTCTTCCATCATTCTTTAAACAAATACTTGCTCTAGAAATAGTGTGCTTGTGGTAGTTCTCTAATATCTGTGGAGTGATAGCGATGCAGGCACTCCTTATTGAATCTTTCAATTCTTCAATATTTTCAAAATTTGTTCTGAATACTTGATCTTTTATGAAGCCCAACAACGAAAAATCTAGAAGAGAAAGGTCCGGTGAACGTGGTGGCCATTTAGTAGGACCATTATTTCCTTTCTACCTTCCTGGCATAGTTGTATTGAGGAAATCTCTGCAGATTCTCCTGCGATGTGGTGGAGCTCCATCGTGTTGGAAATACTCATATTTTCTCATGAGGCTAAGTGACAAATCTTTTACTCAATTAGAGTCCCTGATAACAAATCCAAGTATAATTCTCCTGTCAGAGATGTTTCAAAAAAGTGGGGGCCAATAATTTTACTATCAAGAACAACCAAACCATACGTTAACACCATATCTCTCTTGAAAATTGGTAACTCTATGTGAATATTCATTTTCTTGTCGCAAATGATAATGTATATTCCTGTTGAACCATTCGTTATTGATAAATGTACACAACAATTTTTTTTACGAATCTCATTATCTTGGAGAAATTTTCTAATGAGCCATCTACAAAAAACGTTTCTCCTGTTGAAGTCCGTTAAACGCCAATGATAAACTTTCCTGACTCGAACAGGTTTGAATTTATTTTCCTTCAAAATTTTCCATATCATTAGTGAATATGGCCGAATTATGAGCAATCTCCCTCAGATATATTTCCTTGTTCTCAATTTTTTTTGTTTTCCATAAATCCTAAATCAAATTAATGCAACTTTATCATTATTGTGAATCTTCTTTGAACCCACCTAAAACGCCGATGTCATTATTGCGACCACATTCCTTAACCGTACATTTTCTTTCAGAAGATTTTTCAAAAGATCCATAATTCCGTAAAGTATTTTCGATCCGTTGAAAATATCTATGAATAGGTTGTCGTCGTTCAGGATACAATTCCTGATACATTGCCAGAGATTTGGTAGCATTCCTCAAACATCTCGAATATATAAAAAGCATATCCACTTTTTCGTCATTGGAAAAATTCATGTTTCTCAATTAAAATCGCTCAACGATTTGAATAACTTTTATTTTGTGTGTGACAATTAACTTGACATTCACATTCATGTATTTCATGCCATACTTCAGAAAAAGAAATTATCGCTTATCATATTTCTCGTGAAAATCATCTATTACTTCTTTAATACAGTATTTTCATTAGTTAATTCTTGTTGATATCCTCATTTTCTGAACAGGAATTTTTGGGTGGCTACAAATTTTCAAATGACATTATGAATGTCTTGGTATTGGTACAAAGATTATTGGTCTCTCTTTTTCGAAACGACCCTGACAGAAATTTAGTTGGATTTCAGTGAATACAAATATTTATAATCTCAATGAACGACATTATCGACAGGAGAACTCTGGATTCAAGTAACATTCGGAAATTCGAGCTCTTAATAAAAAATGATAGGAAGAAATGAATTTGTAATTATAATGACTACGAAAATAATACAGGTTCGTTTTTAAAAACCTATGGCATTCAATGAACGAAAGGTTGCATTGAAAAATGAGTCCACCCAGATTATAAAGCACATGAAATGAAGAAAAAAGGTGTTTCTATCATTTTTTGATAATATTGAAAATGGAGCCGGTAGACAAAAAAAAAACTGTCATTTCCAGTTTTTTGCAAATATCTCACAAACCGTTGATGATTTTATGATCTTAAAATACCATTGTGTTGCATCCCTAAAAAGGTAACTTTTGTTTCATTCAACCGTCCTTGTAGGACCTACCGTTTCACAGATAGCAATAGTGGTATCAGCTGAAAAACGGCCTGTATATATATGATTCTAAATATCACTAATATGAAAGTCTATATGGAAAACAAACATTTGAAGAATCTAAAAAAATTATTATTCACAAGTAATTCAGCAGGTCATATATTTTTTATTTTGTCATGTTCAACTCTGTGGAAACTTTTTCAATACTTTCTTTTCCAATTTTCAAAAAGCAAAACATTTTAGGATTTTTATCTCCCCCAGGTTTCCAATTTTCAAAAAGCAAAACATTTTAGGATTTTTATCTCCCCCAGGTTGTTTATGTTTCGCATTGTAATAAGTAGATCATGTGTTCAGGAAGCAGTTAATTTCATTTTTCATTCATAATTGTTCAAAACTATTGCAGGAATGCGAATGATATGGAAATAGTAAGTGGGGATACATTTCAATGATAGGCATATTTTTATCCACAATTCTCCAAATTATCAATATATTTTGTTTTCATTTTCCGAGACTTGGATATTATTCAAGTAATGTTATTTTGAAACGACACCGAAATCCGGGACGGTAGATTAGGAAAGTACAGATATCGGTCGGCAAGATAACCTAAATAATGACCGGGACTCGTCCACACCGATGACCATAGCCCTACTAGATCCAGGACGGCTTACGACCGAAAGAAAAACGAAGGAGGCCAGCAATTCCGACGCGTAGCCCATTAACGTCTGAAAGCACTACGAATAAAACGAGTTAACATAGTAAATCAGTTAAACTCGGTATCCTTCCGACTTGATGAGGTATATTTTCGGGAAAATAAATCACATCAGGGCTGTAGCAGTTCTTGTTTTTTTATTGAATATGAAGATTGGTGACACTTTAATAATGAACCTGATTGAGAGGAGAAGAATGAAAAACTGAAAATTATCACTACCATAGAAATTATTCAAAAACATGATTCAAAACATGAGCACAATTTTGTAATGAATTCAATATAATTTCAAAGTTGATGAAGGAATAAGTGGATCAAAAACAATCACCTGTTGTTTCGCAAGGGACAGAATTGGGTCCCATATTATTAACTGATTGTATATAACACAACATTTTGAAGAAATTATTCTTTGCTTCGCAGATGATACTAAACACACACGGTCACAATCGAAACAAAATCTGAGAAAGACTATGGTTGAATATTTAAATGATTTCGACATTACAAATGAACCTCAAGTATGGTGAAGACTAAGGTATTTACCGTTCACATCCTATAACTAGTTACACGCCCCGGCTCCGCACGGGTGCAATGCTGATACTGAATATGAATTCACTGACCGGAAATTTAACGGTACAGAAAAACAGTGATGAAAAGGCAATTTTTAAATATATACGCGCTTCTTTTACCACCACGGGGGGCGCCCCAGTTGAAATATTTAAATATCTGAGACTTAAGAAACACCTATATACCAAATTCGGTCTTCCTGGTACTAGTACGAAAAAACAAAGATGAATGAGTGAGTGTTAAGTGAGTGACCTTCGCATTTTTAAGTAAAGATAGATAGATATCAATTTGCCGAACATGGGTCCGTTAATTATATACAAAACTAACTGTATGAAATATTTGTGGTTATATATTAATCAGATGTCATATCTTACGAAAAAGTAACAAGGTTTTTTTATTGTGTTTAAAAATCCTTGAGTACTATTCAGAAGTTTCAGCTCTAGAAAGATTTACAATGGTCTCATACAGTCTTCATCATTCTATGACATCATAGCATGGAGTAGTGTTTCGATCTTGAAGTGTCTCAATACCTTTCAAAGAAAGTTACTTTAATTAGTGATGAGTGTTTACCTTATATAAACTATAAGGAGGCTAATATTTCAGACATTATAATGAAAATGACTTCATGCGTTCATTCGAGAGGTTTCACACAACACACGGAGGCTTGGTTGAGTTGCGCCACCACTTACCTGAGCAACAGGTGCAAAAGCGAACCTGTAACTCTCGCACAACCGGGAAGGTGAACATTATTCTACCTCCGGTGGCGGCTGTGGGTCTATAGGGCTAACCAACCGCTAGACCCAAAACTTAAGGGACCCCCACAATCGCCCCGCTAGGAGGGGCCAGATGCAAAGTGGTGGGGCCTTTAACGATGATTTGGCTACCGATGATAACCCTGGCAATGACAACGGACGCTTTGAGTAGATGCATGAGCTGAGAGATAATAATCTTATGCATTGCTACGAGAATAGTAAACCCGCGCGAAGAGGATACATGGCGAGATCGTCCACTTTCGAGTTTGAAGTGTCTATATGAAAGAATAGTACTTGATGTAGCCTGTAAAGTCGTTCTGAGTTCGGATCCCTTCTCTGCCTGGTTCGCGGCCATGAAAGAGCAGAAATTGGAGCATTTCTATTTAGGGCAGCTGCCCGAGTACTTGATGAACTCAGTTTAGTTTTCGACACTGAACGTGGTGATCACAACTCTGTCACCGAGTTGTAAACCGTTTAGTGAAAGGCTCATATGAAAGCCGCAGAGATCAGCCCACTTCTGCGGCAACACAAGGATAAGCCCCTGCATGGGGTCTTCTTCAATAACACTGAAGGTCTTGGATTATCATAGCGCCTCACTTTCGCTTTCCCCAGATCGAGTGGGCTGAAGTCGGAAACTGAAGGGTTCATCATGGCATGACAGGAGGGTGCCTTCAACACCTTAGTCTACCGCAGTCGCCTGATAGATATGAAGGTTTCTGACGCAATGTGCAAAGCCTGTCGCGAGGCGTCTTGGCCTATATCCATCGATATAACGTGACCCTGAGAGTGATATATTACCATCTACGGCAGTCTCAATGTAATGAAGAGACACCGCTTTTGCCCTACGCTCTAGGGAATATTGAATCCGTTGTGGGGAATAAAAAGTGACGAATTTATTGGACCTATTCGTTCCCTATCCTCAGGCTCATACAATCTATTAAGCCTTATGTATCGTTATCGACCATCAGAGCAAGACGATATTTGTCGTGTAGTTTTCATTGCCTGGCGAGACAAATATCGTCCAAAAAGAAGAGGAATAACAGACCAAATATCAAGATTTTCTCTTTGAACTCCGCAGACATTATCCAGATCATCCTGTCAAGATGGTTGTTCTAATTATTGGAGTCCTTGGTGGAATGATGCCCTCTCTACTTTCGAAACATAAAATCATACCGCCTTGCCGCACTGAGGCAGAAATCTTAGACAGACAGATTCAGAAGGCTGTTACTGTTGGCTTGCTCAGGGCACATAATTCTCGGACCCAATGATCACTTACCCCACGGAGTGAGGAGTGGTCGTTGTTGACAATGCTGACGCGCCCTCCGGAATGTATCGGGGCTTCGGGGGTTAGGGCCTGACCAGCGCATACTACGATAAAAAATAATAATAATAATGATATGCCAATGAAAAAAAAGTAATAAGTGCAAAGTGTTTTACCAAGAACTTGGTGAAACAAAGATTGATTATATAGATGAAGTTGAAGCTATAAAATTAACGATTGTAAAAAGGATATATCAGTGGTAACACAAAAGTACTGTTGAACATACAATGGAATAAAATTTAGATGAAACCGTTAGACTAACCCTATAACATTATGGGAGAAAGCCAATGTTTTTCAATCAGTTGATGAATGTAGCCCTCAACTACGTGGTAGAAGATCATCACGAAAATTCGAAAATTAAACGTTCTATTCAGTAAACTAGTTTAGTGATCCAATGATATTTCTGGAAAAAAGTTGGTTGGGTAACAGGATCAATTTTCTTCCAAAAAAACAATTGTTTTCTTGCCGATATTTCGAATTGCATTGAATTTTTTTCAGGCCTCGAACAGTAGTTTTTTTGTGTTGATAATATTACTATGAATCATGAATCAAACGTTTGTTTCATGTCGTTTTGTATTCGTATTGTCTCGGAAATTTGGTTGTTGCAATGTTTTTCATTTTACTCGAATGTGTATCTAATATGTCTGATTGTTCTTACCTAAAATAGTAATATTATCAACAAAAAAAAACACTTTCCGAGCCCTGAAAAAAAATGTAATTGAATTCCTAACTTCGGCAAGAAAAAATTGTTTTTAATTTACACGCTCTCATTAGCTTCACCTGTATGTATGTATGTATGTGTGTTTGCGTGCTTATCGACATTATTGCTTGATCTATTCGCGTGCAGATGGCGCTGTACGTAACCTCCTTGATATATCGACATTATTGCTTGATCTATTCGCGGGCAGATGGCGCTGTACGTAAGCTCCTTCATATATTAACATTATTGCTTGATCTTTTCGCGGGAAGATGGCGCTGTACGTAACCTCCTTGATATAATTCGAATTCATTTTACATGTATTCCTTCATTTGAATCCGGAATCGAAAAATATCAATGGTCATTTTTCTAAACAATATACAGCTGATTGATCCCAAAGTTTAGATAAAATAAGTATAGTTGAAAAAGACTAAAAGCCTCGCTTTTATAGCATATGAAAGTAAAAAAGAAAAATTAATATATTTCAAAAAAATGAATAATACGCTTTTAAAGAACATCGAACTGAAAAATATTTTTTTAATAAGCCTAAAACAATAACGAATGAAAAATACTAGTATTATGGTGAAAAAAAGCGTGGGGGCTTTATTCCATATTTTTTATATATCAAACGCCCGTTGCTTTTTTCACAATAATACTAGTATTTTTCGTACGTTATTATTTTAAGCTCTTTAAAAAAAATATTTTAAGAGAAAATTGATCATGTTACTCAACCAACCTTTTTTTTTAGAAAAACGTTATGTTTTTCTACAACTCATATTTGTAACTAGCATTACTGCAGTTCCGTTCTATAAGGACATTCTCAAACTAATACAATGAACTTGAATTAGTTGGAAAATGTCCTTATAGAACGAAATTGCAGTAACTATAGCCACGATTAAAATCGGTAATAAAATAGAGATTATTTTGTTCCCAACCAGTAGTTTGGAAGCAGCTTTTTGAGTTAAAAATTTTGGGAGATCCATAAGCTATCGAATATAGTTCAAGTAACAAAGTTCAAAAGTGAAGTTGGAATGTGAAACTCAAGACACTGACACAAATGTATCCACCATATGATCAATTGGGATACAAAAAGTTGGAATAATTTTGTTTTCATCAATTTATGTATTCAAGTATATGAACAACTCTTGAAATATTCGAATATCATTCACCTTAATACCCACACTAACTAGGGTCACTTCCACAAATAACACCTTTACTCGATTATGATATTGATAGTTGATTGAATATCACTGAAATGAAAGTCTATGTTGGAAAATAACATTTGAAGAATCTAAAAGAAGTAGTATTCAAAATTTGTTCACCAAGTCATATTCTATGCATTTTGTCATGTTCCTCCTTCAATATTTTGTTTATATTATTATGGTCGATATGTGGTTTTTTGTATTGTATATTGTAAATATGTAAATTTTTTGAGGCTATATTACATACAAACATCAATTATATATGCTACGTATTTCATGTTTTTGTATTGAACATTATTATTATTATATTCTGCCTATTACACCTATTGTCTCCATGTTCAATATTGAGTATTTCTTCTGGAAATCATTCGTTTTATTATTCTGAGTATTCATGAAATTTACTGAAATTGCTATTAATATTTTTCTGCAATTCACTCTCAGAAGTATTGTAATCTCAATTCAAGTTGCATGTACATTTATATTCAATACATGAATGGAAACCATCAAAGTAAGCGAAAAACTCGTTCGAATTTTAAACTTCGCCCATCATGACAGTAGAATAGAGCGAAAAATAGAAAACACTATTTATTTGGTGGATCGGTCACTGAAATACAATCCTGCGTTCTATATCAATCAGGTGAATCTGCAAACCAAATCAGTTCACATTGAAATTGTTGGGTGGAGAATTCAGTGGAATTGATTGTTGGGCGATTACGAGTAGTTTCTAGCTGCATGTTGGGATTTCAGGAGTTTTAATTGAAAGTTTGCTGATTCGAAAAAAAAGGCATTTTCATTGGAGAGATTTTGAATTTTTCCTGTGATAGACTCAATATTGATGATTTGGAAAGTATAAGGGGAAAGATAAAGAGAAAGAAAATATATTTCCTTCAAATACATTGTAACGTTCCGTTTTTCCATTCATAATTTCATATTGTTTGTGACACAATCTGAACACAAAATAAACCTTTTTCTTTTCAATATCAACTTGTAAACTATAACATACCCATTATCTAAATTCTTATTTTTATTTTCACAGATCTGGGATTCTTCTGAGCAGTCTTCGGTAGCGCTACCCAACGAATATAAATCGGAATATTGACATTCAAAAGCCATATTATTTGTTTTGATTATTTTATTCCGTATCACGGTTAGTATAGGTATGCAAATAGACGTTAGATAAATCGTCTTTTCCTTTTGTTCAGCTGCAGAATTAATTTTCAAAGAGTAATGTTATTGAGTCAGGGAATTCATTTTTACCGTGTAAGGTCAAGTTAGAAGTTAGACACAGAGAGAGATGTATATTTTTATGTCATTCTTAGAATCGGTGGACTTTGTTTATATGTCTATTTTATTAGGTGAGAGAAGAGTTTGAACTTTGAACTGCTACCGATTTGACAAAGAAACAATGAAATTGTGAAACGGTCTTTCTGTGCTTGGCTTTCTAAGTGATAACGTCTAGTGGTGACAAAATAATTATAAAATTTTGATAGTCATCCATATACATATCTGGATTCCAACTATAAAGGTCATTATGGGTTGTAAATTGAATAGGGATAGTAAATAATGTTATGAAGTTGTGGATTGAAGCTAACCGTAGAATCAATTGAATTTTTTTGACAGTAGTTTTTTATTATAGTTCCGCCAAGTTGAATTGAATCGGAAAATTGAAACATAAAAAAGTGAAACAGAAACATAAAAAACCGAATCAGAATCGATAAAGTTAAAACTGAAATTGAAACAAAAAAGTAAAAGTAAAATTGAAACTGATAGATGAAAAACTGAACCTTACATTCAGGCAAAAGTGAGGCGTAGTAAATTATAAAAACTATTGGATCAGAGAAGTCGGAGTGGGAGATTACCAGTCATCGGTTTTGAGTTATATTGATGGTTTCAGAGAGTGAGATTTCCATATGATATTGTTAGGTTTAATGCATTAAACCCTTTGGTAAGTTCTTATATCTATTAAAATTCTTATCGAGGCCATCATCGGATGAAAAAGTCATACTGAACCACCGACAATCTGGTTCATTTGTTTTAGAATCAGTCCCATTTTATTATTTACTTTATTAAATTTTCACACCGTTTTTTTCCTTGTTTTATTGATAGTCTGGAAGTGTTTCATATCCCTGTGTAGCGACGTTGATCTACAGTGACGAGTGTTGAAAAGGGTGCCCTATTTCTATACAATTCTGTAGATGGCGCCCATTTAAGGACTTGGTTTAGGTAACCTTTTTCAGCACCCAGTATTGGGCTTCTAGAATAAATATAAGAGACGAACCACGCTCTTGCCTCCGCATCACCCACTGCTTGTCGTGGAACTTGCGTTATCTTGCTCTGAATCCAGAAAAGAGTAAGGTAACGTTACAACAAAGTATAAGACTCATTTTTTGGATATAAGTTTGTGATAATGAAATATTGCACATTTTTAAAAAGTAAAAAATGTCTTCTTAATGAGGATGCACTTGTCTCATGCTACTGAAATATTTCGAAAGAGTTCTTGTATCACATCAATTCATTCCACAAATATCCATAAATTAAATTAAAATATAACTTCACTCATTCAGTAATTTTCATTGTTATGTAAATTCATTATTTGAAAAAAAAAATCAGTGTAATATCTGTTCAGTTATAAGATTTTCTCAAGAAGCAATAATGTCACAACAAGATGGTACTCCTCCCCCATCACACCACGTGAATGACAATCCGACAGGTTCGATGAGGCTGTGCTTGATGGAACAGCAACTGAAATGCCTTCTCGGTCACCCGAACTGAATTCATCCAGATTTTTTTTGACGATTCATGAAAACTGATTGTATCGTACTCTATCTGTAATATTAGTAGATCCACAGAGACGAATCATAACGTAAATGCTACAAATTGTAACGTATTCAAAAACACCTGATTTTTACCTATGTTTGTGATGAATGAAATAACCTGAGGTTATGTCCCAGTTTCCACATTTGAAAAAATATTCAGTAACGGGGAGTTATTCAATTCTAATTGATCATTCAGTAAATTACCTGAACTCCTGAATCTATTGATTTCTAAACATTCTAGAAGATTGAGTTTCAAGCTCTTCTCTTCTAAATGTATTCATGGTTGAACTCATGTCTTTCGGCTAAAAGGTGGTTTGCAAATGTGGAGTTGCTCTTTCTATTTACAAAACTACTTCTATGCTCTATAATTCTCTGGGAAAATATTCTCTCCATTTGACCAGTACACAGTTTTGTGCAAGAGCCACAAGTCAGTTTATATACTCCAGATCTATCCGACGCCGAAGTTTTGTCTTCATTGTTTTTAATAAATTTACTCGAACTATTATTCGTTCTGAAGGCTACGTTGACGTAGTCTTTCTTCAAAAAACGGGCAATATTATTGGTTGGTTCACCCAAATATGACAATATTATGAAATATATAACTGACGTTATAGCATCTTGAATTTGGGTAGACCAAGTCCATGGTTTGCTTTTGTAGGTTTTTGGAAAGAACGTAGTCTATAATATCTACCACATAACCATTGTCAACCGCGATATGTTTGGTCAAACTCAATTAGAATTGAATAACTCTCCGTTACTAAATATGTTTTTAAATGTGGAAAGTCAGACATGAGCTCAGATAATATTATTCATTACAAACCTAGGTAAAAATCAGGTACTTGATATGCAAGTACTTCAAATTGTAGGATAAGTTATATTAAGCATTGAATATGTAGAAATAGTTACTAAAGACACGTCCGAAGAAGCCATTTTATGGTGAAACACGTGTTGCGTTTCTGTAAAATCATTTAGTGAAAATCTCACAATGAAGTGTTTTATGAATACGTTAATTATGGATTTTCATCAAGTGTCGGCCATTTCCATCATGTAGCTACAAATTGTATGACAGCGGTTTGAAAATAATACTTATATTGTGCTAAAGTTTGATGAACAACATTCCAATTCTTTCAAAGAAGTGAAATCATTGGTAAAAGAGTAAGAACAAATGAAATATCTGGTATCATCTCGGCACCATTCTCCCAATCGTTTCTGGGTCAAAACTATCTGCAACTGTCTATGTACATAAAAAAAACGTATGCATAATTTCATTTGTGAATTATGAACAGCATCAAAATATCATTTTCATAAAATGTTCTTTATGGTCAATAAGTCCCACTTTTCAACTTTTATCATCTTCTCGTCTCAAAAAGTATGCATAGTATATGATGAGAATTTCGAGTGCGACAAACAGAGTCATGAAAACATCATAAAAATATGCATGAAACAATTTGTAATGTAAGTATCATTGAACTTGCGTAACTCATCACTCTCATCATACAAATTTTTGCAATGTGAACATCCAACTGGTATTATATGAAGAATAAACTTTGCTACACCTCAACCTAGGACTCACTCATCATGAAGTGAACGCCAAGGCAGATCTTATTTCATACAGATGCAGAAACTTCTTGCCTTTTGGATGATAGATGGAGTATTTACTCAATCAAAGGTTAGATATTTCGAAATTTGTGTGAAATCATCATGAACATTTTTGATCATCAAATATTCCACTATCATTATTATTATAGAAATAAAATTTCGTGGAGTTAGAGAAACGTCTTTCAATGCTTTTTCAAAATTATGTTCTCTATTTGGTGAAGTTATTTTGAATAACTATCAACTTACACTATCAATATATACTTATTTGATCGGTAGACTTTGAAAATTTGAAGCTGTACAGTTAGTCTAGCAGCAAATGTTATCCAAGCACAGATTTTTTTTTATTAACTGAAAACATATGCATTTTCGCCAGTTCGAAAAACAATCTTAGAATATGTGATGAAATTATCTCAATTCTGAAAAATTCATAACTCACACCAAAACTAATGTTTTCCAGATTACGGTCAAAAATACATAATTTTCAGGTTGTTTTATAATTGATCAAAATAATTTGGTGTATTTCACATTCGTGAAATGGAGTCTTTCAAAATAATTTGAAAATAACATCGACTCCCGAACTCTTTTGAAAACACCAGGATCCTTTCTAATTCCGTTACACCCAGCAATTATCCCATTTCTCAAATCTTCCACATCTTCCACAGTAATCGGAATGTTATTGATAGGTACCAACGGAATTGTTAGATTTTTTATCACTTGGTAGGTCCAGTATAGTACGCTTCACTTTTATTTCGGCTCCGTTAATAATTTTAAAATCACCGAAATTGTTAGTGTCGGAATTCTTTTCCGGCCCGTATCTTCGAAATAAAGCGCCCTATCAAAAATCATCAAAGGACAAAGTATCCTTAAAATAGTCCAAGGAATAGTCCCTTGCCGCATGTTCAATAAACACCCCGGATAATACGATATCCAATAATAAACTTGAGTAAGAACGATATGAACATAATTCATAAAACATTTTTATCATCATCCCATCACGAACCAAATTGTTCAGAACGTTTTGCCGGATAGTTTCCATAAGAAACATTTGTTTACAATATAGAGGCCATATAATGAAAATTTCGTTAAGGTACTATTTTTAAAACTTTTGATCCATTGTCTAATATGATTCTACTATGATTCGAAATCTATGAAAGGAAAAGTAAAATCCAAATGAATAGCTAAAATATCAATTACGTCAAACAATAAAATAGTCAAGATGCTAAATGAAAATATTCACAGAGTAAAAAAAGACTTTAATAATAAAAAATAAAATGAGCATCTGAATGAAAAATAGAATAAAAAAGTTTTCAAACCAAGTTACTTCACGACGTTTCTATTGTTAGTATCTACAATCGTCTTCGGATGATGACTCACCTTCTGGATCGGCATTCTGTATCTCAATTAGACTATTTCTATTTTGCGGAAGTCACTACCCTGGCTATGATAAATCATGCCAAGTTCCAGAATACATTCCTCTAAAACGTTAGCAGTTCTGCCCTGATCCTGAGATATATGGAGTTCCTTTGTTTGATTACTAGCAAAATCCTAACGATCCATTCCATAACAATTATTTCCCAACAGTTCGTAACGAGTAACTCTTCAATCTCCATTAGCCTATAGCACGAACACCGTCAATTTGGAGGATGTAGAATAATTGAAATAACGGTAGTAAAAATAGCTTTGCAGTTAACGTAATGCGCCCTAAAACGAATTAATAGCATGATGTAATTGTGGTTGCTTTGTTAATTACAAAATCTTGTGAATCCTTGGGACTGCGGTAATCTATCCAGGCTGAGTTATCTCGCTCAGGGACGTAGGAAACATACTTAATGGTATTATTTTAATGCCGTCGCCATGTTTAACGGTTCAGGTGCTGAGAAAGGTTGAGAAATTGCCTTAAACCACTGCCTCTCATAGGAAGGAAAGTAGATAGTCTAGTAAATTTGCAAAATACATACAGGTTGTATGTATTCATGTTGTGTGATATAACCAAAACTTACAAGAAACATCCATTGTTTCAAATGATATTGGATTATGTGTATTTCAGGAATGATTTCTATGAGCTCCTAATTTTTTGTTGGTTATGTGTTTCATCAGACCTAGGTTAGGAAAATCAGCAGGCTATACCAGAAGAGCGATATTTTCTTTGGCAACTTCGACTTCGTGTAGACTGGCATTAACATAAAATCAATTTATTTTACTTGTGTAATTCATGTACCTCCTGGTATAATTCTATATCGAATTTCGACTGTTTTTTCTTCAAACCCAATTGAATAACAGAAACTATTTCTGAATAACTTCATACCAAATTGGGTTTGGTCACTTACTAGAAGCTGAATGAAAGCTCACATTTATTGAAGCAAGATACAAATCAGCACAATCAAAGCAGAAATTAGTCAGTTGTTTGAGGGAAGAATACTTCGACATTTTTTTATTGTATAGTTTTGTCAGGCACCCAATTGAAGCGATATATTTTGTATGGACTTGATAGTCAACGCAAGAACTTTTAACTTGTATGTTACTAGGCCTAATAAGTGATCTTAGTTCCAGATACCTTCATGAGTTTTTGAAATATCACTCCTAAGAGAAAGTAAACTCCATCTCATGAGGACGCCAACTTGGTTGATGAAACGCGCATCAAGAAGAGTATCACATTTTTTGTGATCGAGAAAAGTATTTGTTTTGGTTGTTCTTCAATATATTTATGGAAATTATTGTTTTGAAAAGGCGCTTTCTTTCAGTTTGTGTCTGATAATAACTCGTATGTATGATATACACATCTTTATAAATAGTTCATTCTGAAATTGTATATGAAGATGGAGAAGTAGAAAGACAAAACATTTCTTCTCCAAAATCTAATCTTCCCTACAAGTATATGTTGGAAAGGCAATGAGGCAAGTGTGTCATTCTGAAACATACATTAGCTTATATAATTTGGAATGCGGAACAGTTTTTTTTCCGCAAGAGGACGACGAAATAGAAAGTTAGGTAGCGAAAATTGACATGGCCGTATTCCTTATGAAATTACATTTTTAATGATTTGTCGCACTTACATATGTCAAAACATATGTTTTGAATATATTCAATCTGTTTCGGTTTCGGTGCCCCACCATGTATATGTCCGCCGTTGAGTGTATTTTCTGAGAAACTTCCAAATGGATTTAATCTCCAGCGATTCAAATCCAAATTGAATCGCTACTTTCGCATAGGCACCGCTCTTAGAGCACCTTAAGGATTTTTCTGTGGTGCTTTGTTGTAGTTTGTTATTGCTTGAGTTTGTTGTTGTTTCAGACTATTAAGGTTGCAAGTGATATTCTTGTCACCAATCAGGCGAATGGTTTTTTCTGGATCGAATCTAGAAGCTTCAGGATATGCTAAGGGGCGAAACTCCATATATGAGAACAATAATCCAAAGAAGGTCTGGTCTGAGCTTTGTAAAGCATTAAAAGTTGCTGAGGTGTACAGTTTTCTGGTTCTCTGGTTTTCTGGTTTCGAACTTGTGAGAAGCGGCTTTTGCAATTCCAGCGACATAATTCTGCCACGATATATTGGTGTCCATTTCAACCCCCAACAAACTTATCGAAGCAGAAAGTGGAATTGACTGACATAACATTATTATATCCGGTTCGGAGATATTTATCTTTTTGGAAATTAACAAATCAATTAAAAACCAGAAATATATCCCCCTAAACTAGCAACTCGAGTTATGTAGGTCTCCACTCTTGAATTTATAAGTTCAACAACTCCCATAATCTTCAGTGTTGAATTTTAAAGTTGACACCATGGTTCATACAACTACCTGTCGTTCAACTGCCTTCCTTACATCTTACATGAAAACTCCCGATATAACCGAGTTTTCAAACTTCACATTTCAGTTTCATACTTGATAATGGGGTTGAACCTGAAACCGGTCTTTTAAATAAAATAACTAGTGGTAATAAGACAGAAGTGTTTTTATTCATTTCATTCAAGTTATGTTCATAATATCATTTCACAATTGTCGAGCATTATTCACGCTAAACAATTCCATGAGAACTCTTGAAAGTTCAACGTCTGTTGCCATTGGAGAGTGTGTATTTGTATGTCTGAAAGTGACCAATTGGTGTCATTACGTTTAACAGCATAACGGCTTCATTTTTATGAGGTATTTCGTTTGATACCTCTCAGTCAAATTCTCTTTTTTGCACACACTCGAACTGAATTCACTAATAAACAAACATTTGTTTTCAAATTACACTGATGAAGCGGCGGACCATCAATGAGAAGATACTAATACAGCTCTGTCTCAAACCGTGCCAACGCAGCAAAAACTTAATGAGGAAGAATGAAAGAGAAAAGGAAGTATTAAGATATAGTAGGAAATACAGAACATGGTGCGACATAAGGGTGACAGGCTAAAACAGCCGAGGCCATTAGAGTCTGGAAGTAAGTAATAGACGGGAACATTTCTTTGACTCACACAAAAATAACAAGGGGGCTTTTTGAAGCGAAGCTTATTTTGTGTGATGGTATCTCTACTTGCAAGAGGTTCAAATTATTAAGGATCCAAATTCTCAGTGCTATATCCAACTACGCACTACGGTAGAAGGATGATGATGAAAGTTAGTTTTCAGCAGAGTGAATGAGTATAGAGAGGAAGGTCAGACAAGACGAACAAAAGGAATAAATTTGTATACCAATTCGAATCGGTTCGAAGGACTACAACTGGACTACTCAAGTTCTTGACTGTTTTGCCATTGTCCGAACAGGCTTTTGCTAATGCTTCGTTGGCATTAATTGAAAATGTTTTCAAATTCAGTATGAAAATGAATCATCGAGCCAGTAAACTGTTCCTAATTGATTCTACTCATTTGGCATTTTTTTAGATACTTTTACTGTCTTTAGATCATCACACATAAACGAACATTCCATTACGTTCACTCTTTTTATGACTTTGTTTCAAACTCATCTATAATAATGAAAACTTATTTGAATTATCGATGTTGTGACATATCTCGGTGGATGAATATTATTGATTTTTCTTCAGAAACCTATTTTCATCTGAAACAGCAAAACCAATTCTCTCCAAATAGTTTTTTCAACAAATATCCTGTCATATGAAGGCACGGAAGTTATTGAAACTGGATTTAGTCAGACTTGACTTTTGAACTTGATACTGTGAAATAACATTTTCCAATTTAACAAAGCGTTCAGAAAAGCTTTCTTCGCCTTAAGAACCATCCCAATAAGGAAAATGATGATAACTATGTATCGGATTGAAAAGTGGATATTTGAAAGGCAGATGGTTATTGAAAAAAAAGCGTTTTGCATTTCTACCTACACATGTCGGAAAGAAAAATGAGAGAAATTTCTGAAGCAAGGACAAAGTCAGCTACAGAATGAACTCTGCAATAAACCCTGTAGATCGAGTAGAAATATTTCTTTCACATACGAAATGAAAGAAAAACAACTACCCGCAAATGAGTATTGAATTACATGAAAGAAAATATCTCTTTGAAAAAACTGCTATCATATGAACATTCAGTTTCACGAAAATAATTTTTTCAATTAGGTTTGTACTCCCAACATACATTTTGAACCTAAGTCATATAATATTCATAAGTAGAAACGATACACAATCTTGTATATGGAAGAGTATTGCTGCCTTCTGCAAATTGGTATGGAGTTTTGGTATCCTGTTTACTCAAACGTATCCTTCCTTACACAAAACGGAACAATACAAATATTTTTTCATTCATACCACAGCCATGTTTGATTTAGTTCATGAATCTTGGAATATTTTACTCTATATAACTCACACATATACGAAGTTTTACCTCTGATTAACAAAAAATAACGTTTTATGTTTCGTCCAACGAACATATACAGAGTTTTTCACGACGAGCGTTCATTAGGAATATATGGAGAACGATCCGAAATAAAAACTTGAAATTTTGTGGTAGTGGGTTTTAAAAATGGCCTTTTCAACTAAAATATTTTCAACTTCCGGTCTCTTTCCGTTATACCGGAAGTTGAGGGCAATTTCCTTATTTCAAATGGAATACCCATATATTTCATTACATTTTTGAATTTCTCAGCACATTTTAGACCACACTTTGTATAACAATGCCTGTACCCAAATTCGTTAATTTTCGAAATATTAATTTTTTTCTGAGGAATTTGACAGTTACAGCAAACTCCGAAAAAAACATAACTCATAGACAGTAATAGTTGAAAATGTGGAATTTCACAGAATCACATCTTAAGCATCAAGTCATGAATAGGTCTATCGAATTTTCCAAAATAACTGATAGGGTGGTCGAAATTTTCACCTAAAACATAACATCGAGAAAACTGATGAAACACTTTGTTTTCAAATGGAAACCATACAGTATTCTATTATTTTTGGATACTACGGAAAAAAAATCAAATTCATGAAGAATGTCTTATATCTAAAATACACTCCTGGCAAGATATATCCGATTTTGGGAAATATTTAAAATGTAAATCATTTGAAGCAATCCAAACCAAGGAAGCTTTGAAAACAAATGAAGTTACAACGAATATGTCAAAATTTGATGCGATATAATTGACGTGTATTTCGTAGTTTTCTATTTGTGTGCAAAATGTCTCGTTTGAGGTATTCTGATGAAGAATTCCTTTATGGTGAATGCAATAAGTTAATGGACAGAACTTGTCGTGTTTTTGCAGAAATATTTCCAAATCTACACAGACCCAATAAGTATATTCTGAGAAGACTTCTGAGAAAGTGCCGTGATTTCGGATCATTTTCGTCTGTCATCAACAAAAAAAAAATCGTTAACAATGAGGACATCGAAATTGTAGTTTTGGCCTACCACAGCCTATCCAGAAAATTCGTTGAAAGACGTAGAAATGTCACTTAGAATTTCATGTTCGTCAATAAACCGGATTTAAATCGAACATAAGTGGCGTCCCTTTGAATATCACCAGATTCAAAATCTGAAACCTAACGACTTACCTGCAGGAGTGGAATTCTGCGAAAGGTTTCTAATCAAGATACAGGAGAACCCTGAGTTCATGAAGAACATGATATGGACAGATGAAGTCAAATTTGCCAAGAATGGTATGTACAACCGCCATAATAGTCATTTTTGGGCAGCAGAAAATCCAAAGCTCGTTCGCCAGCGCAACTTGCAGATTCATGTTTTTTGCGCTATTAAGGAAGACCAAATTTCATGTTTATATCTTCATGAAGATAATTTGAATAGCGATAGATATTCGCATATAATTAGGAATGTGGTTGGTGAATCCATAAGGCATGTTTCTGAACAATACCGTTTCAAGTTATGGTATGAGATGGATGGAGCCCCTGCACATAGTACTGATACCGTTGCTGGGTTGTTGAATGGGATTTTCGAAGATCAGTGGCTTTGCTACAATGGGCCGTTTAAATTTCCTCCTCGCTCTCTAAACCTGACGCCACTGGACTTCTTCATCTGGGGATATATCAAAGAAAATGTTTATGCGGACACTCTAAAAGTATTTTATTTCAATCCATCCATTTTCATGCTGAGTTACCTTTTACCAAAGACAGAGTTAATATGAGTTCATTTGTTTTCAAAGCTTTCTTGGTTTGGTATTGCTTCGAATGCTTTACCTTTCAAATGTTTTCCAAAATCGGATATATTCTTCATGAATTTGATATATTTCTTTGTAGTACCCAAAAATAATAGAATAGTGTATGGTTTCCATTTGAAAAAATCGTGTCTCATCAGTTTTCTTGATGTAATGTTTCAGGTGGAAATTTCGACCACCCTATGAATTATTTTCGAAAATTCGATAGATCTGTTCATGAATTGATGCTTAAGGTGTGATTATGTGAAATTTCATATTTTCAACTGTTACTATCAATGAGTTAGGATTTTTTCGGAGTGGTGCTGTAACTGTCAAATTTTTCAGAAGAAATTAATATCTCGAATACTAACAAATTTGGGTATAGGCATTGTTATATATACAAAGTGAGCCTAAAATGTGCTGAGAAATTCAAGAATATAATAAAATACAGGGTGTTCCATTTGAAATAAGGAAGTTGCCCTCAACTTCCAGTATAACGGAAAGAGACCGGAAGTTGAAAATATTTCAGTTGAGAAGGCCATTTTGTAAAACCCAGTACCACAAAATTTATTTTGAATCGTTCTCCATATATTCCTAACGATCGCTCGTCGTGAAAGACCCTGTATATGCATATTCAAATTAGTCAAAAATTCTTTCACGTTTCTCCAGGACTATATTATGAGTTATTTTTACGGACTATTTTTCTCTTCTGAAATATATTTTACCAATGTTACATCAGATTCAGATGGAGAAAAAAAAGTGGCTATTCCAGAAAAGCGATTAATTTTTTCTTTGATCATCACTGTTTTGTGGAAACTAACATTATTGTCGAATTGATCACACATGGACTGAAAAGTCCCGAGCCTAAGAGAAAAATCCCGTTTATTTTTGTTCAAAATTGACTTTATTCATCAACGTAATATCTATCAAGAGTCACATAATCATTCCAGCGCCGCTCTAACACTTTTGTAGAACGATTAACCTTTTGCCTCAAAATAGGCTTCATTTTCAGTAATAACATCTTCATTCGGGCGACATTTTTTACCGGTGATAATTTTTTTGAAGGTTTGCGAACAGTTAGTAGTCACTGGGAGCCAAATCTGGAGAAAACGGTGGATGTGAGAGCAATTCGCAGTTCAACTCATGTAGTTTTGCGATTGCTCTGATTGACTTGTGACACGGTGCGATGTCTTGATGAAATAATTTTTTTTCTTTGCCATATGTGGCTATATAATATTCACCCATAGTGGTTTTTTCTTTCTCCAAATAGTCGATTAATATTACACCACGCACATTTCAAAATAGCGAGGCCATAACCTTCTCAACCGATTGTTGTGCTTTGGACAAGGTCCACCAGTTGCACTCCACTCATATGAGGATCGTTTTTATTCCGGGGTGAAATGAGGAATTTATGTTCTATCCACTATCACATATCGATGCAAAAATGCCGGTATATTTTTAAACATGGCCAAACACTGCGCAGAATCATCAAGACGTTCTTGTTTTTGGTCAACAGTGAGCTTGCGCAGCACCTACTTCGAACAGACATATCTCATAGTTAAATGCTCATGCAGAATAAAGCCAAAGCATTTTTTGATATTTTTATAATGTCAGATAACTACGCAACTCCACTTTCCGATCAATCAAAATGATTTTGTGGATTTTTTTTGTTATGTGAAGTTACTGCTTCATTAAAACGTCCACTGCGTTCTGCATCATCGGTGGCTCTACGACCATGTTTGAAGTCAGCAAACCAACGTTTAATTGTTGTTTATAAAGTAGTGTAGAATTAAAACACGAATTTTTCTTATCGACTGTTTTTGGGTAACTTCAGCAATCAGCAAAAAAATAACTGCATATATATTTGAATTTTGTTCTTTCCAGAAGACGAAGGCAAATTTTGGCCTCCGAAATGTAAAGTAAATATTGTATTATTTCTAAGCTGTTTTCTTGATAGGCAAAATTATTGAATACGACAAGTTATTGATAAACAGAGCATTTTCCTTTGTGAAAATTATTTCGAATTACGCAGTAACTTATAGGGGTTGATTGAAAAGTTTGCCTTCTCTACTCCTGTATGAAGATCTCCATTTCAATTTTCATATTTTTCAGATTGTAGAAGGTGAAAATACCCAAAGAGGAATAAAAAACTGTTGTTTTCCACAAAAAATGGTTTACTTTGCAACACCATTGTTTTCAAAATAACAAAAAAAGCGTTACTCTTATCACAATAACTCACAAACTCCTGAGTAGAATATCATAAAATTTCAACAGCTTTCTTCTGAAGGTTAGTATTGACTGAAAAAGCGGTGTATGCAATGAGACTAGCGTAATCGATGTGTTAGACTCAAGACTTTTCTGCCCAGGTAGTATATCTATCGCATTAAATCTATCAACCGTCCCTTCGTTCTAGATTATAGTGGTTCTTATAATATATTTGACAACAATCCTGACCGCTCAAAATCAGTTCATTTTTCACGATAACTCAGTACTAGAATTCGACGGTTGTCTGATCTGAAACTAACGATTTCATTTGCAATAAAAATAATATTTCGCCAATTTTTAAATGTGCATATTTGTCAACTTGAAAGTGACACAGACTGTATTACCCCCACTTCTAGTACCTCATTCATATTGTTATTGCGTTTTGGGGTCCTATTCATGCAATATTAAATTATCGTTGATTATTCAGAAATGGCAGTATGAATAGTGTCCATACTGTAGTCATAAAGTTACTTCACAAACTTGAAAAACTTTACTTTCTATAACTCTCATACACACAAAGTTGCACTTCTGATTCACAGCAAATTGATAGCAGAAATTGAAAAATTTGAAAAAAAATACAATATATTAAAAATCAAATTAAACTATTCAATTCATTACATTTATATAATATAAAAATTTGTCGCAAAATTCATTTATTTCATAAAAACAATCAAAACCCATTTAGAAGTGCACACACTGTGGACACTCATCAGTAACCTTCTATCCCTTCTGAGATTTGTTTCTCCCTTTACTACAGGAAGTGTCCAATTGAATTTGTCGCAATGCTTGGATTTCTTCACAAGAAAAGAAACTTTGGATAGGGATGAAAAACCGGCGTGTTCAAGATGCACAAAGTCCATAACAATCCATAATTTTTTTTCATTCATTTAAGAGGCGTTTCGCTAACACTGTAGCTCTATCAGAAGTAGTAGGTAGTACAAACTGAACCAGGAACTAGAATAGAACTAGAAAAGAACCACTCACTTTGGACCTGACCTAACAATTCTTACATACAACAGGTTTAGTTACCTCACCTAATTGGTTAATGATAAATGAGATAACAGGTTGAATTTGAAAAAACAGTTTCAATCGCATCTATTGTGTAGTAGATACATTTTGAATATGAATAATTATCGGTATGTTTATGAATAGAACCAGCTGGAATCTCTAGAAATCAATAAGGGCACACATTTGAAATCCCTGTTGAACGACCAACAAACGGTTGACCACCAACCATTGTTAAACCTTTTTTTCATAATGCTAATAATTATTCACATTCAGAATTTATCTGAAATCAAAAGTGGAAACAATCGAGGAGAGCTACATACGTATGAGAAAATATATATTTCGAAATAAATTTCGAAACATTAATCTCTTCTAACTACCTACACAGTTGGGGTGTGGTTAACGTATGTCGAAAAACAACTACTTCTCCGGCTAATACCACGCTAGATATGGAATTATATCCGACAGACATATATGCAAGATTCCTTACAGAGGCTAGTCTCGCAGTCCTATCCTGACGAGAGGTAATACCTCGAAACCGCGGTCTGCAGGTGATCTACTTGAATAATTCCAGCATGGTTCTGTGCTGGATGAAGAAGAAACATCTGCAAGACTAGCCTTTGTGGGGAATCTTGCATAAATGTCTGTCAGATATAATTCAATATCCAGCGTGGTATTAGCCGGAAAAGTAGTTGTTCTTCGACAGACGTTCACTACACCCTACTGTGTTGTTTCGAAATTTATTTCGAAATATTCATTTCTTTATGCAATATTCATCTACTGTACAAAAACCGAGATTGTATTTGTTTTTCGAATACCACCTATTATTTCATTTACTATTAACCAAATGAGTGTATGTAAGAGTTGTAGTCCAGTGTGTACTATTGATACCTATGAAGTTAATGTGTGAGCCAAAAGCGTCTAGAATAATTGACAAAAAAAAATGTGAAAATTGCTTGATTATTACCATCTTCAAGCAAGTACATGAAAATGAGGCTTGTGAAAATAGAGGTTACTTGTCCTGCTCAGCGAATATACAGTTAATTTTTTTATTTCCCCCCTCCCCTCTTATTTTTTGAACTGGTCAACTCGAAAAAAAGAAATTTGAGACAATGAAATTAATGCATGAATACTTCATTTTGAAGTGAAATTGACAGATGAAACTTTCAAGATGGCGACTGGGCGCCATCTGGAAAAAAAATTAAATAGAAAGGGGGGTTTTGCGACACATCATTTCGAAGCTCCATACACATAATCCAGTATTGTGAATACTTCACAATACTGGATTATGAAGACAATATTTTCAACTACTAGGAAATGGTG
Source organism: Leptinotarsa decemlineata (assembly GCF_025532065.1). Taxonomy (NCBI): domain Eukaryota; kingdom Metazoa; phylum Arthropoda; class Insecta; order Coleoptera; family Chrysomelidae; genus Leptinotarsa; species Leptinotarsa decemlineata. Next base: position 7,218,567 of record NW_027412533.1, on the reverse strand, counting down.
TAAAATTTAATAATTCAAGATAAACACATTAATATCGATATTCCTAGAAATATTCCTTTTTATCGGCCATATGGCAATTTCAACTAACCGATAAGGTTTGTTAAGTTATTTTTTGTTTATAAAAATGAAAAAAAAAATCAGTACGTCAATGAACATCATTGTTCAGTTAGAATATTCTCATTTAGTTTTCGGTTTCACTAGTGGAAAGGTACCACTCTAAAATGGTCAATTCTCGTCCATTGGAAAAAAATTGAAGCAATTCTTATTTACGGTGCGACGCGTAACTTTCACGAGACCGAAAGGATTTTCAATGAACGTTTTCCGAATCGTCCTATATGTAGAGAATATTTGAGGGAATTTGTATCCGAATTCACAACTACCGGTAGTGTACATAACAAAAAGCCCCCAGGTCATCCGTTCATTCCGAAAGAACAGCAAGTGCAAATTATTGGTGAAATGGTAGTGAATCCTGAATAGTCTACTTATTCCGTCGCGAATGTATGTGAGGTCCTTCTACTATGTGGAGACTTTTGAAAAGGAATACGTATCATCCATATAAAATCAAAATGGTACACCAATTAACTGAAGATGACCTTGATCGAAGAACAGAATTCTGCGAAATCGTGATGGAAACCATTGCATCTTACACATCTACACAATAATTGTTTTAGTGACGAATGTTCATTTTTTTGTAACGGCAATGTTCACAGACAAAATTGCCGTTATTGGAGTGACACTAACCCTCACGTTTTCCGGGAATCTTCCCATCACTGAAATTGTCGAAGCGAATCCTAATGAATTTGATATGGATATTGTAATCCAACAAGATGGAACACCACCACATTACTCCAGACAAATAAGAAACTATTTGGATACTACTTTTCCTGGTCGTTGGATTGGTCGTCGAGGTCCTACAGAATAGCCAGCCCGCTCGATAGATTTAACACCTTCGGATTTTTTATGGGGCTATTTGAAGCAAAAGGTGTACGAAACTGAATCTGCTTCAATATTGGATATATGACAGAAAATAATAAAGATATTGACGTTACTGTGTTCGAAAATGTTCGGCGTGAAATATCGAATGGGCTGTTCATAATATGTCAAGAAGTTCAAGGCAACCATTTCGAGTATCTTCTGAACTGACCGCAAGCGTATTACTTCATATTATGTAGTTGAATGTCAATGTGTTCAGGAAATCATTAAAAGTTTCGCCATTTTGTGGTAGTTGGAGCTTCAGAAAAGTATGTCACAAGAAACCACTTTCTATTCAATTTTTTTCCCAGATGGCGCCCAGTCGCCTACTTGAAAGTTTCATTTGTTAATTTCACTTCAAAGTATTCATGTAATAATTTCATTATCCGAAATTTCAATTATTGGGTTGACCCGTTCAAAAAATAAAGGGGGTGAACATTAAAGAAATGCCTTTTATATTCATATACTACCAGAGATCAGTCAATGATTTTAACAAATAAAAGATACCAGAAAACTTGCGAGAAACCCTTGCATGTAGGAACCAGAACCTGCAATACTTATCCTGAACGATGAAAAAATCATTTGTTTGAAGGTGGTTGACAATGTTTCGTGGTGTATCAGTTATCACCCGAAGACGATTGTGGATACTAACAATCGAAAAGTTGTGACATAACTTGGTTTGAAATCTTTTATTTTTTATAATTTTTTTAATTTTTTGATAATATTTTTGATTTTTCAATTTTTTCTGCTTTTATTAATATTTCAATTTTTATTTGTTTGGTTGTTGTTGTATGTTATTTCTTTGTAATTTCAGTTTTTTTGTTTGATAAAATTGTTATTTTTGGTTAATCTTTTTGATTTTCTCAGGATTATCAAATCAATTTATATTATATCAGACAATGGAAATCCGAACTGATGAAAAAATCATTGATGATAAAATTTAAATTGAAACTGGGTGATGACCAGTCATCACCCGAAGACGATTGTAGATACCAACAATCGAAACGTCGTGAACTAACGTGACTTGGAATCTCTACACTTTTTATTTTTATTATTTTCTCTTTTCATTCCTTTGATTTTTATTTATTCAATTATTATATTTTTACTTGTAGGTTATTTCACTATCATTTCATTTCAGGTTTATTGTTGCTTAATATAATTGTTATTTTCAGCTACTCTTTTTTATTATTCTTTTTTACTTGTTTCAGGGATTTCAAATCATTTTATATAATAGACAATGGAAGTCCGAACTAGTGAAATTCATAAATAAATTCCTCTTCTGTATGAAACAAATGAATTCTAGTTCTGAAAATTCTACAAAGTTACCCATTGAAATTGAAAAATTCGCCCGCCTCACGATCGAAAGTTCATGGGTTCGATTCACACTTCGTTCAGATATTTTTCTAAAGGAAATTTATCTAGAATAGGAGGCTAACGACCATAGTATTCGATGCTGTTGACATCAGAAAGAAGGAAGAGTTCTGATCAAACTACAAACTGTTAACTTTATCGAATTCCTGTATCGAATCTACATATTACGGACTGAAGCTTCATTATGTTCGAACCAACAGATAACTTTGTTTGCTCGTTACAAAAACTTTATCTCATTAGTAGTTGGGATTATTCTCGGTTGGTATATATCTGGAAAGTGTTTCATGACAGTTATAGGACAGGAGCAAATCATACAGGCGTGCAATACCCTACGAAGAATTCAGTTATATGAAACAGAACATAGTTTGTAACAAAATGGAAGGAATGTCTTGACAGAACCTTCACTTGGATTATTAAGTTAGCGTGTGTCACGAAACATATTCACATTATGGTGTTTACAAAAAAGGTACATGATGTAACTGACCGTTACTTGATGAAAATCCATAACGTATTCGAGTGACATTGTATTATCAGATTTCCACTGGACAGTTTACGAAACCGCAACACATGTTACACTGAATAATATCTCCATAATGACTGCATTCTACCTAATCAGTGCCTGAAATGATCATGAAGAGCACTTGATATAATAATAATAATAACTTTATTCGTCTTTTCGATCATTTACATGATATAAGACATGTCATAAATAAAAAATGTTAAAATTATATAAAAAAATAATAACGGTCCATAGTATAACAAAGATCGGATACTCAAGACAAGTACTTAACGATATACATATATGTTCACTGTGCTTCTGACGTTGAATCTGGCCATTATTACGCATTGGTCAAAGACGAAACAGACTGGTTTAAGTTTGACGATGGTTGTGTCACGAAGTGTTCTGGCGATGTATTGAATCTATTGGAGCCTCTGGAGACACCCTACATTTTATTTTATGAGAGAAATGACATTGGTAGATCAAGATCTTCAACACAATATGTCAACTTCAAACTACCCAAAACACTATTCTCAAAGTAAAGAGCAAGACTCTACTACTGAAGAACTGTATAACTTTGAAACATTTTTCAATCTCAATTCAATCAACTCTAAACAATCTTAACTATGGATGTTCAAGAATAAACACAGATTCAAGAAAATCTTGGATGAAAGGCTAACTAGATCAGTGGAACATCTCTTCATCAAAGTACCAAATTTCAGGAAAAGCTATATACAGAGATATATTTTCTATTTTGTGCCAAAACTCTATAGAATGATTTCAGCTCAAACGAAAAGAAGAACAAAAATTTTGAAATATAATACTGGAGAATATATATCCTGCAATAAAATGCTACGTCACATATTCAAATAGATACACACCGTCACTCTCTTATCTAATTTTACCTATTAAATTTTTTATTCATTTATCACCTATTCTCTTTCAATTTTCATTGAGTTCGGGTTGAACCACGTCTGGATTTTTATTTTCTACGTTTCGGCTCCATTTTCAAGAAATTGATGTGACTTGACTCCAGATTACGTCACGAGTTCTTCTAAGGCCTCAATCTGCCTACTCCTCAGATTGAAGTGAGATATCGATGGGTGTTCAATGGTGTACTATTCAAGAGAGGAATGAATAGTTTCGCTTTCCTCCGTTTATATATGTGAGAATCAAAAGTTGATAGAATGAATAATTCCTTGAAGATTTCCATCGAAATATTTTATTGTATTATTTGAAGAACTGCTGAGAACCAGAATAAAATCAAACAGCAAAACATTTCAGAAAACGTTCATCAGGTATTCCCAGCAATTATTGGCGAATTTCATCACAAATTACAAGTATTCATGACGAAAGTTCCATTGAAATTATTCTCAGGTTCAAATTTGCTGGCCTCCTGCCTACACAAAATAACTGGAACGTATCGCCGTATAAAACTCGTGTTTCAGTTAATAGGTGGGTGTACGATACACAACATATTCATCAGAAATGTGTGCATCTGGCAGAGTTATATTCTTGTGTAAGTAGGAGGGTAATGAAACGATAGTGTACAAAACAAGCAATTAAATCCGTCTTGTTACTTTCAGTTAAATTGGGAGATATGAAAAATATCCTTTTGTCTGTTTTCAAGAACAATAGAGAAGTTTGATACAGCATTATGAAACTGGAAAACATTTGGAAATGGGAACATTTTATAATAAAAGCTATGAGAAATCTAATGAGAAATATGATGAAGCAGACTTCATCGAATTTGGCATTTCAGATAACAGTGATCTGTTAGCTAACGAAAACTAATTCTTCAATAATGTCTACTATTTTTTGCAGAGTTCGACTCAATCCAAAATTGATGAATAATCAGTAAATGAGAAGGTAGAAGGTATTATCATTTTCAGCGGTTCAAAGCTATGATAATTTTGAAACCAGGACTTTTCTGTCAGCACTATCTGAGCATTTTTATGTAACTATGTAATTGATTTTCAAGAACACTGTTAATGATTCAATGACAATTGTTATACTTATGTAAGTTGACCAAATATCTTTCAGTTCACATATTTATGAACACGAAGTGAATTTCAATTATCTTCATTATGTTTTTAGAAATTTTCTGTTTATAAACTGAGAGAGAATGATTTCCTGATGGTTCGAAATGACAAAATTGGGATAAGAATTCCTAACACTGAACAAACTTTGCCCCCCCCAATATTGTGTCTACAGAAACGACTGATTTTTAGAATGTCACGATATCGATATCCAACATGACTGGAATGTTGATATATTTACTTTCCTAATGCGTTCATTTCAGCGTGATGAACGCTCATGTTTTCTTTCACATTGGCGTTCCTTCCTCTGACCAGAACATTGAAAACATTTGAGAAAATTGATTACAGTACTCATTAGTAATGGCAGCTGTTTCATGTTCTTTGAAAAATATCATTCTTATTGGAAGCGTTATTTTTTTAGGAGTGACTAATTTTTGGGAATGAAAGTTTTTGGTTACGAAGAAGTAACTTTCAGACACAAACTGGAAGAAAAAGTCCTCCTGAAGCAGCTACTTTCATATAAACATTGAATTACACAAAAGAAAAATTCTTTCGAAACAAATACTTTCATATGAACACTGACTTATACAAATAACTCTTTTCCCTACTCAGTTCGTATTCCAAACATTCGTTATGGAATAAAATTAGATATCATTCACAAAATTTCTCCACAATATATGAAAGGTAAAAATCTCACTTACATGGACCACTGTCATCCTCACTGGTAGACATCGATGTATCGCCGTAAGACACTTGCCTTAGGCACCGTATAGAAGTAACAACAAGTAACTTCACTCTCCGCCATATATGTGTCAAGATTCTCCACCTCGAATTTTATTCTCAGTCGACCTACAGTGCAACCGACTAAATCTGAAGCGTTCACCAAGCGAGCCAAGTTGAGGCATGGAATATCATTACAGAGTGAGTCGTTGTAAGTGGTGGTTTTGTATTTGTGAAAAATTCGTGTATAGTTTCAAAATGAACAAGTGTCGAGCTGTGGGTTGAGGTAATTTGCAGGGTGATATCGACAATAAATTTTATCGATTTTCAATTGACGAAAAAAAGTATGTTTTTCCAGTATTTATTATGTAGGATTGAAGGAATGAACATATAACGAAAATCATGGAATAAATTGTTATAGACCATATATAGTGGAATCATCAATATGCAGACTTTTTTTTATGAAATGAATTTGATGAAATTGATTTTTACCAATAGTATATGCCTCACAAGTAATGATATACAATGACAAAATAATCGGAGTTCCACTGGAAATCCACAAAGGAAAATAATTGTTAGACCACATCATGTTTTTGATTTGGATTGTATGTATCTGTAGGAAAAAAAATACTTCCATTGAAATCTCGGCAAAATCAAAACATCAAATATACATTCAAGGAGCCTTTTTTGGAGCCTACTTTCCATTTATATGTTCCATATAAATAATCTACTTTAATAATCTACTTTAAATAGCAAATATGTCTATTCCTACATTCTGTCATCAATAACAAAAAACATTAGAATTTCATTTGATTGACACTCTTCATAATTAGCAAACAAGGAAACCTGAAACTGAGGAATCTGCATTTTATACCGAAGTTTTGATTTACAACAACCAACCCAATAATATAAAAAAGTTATTTTAGAAAAACGATTCGAAACCAAACGAAATAAACATTTGCTAAACAATCTCTTTTTTGTATCCCATCAAATTCTGACTCAATCTATTTAATACCATTTGTTTCCATGAAATGAGCATCAAGTCACATTTGGAATTATTGAACAAGAAAATGGCTTCTTTAGCAGAATATGATTTAGTAGTCATGGCAAAAGCAATACATTCGAGCTGGAAACAGCCTGTTGCATACTTTTTTACCAATTCATCCACATCAATACTTGATATAAAAAGTATTGTGATTGAAGCTGATAGGCAATTATCAAAAATTGGATTGAGATTTAGGAGTATCATTTCAGATTTAGGTTCTAATTTTTATAAACTTTCTATGAAAGATTTCGAACTAACTGTGGAGCAGCCATATTTCTTTGGTGATGTGAAAAAATATTTTACTTTTGTGATACTCTTCATCTGCTGAAATGTAGCAGAAACCATAGATAAAAAATGCATGAAGTGTTCGCTATTTTGAATTCAAATCGATTTGACGATGTCAAAGATTTCAATAAACCTTTTTTCGGAACACCAAAACAAATTGATTTTCTGAAAGAAATGAAAATATTTTTCAGCAAATTAACTCTGATATCAAAAAAAGGAATAAACACGACTGGACAAGTGAGATTCATTGAGGGATGGCAGATAACAATTTCGGCACTTCTGCAACTTTGGGAAAACGTATATAGTGAAGGACACTCCTACATATTTTTTCAAAAACTACATCTCACGATTTGATCTTCACAAACTATTGACGAGAAATATAAATCAGGACTGTGTGGATAATTATTTTGGTAAACTGAGAAATACTTGTGGAAATGCAAGAAACCCAATTCTTATTCAAATTACAAGTGCTTTCAAAAACACATTTACCCTTCAATATTTCACATAGGCAGAAGAAACTAACTGTCTCGAAGATACTAGTGAGGTTCTATCTAATATTACAAATGCTGACATAAATAAAATGAAGATTCTTGTGGAAGTTCCAAAAAATCCCTATAAACTTTTGAGAGTAGAGACAAATGATTATAAAACTCTAACCACTCCCGGCGGCCAACAGCTTGGGCTATGTTTGTGGATATCTTTTAAGAAAATGTATATAATTATTTCAAGCCATACAGTAATACAGAAGCCAAACAGTTTGGAAGTTTATAAATGCCTCCAGATTCATTTTTATAAAGTATCATTCATCTAGAGACGTAATTTGTTGATTATTTTAACAATGTATATGCCACTGATTGCATAATCCTTTAACTTGAATTGTTTAATCTCATTTTACCAAATATACGTTTATTCCACCACCTTGTCTTATTTTTCATCAATTCCTAAACAGTTTACAATCATATGAGACATTTATTGTGAGCTCCTCGTAGACATGATGAACTCAGATCATGATCACATATTTTTTGATCGAGCCTCGTGCAGAGGTGACAACAGCTCTTAGTCCACACCCTCCTGCCCCGCCATACGCCAGCAAAAAATAAAACGGCCCGACACATCGAAGACGGCGACCGGGAGTGAATTTACTTGTCTTTACTTATATACGTTGCCTTAAGGCTCTTCAGTGCCAATCTGGATAATATTATTAGAAAAAACCTCACAATTCATTCATAAATTATTTATTGTTTTCTTCATTTCTTTGGGAGAGTCCCACATTTTTTTGTATCAAGATGAAGTAGTAGAAAGCCAAAAACTTTCTTCACCAGAGATATCATGTTTTTCATTTTTCGTATGTGTTGTAGCCCTATGGCATTAAAAATAACTTTCCTTCGGCCAAAACTCACTAGTTCGCCCATGTTATATAATTTCGTGTCCGACATTCGCTCTCATACAATAAATGCTATGAAAGAATTGAATTACGAAACTTTAACAACTTCACGGATAATTCCACATGAGATGAGATACCTAGGTATTTTTCTTGAAGAATCCCAGCAACTTTCGCCACAGTTACGTTTGATCAGGTGCCCTTTTGGAGGGTCTAATATATTTCCCGAGAGGAAACTTTCTTGATTCTTTTCATGGGTGAGGCGAAAGTTTGTCACAACAATGTTTTATTGGAATGGGTATTGTGTCGAAAGTTATAAAAGAGGGTCTTGACGGCAGTTTTTCATCGAGAATTTGCATAAGTTCGAAGGTTATTAATGATGGAGATTTTCTTGTGAAAAGTTTTCATGTAAAAGAAAGATCATTTGAGTTTCACACAGTTGCTGATTTGAAATCAAGAAAATATCAATCATTATTTATGAATATATACAACGAAGAGAGGTATTTCATATTTCTCAATAAGTAGTTAACAGGGTATCAAATTATACCTGGATAAGTCGATAATAGTTATGCCCTTCTGGTAAAAAAAAATAAAGTCTCATAAAATAAAAACGGTAAATTTTTGGGAGAGATTAGTTTTAGAGAAAGGAGCTCTTTGAATTTCCACTTTTTTTTCTCATCACAGATATGTGTAGATCATGCACACATGTTACGTTCAGATACAAAATGTGAGAAAAAGCTTTACGAAAGCTTTGAACTTTGAATAACGCGACGAAACGATAACATGAGACATGTGTAGGTAGATTTGAAGTTTTCGTTTACATGGAGTTGTGATTTTATGAATGAAATAAGTGCTTTGACTTGTTATGTTATCTAAAATGGTGATGATGAGGTAGTGAGACAGGTATCTTATTCCGAAACTTTGAAGTACCGCACTGAGTATAATATTATTTTATGTAAGTGAAATTTCATATCGCACCTCTTCTATATCATACTGTGTAACGTTTTATTGGATTGTATCTGCTTCACATCCTTCACGAATGTTTGAAGTAGAAACTGAATAGAAAGAAGTGATTTTCGTATAACTCAATGTTCATACGAAAGTAGTTGTTTTCTTAAGTGTAATTTAATGTTCATCAATTCTTGGGATATTTCATAATTTTTGTATAGGTTTCTGAAGTCTGAATTTGTAACCAGAACAGAACAATATTGGAAAATCGTTTTCTTGGCAGGTTTACTCACAAGCAATTTTTGAAACTGTTCAAACTTTCACAATCCTCATATTATTTTCATTGATTGATACCTCGGATGAAAGCATTATTTTCTCACCTACCCTAAATAAAATCAGTAACTGAAAAATAAATTGAATTTAAAGGAATATTGAATGAATTGAAGTTATTCAAAGCAACATCTGCCAACTTACCTACTAAATGGGCTAAAAAGTTTTGAGCCCAACACATAGATGGCGCTTTTTCAGTTAGTTAGCCTTTGAAAGAAATTACATGAAATTCTACTCATAAGTTCGTGAGTTATTGTGCTAAGAGTGACACTAATTTTCTTATTTTGAAAACAATGGATCAAAAACAATTTCGTGCTTTAATGTTACATTGCTTCTTGATGGAAAACAATACGGTTCAGGTGGAGCAATGACTTGAAAAGTGTTATAAGCAATCCGTGGCGCTAAAATGATTGTGTGGCTCTTGATGGGGATTACATTGATGAATAAAGCTATTTTTGAATGAAAGAAAACGCGTTTTCTCTTTCAGGCCCGAGGCTTTCCCAGCTCAGGATGTATTTATTGATATACAATGATATATTCTCTCTACACTGAATAGGTTCCATTAGAAAAGCAAATGAAACTCAGTCATTAGCCTCAAAATGAACTGTTATAAGTGACAGCTTTGGGACCTTATACAGACCCCACATCTTTATGTACACTTTTCATACTTCCCTCGCTTACCCTCTGAAGTGCATTCACAATAGTTTCAAATATTCTGCTATGGATTGATAGGTGTCCGGTAAATTTTACAAAAACATACAAAAGGCATCAGACAGTAACTTCAGGGATTATATGAAGACACAAGACCATCATTTCGACCATTTAGTGTTATGACATCACATTTCCAAAACATCGCCAATTAACCATTTGGAATTTCAATAGCAACATCACCCATCCAGTAGAAAAATACTCAAAATATTACTGTTGCAGTATCTGAATTAGTCTTATTAGTATTTCCCAATTTCGGAAACAATTTATTTTTCTATTGACTGATTTAACAAAAATGATTCTAAGAATGACATGTATATTTCAAGAGACAAGTCACTTTCATTTATTTGTAATGATATTACTGTTTCTCAAATAAATAGTTAAGTGGGTATTTTACTTGACATTCACATATTCCAAACTCTTTCCAATGTGTTTGTGAGACATATTAATCATGAGAGAAAAATGAATCAGTAGCAAACATGGCTTGAAAAGGGTATATGCCGTCACTGAAAAACTCGGGAACCCACATCAATTTTCCTCCAAATATTCCAAAGCATCAACTTGCACTCTTGATAATTTATCGCGCTGCATTCGGAATTTCCTCATTAAGGGCCAGATGCTGCCTGGTGTGCGTTAGTATTTAACGTTTTTCCAGCAGATTTCCACGAAAAAAATATCCATAATTATAATGGGATATCGCGGCAGGCTCCGTTCCTTTATAATTGACTAATATCAGGAACATATGTTTCCCTTGAAATATACGTCCTGCCCCAAAAATGGAATATAATGATATCCAGCTGTTTTTATATTCTACAGTTTCTTGCATAAAACATAAGTTTTTTGTAGGAGTTTCCCAAATTATATTTCATTTCGCCACAATATTTTCACTCTTCTAATAAATCTCACTTTTAGAAACGGGAGAAATGAAGGAAGGAAAGTGATTTATTTCAACAAGCAGATGATAAATTACTTTTCTTGATTGGAAAGAAACGTTTCACAAGAAAAATAAGTAACATCAGTGAATCTTTCAAAAAGTTGTATCAGTGAGAATTGAGAAAACACCAATTATTTGATACAAAATTGAGTTGAACTACAATTGGATTCGTCAATACACCTTTCCATATAATTTTCAAAATACATTTTATTTAAGATAAGTTTTGCTACAGGGTAGCTCCAATAGTTGGAGTAGTACACCAATCTATTATATGTCTTCCATATAACGGTAGGTGATTATAAACCTAATTAAATAAAAGAACAATTCTGGCAAAGCAGGTAGATTTAAAAACAGATGATGATAATATTAGCCAACAAATGAAAAAAAATTGATTTTAATGTTATAATGGCTATACATGAGAGTTCAAAGAAGCATCCTGACTGCGACTTCAACATCAAAAATTTTCCATCACGTAAAGATTTTGAGTTATAGTTATTTTTATTTTATACAAAAATTTTTACATATTATAGGGAAATATAAAATCAAAATAAGAAAAAAAAAACAACATATTATGAGGATAACAGACTTTATTTACAATACACATGGAAAAACATTCAAATGAAGTCTTTCGTGCATAACCTTTTTGCAAATGTTGACTTTCATTTATATATTCCTTTGTTTTTCCTTATAAGGAACCAACAATAACCCCCCTTCATTGCTGCATCTCATCTGCCTTGGTAACGTTGCTCCGTTAACAGTATATCTTGGTGAAACCTTTTTCCTTGTTCGTCACTGACAGCACCCAAATTTTCGGGGAAAAATTCAAATGAGAGTGTAAGAAATGGGTTTTTAGAGACATGAGACATCCCATTCTGCAGTAGTTTTCAAGTAGTACTCCTACTAGTGTTTCGTAATTTTCTACTTTCTTGTTCCCTAAAAACTTCGAAACTATTCTTTCAAAAGAACTTCACGCACCTAACTCAACATTACTTAATTTTTGATCAAACTATTGATCACTTAGTAGTTTTCTAATTTGTGGTTCAACAAATATACCTTCTTTGAGCTTTGCATAACTTAATTTTGGAAAAACGTTTTCAAGAAATTTAAACGCATCACCTTCTTTGTCTAATGCTTTTAAAAAATTTTTCATATACACCATTTTAATGTGTAATGGAGGTAACAAAACGTTTTTGGGATTAATCAGAGGTATATTCTTCACGTTAGCTTGACCTGGAATATATTCATCTCTCGGAGGCCATTCTTTTACTTGATAATGGCTCTGTGTTGCCCTACTGTTCCAAAGGCAAAGAAAATAGCGAAACTTCCTCTATGACATTCAGGTCATCACATATTTGCCACTTACACGTATTATAACTTTCGTGTGTTTCCTTCTTCTTTTGATACCATTATGACCTGCCTAGTCATCATACATTTCCAAATCTTCCTCCCAATTTGTCGGGGGTGTTGGAACTGGTAAACTTTCTCCATGAAGAACTGGACTCCTTGTAGAAAAAATATCCGGATATACAAAAAGAATTGAATATTTCCGTTTATTGATTTCCACATAATCCAGTAGGTTTAATTTTTTTGGTGATTCCCGTTCTCCTATATTTCTATTCTTATATGCACTTTTGGTGTAGACCCCTGATCTGTTATCTTCGTTCATTTTCGACTTGTTCTTCTTCATATGTCTACCCAAGGAGCCATGTTAATGTTCTCTTCTGTTAGTAGCCTTTTCGTTTCATCTGATGATTTTTCTGTATATGTAAGTAACTTACAAAACGTACAACACTCCACTTTTTTGCTTTAGAATGATCGATATATAATGTCGTATTGATTTGTTTTTAACCTAATTTTCACTAGTGAATCAATAGGTATTACTAGTAATGTTTTCTGAAATTAGAATGTTTGAATTTAAATGTAGTTGAACAAATTCTGCCGGTGAAAGTAACGGTTTGGTGAACCTTTTATTTATTGGTTCCTTCTCAACGGATGTCATTCAAAGAATAACTTGTTGATCATTGACAATAGTCATGTTGATCGTTAGTTTTACAGAAATGCAACATCAGGTTAAAACATACCTCATTATCGGAATGAAAGAGAATAGATCTAAAGCAGATTGGCTTCAAAGTTTGCAATCAGTTGTGAATGGTACTAAATTCCAAATGGAGTTCCAGCGAGCAGTGTAGAGGAATTGACGAAACCGCCTCTCAGATCCTCTGAAGAAATTTCACAATTATTTGATCAACTTGGTGCTCTAATAATAAACTCAGCATGTATATCGCAGAATGGAAGTGTGCACATTTAGTCGCAGTTCAACCTTGGGGCACTTCTGTTATTTGTTCAATATTACAGCTCTTTCAGTAAGCCAGGAAGCAAAAGATATAGGGTGTTTCCGACAGTAAGCTGACCTCTGTTAGGCATATAAATATACATAATTTAGGGTTTGTTTTCCGTAATTGTGAATTCACAAATATCTGCCTGCCTTTTGTTTGCAGAAACTCATCTGTAATGATAATGTGTAGTTATTTCAATGTTTATTACTCTGATTCTGACATTTAGTTCAATACATTGCATGATATTTTATCAAACATTGAGTATCAATGTTTTTCAGTATTCTTTTTTCACATTGTTCAGTATTTTTGTATATCAGCTTGAAGTAAAACTGTTGTTTCTTTTCATTTTTGTATTGTCCAGAAGATGGAGTGATCTGTTGGATAATTGAAATATATTTTCATTCTTTTATTTACCAATTTCATCATCATACCGACTATTAACTGAAATCCATGATGAAACAACTTTCACATTCATAGTGAAAAGCCATCCAGTTGAAACACAATGCAGTTTGTTGTATGATTTTCATTATAAAGGGTTTTACAAAAACCGCGACACGTGTTTTCCTATACAAAGCTTTCTCAAGCGTAAAATGATAAGTTACTTTCAAATTACAACTATTTTATACTCTAACATATGACCTACTTGTATGCCTACTTTTTAATGAATGAATCTGCCTGAAAAGGTCAGGTATTCTATTCAACTATCCAGTTAAGTTGATCTTGAATTTTCGCATAATAAATTTCTCAGTACGTCATTGAGCAAAAAATTATAAGAAAGCTGTGAGTTCAATTAGCCTTCCATGGAAGGAATTCGCCGGTATTTTTTAATTTCCAACCCGGTGGATAAAGCCTAAATATGCAAATGTCCCGCAGGCAGCGTAAGTCGTTTATAAAGATTGCACAGAGTTCACGGTACTTTCTTGAATGCATGCTTATTATCGCGTTTGCCAGATAATTTATTTTTATTTATGGAATTTAATTACAGGCGAGTGAAACACGGCTACGGTGGCGTATTAGTCGGGGTTATTACAGCTTAGGGTGGTGGCGAATGCAAAAAATAATCCAAGCACATTTTCTTGGGTATTTTAATTTCCGGGGGACTTAAACTTAAATTACGGTTGTTTGTAGGGCCCCTCTGGGAAAATTAACTGTGAGTGAAATGTTTTCTCTAAATGAGTCTATAACGATTTTTTGTAATAGCTATTACAAGATTTTGAATTCAACATATTGATGGGAATATCTATTATGAGGTGGAGTTATATGGTAGTAAGTGCCGAAAAGTCAATAAAAAAATCTGCATAGAACAGAATAGCATCCAGTTTAATAACTATTTCTACCATGGAAACCCGTAGTCCTCATTTATAGCTGATCTCTTCGAAAGCAGATTCGAATTGAAAGCGAAAGGTAGATAATTTTTTTCCACAGACTAAAATCCGTTATGGATTTATAGAAAGAATATCGAAACTTCAAAATATATTTCTCCTAGCTCACACTATTGCCTAGAACACAAAATGGCAGAAGTACACTTTCTTGTCCAAAGGCTTGGTACGAGTCCCCTGACTAAAGAAAGATATAATATTGGGGAGAATGTAATCAGAGTCAGATGAAAGCAACGGGTATCCTTCAAATATAATAGAAAAGGTAATTGAAGTAAATAATCTTCGTAAATCTTGTCGTTCCATATAAACCAACAAAAATGTTAGGTGACCATCAAGAAAAGAATTTAAAAAATGAGAAATAAGGTTTTATAAAACTAGCGGTGATCCCAACCTCCGCACAGGTGCAGTGCTGATAAGTAATATATTTTCACCGACCGGAAATTTGAGGGCATGGAGAAACTGTGATGAAAAGATAATTTTGTTTTATGGACGCACACTTTTGCCCGCGGCTGGCGCCTCATTTGGAATATTTGAAAATCCTTTCTTATTGCACCCTTACAATATAAAACGAACCAACTTACAAAATTCCAGCCTCCGAAAATATACCGGTACAGAGAAACAGTGATGGAAAAAGTAAGTCTGTTTTATGAACGCGCCTTTTACCCCGTGTCTGGTGCCCCAGTTGGAATATTAAAAAAGCCTTTCTTATTGCACACTTACAATATAAAACGAACCAACGTACGAAATTCCAGCCTCCAAAAATATACTGGTACGGAGAAACAGTGATAAAAAAAATCAACTTTATTTTATGAACGCGTCTTTTCTAACGCGGCTGGCGCCCCAGTTGGAATATTTGAAAAGCCTTTCTTTTTGCAAACTTACAATATAAAACGAATCAACGTACGAAACTTCTGCCTCCAAAAATATACTGGTACAGAGAAACAGTGATAAAAAAGTAACTTTATTTTATAAACGCGCCTTTTACCCCGTGGCTGGTACCCCAGTTGGAATATTGAAAAATTCTTTCCTACGAAACCTACTTACGAAATTCCAGCCTCTTAAAATATACTGGTACGGAGAAACAGTGATAAAAAAAATGTACTTTACTTTATGAATGCGCCTTTTCCCACGCGGCTGGCGCCCCAGTTGGAATATTTGAAAATCATTTCTTATTGCAAATTTACAATATAAAACGAATAAACGTACCAAATTCCAGCCTCCGACAATATACTGGTACAGAGAAACAGTGATGAAAAAGTAACTTTATTTTATGAATGCGCCTTTTACCCCGTGGCTGTTACCCCAGTTGGAATATTGAAAAATTATTTCTTAATGCACACTTACAATATGAAAAGAACCAAAATACGAAATTCCAGCCGCCGAAAATATACTGGTGCGGAGAAACAGTGATGAAAAATTAACTTCATTTTATGAACGCGCCTTTTTCCCCGCGGCTGGTGCCCCAGTTGGAATTTAAAAAATATTCCTTTCTCATCACACACTTACAATATGAAATGAACTAACATACACAATTCCAGCCTCCTAAAATATACCGGTACGGAGAAAAAGTGATGAAAAGTAACTTTATTTTATGAAAGCGCCTTTTCTCCCGCGGCTGCGGCTCAGTTGGAATATATTATCTTTCAGATCTATCCAGATCTGAAAGATAATCTTAAACTTCTTTCTTTTGCTCCATTGAGGAATTGAGGTCTATAATATCTCATAAAGTCTCAGGAAGACGAATAAATGTGAAACCGCATTTTCAGTGCAAGTAATGATATCTCAGGAAGTTTTCAAATCTCCCTTTTTCCCTTCAGAGTTAATATCGAAAGTGACTCCTGCATCGGCAAGTGAGAAGAGCGGATCATGTTTGAACTCACCAAGTGACCAGAGGCTGAAATTATCCACAGGATGAAACAATGGTTCAACGGAAAGTTCAAAGAAACTGCGATCATGATGAACAACTACGCAATCAACCAGGCAACCATGGAGATACGCAATGTGTAGAAATCACCAGTCAATCGAGAAAGCGGTTTGCGTTCAACCGAACCGGAAACCAAGAAGCGAATGGTTGGAAGATAGATATCAGAAAAAGCAACAAGCTATCATCCAGAGGTGATTGTAGAGAATTTCAACCAGAACTTCGGGAAGTAACCTTGCTGGACATCATTTAATTATTATTTTTCATTATTCATCTTTCATCTGGATTATTTCATTTCTTCAGTTCACTTTTTTTATTGTCCATATACATTCTACATTTCACTTTTTGTCAACCCATTCATTAATTCATTCTCATTTACAATTTAGCACTAGTTCATTTTTCAAATTTCTATACTCATCGCTCATTGATTTGTGCTCAATTTCATTTGTCTCAACTGACTCATGCGAATATTTCAGTTCGGCAACTTTTATTATTCTCAATAATTTGAACATATCATATGATTTTATTTATTTTGTTCTTTCAAATATGTCAACAACTTTTGATCATTTGATCGAGTTTGAATAGCTAAGCCACAATAACCCCTTGCGAGTTGTAAGACTGTTTCTATATCGAAATAATTCTTTGAATACCTGGACTAATTGGCCTTTCGCAAGGTGGAATTTTCAAATTTCCTGCATACCCGTCATTATAAATTGTAGGGTGGCGCTTGGTGTAGCAAGAATATACCGAAATTCCGCGATATATCACTGGTGGCATTAACGGGATCAAGCCTGCTGAAGTCTCGAGAAATATGCTTCGGAGCAGATAAAATCATTTTTCACAGTCCCACAGAAACCATGCAAGAATAGTAAATATAATGATAAACCAAGATGAATATTTGCTTAAAAGTTCAGTTAATTGCTTTACGGCATTATTCAAAATACGGAACGGAAAACGTTTTTTCACATCTTCTATAAAATATGATGTCTCTAACCGCATTATTTCCAGGAAATGATCATTTAGATATTTGATAATCCAGGTAGTCAGGGACACAATAATAATTAATTAAATTACATTTTTTATTATAGTAATCAGTTCAATCTTCTGGGTTTTCTTCTTGCATTCAAAAAAATTGAAGATGTGAATGTATTCTACCAAATAAGTCAAGACGAATATATTACATGATTCAAGTCTTCAATCATTTTGATATTTAAAGGAATCTTCTTCATAACAAGATGACAGTGATTATTTTGTAATTAAAATTTTGTGGTCGATGATAATTTCGATGAACTTTGCTTTTTTTATGACTAAAATATGCATGTGAAAATTTCAAACATTACTTTGATTCAAATATAAAAAAAATTGTCGGTAACCGTTTTTTGTCAAGAATATGAGCAAAACGTGGTTGACATGAGAAATCCCTAACTTATATTTCATTATCTTGACAAAGTATGAGAAGAAAATATGGATTGGTCAGCTAAGGTTTCATCGGTTGAACTGCTCTGAACTGAACAGATCACACATCCTCACTGAATATCATGAAATAAATTGAAAGTATTCCAAAATGCCACTCTGTAGGTTGAACAACCTAAACGGATTAGATATGAGAGGATTCATCCTGCAAAACATTGTTCAGGTTGGTAATGTTCTGTTATTGACAGAAACAGTAATATCTATTCACGCTGAATTTGATATGTTTCATTCACCAGATATCATATACAGACTAATTGCTCATGATATCCCGAATGTAAATTTTTTGAATGTTGGAATGATTAACAATTACTTTTCCTACCGTATACGCAAATGACAATTTTGCACATGGAATATCTGTAACTGAGGTAATGATGAAATTGTTTCAGCAAGAACGTTTTCATCAACAATGTAATTTATTTAATGAAAAATTACTTGATTATCTATAATCTGAAATCATGTGGCTTTGACATAATATAACAATTAGAAAATGAGTGAAAATCCTTTGTCGGATACCCATGGACTTTAATGAATTGTAAATGAAGGTAGTAAAGTATAAGAGTTGAATTTTGTTTTATTGTTTGAGTAACTGGAAAACGATTTTCTCTCAGTAGACTGACATTTTCGACAGCTCTTACACTAGGTCAGACAAAATTGAAAGTAAGAGGCATGTGGATCCTGATACGAATGAGATGGTTATTTATCTTTTATTCATTTTTTTTCTTTTTTAATATATTTCTTACATTTTGTTTCTGTATCTAGTACGTATTCTGTCAAAAATATTTCTATATACGATATACTAATAAATAACAAAAAAATCAAAGACGTCAAATGTTAGCCGAATAGTAAGCGTAGGTTTCTTACACAAGAGAAGGGGGAGGAAGCGTAACTAGCAATCTACCGCTAAATGAAAACACACCGATTTTGGACGGCCGATTTTATACCGGTCGTCCAAATTCCAATAGTGAACCACATGTGGGAACGGGACCTGGCACACATGCTTACCGGTGATCGACGCCGATCAGCGGTCGGCGTGTGTGCCAGGCACAAGAAGAAACTTCTCGAAAAAAACGGCTAAGAAGAAAACTATTGAATGAGGTGCAAAAGAAAAAAGAAAAAACAAGAACAATAATAGTTCTAGAGCAGAAGCTTGAAAGATACAAAAAAAGTTATTTCGTTTCACTTGTTGAAGAGTTGAATAAAAAAAATTTGATTATCCTCTGAGAACATGTTAATGTTTGATAGTATGCCTTGTATTATGCCAGCAGGCCATTGAGTCAAACTGTTTTTCTTGTTTAAAAGACCACGCAGCTGAGAACAACACCAACCATATTTACTTTCCAATTCAGGCAATGATCTCAGAATATTTAAATATAAGAATTTATTTCATTACTAGAAAAATATCGGAAATTAAGGACCCCGTACGGCAACAATATACAAAATTGACCTTATTTAAGGGCCAGTAATATACTTCAGCTATACTTTGGTTAGGTTTATCCACAAGAAAGGTTGGTTGGGTAACAGGACCAATTCTTTCTCAACAAAACAATTGTTTTCTTGCCGGCGTTTCGAATTTGATTAAATTCTTCTTCAGGGCTCGAAAAGTAGTTTTTTTGTATTAATATTACTATTTTGAGAGATTTTCGTTTGTTTCATGTCGTATTGTGTTGGTGTTGTCTCAAAGTTGTTGCAATGTTTTTTATTTTTTTTTTTTGAATGTATCTAATATATCTGATGGTTTTTAAAATAGTAATATCAACACCAAGAAACTACTTTTCGAGTCCTGAAGAATGATTTAATTGAATTCGTAACGTCGGCAAGAACACAATTGTTTTTTTAAGATGAAATTGATCCTGTTACCAAATCCACCTTTCTTCAGAAAAATTATTGGATTACTAAATTGATTTATTTAGTTAAAATTATAAATTGATGAGTTTAGTTTCAATTACTACTTATTATGTTTTATTATTTTGTAACAAGTTGATTATAAATTATGTAATGTATCTAGAAATAAAAAAATATAGTCAAAAACGTACATTAGTGTTGAATAAAAACTTCACATTCAATAAATTTCAATTATTGTTTCTTGCTGCTTATTTCCGACATAATGTTACGCGTCTTTGACCTCATTGGTGCCTGAACGGAACACTGCGCTTGTCACATTACGAGTCCTCTCCCTTCTCTTGTCTAAGGTAGATTCATTCTACATGTACGTTTTCAAACATCGTTTCGATTTCAACTTTGTCAACAACGCTAGTCTTTTCCTGAGAGGTTAAACATTCATCGTCATGCAGCGATTCTTATGGCACCCGGTTACTGGGCACTAGAAAGAGGAACTAGAGGTAAATTGCAAATTTGCTAAAATGAATGTTTCATAATCAGGTAGTATTAGTAAAGACTTCCTAATACTGTTCCCAACTATGAAATATTCATACGTTACCTCAGATTGAGCCCAACTATGAACTGAGATACTGAAAATGACACAATAGTATTTTTTTGTCTGAAATTCTGTAACGATTGAAGCCCTCCGTACACTATCCAACCAGGTCCGACAAACCAGGCCGAACAAAGTTTCCTCAAAGTTGAGGCACATATATGTCCGTTCAGCTTATCTCCATACACTGTCGAACATTGTTTGGTAGAAGGTCCCAACCTCGTACGTCACATGTGTGTTCAATTGAAGTCTGGTGCGTCATAGTCTCACACCATCGTATCAGTATCGTAGAGTCACATACACTTACTCACTTTGTAATTTGTTATGATTGTTATGATTGCGACTGGTTTGTGAACTGAAATATTGGATACAAAGACACGTTTGACTATGGAATATTACTGTTAGATAAAGCTGGAGTATTTGTTGCAAAACGTGAGGATATTTCGAAAGTGCTTTGTTGAAAGTTGGATATAAAAAAGAAATGAATACACATGAACCTGATTTCAGAACCAAGAGACAACAACAACTGAAGTGAGTCACTCGATTGTTTGCAGCGCACCACAGGTCCTGCTCAAACTAGTTTTATGGGCACAAACACTGTCCACTGACTTGGTGCGCTGATCATTTATTGATCGGTGGTTTGTGCGTATTCACGGCCGGGGTGAAAAAACTGAGGTACATCCAATCAAACCGTTGTCCAACCTGGTCTTCCATCCAACCAAGTTGGAAGAACTGATGTGCCGGGTTGAATAGTATATGGAGGGTTCAAATCTTATACCATCTTCAACCAATGAAACTAAGTCAGCGTTATACAATTACGTAACATGCATAGAAAGTTCTTCATTCTCAACATTGGTTATTAACAGTATAGCGATAGCAACAACAGAATAAAGAAAAGACCAGCTGCAACCTATTAGAATAAAATGACATTCAAATAACTATTTCACCCCAGCCAAAATCCTTTCCACAATTTTTGCTTGAATTACATTTTCTCTGATATCTTCATGAATCGCAAAACACAGGAGAAATTCCAAACAGTCAAGCCGGTCCTTCGAGAATTTTTGAAGTGAAATTTACATTCCACTTCCTTTATTTCTGACGTTATGCATTCATGGATTCTGAATCCAAAGAATATCAGGCAGAAACATTTAATAAATTCGCGTCTACCCTTTTCCCATAATAAACTCCTTTCCCCTCCCCCAAAGGACACTTTAACACAATCAAACAACCCGTCAAAAGTTGTTGCAGTCAGCAATGCCATCAGTACGGTGGCAATGCTTATCATGCTGGCACTCTGAGGACTCCGAAATGATATTCCAAGTAAGGGAAAGCAGACATGAACGTTAGCCGCAATTCCCAACAGTCGCAGGTCATCAAGTTGGAATATGGCGCACGATCTGAACCTCCGGGGTGAAATATGCGGATGATAAATCAAGTGTGCCTTTGGATGACGTACGACAACGACTTTCGCAATGCGTTTTTTGCCCACGGGACTGACGCCTGATGGAGATAGTTTGCTGATAGGAGATATGCAGAACGTGGCGGTTTATCGGAGGGTGGATGCAGAAGAAGTGTGTGGATGCGGAAGAAGTGGGTGGAAGGCGAGGAAATGGATACGAGGCGAGAAGATGTTGACTGTGTGTATTTGTAGGGAAGTAATATAATTGTAACAATCATAACACTATACGAACTTTATTCAAAACACGATGCGCTTCAATTTTGCTTATTCAGTTGAACTGGTACCTCAAATTATTTCACAATGCATTTTATATAACTTATAGAACTCAATTAGAATTTCTGATTGATTCTAAGTAAATAGAAAGATTTCAGGAATATGAATACAATATTTCTAGTTAAGATTATTGATTGATTGATAGCGATTATTTCTTGGAAATGTTTATGAAAAAAACTCTGAAAGAATGTGAGTGATTAACTTCTTATTGATCGATCAAGAAATTTGCTTGTTTTCGTGTGATTTCCAGGGACTTCAGCTGGTTTGATTTTTCTCCTTTACTTTGTGATGTGAATTTTACTTTTCCCAACACCAAACCTTTCATTTCAACACCTCGACACGTGATCATCTTCAAGAGGAAGATCAAACTAATCATACTTACAAAGCTATCCTTATTTATACCATAGATTCCTGTTCCAGGTACCTACATCTTGTCTCAAATTAATTTTATAATTTGCTTTACTTATTCCTACACTCTCATAGGTAACTAGATGCCTGTTTTTGTTAATAAACTGAAGTCTATGGCATGGTTTTGTTACACAATATGATGGGCGACTGTTCATTTTTCAGGTCTTTCATATTTCAAGTGTGCTAGTGTTCCTTATATCTTATTCCAAATAGATCTTTTTGTCTGTCTTCACATTAAATTTCGCAAATCACAGACTTTTCTAAATTCTCGACTTTGCGAGCTAAGGACTAACGGTGTCTTACCTTTTAACGTGTAATATATCAAATTTCATGTTCTCTATGGTGGTATTCATAGGTAAAATCAGTTTTTCTCCAGTTCAAAACTTTCGTGCTTTGAAATCATCTTCAGGTGATCATCCGAAGATGATTGTGGATACTAACAATCGAAACGTCATGAAGTAACTCGCGTTAAAATCTTTCAGTTTTCATTTTTTTTTGTATTGTTCAATTTTCAATTGTTGCTTATAATGGAAGTCCTAACTGATGAAATTCAGGTAATACATACTCTAGTCCAGTGAATAGAGTGTATTGACTTACGATATGCACAATTAGCCCGCTAGAAATAATATTACGTTGTTTCAGAATTTTTTTCAGTTTCAGTATTAATTGTATGTTTCTGTAGCTCCATATCCCATAAAATATTCATTTTATTACTATGTCGTGGTACATACCCATCAATAGAGAATTATGTACTGTCTACGTTGATGCTATTCATTTTTTTCCAAATTCAATGTTTTAGCCCCTTTTCAAATTATTAATGAATGTGTGATGTGGAAAAAATTAAAGAACAGAAATACAATATAAACGGGATCGCTCTGAAAATAATATGATGAACATTGAAAATCTGATCGAGAAAGAACAATGAATAGATATTCATTCTTCTTCCACAGTGGATGATGAATCCAGTTACTTTTTCAACCCTATCAAATTCTACCACGATATCCCATTTCCAATTATAAAAAGTGTAATGAAGAAACGTTGTATATCAAAGAACTGAAAGAACTTCATAATATGCCCTGTGATATGGTAAACATTATTAAAACCTCATCAAATACGATCATTATAAATGAATTTGATATATTGAAAAACTTCATGAAGAAAAACTAGAGCAAGAAAAGTATAATTACAATGAAGAAAAAATGGAAAGTTCTCCATACAGGACGAAAAACAGTTGAAAAATCATTAACGAATTCAAAAATCACAGGTAGAATCAGTCAGTGAAAAAGCCTGATTATGTAGTGGAATTGACCGCGGTGGTAGTGCGCCCGACTCACGATCGGAAGACCGTGGGTTCGATTCCTGCCTCGACCAGATATTTTTTTTGGGAGAATTTATCTGGTTGAAGCTGGTATGATTCTGCAACCGTGTTAGGAATCACACGTTGAGAGGTAAGACCTTGTTAGTCCTTAGCTAGCACAAGTTTCTCAACTTCTGAGAGTTGTAGTTCGTATGGAGGCGACAGCTGATTAACGGAAAAACAGATTTTAAACAGAACAGTAACAGAAAAGATAATGGTGAATATGTGACAGACTTGAGGAAAAATTGTAATATATTCAGTTATCACTTCAATGATCTACAATGTCTTCCATAATAATCAAATCAAACTGATCTCTCATTTCCACTATACAATCTTTCTCTTTCCTACTAATGCGTATGAAATTGAGAATTTTATGAAAACCACCAAGGAAACAGCAGGTATTGCAATTTCTGGTAGAAACAGCAGCATATCTTCCTATAAAAAAAGACAACACAAAAAACATGTTCACCATGACAGAAATAACAAAGGACATCCACATAAATTATGAAGAAAAATGTCAAAATTATTATAGTTCAACAATGCAGCCTAGTTCGAAGACATTAAATTGAAAATGTTCTCGACCTTGGACGAAACGTTCAATTCAATATCAATAACATGATGATAATGAAAATTGTATCAATCAATAACTCTTTCTTGAACTCAAAGATTATGAAATCGTCATACCCATTGAAAAATGACATTTATATGAAAATATGACATTTGTCAAACCCAAAATAATCTTGTACATGTTCAACCTTCTCCGTCAGTTCATATGTTCAATTTATTGTTTTTAACTCATATTCACTGTAAGTATGAATTGTAATGTTTTTTCGGTGGCAAAAAAATCAACAACTCAATAAATTATAGGCCCTGAAGAAGTTCTCCATTATATATATATATATATATATATATATATATATATATATATATATATATATATATATATATATATTCATGTATATAGTTACACAAGTACGATACGAGAAAATGTGATAACCTACATCAACCATACTCAAGATTAACTATTGGACAAAACTTGCACATATATAAAGGTATTTTTCATTATAATTGATTCATAGATTTGTTTAATAGCAAAATTAATCTTTCAGATCTGAAGATTTTCAAAAATTTCCTGTACAAATATTTAACCTTCCATTACTTCCGCCAAATTATTGTACTTAGTAACTCGCGCACGATCCAGCAGACCGGCTAGTAAATTATGATATTTCTGAGTGTAATTGATAAGTTGAGAAAAATTCAATAATTATTATATGATTTTGGGGCAGAATAAGAGATACTTCAAAGATTTTTTTACAAAAGGAATATATTAAGCACAAAAACAGAAGTGAAAAGTTTTACTGTACTTGAAAGAAAAAATCAACCTAAATTTTCATAACATACATTACACATTGGTCTAATATGTTCTAAACACAAATATTTTGAACAGTTATGACAGAGGTATTTGGTTTTTTGTTTTTCTTCCAATTACAGTCAGCACAGCGGCCCACGGTTCCCGGGGTTCTTACTTAAGCTTCGGCTGCAGCTGGTAAACCATACACTTCTCGTAATCTGCTTTTTATGGTCCTTGACGAATTGGCAGAAACTGCTCTTTTTTTCTGATAGTCGTAGAGGAGGGCCATGGAAAGATTTAGAAGAAATTCCTTTCTGAGTGTTTTTGAATCGGGATGGTTTCCATTATAAACAACGAACGCATTTATACCAGTTACATTTAGCATGCTGTAAAAGGGGACCTTTGGCCATCTTCTGGTGCCACGAGCACAATCGTATTGAGCACACAATTTATTCACCATATCTACCCATCCTTTGGTGCGATTATAAGTCATAATAATTTCTGGCTTATTCGTACGACAATCAATGTCATCTCCAAAATGCATTGTTCAAATGAGTAGCACATTTTTTCTTTTCTTTGGAACGAATGAAACCAGTGTTGTATTATGAGAGAAGCCAAACATTGATGAACCGCTAGGTCGGCCAGTATTTTGTACAAAATCCAACGGAATCTGCCTCTTGTTTTTTCGGATTGTCCCTACGAGGGTTAGTTTATTTGATTTCAGACCTTCTGCAAGTTCCATACTGGTGAACCAGTTATCTGTTGTAACGTTTCTGTTGGTACCAATGATATGTTGAGAAAGCCTTTCTACTATTGATTTAGCAGTGGTCTCTGTTCGAAGGGGGCCCTCTGCCTGCTAACCCACATAAACTTCCATATGGCTGGTATAGTACATAAAAGAATCAGAAAGGGCAAAAATTTGTATGCCATACTTATTTGGCTTGCTTGGTATATATTGTCTGAAGTTACATTTACCTCTAAACGCTTCAAGCTTTTCGTCTATGGTTACGTGCTCAGAATGTGAGTAACGCTTTTTTTGATTATCGTTGAATTTCTCGGATCGGAGCCAATTTATCAATTTGTACTCTCTCTTCTCTTGTATGTATATCATCGAAACGAATGCATCCCATCAGAAATTGGAATCGTATTCTGTTCATTCCAAGACGAAATGCTTCCACTTCACTATCATCCGTTCTCCAAAGATCGCCTAGGTTCATATGGTTAGCTTTTCTTACTCCTTTATTTCTATGAGCGCCTTTATTTCTATGAGATTAGTAGTTCTAACATCCCTTTCTATTTTTATTTTTATACTGGTGCAGTCCACAATGATATTCAGCATTTCTTCGTCAAACAAGCATAGCCATATATCGAGAGGAGACATTTTGGATTTTGCATATGGTTTTACTCCTGGCAATTGTAATACAATATTTGAACTACGAATTCTTACATTTTTTGGTGGGGTATACTTTTTCCACATTGTTGTCTTGTCTTTTTCTATGAATACTGGTTCTCTGGTAACAGCAACAGGTGTATAATCATCTCATCCATCCTCAAACTCTTGCTCCGTGTCACTACTTTCCAATCTTTGCTCCATATTATCTATTTCGCCTTGTTCATCGTCATCATCACCCCCATAATCTTCTTCACTTTCCACTTCCTCGAACAACCTCAAAAGTCTTTCCTGCTTCTTTTCGTAGTCCATATCTATAATTAAAAAAAATTTGATTATATAGTTTTATAACACATTTTAGGGCATGCGTCGATTTATGAAACGGGCGGCAGCGTAACGCGAGTTTTCTGAAGGAACTGGTATATTATACATTCTTTCTGTTTATTCCATCGGCAAGTTGGCAGCAAGAGACAAAAATATCAAAGAAGTTAATATAAATTTTTGAAAAAATGAAAATCTGCAAAACTTAATTTCTTATGCAAATCAACGTTTTTTCAAAGATATTTAAATTTTTTCTGAGCATACTTGATATCAATACTCAATTTCACTACAAAAATAGTGGTATTATAGTAGTTCTTGAGAAAAACAAAAGGAAACTTACCGATATCGATTTTTGAATATTTTCACAAATGATAAAAATAAGTCACTTGTTTACTCGCACCCGGTCTACTGCACCGTGTTGGGGTAGCACTTCTGATAAACACTTCATATCAACTGATAATTGATGACGATGTTAGCTGAAGAAGTACTGGAAAGGTACATGGAGGGGGGACGATGCCTCGTCGCGAATATCGAAATTACGCAGAAAAGAATTTTGGGCCGGTCCGATACACCGTGCGCGAGTAATGGAAGGTTAAAATCCAGGGCATTTTACTCGTTAGAGGAATTTCTAGAGAAATTGTCGCACTGATTTGTTATACTGATATATATGTAATACTTTTATACTTTTTTGGTACAGACTTTTTATATGCTCATATGAAGACCAAATACTAAATTTATATTACATTTTGTGATGAGTCCAACAAGTTATTCTTCAAATATTTCTTTAATAACTTCAGTGATGAATGAAGTTCAATTCTATTCTGTTCCAGATGTTGAAAATAATTTGAATTCTCTACGACGTTCAAGACAGTGTTTACACACCAATGAACAACTTCCCAAAGGCGAAAACTCATCAAAAAAGGACTATGGTTGCTGTATGGTGGTTAACAGCTGGTATGATTCACTATTACTTTCTGCAACTGGGCCAAACCATCACAGCAGAGTCCTCTTGTGAGAAAATCGACGAAATGTACCAAAAATTGTATCAGAAGCAGGCAGCACTGGTCAACAGAGAAGACCCAATCCACGACAACGTCTATCCGCACGTTTCACAAATCACTGTCCGAAAATTGAACAAATTGAGCGTCGAAGTTCTGCCTCGCCCACCATACTCCTCAGACCTTTCGTAAACCACCTACTATCTTTGCAAGCAGATTGATAACTTTCGCATTGGTGAAACCTTCTCCAATCAGGACCAGGCAGAAACGGGTCCTATCGACTTTATGAAATCCTGAACACGGTTGCTCAAGGAATGTATCGATTTTTGTTACGTTGGTAAAATGCACTGATTCAGAAGGCACTCATTTCGAATAAATTGAATGAGTTTTCACTAAGATACTTGCAACAGCAGGCGAATAGACTAGAGGAATGGGCCAACTTTTGGAAAATCAGTACAGATCTTGACAAGAGTCAGGCGATACTGTTCACCTGAAGGCTGATACATCTAGAAGAAAACGTCACCTTTTACGGACGAGAGATTCCGTGTACCAACAAAGCGAAATACCTGTGAGTCACCCTCGACAGAAGACTAACGTTCAGGACACACGTACGGCAGATAATAGGGCTGGCAAGAATCGCCGAACAAAACCTGTATCCAATTATAGGTCGCAAAAGCAACATAGGACTCCAAGTGAAGATACAGACGAAATATCCAGACGTTTATGAACGCGTATGTGCGAACCGTCATTAACGCTTCCAGATACATACCGAACAGATATATATTCCAAGACCTGGACCTGAACATACAATACGTAGACGCGTATATGCGAGAACACGCAGAGAACGTGTTTGACAGAATCAGATCGCACGCTAATCCAGCGTTACGCGATCTACACAAAGCATTCAATAGGGATGACCCCAGATTCCGAGAAATTCCGAGAAAGAGATGAACACAGAAAGCCAACCAAGCAGAATCAGGGACCACCCCCAAGAGTCGCTTTCAGGCGGTTCCGGTAAGTATAAAACCTTTTAACTATATTTCAAACTCACTTTTTTTGCAGATTCACTGAGAAACACTTGGTCGCGTCTCCGGTTAGGTTTTGGGGACCACATGCAATGATTACATTCAAATTGAGTCACGAATCAATAAAATATTAGATTAGGAAGTGAAAGCACCTAAGCCAGCCTTTCGACCGCAGTAGGTCAGATGTCAATCTTGCTGAAGTGCCCATCAGTAGCGCCGCTCCGGAGAAGCGGTAATGGATGGACAGTAACCGTGTGAGGAAGATTTCATATCAGGGCACTCAACCCGGAAAGGGGCATGGGTGTGAGATATCACAGTTTGCAGTAAACACGCATTTTTATGCGCACAAAACTTCCGAAATAAACCAATACATATAAATTCACATTAGGTGTCATTCAATTTCTATGTTAGGTCTGTGATATCATAAACGCACAAACATTTCACTTTGGCACTATTTGTTACATAACAATTCAAAAATACAATTCACAAAATTGTAAAACAACAACAAAAATTAATTGGCACTCCTGAGCGACTTTATTGATGGTACTTTCGTCAGAGATTGAGTCATGTTTGAAAAAAAAAGCTAAGAAAACGTGAGTTAATTGTATGCTTTTCTTGGGCATACCTCTACTGGAACTGAAATGAAATCATGACACTGCAAAGACAACTCAATATAAAGAAAAGCTGATGATATCGTGAATGAAAGAACGAATATGATAATTTTTCCAACTATAGATCTATTCCTGACTCTGGTGAATGTGAAAATCATCTTCACGCTTTTGCGAAAATTTTGTACCGAAACAACCAAACCAACCAAAACTTGAATCATTCTCAATACACTCGCGTTAAACCATAGGTTTGTTCAATGAAAAATTAACGATTTCCTCAACCATCAATTTTTTTTTTTATCAAAAACATAATTGAAATATATTATAGAACATACATACCAATTGACAGAATTTAAGAGATTTTGAACACTTCAAAAGTGCTGCTTCGTTCTCTCCTGTTCATAAAAGAGGACATAGGCCTCCATACTCACAAGCGAATTAGGTGAAATTGGGGACACAAGTGAATCTTTGTATTCATGTCATGTGCCACTATATGGGTGTCTGCAATAATATGTGTAATGCCCGTTGTAAGTAGTCCTACTGTGATTCGAAAGTGCATATAGATTATAACAACAAGGAGCCACGTTGTCTGCTGCATGATTGCTCATATCTAATCCTTCTGAAATTATTCGAAAACATCCTTAAAGAAAAATAATTTGAGAAAACTTGAAATGTGAAAGATCATCACTAATAATATCATTGTTTCCAAAAAAAAATATCCCTACCATCTTGACCTTTGAACCCGATAAATTTCATTAAAGCTTGGTGTCATCCTTTCCACACTTGCGTAAATTCTCCTTTTGAAATTACTAACAAGTTAAACAAGTGTAAGCGGAGATTGAAATTACATAGTATGAGAAAATGAACCATATTCTGACTGTTTCGATTTTGCTGATAGATTTAATAATATAACATCCGAGGTTTCTCAAAGAGATAGGGGCTTGCCGTATTTGCTTCTGAAACCTCTTGATAATTTAATTATACACAGAAAAGTGAATTGTTGCAGCTTTGAGTTCCTTTCTTAGAAAATTGTTAGCGATTTGGTACAGACAATGGGTTGAAATTGAATAATGCTGCTTTGGATGTACTCAGCTGTTTTTGAAAGCATTAGCTGGAAATTATGTTTTTAGTCTTCGCACAATGGGTTTTATGGATGTTGTATGTTTTGGGAATATTTATCCATTCTATGATGAAGGGTGACAATTTAGAATTTTCCCACATTTCCTTTCAGAAAATGAAAGCTATGAAATGAAATCATTTGAAGAAGGATGACTCTTTTATTTCTTGCGGTTCAAGTTTCTCTGAGAGCTTGATGATGTCATCAAAATCTGGAATAATGCGAGTGTATTCAGGTTGCACTTCATTGTGAAATTTTCATCACAACGAAATCACAACACGTGATTCGATATTAAATATCTTCCTCAGGTGTGATCAGGTATGTAATTAAATTCCTCACCGGAAAGTAGTTTTTTTGTGTTGATAATATCACTATTTTAAAATCAGATATATTAGATACACATTTAAAAAAAAATTAGAAACATTGCAAACAACCAAAATTATGGAGGTGTCTGTTTTTTAATCGATGATAGTAAGAAAAAGAATGAAGAAAGGGTAAATAGTTCCGGTATTTTACTTATCAAATTGAAATATACAGTATTGAAGCCATCGATATCTCTTCTAGTATTAACTCTATCGCATTTGAGGATATGTATCATTTCGCTAAAAAGTCTTTTGGATGAATATGGTTGAACATCTAGAATAGTTGGATGATAAAAATAAAAAATGTGTCCATATTCTTTTTCATGATCAAGAAGGGCATGTGTTTTGAAACTCGTGTTTTGAAATACCGTCCGGTTTGACCAACACATCATTCGTGACAGCTTCCACAGTTCAATTTGTATACAATATTGGATTGTATTTCTTATGGTGTGTCTGTTTTTCAACTGTATTTTCATATGAAAAGGCCAATTTAATTTTTTCGGTACTGAGTAGCATTCCAAGTTTATCAGAAAAATCTTCTACAAATGGAATTTTGTGATATTTGGATTACACCCCTGTATTTTGGGGGGTGAAACTTCTTTCTTTAACTATTTGTCTAATAAGGGCTATCTTTAAAATTCGGTTTGCATCTCCCGTCTATATGGTTCTCCCGTCTATAGGCTTTCGAAATGAATTAGTGAAATATTGACACACGGTTTAGAAAAAGATGAATTTTATGTGAAAGTTTCTTTTGAATTTTCTAATTTTATTATAAATAACGTGGTATCTCTTTTAACTAACATTGTTATAGATCTATTGATTAGTGTAATTTGAAGAAAATGAAAAATAATTTCAAACTTCACATTGTAACAAAAATAATTGGAATCTATACAGATTCCAATTATTTTTGTTACAATTGGAATCTATACAGATTCCAATTATTTTTGTTACAATGGATTTTTTACAAACAAATTTTTGGGTTGGGAATGAGTAATTGTATGTCACCCATTTGTGCAGACTTGGTCCTGGCAGAACAACAAAATATATGCATAAAAAAGTTGTCATTTTCATTGCCTTTTTTCAAAAGATATGTTGACGATATTGTTACTTTCATTCAAAAAAATGAAGAAACTGAAATATTAGACACTTTTCATACTTTTCATCCACAACAATTCGTTAGCATTTTTAGATACTGAAATAATCAAAGATGCAAAGCGAATTTTAAAGGTATTATAAACCAACTTTTTCTGAGAGATTTTCAAATTATTTGGCGAAACATAATTTTCAGAGTAAAATCAACATTATAAGGAATTTTAAAACAAGAGCAATTGTCATTTCCCATTCTGAAT
Organism: Leptinotarsa decemlineata; assembly: GCF_025532065.1. Lineage (NCBI taxonomy): Eukaryota > Metazoa > Arthropoda > Insecta > Coleoptera > Chrysomelidae > Leptinotarsa > Leptinotarsa decemlineata. The sequence continues at coordinate 7,185,777 of NW_027412533.1, read as the reverse complement.
TCCATAACGAAATTTTCGAAATAATTGAGAAATACCTAGTAAAAATTAATGTTTCTAGTGCCCTTATTAGAAGAAAATAATTAAGAAAAGAGGTTTCTCCTCCCAAAATACAGGGGTGAAACTGAAATATCACAAATTTCCATTTTCAGAAGATTTATCTGATTAACTTGGAATGCTACTCAATACCGAACAAATTGAAGTAGCTTTATCAAATGAAAATACAGTTGGAAAGCATTTTTTCTCGAAACAAAAAACAAAAGCACCACAAGAAATACAATCCAATATAGTGTACAACTGAACTATCGAATCTTTCACAAATGCTATGTTGGTCAAATCGGACGATATCTTGAAACATGAGTTTCAGAACACGTGAGAGACTCTAGGAAACTGAATAAAAAAAACACCACAGCCCTCGTTGAACATGAAAAAAAATATGGACACATTTTTGATTTTGATCATCCAACTATTCTAGATGTTCAACCATATTTATCCAAAAGACTTTTTAGCGAAATGATACATATCCTCAAATGCGATAGTGAAGAGATGTCGATGACCTTAATACTACATAGTTCAATTTGATAAGTAAGATACCGAAATAATTTACCTTTTTTTCATTCTTCATCTTTCTGCCATTGATTAAAAAACAGACACCACCTTATCAGAATCACAGTCGAAGTCATTCGTTTGTTTCATGGCGTTTCGTTTTGGTGTTGTCTAGGAAATTTTGGTTGTTTGCAATGCTTTTAATTTTTTTTAAATATGTATCCAATATATCTGATTGTTTTCAAAATAGTTATATTATCAACACGAGAAAACTACTTTTTGGTGAGTAATTCAAATAGGAACTCAGTATTTCTTGTAATATTGAAACGATAAAAATCGTATATGTTTTGTGGAAGGTATGTTTAGGAAAATTCATTGTTACAGAGTCCTGAAGAAAAATTTAATTACATTCGGAATGTCGACAAGAAAACAATTGTTTTTTCAAGAATAAATTGATCCTTCTACCCAACCAACCTTTTTTCAGATGGATTATTTTCAATTAGTGCTTTATATAATATATCAATTTGAATCATATCAACTTCTATCCAATTAATAATTGATAGTTCTATCTAAGCTAAGATACGAACTGATTGAAAATTTATGCATTATAAAAGAAACTACCTACTTAATAACTAATTGTTTTGTTATTGTTATTGAACATTTTCAGTCAATATAGAAGGAATCTCACCAATTCACTGAATGGACATGTAATTAATTAATTAATAATCTCCACATCAAAAAAGAAGATTCGACAGAGGCGAAGAATTGAATTTCATTTGGTCATTCTGTAATATTTACGAATTCCCAATTCTATTGATTTCTGAGCATTTGAAAGATCGAATTTCAAATCTTTCTCTTCCAAATGTAATACATCAATATCGTGATTTAAATGAACCGAGCTGTCACTTACCATTCTGCCGATGATTCTAGGATAATGTCTCATTTTTGTAGCGCATTATTTTTGATGATATTAGGCAATCCTGGTAGCATAACTTGAAATTCTGGGATATTTTTTTGAATGATGCGATCATTTTGTATACTTTTTTGAAATTCGATCACCAATACGTACACTAGAGATTCAAGTAACCATAATGATTGTTCCGAATTTGAAACACAAATCTGATACTGTACTACTTTGTATACTGAGTTCAAAAAATTTTTGAGAGAGTATCGTTGGAGTTAGATTTTCCAGTTACTTCGATTGAATCTTGTTTATTTATACAGGAAATTTCCTAACTACGGTACGGACCTTCAGAGAGTGATTCGTTATGTTGTTTCAAGAGAAAAGTTCACTCATACATATGTCCGGAGTTGCTTCATTTCTGAGATACAGGGCGTTGATGGTTAGAAAAAAAAACAGTAATTATAACTGTAAATATACCTTTTTCGTCGCTTGCGTTTTCTACTCAGTTGTAGCTTCGTTTTCGATAAAAAAAAATTTAAGCCACTTTGCTTATCATGAGCACCTGCTTTGAAGACTACCTGACTGTGATAGTGTTTTCATATCAGTGGAAGTCTGAGCTGTCAATCAGCAGTGATTTCATCATGAATGATTTTACTAACACTGAAATGGCTGACATGCACTTCATTTCTGGCTTGGCAAATGAAAATGCGGAAGAAGTACGAATAAATTACTAGAACAGTTATCCTAACAGAGTAATTCCATATACTGAAACATTTGGAACGCAAAATGCAAGATAATGTTGAACTGGGAGAAAGTGGAACAAAGCCTGAACTAGAAGAAACTATATTTGATAAGATAGAAGAATATCCATCGAATAGTACCTGGAAAATTACACTGCAGCTGGAAGTCAGCCCAAAAACCGTATGGATAGTTCTAAACATATACCCATATCGCATACAGCGGGTCCAAGTTCTACTGCCTCGGAATTTTCAGACGAAATTGATGTTTTGTAGGTGGTCGATTCATACAATGGCACAGAATTATAAGTTTTCACCGAATATTGCTGAAAGTCATTTTCAGCAAAAATTTTCGCCGGACGTTAGTTCAGGAATGATTGGTGACTACCTAATTGGCCCATTTTGTGTACCAGCAAAATGAACAGGTAAATTCTACACGGACTTTCGCGAGATCATTTACCCACTTTGTTAGAAGAAGTACCGGTACTTGTAAGAGGCAACATATGGTTTATGTTCGCGCCGGGACTCCAGCTCATTTTTGTGTTGTTGCTCGTCAGCATCTATCCTAATCACTGGATTGGAGGTGGAGGACCTCAGAATTGGCCAGCTCGCAGTCCTGATATGTATTCTCTAGATTTCCATTCATGGTGTCACCTAAAGGCTCTTGTCTATGAGACTCCTGAACTGGATGTGAATGACTTGAGGAATCGAATAATTGACAATTGCAATTTCATAAGAAATACTTCAGATATATTTGAAATTGTCAGACAATCAATGAAAAATCGGTTGCAGCCGTGTATTTCTTAAGAAAATGGACACTTAGCTCGTTTACTATCGGTTGGAAATTGTTTGTTATTTACTTCTGGTTTTTATTTTATGTTGTCCATGGATAGTTTTTACAAGTGATTTTTTTTCTTGAAAACGAAGCTAGATAAAAAATATAAGCGACGAGAAAGTTGCATTTTCAGTTGCTCATTCCTAAAGAATTGTATACACTGGCGTTCATTTTTTCTCAATATTGTTCGCTGTGGTGCCCACTAAGACGCCCCTGAACTTGATAATTTCAATCTAGTTTCAGGTACTTCAAGTAACTGTAGCAAGTTCTTACCAAATCGATGTAAGGATATTTGTGATATTTTATCAATAACTTTTTTTTACTTCAACGCCCTGTACCTCAGAAAAGAAGCAACTCCGATATCTATGTTTATACGAACTTTTTTTTGAAACGACTTGAAAGCACATTCTGAAAATTCGTACCGTAATTAGGAAACGCCCTGTATTCGAATTGATTCTCTCATGTATACTTGTATGCCAGCTGGAGTTTTAAATCGGCAAAAACATAGTCAAACTGAATTTTTCATTCTCATGAATTATTCTCTACAAAAACTTTTCTCTTGTTATTTTCTCATACAATAAACTTCTTCAACAGCAACAGTAAAACTTCGACAACTACTAAATCAACCACATTATTGTTTCAATATTGTTTGCTATTTCCATTTCTCATTTAGTTCAGTCACTACTCTTCTTGGAATATTTGCTTGGAGATCATATTAGTTGATGTTTCAATTTCTTTTCGTGAAAGGGATATTTGTCATCATTTTAATAACCACTATGCATTCATGTGCACCAAAACATGTTTCGTTATTCAACAAAGAATAACTGAAAAAAAAATCGAAAACTTGAAAATTGTTTATCCCGCCTCCCTGTATTCACTATGCAAACATTCATTTCAACATGAGAATAAATGAGATCAGTCATGAACACTTTCGAAATATTGTTCGCTATGACTCACAGTATGATATACTCAAAAACTGATAACAAGTAATCTACTACAATAAATAAAGACGCATTCTTTCTTCACGAGTTTACCTTACATGTATGGCAAAAGAGAAATAATTTACAAAACCAAATTTGAAGGGCAACTGTTTCAGAAAGTCATTATCATTATTAATAATGACAATAATATTTATTTACGCACATTAATACAATATAATAAACGAAACGACAAAGTAAATGGACTATATACTCGATAAGTGACTACACACTTGTTTCGATAAAATAAGTATTAATGAAAATACTTATTTCGTTACATAAAATCATGCCCAGTCGAAGCTCTCTGGCTTACAGAGGCAGACTTGTCTGGCCACCAGTGGTGCCACCAGTACCACAACGTCAGCAGCCATGGAGACTCTTGTAGATCTACCTCCTCTTCACATTTTTCTGGAGAGAGAGGCTACATGGACTGCATATAGATTTTTGCATATTGCCAATTGCACAAATCAATTTGATGCAGAGTGCAACATACTGTTGGTTGACACTGGAAGTCAAAGCATTCTGGACTTTATGCCTCCATCTGTCAACTACGAACTGCCTTATAAAGTACTGTTCCCGAGTAGAGAGATTTGGATCAATCGAAAGAAGGAAATATTGAGAGCAGATGGTTTACAGATGGATCAAAAACACCTAACAGTTCTGGTGCAGGTGTTTTCAGTCGTAGACCTAGGATAGAGATAGCCTGCCTAAGAACCTATGCAACTGTATTTCAAACGGAAATTTACGCTACTGAATTATCGGCAGAGGGATTGGAACAATCCAACCTCATACACATGTCAATAAAAATAATCTCGAGCAGTCAAGCGCCGTTGGAAGCTCTTGGCTGCTACCGAACAACGTCTAAATTGGTAGTAAATTGCTTAAAACGACTCTCCTCGATAGGAAGACTCAACAGATTGCCTTTAGAGTCTGGATTCCTGGCCGTACTGGCCTGGAAGGCAATGAGGTTGATGACTCCCTTGCAAAGGAGGGTGCTGCCTGTCACTGGCATCGCTTTAGGCTTCAGGCAAACAGATATCGAACACCTGGATGGCAAGAAGATTTATGGTTTTCTGGCAGAGGTATCCAGGATTGACTCACTCTAAGGCATTTATTCACCCTTCGAAGCTTGATACCAAATAGTTGTTGGACTACAGTAGAGATGAACTACGATGTATAACAGGCCTTCTTACAGATCACTGTCATTTGAATCATCATATGCAGAGACTCGGACTGTCGGAAAACAGTGTGTGTCGCCTCTGCTTGGAAAATGATGGAACAGCAGAGCACATACTTCGTGCCTGCCCTTCTGGGGATCAAATCAGGTTTTTAGAGTTCGAAAGAGCCTTACTCTCACCATCTGACCTGAAAGAGCGCTCATCATACAAACTAATTGGCTGGGTTCATTTGGTCGAGTGTGAATAGGTGTTTGCCACAATAAATCCTTGCGGGAATAAACCCAGTGGAGGGTCGAATAGACCCACTCACTTTGGACATAACCTAACCTAACCTACATAAAGTCATATAGAAGATACTATTTTAGTGAAATTCATGTAAATAAAAAATTTCGGGAAAAAAATTCCGGGTTAGCAATCCGTGATTGAGAGGAACTTATAGATGCAAACGTTTCGTCTGCTACTGTGGCAGAAATTTTTAGTGGTATAAAGGTTGACTACGATGGTATTTCGAAATCTGAGTATCTAAAAATATACCTTCCATCTAGTCACAAGCATTGCCTACAGCTGTTCCGGTAGGACAAGAACTCGCATTATCTACCAGCAGAGTTAGGAAGCAACTCCATGACATAAGCTACGTATTGAAATAAAAAAGAATTATTTTGAAGAAGTATATATGAAACAACCAGGTTCTGGTAAAGTTTTTATAACACAGTCTATCGTTTCTACATCGCTGTTTCTGCATTTTATTCGTCAAATTTTGATATCATAAATTCATTACAAACAAGAGGCATAGTTTTACAAATGAAGTAATTTCACAACAGAACAAAAATCGGGAGAAGCGTTGTCATTTAATATTTTCAACAGATATTCAATAAATCTGACATGAATCCCAAATTCCATGACTCCCAAATTTCAATTTCGAAGTATTGTTTTTGAATTGAAGTATTTTTTTTTCTGGAAATAATCTAATCATTTTCAAGATTTCGCTTTTGATCAAACATTTTCGTGTATAATGAATGAAGACAAATCGCTCAGTTCAGTGAAAAAGATTTATGGCAAGGTATTCAATTCAAAGGCTTGATTTTCATTGAATTATTATATATCTGTAAGTGTACACTTTTGAACTCATTCAACTTGATGCATTCGAAATATATCCATTGAATACAAGATAAAGTTGGTATGATTCTGCAACCGTGTTAGGAATCACACGTTGAAAGGTAAGATCTCGTTAGTCCTTAGCTCGCACAAGTTTCTCAACTTCTGAGTTGTCGTTCGTATGGGGGTGACAGCTGATTAACGGAAAAAACAGATTTTTTTTCAAACACGAAAAATTGATCTCATTTAGGTGAACAATTGTATTACAAAACAATGACACGTCATTGTGAAAAAGTGACTCCATCATTCGTACTGGTAGAAATGTCCCAGTTCACATCTCATTGCAACATTATTTATTTTACTTCACTGATAGTGAGTTTCACGAAACGACTACAGGAGGTAACAGGAAATAACAATTCCAATTATTATTAAACCATTTATTCCTTTAACACGAACAGGAATATGAGTATTGACACCTTACTGATTCAAGAACTCAATGTATCCATCAGTAATTTTCAAGTTCAAAATCTAATGTATATTTGGTACTTACCCATGACAAGATATTTGTAAATATCAGCACATACTTGATGACGGCAATTTGATTCTCCAACTTGAGGATGTTTCCCTCGCCCTCTCCGTCTCCCTTTCCTGCCATCTTCCACAACAAAGCAAACAAGAATATCCTCAATCACTAAACCGTCTGAACGTGTTAAAGCCACCCGAAACCGCACTTTGTTGTAATATTGAGAACACTGAACGCCGTACGTATTATTTCGTATTAGTTCTGCCTCACCTATTTACAGCTGATAAGATAATTTATCAGTAATCAAACAAAGTTTCATCAGGTGATTCACATTCGGTGGTGTTACTGGAATTCGCTTACTGGAATAGTTTGTCTTGTAACAAGTGTAACGTTGTAAGAGAGCATGATTACTTTGTTTTAGAAACATTTCGAAAGTAACGATTTCTTTCCAAGTTCATGCATTAAAAAAATCATACTGCGTGAGGATTCGAAATGAAATGAACCTATGAAATGAACCGATGATAATCTAATTTGAGACAGTAATCAATCAATCACAAATATACTTTGTTGTCTGAAACTTATTGCAGCATATACTGAAAACATGATTATAAAATTCATTTCTTGAAAGAAATGTTCAACAAATTCCTAAGAGATTTTCGAATGATACAAATATACAGTGTTATCCCAAAGTATGCATCATATGGGAAACTTATTTATTAAGGGTTTTTCGACAGAAATTATTTCTGATGAAAGTTTGTGCATCCCCTAAAACTAAACATGCACTAACAAAATACGGTAAAACACACGTAATATACGTGAAACCTTCAAATATTTGATTTTGAGACAAGAGTAAAGTATTCTTATTTTGAGAAATCTCGGAAAATTTACGGAAGTTGTTCAGCATTGAAAAATACAGCTAGATTTGAAGTCATGGCCATCTAAGTGAAGTTTAATTTTTTATCCATTTTTTAAAATGGAGACTACGGAAAAGAAATTGCTCGAACGATAAATAGACAGCATCCTGTATACGACGGTTCATTTTAAAAGCCTATAATATTACAAATTACACAACTATGGTGTTAACCACGGTGAAATTTCTTGAAGAGTAAAATAATTTTGGTGCAAAGTTATCTTTTTTTTTGTTAACACCGAAAATTACTCAAAATTATACAGTATTGCAACAAAAATATTCAATAATATCAAATTACAAACTGTTCCGTCTTCACCAGTTTTTCTTTATTTTATTTTTTTATTTTCATTTTTTCTCTTTGTGTATTTGTTTACTGATAATTTTCACTCCATTTACAAAATTTGTATTTAACGCAAAGTTCGGCAGTGTTTCCTATTCCGATTAAATATATGGAGCGCTCCACGTATCAATATATTTGGTCAGTCGCTGAAACAGCAGCAGAACAACAGGGATTCGATATATAGATGCGCTACAGAAAGCATCTCAGGTGATTCGACAACCTACTCAATTAATTAAGAAAGTTGCTGGCCAGCTAGTGTTGTGTGATTCAACGGGTTCTTACAATCATCCTCCTGGAACCAGAAATCTCTCTACAAGCCGCTACTAGAGCCGACATACACTCAGGTGAGAACCACAGCCACGTAATCTCTCCCGCTCTTTGTTTTTTGTGTCCAGAACAAAATTCTATTGGTAACTTCCTCAAATCATACAATACTATGTTATACTACAGTCCACTTATCTAATGAAGCTACATGTTTTTGATGAAGATGCTCTTTACTCCATCTTTGTTTTTTGTGTCCAGAACAAAATTCTATTGGGAACTTCCTCAAATCATACAATCCTATGTTATACTACAGTCCACTTATCTGATGAAGCTACATGTTTTTGGTCCATCGACCACGGATATTCTTTTGTGATTTGAAGAAGTGCACTGAGAATTTTGAAATATATTTTAAATATATTATAGACAAATACATAGTTCATCTCGATTTATTATGATGGTTATTTCGTACTGAAATGTGACAACCCTCGCTATCTATATTTTCTATAAAATAATACGTAATATTGTTATTGCGTTATTGCTTCTCGTATCTCAAATCTCATATTTTTTGCCTCTTATTTATGATAATGTCATATACCTTAAGTTACTGAGTTATTGAACAGCACTCTTGAGTTTTGTTATATTCGTTATTAGTCCAACAGATCAATGGAGTTTCCTTCTCTTCAATATGTTGCTTAGACGACTCGATTCGGATACCGTTTCGAGGTTTGAAATGAATAATGGATCGAACGATATCCCCACCTTCGATGTTCTTAAAGAGTTCGTATTGAATCACTGTTGTGCTTTGGATAGAGCCGCTGATTGCTACCCATAAAGATCATCGAAGGCGGAGGTGAGAGTTCATAATTCTTCTCAGTCCTTTTCATCTTCGAACTTCAAAAATGTTCTTCGTTTCATATCCAAACAAAAATTACTTATTCCCTGTGTACTGGTGAACATGTTATCTATAGATGTCCTCAATTTTTGGCTCAATCTCCACGTGAGCGGTATAGAGTCGTCAGAAATCATAAGTGGTGCGTGAATTGTTTAGGCTCAATGCATGCTGTCGGAGATTGTGGTTCGAAAACTCAATGTCTCGAATGTGGTCGTCAACATCATCATACTTTATTACATTTTGACGAAACTACTATGTATCAGCGCCCTACAAGGAATTAGCTCTATGAATTCTACTTCTACCCAAGCTGTCCCTCTACAAATTCGATCCTGCTACAACCCTGAACCAACTCTTCAACTCAAGGCTGTCGTTCTATCGAAGGTCTGTAACTATATGCTAAGTCAATCTATTGAGATAGGTTCTTGGTCTCATAACTCTGGTTTAAAACTCGCTGATCCTCATTTTAATTTGCCTGCTGAAATTGAAATTTTACTTGGTGCAGATATTTTCTCTCTTGCTTTGGAAGCAGGAAGAGTGGTGGGCAACTCGAACGAACCTTTAGCTATTAACACTGTGTTCGGTTGGGTCTTAATGGGTACGGTTCGAAGTACTACCACTCCATCTCCTCTCAGCTCATTGCATTGCTCTTGTGAACCTCCTCTTGACTCTGCTTTCAAACGCTCCTGGGAAATTGAAGATATGCCTAGAACATGTAAGAACAACCCGGAGGATGCACTTGCTGAAACTCTCTTCAGCGCTTCTGTCTCTAGAAATGCTGCAGAGCGATTCATCGTTTCTCTACCTTTTCGTTCTTCGGAACCCTCATTTCTCAACTGTCGCGATATATCTTTGAGGAGATTCATCTCTCTTGAACGTCGATTACGTCTCAATTCACCTTTATATAAACAATATTCGTGATTTTATGGCCGACTACTTGGCACAAGATCACATGTCTCTGATTAAACAACCAGCAATCGAATCTGGATCGTACTATATCCCACATAATTGTATTATTCGACCGGAAAGTGTTAGTACTAAACTACGTGTTGTATTCGACGCTTTGGCAAAAACCTCTGAAGGAATCTCTCTGAATGATATGTTACTCACCGGCCCTAAACTTCAGAATGACCTTATTACTATCTTGCTAAAGTTTCTTATAAACGCAGTAGCGCTGATGGCTGATATTCGCCAAATGTATCGGCAAATTTCAGTCGCTGATGATCACAGGCGTTATCAACGAATTCTCTGGCGTTTTTCTTGTGATCAACCTATTCAAGAATATGAACTGAATACTGTGACTTATGTTGTTTCTTCAGCACCATTTCTCGCAATTCGAATGTTATTGAAGCTCACAGAAATTGAGGGCTCTAATTTTCCTATGGCAGTTGAAGCTTTGAGAACTTGTTCATATGTTGATGACATTGTAACACCTTGTGTGACTCTTGAATCTGCTCGAGCTCTCAAATCACAACTAATTGCTCTACTCAAATTAGGAGGGTTTGAGTTGCATAAATGGAGAAGTAACGAATCGAAATTGCTTTCTTCTGAGTGTGAAATTGGTTCGAAATCTCTTGACCTGGATGAATGTTCCACATCAAATGTTCTCGGTCTCCAGTGGAATTCTTCCTAGGATATATTTTCATTTAGCATTTCTGCTCATAACACATAATGTTCTAAGAGGAATATACTTTCACACTTGGCTCGTATATTTGATTCACTAGGATTTCTGAGTCCTCTGACTTTATTCGCCAAAAGACTCATTCATCAGTTGTGGACATGTGGTATCGGCTGGGATTAACAGCTACCCCAAGATATCTATAATGCTTGGACTACTTTTAAATCCGATCTACCTGTCATCTCGGATATCAGTGTTCCTCGGTACCTATTTCACCCATCAGTTACTAATTGCACCTTACATGGATTCTCTGATGTCAGTGAGAAAGGATATTCAGCAGTAATATATTCTAGAACTGAGGTAGATGGAATTGTTCATGTTCGCTTGGTTTGTGCTGAAGCTAAAGTATCTTCCCTCAAAACCATCTCGATTCCAAGGTTGGAACTGTGTGGAGCTGTACTTCTTTCTGATTTGTTTGCTTTCGTTGAATCCTCTTTCAACCAAGAAGTTTCTATCGACAAGATTGTAGCTTGGTCAGACTCTTCTACGGCTCTGGATTGGATTCGTTCGCCCCTTCATAGATGGCAAACATTCGTAAGTAATCGTGTCAGCCATATTCAAGAACGGCTTTCGCCAGATGTGTGGTATTATGTGCCCTCTAAGGACAAGCCAGCGGATTGGTTTTCAAGGGGTTTACTTTCTTCCCAGCTTGTTAATCACTCGTTATGGTGGGCAAGTCCACCGTGGCTATCACAATCAGCTGAATTTTGGCCTTCTGCTCTCAACTAAACTCAACTTCCATTACGCTCTGAGGCTGTCTCCGAAGAAAAGAAGATTTCTCTTATGGTCCAAACTAAGGACAACTTCCTAAATGGTTTGTTAGAAAATCATTCTTTGTTATCTAGAATTCAACGTATTCTTTCTCATGTCCTTCGCTTCATATACAATGTTCGATCAACTAAAACTCAACGCTTTTTTCTCATCTCACCTCGATTGAAACCCATCAATCTCGACTTAGAATAGTGAAATATGTTCAATCCCAAGTATTTTCTAAAGAACTTTTGAATTTGGCGAACAACACACTTTTGTGTAAATCATTCCGCAAGATAAATCTCTTTGTTGATAAAGATGGTCTCATGAGGGTGGACGGTCGACTCATTCACTCTGGCCTCATCTACGATAAAAAAAATTCAATTCTTCTGCCTAGTCGGCACCGACTCACAGATCTGATAATTGAAAACACTCATAAACAATATCTACATCCTGGTATGCAGACCCTCCACTTCCTTCTTCTTCAAAAATTTTGTATTTTGTCAGCCAAGAGAACAATTCGTCGATGTCTCACTAAATGCCCCATTTGTTGGCGTACACATCCCACAGAAACTCAACCTCCCATGGGTAATCTACCTCTTCTCAGGGTGTCTAAACTTAAACCCTTCTCTCGCGTGTGTATAGATTATGGAGGTCCATACACGATATCTTTGGGAAGATATCGAGGGGCTAAAATTCATAAGGCCTATATCTGGCCGACACATTTATAGCAGCCTTAAAACGATTCATGTCCCGTCGCGGTCGAGTGTCATATATCTTTAGTGACAATGCGACCAATTTTGTTGGTGCTTCTCTGATCTTCATGGATCTCATGAAAGTTGCGACACAAGAAGAGCAAACTGAATGGAAATTTATTCCACCACCTAGTCCGCACTTCGGAGGGTTATGGGAAGCTGGGATTAAATCGATAAAGTCTTACCTTTGTAGAATTCTTGGCAACCAAATACTTACTCATGAGGAGTTCAACACATTACTGATCCAAATAAAAGTCATTTTGAATTCAAGACCACTGTGTCCTACCAGCTCCGATCCCAACGATCTTCTAGTTCTCACACCTGATCACTTCTTGACCTTGGAGCCATTAAATTGTCCTCCTGATGATGATCTCCCACAATCAGCTCTGAACCGTTTGTCTCGTTGACAATTAATTCAGAGACTCCATCGAGACTTTTGGTCTCGATGGAGTAAAGAGTATCTTCATAATCTATTTCAGAAAGGAAAGTGGACAGAACCATCTGGAAATATTGAGCTCGGGTCAATGGTTCTAATTAAAAATGATGCTTTGCCACCTTTGCGTTGGCAACTAGGACGTATCATTGATACCCATCCGGCCCTGACGGTATAGTGCGGGTTGCCACCCTTCGTACTACCCAAGGTACATTTAAGCGTCCAGTGGTAAAGATTTGCCCTTTGCCTCTGGATAAGTCAGATTAAAATGCCAATGCATTTTGGTGGGCGGTTATGTCTACTGATGATTTTAACTCAATTTTCAAAATTTGTATTTAACGCGAAGTTCGGCTGTGTTTCCTATTCTGATTAAATATATGGAGCGCTCCTCGTATCAATATATTTGGTCAGTCGCTAAAGCAGCAGCAGAACAACAGGGATTCGAAATATAGATTCGCTACAGAAAGCATCTCAGGTGATTCGACAACCTACTTAATCAATTAAGAAATTTGCTGGCCAGCTAGTGTTGTGTGATCCAACGGGTTCTTACGATCATCCTCCTGGAACCAGAAATCTCTCTACAAGCCGCTACTAGTGCCGACATACACTCTTTGTTTTTTGTGTCCAGAACAAAATTCTCTTGGGAACTTCCTCCACTTATCTAATGAAGCTACAAAAACATTGAAATGAAATAGGTATTTCAGAACAAACTCATTGATTTTCCGGAGATTCAACTTAAAACACTTATTTTGGACAAGATATTTATCGTTTGAGGAATTAATTTTTCGTAGTCTCCATTTAAAAAAATGGATTAAAAATTAAACTCCACCTAGATGGCCATGACTCCAAATCTAGATGTATTTTTTAATGCTGAATAACTTCTATAATTAAAATTTTCTGAGATTTCTCAAAATAAGAGTACTTTACTCTTGTCAAAATCAAATATTTGAAGGTTCTTCGTATATTACGTATGTTTTTCTGTATTTTGTTGGTGCATGTTTAGTTTTGGGGGATGCACAAACTTGTATCAGAAATAACTTTTCGTCGAAAAATCCTTAATAAATAAGTTTCCCATATGATGCACACTTTGGAGATGACATTGTATACCGGGTGGGCTATCGAAAACTTACAGCAAGGCATAACTGGTAAGGAGAAAATTTTCCGCAATAGGTGTTTCAAAAACACTTAAATTTCTTTGTGAGGAGAAAAAGGTAGACCTGAAAACATACATAAAATCATCAAACTTCCAAATAAAATTGACGATTCAATGAAATAAAAATTAATTTCCATTCTCTCTATATTTCTGTTTTCGTCAGAAAATTGAGATACAAGTATTTGATGGAACTGAAAGTTACTACCTGAAATTATACATTACATTTCAGTTGGAACGAGCCACTCTAACTTAGTCATTTGATATCGAGACTGTGAAACATCGTGAAACACTTCAACTTTGGCTAATCTTCCTCTGTAACAACCTTTATATTGAGAAATTTCGTACAGAAATAGTAATTCAGTGATACTTCATTTTATTGAGAAGTCCTTCAATTCTATATTCAAATCTGAAAATATTAGAACTAATGTCAGAAAAGATATCCAAATCCAAACTATCGAAGGTCTTCCTGAACCCCCCATTTTCATATTTGAAATGTTCAAAAGGAGCAGAATTGAATGATAGCGATGACAATACCTTATTTAAGTATATACACATTATGTTCCAAAACTTCATCACCTGGTTACTACTGAGATTGTTGACTTTCATGTAAAAATTATTCTGCAATAGTAACTGTTAATTCAGTTTGATTATTAGAATTTTTTATTCCGTTTGGAATTTTGAATTATTATTTTGTTCATTATGTTTAAAATGGATAATAATATATATGGATAATTAATATATTTCCAAAACGATTCGAACTTGAAAAAATCTGAAAGAGCCACTGACGGTGTTTCCAACGAGAATCATCTTTGCGTGATCTATACATCTTTGTACAGAATTTTTTGAAATTGATTCCTACCTTTCTTTGGAAAATTCCCACATTTTTTTATCAAAAATTATTCTCTCCCAAACATATACCCTTTCATTTATGATGCACTGTTTGGAACCTTTGGTATAGTAATGAATATTACTGGAGTGTTTTTCCAACACCAAATCGTTATTTTCAACACTTCGACACGTGTTTCGATCACCAAGTGATCATCTTCAAAGAGGAAGATTAAAACTAGAAACTAATGCGAGCTAACCCTGTTTATGCTATAAAGGTAACCCATACAGGTAAACCATCCAGGCGTACCAACCATGCAGGTATACCAACCTAAATTAATTTCATAATTTTGCCTTATCTATTATTTTACAATATAAGTTTATATAAAACAATTTTCAGCTATATAAAAATCGATTTCACAATATTGCCCATCCAAATTTATTTTTCCAATGTGTCCTTATGTAGTAATCAGTAAACCCAACAATATTATTTTAGTTTATCTCAACAAGAAATATAGTATGCTCTTTGGTATAGGTCCGTCATCGTTATTCATAATATTATTGTGTTTACTTATTTCTACACTCTCATAGGCATCTAATTGCCTGTTGTTGTTAACTTGTCTAACTAATCTTGATGAACTGAAGTCTATGGAATGGTTTTGTTGCAAAATATGATGGGCGACTGCTGATTTTTCAGGTCTTCCATATTTTAAGTGTGCTATGTGTTCCTCATATCTTACTTTAATAGATCTTTTTGTCTGTCCATAATATTTTGCATCGCAGTCCTTATACATTCAATTTCGTAAATTCCAGACTTTTCCGAATTCTCGACTTTGTCTTTTGGACTTTCCAAAAGGCTCTGTAATGTAGTGTAGTGTATATTATGTACAGACAAAAAGATCTATTGAAGCACACTTGAAATATGCATAGCACACTCAAAATATGGAAGACCTGAAAAATCATCAGTCGCCCATCATATTTTGCAACAAAACCATTCCATAGACTTCAGTTCATTATTATTAGTTAGACAAGTTAACAACAACAGGCAACTAAATGCCTATGAGAGTGTAAAAATAAGTAAACACAATAATATTATGAATAACGATGATGGACCTATACCAAAGAGCATACTATATAGCTTGTTGAAATAAAATAAAATAATGTTGTTGGGTTTACTGATTACTACATAAGGACACATTGCAAAATTTGGATAGGCAATATTGTGAAATTATTTTTTGTATAGCTGAAAATTGTTTTATATAAACAAATATTGTAAAATAATAGATAAGACAAAATTGTAAAAATAACTAAGTTGGTATACCTGTATGGTTTGAACGCCTGGATGGTTTACCAATATGGGTTACCTTTATTGCATAAATAGGGTTAGCTCGCATTAGTTTCTAGTTTTAATCTTCCCCTTTGAAGATGATCACTTGGTGATCGAAACACGTGTCGAGGTGTTGAAAATAACGATTTAGTGTTGGGAAAAAACTCCAGTAATATTCATATACCCATTCAATTCAAACATAATTATGTATTAAAATTGTTACATGAATTCATGGAATCTACAATGAGACAAAAGAGAATTATCGAGATTTGTTTCAGTTTGAAATCATTTTTTGTTGTTTATATATTGTTTGTTGAAAAGTTTCTATGGTTTCGTTTTTATACACTACAAAAATGGCTGTTTCAACTGCTGATAAACTGTAAGCACTTCAGTAGTGTAACATCTGTGAGTAAATGCACACGTGCATCGCCGGAGTCCCGACAGTAACTATAGTTTCAGTGGTTTTTTACTGATGAATAATTTCTAATTTAACATCTAAACAACAATGAAAGTACCGCGAATAACATTGTTAAGATGAAAATCAGTTTTTAGGCCTGAGTTGGTGATAATTTAATAACATCTTTAATCGATTCAGTGGGGAGTAAATCCATAAAGTGGTTGAAATTAGCCACATCTGGCAAAACAAGTGAATAAATTACACCCTTCCAGAGGCGTACGAACAGTAATTGCTACATGGAATGAAAATTGTGAAATTTTCTATTAATTCACCAGTTGATGTGACAGTTATTGGATTAATCGTTATAAAGGGCATCCACCGCATGGAAGTCCTCTGCAAAAAAAAAAGAAAAAATTCACTTCTATATAAAGTCCATGAAATATAAGACATTTCAACAATCACGAAGAGAAATGGATTCATCATTTAAATGCTGCAAGAAGAAAGAATGTACAAAGGTAGGTATGTTGTATACAATATCTAGGCATTTTCCCCCAGAGCTGTATGGAGAGAAAAAGATATATGCAGATAGTAGAAGACCACAAAATAATCTGCTCTAAAAATTGTGCAACCAAAAAAAAGTGAAGACGATGATCTACGAATATCAGGGGAAAAAGTTGAATCGCTGATAAAAACATTAAAAGAAAAGGAATCACAGTTAGTATTAACAGAAAGTCAACGAGACGTCCTGGTCACGGATCTTTCGGATGAAATAGCGGAACTAAAGAAGGGCAATAGAGAAAGAGATGTATTTAATCAGGAACTGAGGAGAACATCGATGGACCTTGAAGATGAAGTTGCTGGCGCTGAACAAAATTACATTAGTAAACTTAACGAACATGAAAAACTCATCTCAGAACAAAAAAATGTTGTCTTACAGGAAGAATTAGATTGTAATAACTTTATAAGGCGTTCAAACTACACAAGAGATGGATTCGGGCTGAAGGCAGTAGTAGCTCGCTATTTGGGTAGAGAAATGATGAAGATAATCAATTAATTAAGGTATAGAAGAAATAACCGAGAAAAACTGAAAAAAATAGACATGCTTCAGGACAACCAGGATAGTTTCAAAAAGCTTCTGGGAACGCAAGAAGCGACGTTCTCTTTTTCAGTGAAGGAAACACCAAATCCTTACCACCAGAGGACTTGACAAATCAAAAAAGCCTGGAATAACAGAAGAATGTAATGTTGACAAAAGAGTTTCATTGTTGCTGTTGAACATCCAAACTTATAATTTTCCTTGAACAACATAATTTTCTAATTTTTTTTTTCCTAACAGAGCATTGGCTAAATCTTAAAAACCCTTTGAATGATCGAATTATGTAACAGCTTCAAAGTATTGTAGGACTCAATCTCTGCATGGAGAAACAATGATTTTAGTCAATAAAAATGCTCTCAAAGATCTGACGCTAAACAATATTGATAAATTTGATCATCTAATAGTTGAAAAGGAATTTGAATTCTCATTATTACATGATAATAAAAATCATATCTTTTTCATTTGTATTTATAAACCATCGATGTGTAATGTCACAGCTTTCTTATATAGATTGGAGATTCTTTTGTCAAACCTTCCATTCAATTATCAGCTTATTGTAGCTGGAGATCTCAACAAAAATTATGATGACAAAAATTCTGCATCCACTCAGGCACTCGACACATTGCTCTTATCATATAACTTGTAAATGTCAGTTCAAGAACCAACACGAATCTCACAACATTCATCTTCTACTAAAGACTATATTTGCACAAACTTGGATGAAGAAAAATTGACGTGCAGTGTGATTCTAGCTGGTCTATCAGACCACGAAGGTATAATTTTGAAATTCCCTATCAAAAGTAAAAACTCAAATAAATCATTCAAATTCGGTAGAAAATACAGCTCCAAAATTTTTAACAAATTTAAACACAATTGCGAGCAAACTACGTGGGAAGAGGTTTTGTCTTCAAGCGATTCTATAGGCGCCTATCAAGGATTATTAACCAGACTTTTTGAAGAATGTTTTCCTAAACGGAAAATGAAGATTAAGAAGATAAACAAATCGTGGATTACACAGGGCATCAAAATTTCTGCGACTAACTTGAGATCGCTACACTCAATAGGAAAATATTTTTCCGATAAATTTTTTGTAACATTTTTCAATAAATATCGTCAAATTCACAGACGGGTCATTAAGCATGCAGAAGGAATTCATTACAAGAGGAGAATAAACAAAGCTGATAATAAACTCGCCATAGTGAATAGTCTAAGAAATGAATCAAATTCAATTCCAGAACACGTCAATATAGATCCGGAAACACTCAATAATTTTAACTGCACAACTGCTCAAAAACTAACTTCATCCCTTGTTCCTGCTTCAATTGCTATGGATTATTTGAATAATGTATATATGCCCAACAACTTTCACTTTGAAGACACAAATTTATTAGAGCTGAAAGAAAATAAAAACAAAACTGCAACAGGCATTGATGAAATTTCAAATAACCTTCCCGATTCCGCTTTGAATACACTAGTGATGACTATAAATGAATCCTTTTCCTTTGGAAATTTTCCTCCTTGTCTAAAAACAGTTCTTGTTATTCCTATTTTCAAAGGTGGTAATGCAGAAGATCCAAATAACTTCAGACCTATCTCCATGCTCTCAATACTCTCAAAAATCATAGAAAAAATGGTGAAAAAAAGGGTATTAGCTTTTCTTTATAAACACAAAATATTAACAAACTATCAATTTGGCTTTCAGAAGGCAAAAGGCGTAAATGATGCAATCTTTTCCTTTCTTGAACATGTCTACACACATCTCAACAATGGTGAGGTCGTAGCTGCAGTATTCTGCGATTTCTTCAAAGCTTTTGATTGTGTGAATCATGAACTTCTTTTGCGAAAGCAGAACTACTATGGCTTTAGAGGAGTGTGTAATGACTGGTTCAGGTCTTACTCAAGTGATAGAATATAGTTAGTAAGATCAAACGAAAAATTATCACACACGCATAATATCTTATGGGGCGGACCACAAGGATCAGTGCTAGGCCCGATTCTTTTCCTTATTTATGTAAGTGACCTGGTTACTCTCTCAATTCAAGGAATTTTTATCATCTTTGCGGATGACACCACGCTCCTTTGGCATGGAAAAAATACTTCTAATATGGAAGAAACAATTTCAAGTGATTTAGAAGTTGTGAAAAAACGGTGTGACGCAAACTACTTGTGCTTTAACATCAAAAAAACAAATCTACTCACCTTCAGCTGTAATATTAACAATTTATACTTGAATGGACAAATTCTTGAGAATAAAAAGCAATCCAAATTCCTGGGAATCTCCATGGATAACAAATTAAAATTTGACCAAAATATTTCAGCTTTGAATAAAAAATTGGCATCAGGATGTTATGCACTTCGAATAGTTTCAAATGAACTGAGTCTGTCTACATTTTGTAAAATTTCATTTTCTATTGTTATATTTCATCTATTAGATATGTGAACTAAGTTCTGCTCAATTTGTGTTTCTGTGTATTTGTGTTTTTGAAGTGTTTATTTTCTTTTATTCTTTGAAGTGCTATATATACCAGATTTTTCAACAAGCTTTGTCAATGATATTGTTCGTAAATGTTCACATTTTTTATTATCAGTTTCAATGTGCTTCCTATCGTCACATTACGCATCTATCTAAACTTTCTCTTTCTCCTTTTATTTCATAATTATTATTCAGTGAGCATCTGGCTCGTACAAAATAAACTTCAGACAATGGGAAAATGGTGTGTCGTTCTCCATTACCGGTTTCCCCCATTCCAAAAAATAACTCAATTAAAAAGTTTTGTCCCTAAGACAAATGACAAAGAAAACTGCGCGACTTCATAAATATTCAAGACACACCTAGAAACAACTATTCCTTCTTTGTATTGGTCCAAGTTTTTCTCGTTAACTCCAAATTAAAATAAATCTACCGCTGGAAATGCCAGCCAAGTTTGCGCAAGAAATACCAACTACCTCATGGTCTGCGGATGATTAGTTTTGTGAGAGGGACAAGATCTATTCAGGATTTTCTTCGTTTCGAACTTCACAACTCGAGGGCTGCGGATTCTAACAAACTATGTTTTCCAATAGTGGTGTGGGTTGGAAATACTCCAAACTTTATTTGGGAGTTCTATTTTTTGATGATGTATTGATGTCTTCAAATTTACAGTGCGGTAGAAATTGAAGACGAAGAAACTTAAATTCTTTCAGTAATCAGTACACTGGTGTATTGATTCAATGAATCATTTCCAGAAAGGTTGATTAGATAACAAACACAATTATTCCATAAGGATCAACTGTTTTTTCGCTAACGTATCACATTCAATGATATACTTCTTCAAGACTCTGTTACAATAAGTTTCATATACATAAAAACTCTATAATTGTTATCTTTTCATCATCATTTCTCATATTTTTCTTTACAAGCAGAATCTGAATCAGAAGTTTAAAATGGCATTATACCTAGTAGACTGAAAAATGTCATCAAATCACTTTTCATCATTGTGAAAGTAATATTACAAAAAAATTGCTTTGAATTCGAATATTCGAATTATTAATTTGAACTGGTGGCGCCATCTAACAACAAAAAGTACATATGTTGAGATCATAAAATGGAAAGATTACTATATTCATTGATACAACTACTTATAAAACCATGAATGCAAAAATATCCTCATTTGACATATGAGAGATAGTGAGTTAACAATTTATAAATGCTAAGTACATTACACTACTTACGAATGTGAGAAAAAAAGAACAAACCATATACAAAAAAGAATAGACTTTACATAGTTTTCAAATAAAAAAAAACGTAACTTCAGATAACTCATTACAATCAGTATTGAAAGATCTGACAATATTGCATGAAGGAGAGTTTTTACCTGAATCGGTTTTTCCAAATGGGGTAGCAAAGACATCATGTTTTCGTAAAGTGTATTCAATGAAATTTTTGTTATCAGCTTTGGAAAATCTACATGGGTATTGAATAATTTGTACAACAATGATACATAAGATATTTTCCTACTATCTGTAACAGGCAGTGGTGTATCCAAAAAATTATTTGGGGGGGTTGTTTACAGTACATAACCCCTAATAACCTCGGAGGTTTTCTATTGATGTTCAGTAGTATTTATTCAGCAACAAACATTTGAAAAAAAAATAAAACTATTGCTAAGTTTTACAAATTGTACCACATGTAACGATGGTGAAAATATGTGTAATAAAAATAACCCTCACCATCATCACCATTGCTGTTTAGGTACAAACATTATGAACCCAAAAGTAGATTATAATGACTTTTCAGTAATCAAATTCATCCCGGGGAATAGTTTTCGAAAACTGGACGGAGATTTCCATTGATTATAGAAATTGTCTGTTTCACGACCTAATTGATTTTCATTAGTTCGGACTTCCACTGTTCAATATTATATAAAATGATTTGAAATCTTTCAAATAACTGAAAAAGAAGACTTAAAAATCAAAGAAGAGAGAATAAACGAAACGTTACTGTGGTGATGGATACTGTTCTCTATGATCAAAATACACGAAGATCGTACGGCAACCTACTGCATCAATTGAAAGGACGTTGTACCAGATTTTGAAAAAACAACAAGTCTATTTTTTGGACACGGAGAGATCATCGCTAACAAAGCACCACAGTAAGCCCCCTCACTTGTATGGACTACTCAAAATCCATAAGAAGGACGTTCCGCTCAGACCGATCATGAGCTCCAGAGATTCGGCTACACAAAACTTGTCCAGATATTTACTCCCCATAACACAACCATTTCAAGGAATAACATCGTCTCTTGTGAAGAATTCAAGGCATTTTGTCGAACTACTAGGGGCAATTGAAGTCATACATGATTTCGACGTAGAAAGCCTTTATACCAACGTTCCGTTCGAAGAAGCACTCCAAATCATACAGAGGAATTTATCCGTAGACGAGGACCTGAAAGATAGAACGAATTTACCTATAGTTGTAGTTATGGAATTACTAGGTGTACGAAATTGTTATTTCCAACTGAAGGACGAATTCTTTACACAAGATGAGGGACTGTCAATGGGATCGCCACTTCCACTAGTCATAACCAACATATACAGGGTGTCCCTGGACTTCCTCTTTTCCTCTCGGGAATGTTTAGATGGGGTCGAAATATCACCAGTACTTCATATACCTTTTTTTCCTAAAATCCTTCGTTACCAAGTAACGGGCCCTCGAAGTTACAAAATGAAAAAATGTTTTTCTTTGATAACTTTTCAAGTGAATATTCAAAATTATCCAAATTTTGGTAATTGACTAAACAAATTAATTCCTTCGATGAGCTTTCATGCAGGAGTCAATTGTTTTGCTACAAAGTCAGGAACGGACTACCCCCGACGGTCCACACCCCAAAACTTTGAAATGACAGATATTTTTCAATATTTTTCAACAAATTAAGGTTACTTGGACAATTTTATGAATAAAAGTACTCGAGTGGAAAGTCGATCGGAGCAACGAGTCTTGATAAAAAAGTAGTTTCACTCGACGACATCAAACCCGCTCGTCCACCATTATTTGAAATGAATAATTATCAAAGCAGAAATAATAATGGTAACGTTAATTCAACAACATTCATCTTGAGATGTCTACCATTATTCGAAAATATTAGTTTTTAAGGAAAATGGAAATGATAGGTAAAATGTTCATAACGAATTTTTATAATGCAAACACGTTTAACTAACGAAACTCAAGAGCCTCAAGAGCAAACAGAAATGAAAAATCCGCTACAGAAACTGCTCGATATGACCACCTTCTCTCTCTATACATTTTCTTAGTCTGCGAAGACACCCTCTCTGTACTTGAAATAGCATTCCAGGGTCGTTTCGTATGGCTTCACAATGTAATGTTATTCTATTCAACAATGCATCTCTTGTGTGAATAGGTGTAGCGTAAACAAGGCTTTTTAGATGCCCCCACAGAAAGAAATCCAAAGGATTTAAATCCGGAGACCGCGATGGCCATGAATATGGCCCACCTCTACCAATCCATCTATTGTGGAAAATATGGTTCAGATGGTCACGCACAATCAAACTAAAATGAGGAGGAGCGCCATCATGCATAAACCACATATCTCTTCGGGTTTGCAATGGAACATGTTCCAAAAGTCCATTCAAATCTTTCTGAATGAACTCCACTGAAATAAGATGGTTTTCCTATGATACCAGCCCAAACATTCACGTTGAATTTCCGTTGGTGTTTGGTTTGCCATATCCCATGGGGATTTTCTTCGGCCCATATATGGAGATTATGAGAGTTGATAACTCCATCTCTACTGAAACCTGCTTCATCAGTGAATAAAACTCGATTAATAAAAGTCATATCCTGTCTTTGCCTATCCATGAACCAATTGGCATATTCCAGTCGTGCTGGAAAATCTTGAGGTGTCATGGCATGTACCTTCTGGATGTGAAATGGGTGGAGCAGTTGTTCCCTAATTATTCTATGAATAGTGGACTTGGATGTATGGAACTGTTCTGATAGATTTCTGATGCTCATTGAAGGATCATCAGCGACGGCTTCCAAAATATTTTCCTCCAATACAACGGTACGTACAGTTCTAGGAGCGCCCACATCACCTCGTTTTGGCAAAACTGTACCTACAATAATATCGAAATAAAACAACGTGCTCAAATTAATTATCAATTATTACATACCTGTCTCCCTCAAGCTGCGATTGACACGCTCGAATGTTTCTCTTGACGGTACCGTTCGATTGGGAAAATGCTCGGAATACAGACGACGAGCTTCTGCAGCATTACAAAATGCTCGTCCATAAAATACATGCATATCTGCATATTCATTGAATGTAAACTGTTCGGCCATATCAAAAAAATTCAAAATATCCTATAGAATATTGACAATACGATGATAGTCATATGACAACGCACCACTCAACAAAACAAAATCGCATTCCAGTTTCTCATTTTTTATCAAAACTTTCTAAAAGGTTTTTTTGTCAACATCTGTGAAAGAAATGGAACATAATTATTCCCTGGATATTTTTCACCTGATCATGTGTAGCCGTTTTTGTAGTTCATTCGTTTGCTTTTTATTAGTATAGTAAATATTTTTTCCGATGTGCGTTTTTTTCAGCTAAATTTAGATTCGTGTTAAAGAATTTCTCCCATAAAATTATAATTATCAGTGGAACTTCTCAACAGTTTAGCTGTGAAGAAGAATTTGAAACATTCGAATGTTGAGTTTCATAAGATTCAGATAACTGATCAACACGAAACGTGATTATTCCACACGTATTATGTACATACAAAATATGGAATGAATTCGATATTTCTTAGTAGAGTAGCTTGTTAGTTTAAAAACACCACGAATCTACAGAACTTGATATTTCTTTTGAAAAAATATCTGCTATCACAATTGTGACTTAAACTTCCATATAGGTACTGTACTTTTTGTTTACGACTTCATTTTAGCATACTTTGTATTATTCCTGTTATAAATGTTGTTGAATTAACGTTATCATTATTATTTCTGCTTTGATAATTATTCATTTCAAATAATGGTGGACGAGCGGGTTTGATGTCGTCGAGTAGTACTACATTTTTATCAAGACTCGTTGCTCCGATCGACTTTCCACACGAGTATTTTTATTCATAAATTTGTCCAAGTAACCTTATTTTGTTGAAAAATATTGAAAAATATCTGTCATTTCAAAGTTTTGGGGTGTGGACCATCGGGGGTAGTCCGTTCCTGACTTTGTAGCAAAACAACTGACTCCTGCATGAAAGCTCATCGAAGGAATTCATTTGTTTAGTCAATTACCAAAATTTGGATGATTTTGAATATTCACTTGGAAAGTTATCAAAGAAAAACATTTTTCATTTTGTAACTTCGAGGGCCCGTAACTTGGTTACGAAGACTTTTAGGAAAACAAGTTATATGAAGTACTGGTAATATTTTGACCCCATCTATATATTCCCGAAAGGAAAAGAGGAAGTCCAGGGACACCCTGTATATGGAGTGGTTTGAAACTCTGGCCATTGAAGAAGCCCACAAGAAACTTCGTGTCTGGTTGAGATACGTGGATGACACCTTCATGATATGGAACCATGGGAATACTGAACTAGACGCCTTCCTGAAACACATCAACAGCGTAAGACCTTTCATCACTTTCGCAATGGAGAAGGAAGCCCACAACAAATTGCCATTCTTAGACGTATTGTTGAAGAGGACCGACACTAAGTGAAAAACAGTATCTGAACCACGAATCCAACCACCATCAGTCG
Organism: Leptinotarsa decemlineata; assembly: GCF_025532065.1. Classification (NCBI taxonomy): domain Eukaryota; kingdom Metazoa; phylum Arthropoda; class Insecta; order Coleoptera; family Chrysomelidae; genus Leptinotarsa; species Leptinotarsa decemlineata. The sequence goes on along the minus strand of NW_027412533.1, from coordinate 7,159,909 downwards.
ACTGAAAGAGGAATCATCAAAACTCTATTAGACCGTGCTTCCGGACTTTGGAATACGAAGAAAGGTCTCGAGAAGGAACTAGACATCATCAAAAATGATCTTCAATGAAATGGCTACTTCAAAGCGATGGTGGAACAGACTTTGTCTAAAAGACAGCAGGAGCCCCGAAAGAAAAAGAAGCCGTCACAACCAGTGCATGCACTTCCCTACATCAAAGGATTATCGGAAAAGATACGAAGAATTGGATCCAAGTGCAACATTAGAACCTGCTTCAGATCCGGAAACACTATCCATAGCAGCCTCACGAAAACCAGGCCACCAAACGAGAACTGCGATTCCAAGAATGGCATTTACCGGATACCTTGCGAGTGCGGAAAATCCTATATCGGTGAAACTAAGAGGCCATTGAATGCTCGCATTGCCGAACAATAGAAACATACACAGCGAGGGGAAACCAGCAAATCAGAAATAGCAGAGCATGTTTGGACCCATCAACATAACATCGAATGGTCCCAAGCTGAGAACACTCTGTTGGTAAATCATATATCCGTGATCAAGATATTCTACTGAATCTACTTCATTATGAAATGAATCGTCCTGTGCACTGAGAAGTCAAACTTTCACTTTCCATATCACTTTTCCATTCAAAAATCTATGAAAGTTTTTCTCTAACTCATTATAATTCCATTACCAAATTGCGATTTTCCACGACAGAAAACCCGATTGATGTAATTTGCTCACGCTCTTGCTCAATCACAAAAATAAAGTTTCGTAACATTTCTTCGAACGTTGATACTGAATAATGAACTTTCTAAACGAAGTATTCCGAAGAGTTTCAACTTTTCCCCGATTCCTTCGCTCTGTTTTTACTCTTTCTGTTCAACTGACAATGAAATTAAATCTATAGATTGAAAAAGTTTCATCTCAGCTGGTCCGACTGAGAATTCTTTTTTAATTCATCATTGTTCATATTTGTTTATTCCTCCTGGCGTTCAAATTTCCAATTAGATTAGAATTGAGTTCGAAGGGAATTGAGATATTCAGTTTCTTCTGGAAAAAATGATTGATTGCTCAAGAAACCGACTGTACTGAAAAAGAAAAATACCGAATAAACAGGTTCATTCAAGTTCAGTGTTGGAATAGAAGTGGGAATTTGAAGATAATGCGAAATTTCTTATAGGTTTGAGTAATTTGAGAGTTCTGTGGAACAAACGGATGTAAAAACGTGAAACAAAAAGTTAATAATCAGTTGACAAAAACTATGTTTGATTTTTTCTTTGGAGCGAAAAAATGATGAAAAATTGAAGGCTTGGCTGCCAAAATAGAGTTTTGCAGCAACAAACTTTTTTGAACAATTGTCAAAATTGTCCTCATTGAAACGATCCAGTCACATTATGAAAAGGATTCCCAAATCTGCAAGAAATTGCTCTGCCTCTGCCCTTTGCGAAATTATAGAAGAATGCTTACATACAAACTCTCCAACAAGCTGGGAAAACTTGTTAACTTTTCCTTATACTTTGTTCTCCATCCCACATGCCAAGGACTCCCGTAGATCTTCTCTAGCATCTCTTATAAAGAAAAACATCAAACTTCTCAATTCCAAGACCAATGTCATTCCATCTCAAATCGATGAAAGGAAATATAACCAAAACTTTTCTAAGCTTGTTTTGAGTAAAATAGTTGATGGTGACATTAGGTCAGCTATCAGAATCTTGAGCTCAAGTGATACATTGGCCGAATACGATGAATCCACACTTTCTGTTCTCCGATCAAAACACCCTCGATCAGATTCCTCCACACATTCTCTGGATTCGCAACTACCACACGATTTTTCAGAGTTTCCGGTGTTCCAATTTTCAGAACATGAAGTATCGGAGGCAATTAAATCTTTTCGTTCTGGTTCTGCTGGTGGTTTGGATCCTTTCCGTCATATGCAAGACCTCATTAGTCACAGCTCTGGAAATTCAGGACAGAAACTTCTTTCTTCTGTTACAAAATTATGTAACTTCATTTTCACTGGTAGGGTTTCTCCAGAAATTTGTCCTATACTTTTTGGCGCTTCACTGTGTGCTCTTCGGAAAAAAGATGGAGGAGTAAGACCGATTGCCGTTGGTACCTTTTATCGTCGATTGGTAGCTAAACTTGGTTGTATGAGGATTAAAGACGAACTAGGATCGATGTTACGTCCACTACAGTTTGGTTTCGGTACTGCAGGTGGATGTGAAGCTGTTGCTCATGCTGCTCGTAGATATATTAATCTTCATCCAAATCCTGATTCAAAAATTTTCCTGAAAATAGACTTCAAAAATGCCTTCAATATGATTGATAGAAACATCATGCTTCGTAAGGTTAAAGATTCGTTTCCAGGATTATATCCCTTCTTAAGTCAGTGTTACAAATCAGCCTCCTATTTGAGTTTTGGTGAACATCTGATTCTGTCTGAGAGAGGTGTTCAACAAGGTGATCCTTTAGGACCTGCTCTTTTTTGTCTGACCATCAACGAACTTACTAGAAGCTTATCATCCGAATTTAATTGTTGGTATTTGGATGATGGCTCAATCGCTGGCGATGAAAATAGTGTTTTAAAGGATTTGGAAAAAATCATTGATTATTCAAAACATCTTGGACTTGAACTAAATTTTGAAAAATGCGAGTTGATTACTCTTTCAACTCCGAATGATATTTCCGAATCCATTTTGAAATTGGCTCCTGGCATAAGAATTTTGGAAAAGTCTAAATGGAGTCTTCTGGGTGCTCCTCTCTCTGAAGATTCACTTTCAGAACATCTTCGAGAAAAACGGGAATCACTCAAATTGCTGACCACCAGATTGAATGAACTTCCAAAACACGTTGCATTTTTTCTTTTGAAAAATTGTTTGGCGATTCCAAAACTCATGTACGCCCTCAGATGTTCCCCCTCTTGGTCAAGTCAGTTAGAACTTGACGAATTTGATAATTTACTCCGCCACACGACGGAATATGTTACAAACAATCATTTCAATAATGATTCATGGCTCCAAGCAACTCTTCCTGTAAACCTTGGCGGATTAGGGCTACGTTCGGCTTTTTCCTTAGCTTTACCAGCGTTTCTGTCATCAGTCAATAGTGTTTCCGATCTTATCGATTCCATCCTTCCTTCCATATTTATCAATATCAAAGACGTTTTTTATTCTGAAGGTGAATCACTTTGGCATGCTACAACTAATATTGCTCCTCCTACAGATAAAAAGAAAATACAAAGTGTATGGGACCGACCTCTCCTGAACATTATAACTGATAAACTTCTGAAATCTACAAGTGTATACGATAAGGCTCGTCTGAAAGCAGCAATGATCAAGGAATCGGGTGCTTGGCTGAATGCTTTACCTGTTGCATCTCTTGGAACACTATTAGACGATGAATCTTTCAGAATAGCAGTAGGACTTGGGATAGGTTCATCTATTTGTGTTTCTCATACTTGTGTTTGCGGTAGTATAGTTGATGAGAAAGGTACACATGGTTTGAGTTGCAGGAGAAGTGCAGGGCGTATATCTCGACATCACCAAGTGAACGACATATTGAAAAGAGCTATGTTGTCAGCGGATGTTCCTGCAATTCTGGAACCCTTAGGTACCAGTCGAGATGATGGTAAACGACCAGATGGCATGTCTCTCATACCATGGAAATACGGTAAACCTGTGGTATGGGACTTTACTTGCGTTGACACGGTCGCGGCTTACCATCTAGCCGAAAGTTCCAAGTCTGCTGGAACTGCAGCATTGTCTGGCGAGAAATTGAAAAGGAAAAAATACCAAAATCTTGGAAACAACTATCTGTTCCATCCAGTAGCGGTTGAAACTTTTGGTGTTTATGGCCCGGAGTCTCTGTTATTCGTTCATGAACTCGAAAGGAGAATAGGCCAAGCAACGAAAGATCACCGTTCTACCTCTTTTTTGTTAGAAAGAATCAGTATTGCTTTTCAACGTGGCAATGCTGCTTCAGTACTTGGAACTATTCCTCCTTCACATGATTTTGATGAGATCATGCATTGCCCTAATTTCAGTACGGATCTGAAACCTCTTCGAAACAAGCCAAAATATGTGGATATTTATCAGTCTCCTATCAAGGTTAATTCACAAGTGATTGATCCACCTTCTTCTTTTTCAGTGCGGTCAGTGGACTCAGGTCATTCTTGGCCCCAAAAAATGCGTTGCATTCCTCGTAGAATTGGTACCATTTCAGTGGAAGCGCTTCTTGAAGCAAGAGCCGAATCGATCTCTCTACGAAACCCTTTTTCACTTGGACAGATCGATCGCAGCTTGAGAAATGGTTCTTATGGAGATTCTGTGAAACGTGTTCTTCCTTACGAATCAGTAGAGAGTTGTCCTGAAAATCTAGAGAAGAAAATTGGATTGGATAGTTTAGGAAACACTTGTTACATGAATAGCATTTTACAAGTGTTGTTCATGACGAAGAATTTCAAGAACGAAGTTTTAATGATGAACGAGAACGAGAATGTTTCCTGCTTATTCATCAAACTCAAACAACTGTTCATGCAGCTGCAGTTTCGTAAGAAGGTATCATCTTTCCCTCCAACCGATTTCCTGGAGTCTTTGAAGTCCACTAGATACTCGTTAGGACAACAAGAGGATTGTTCCGAATTCTTGGGGTTCTTGTTGAATACTCTTCGTGAGCAAAACAATAGCAAAATCAATACTCCTAGCCGCTCTGGACTGAATGATTCCGTACAACCCATTTCGTCTTGTGTTTGTAAATCTTTTGCTGGAAAATCCTCACTTGTTTACTTTGTGGTAAATGTTCAAGAAGTACTGAAAACTTATGTGAATTTCTGGAACTTCATCTAGCTTTTCCTAATACGACTAATTACCAGTCCGTGCAAAGCTTATTGTTAAATCATCTGAAAATGGAATTTTTAACAGGTGATGATCAACTGTATTGTCAAACATGCGCCAAACTAACTGACTGTTATAAGGAATCAAGTATAGCTGAGGCACCAGTCAATCTAATAATAACACTGATGATATTCAAACAAGACTCAACCTCTAACGGAAGCAAGAAACTCTTTGGAAGGTTCGAAATAGATGAACATTTCAACCTAGCAGACCACTGTTATAATATTCATGCAGTCATTGTTCACTGTGGTTCTGGCGTTGAACGTGGTCATTATTTCGCGTTGGTCAAAGAAGAAACGGACTGGTTTAAGTTTGACGATAGTCATATCACGAAGTGTTCTGGCGATGCATTGAATTTATTGGAGCCTCTGGAGACACCCTACATTTTGTTTTATGAGGGAGAGGACATTGTTAGATCAAGATCTTCAAATGATGTGGTGCTGCAGGTTTTTCCTGCAGCTGAAAAAGCAAATGCGCCACTGGAATCAATGAAGTCGCTCCGGAGCGCCAAATAATTTTTATTGTTGTATTTATTTTATTTTTGATGTCATTTTTAAATTAAAAATTACTGTCATTAACAGTGACGTATCTAATGGTCAATCAGTCAATCTAATAATAACACTGATGATCTTCAAACAAGACTCAATCTCTGACGGAAGCACGAAACTCTTTCGAAGGTTCTGAATAGATTGACACTTCGATCTAGCAGACCACTATTATAATAATCATGCAGTCATTATTTCGCCTTGGTCAAAGACGAAACGGACTAGTTTAACTTTGACGATAGTTGTGTCACGAAGTATTCTGACGATGTATTGAATTCATTGGAGCCTCTGGATACATCCTACATTTTGTTTTATGAGAGAGAGGACATTGGCAGAGTAAAATCTTTAGATGATGTGGTGCTGCAGGTTTTTCAGGGTTTTCCTGCAACTGAAAAAGCAAATGCGCCACTGGAATCAATGAAGTCGCCCCGGAGAGCCAAATAATTTTCATTGTTGTTTTTATATTTTGCCACATTAAAATTTATATCCTATTTTTGAGGAAGTTTTATTATGAAAAACAGAATGTAACAGAATTGAATTCTGTTACAAATGTATTATATACATTAATCACATAATACATTTGTAACAGAATTCAATTCTGTTATACATTAATCACATTATTATTAGTAATCATGAACATTAATATGAAAAGTACAAACTGCTGATATTGATACCTTGCAATGTGGAAGAGCCTTGTAATATATTTGAACTAGCTGAGTTGACAATTTCGTGGACATTAACATTTGATTCTTGAAGTGAAGTGCTGTAACGCTGGAGTTAGATGTTGTGATTATTCTTCAGCAATAGCCTTCCGCTCCTGATTCTGCTAGCAAAGAAGCAGAATATCTTCTGAAGCGATGACCTGTATATTTCTTTGGTTCCGGGAGGTTCAGAAACTCAGCAATGGTAGAGGGCATTTCCCCAAACGTGTTTATACCAACTGCAGGGCGTAATGCAACGTATTTATTGGAATAGTCAATGTTTTCTCCAACGATGCAAAAGGAACGACCTATTTTTGTTTTTGTATTTGGAATCTCAACAATTAATGATTTATCCAATAATTCAATGTCTTGTATCAATAACTGGCATAGCTCTTCATGCCGGCAGGCTCCATATATTCCGTAAATAGTAGCAACTTTTATCATCAAATATTTTTAATCTGGCGCCTCATTAATAAACATCTGGACTTGTTCAAACGTAAAATTTTTTGATTTTAAGGGCCTACAACTTCATTATTTTCGCTTTAAATGCTATTACTTTGAAGTAATTGCTTGTATAAACACCATTTTCAAAGAACGCGCTCGACTTTATCGTTGAAAACTTCTCCACAAAGTTGACAAGCTCCATATTTTTGGTTTCGGTTTCACTGAAATTGCAGTCTCTTCAATATCGTCAGGAATACACAATTACTCACTATTGTTCTTTATTGATAGGAATCACACGTTAAAAGGTAAGACCTCGTTAATCCTTAGCTCGCACAAGTTTCGACTTCTGAGGGTTGTCATTCGTAGGGGTGCGACAGCTGGTTAACGGAAAAACAGATTTTAAACAGATTATGCAAGACATCAAACACCAGCAAGAGCTTTGAATGCGACTTCAAATAAAACGGGTGAGCTATAAACAATACTATTTTTGGTAACCAGATGATTCGGCGTCACCTGACACGGCCGCTTCACAGTAAATGCGATAACATGAAAATAGTTAACTGACAAGAGATGTCAAAATACGTTTTGATAGAAATATTGGAAATATTGAATTCATTAATTTCATTATGGAAACAGGACAGTTGTACAAAAAGCTATGTATGATATTTATGTTAAAAGTAAGTTTTATTTTTTTCGCCTCACAAAATAAAAAACTCATATCATAATAGCTATTTCCGAACAGCGATAAAACTGACAGCCATGAAATTGAGGTCATTGTGTCATTGATAAAATTCATATCATTCAATTCTTATATCATGTTTCATGAATTGATCTTTACGACGTATGTTATTAGAATCAAAGATATTCTCAGATGCATTTCCATTCTTTCTAAGCCACTGGTTAAACTGAATCATGGTTTTATAATGCTAGTTGCAGGCATGACATTGCTACAAAATGAAAATTTATCGATGAAATTTTTGAGGTCTTGTGGTGCTACTTTCAATGAATAAAAACAAAAAAAATTACCTACGTTTTTTCTCATATGTGGATTTTCATTATTGTTCCTGTTAACTGTTTAGTCAATTCATTTGGATATCAGGAACTCCTTGATTCTTTTTTGTAGTTCAACATCAAATTGTGCATTTAATAAATCAATATTCGACTACTGATATTTGAAATGCTGTGTAGCTGGCCCGTTTTATTCCTGAATTATTTAAATTAATTCTTTCTTATTTTTCATTTTCTAGGTATGTAATCAGTATATAGTTTAGTCATTACTCATTCCACGTAACTTTGCATGGGCAGCTGAACGGCAAGAAGAGAATGTTACTATGTATATCACTATTATATTCACAGTAAATACAATTAAGGAATTATTTGAATTTCATTAAAATGAGTAGGATGAATCTGGTGCGCTTATTTGGGTTTAAGAGTGACCTGAGAGTACAGTCTGTGCCGCAAGTAGCAATAAGGTTTGATGGATTTTCAATTGATGGTCAAATATTAGTTATGTAATTGAATTCAAATGAGTCTGTTTTTCAGCAGTATGTTCAAGTTTATTAAGGAAAGGCAGAAATACTCATTCTGAAAATGTATTTAATTTGGGTTGAAGGTTGAATTTCAAAATTAAAATTCCTTGGGAAACATTATATTTATCGAGATGAATGAATCTAAACAAAAAATTTATTCAAAGATATGATCGGATTCGCTTGTAGAGTTATATACCCTGACTAGTACTATCGTTGTCACTTCGAACATTTATAATAATTTTATCTATTGCGAAATTAAGAGCAAGTTGCTTGGAAGCATAGAATTTTTCGAAACGTTTAACGTATTTGCAACGTTTTTCCACTGCTCTTGAAAAAACAAAGTGCAGAATTCGTCACATAAATTTTCAATGGATTTGAAATTGAAGTCCACATTTTTATCAGCCACGTATTTTTTCAGTAGGTTCAGTATTGTTTTCTTTTGGGTTCAAATGTGGATGATAAGGAGGCAATCTGCGTGAAGTAGGTCCATGATTTTCCATAATCCTACCAATTTCAAACAACTTGAATCATGGTTTATGGATTTCAATAAAGGAATGAATATCAATTTTCAGCTATAATATCCCAAGGACATTGATAACTAACGAAATAATTTTATCACAGTTTTCGAAAGCACGTTATTTGGTAACATCCCGACGCCGAAGGTGGAGGGATGTTACCTAAAATAACGTGCTTGAGGAAGTTGTGATAAAATTATGAGTTATTTATCAATGTTCGAGGGATATTCGGTGAGAAAATTGTTTGCAATTCGAACAAAATTATTTATTGAACACACTGTTATTAAAAGAACAATTCGTATAATGATATAACTCCATAAATATTTTCCAAGTGTATTTTTTACTATTGACAGTATTTTTTGGTGTATTTTCTTCAATGATTTTGTCAATTGCCGCATCATTTTGAACACCAAAGCGAGGAAGTGACATTTTCGAAATAAATTGAATCACTGAAATGTCAAACAACTTTATTGTGTTGGTTGCTTAGCAATGTCATGACATAAGTGATAACTACCCGTGAAAACTATCCATGGGTAGTTATCAGTGTAATGATGGTTTCATTGGTTATTTCGACACACATGACTAGAAATAGACAAATTTGATAGGAAAATTTCTTGCCAAAAAAATTATCATTATTGGTCCAGTGAAAATCCTCACGTCACAAAAGAAGCCGGATTTCAAGAAAAATTTAGTTTTAATGTCTTCTGCATGTTGATAGACAACAAATTGAGGTACGTAATATACGAGGAGTCATTAACATCCAGAAGCTACCTGAATATTTTGGAAAATACTGTAGACAGTTTCGTGGATAATCTGCCACTCGAAGATTATCGAAACTGTTGGTACCAACTAGACGGAGCTCCTGCACATTGCACAAGAGAAGTGAGCGCAGAACTGGATAGACTATTTGACGATCGGTGGATGAGGCGCTTGGGACCATGGAATTGGCCAGCGAGATCACCCGATCTTAATCCATTAGATTTTTATTTGTTGAGAATGTTTAAAGAAAAAGTTTACAAAATACCCGTGCGTTCGACAGATGAATTGTTAGAAAGGATTGCCCAAACATTTGAAGATTTGGATCCCAATGAAATCAGATCTGCCACCACGAAAGCAGTCAATACCCGCATTTCAAAGTGCTTGGAAGTGAACGGCCAGCGATTCGAACATATTTTGAAATATTCCACATGATTGTTTTACTTTTTTATAATTATTCATATCAATATTTCCAATTTCAAGTTTCTTGGTGCTCTTTTAAAGTTTATCCAAACATATTGGAACTGTTCTGAATTCGTATAAATTTCTTGAGGTTCATTGGCGGTAGATTCGGATAAATTTCATTGAACTTTCTACATGTTCTGCTGATAATTTTGTCACACTGTCCAAAAATAATAATCAGATTCATAAGAACTTCGTTTGAATAGTTTTGTTCCATCGTTTTGAAGGTATTTGCAACTTCTGAAGTGACGAAAATGTCGATATTATTAGGAGAATGTCACAACGCTACTGTCAAATAGTAATCATGGCCTGCTTACCAAATACCGAATGGAAATACCATTCTGAAGGGACATTTTCACAAATAAATGTTCATAAGTCCGAAACTTGACTAGTTAGGTATAGGTATGATATACATAGAAAGGGAGCAAATTTCAGCAGCTTTCCGAATTTTCGATAATATACAGGGTGTTCTATTCAAAATAATCAAATTTCAGCAACTTTTTCAAGCAAACGAAAAACTCTATTTTTTTACCACCCTTTATTGAAGTAACGGAGATTAGGCTGACGTGTGGGAAGTGTCCAAGTATCACCTAACTCCAAACCAAATTTCGATATCATAGTACTTCTTAACTGAAAGATATCGGCATTTTTAGAAGTCATGATTTTCGAAGAGAAAAATTGAAATTAATTTTTATTTCGAAAACGGTAACAGATAGGTATAGGAAAATATCAGGAAAAGTTGTCGGGCAATTGTTGGAGATTCCAAAAATAATATTATATACAGAGTGTTCCATTTGAAAAATCAAAGTTGCTACTGCTTTCTAATAGAAGCGGCAACACCGCATTGTCGAAAATATTTTAGTTGGCTAGAGAATGTCCGAATATACCCTCCATTAAATTTTCAAAGTGATCCGTTGTCTGGTTCACCAGAAACGTCTAATGTGCCATCCACCGTGAATCAGCCTGTATATGTTTCTTCCTTATGTTTCATTGTTCGACCTTCTTCACGGTATTTCTTCATGTCTCTGAGACAATTTCTTGGCAACTGCTGAATCGCCGGTTTCCCCTTGAACATTTTTTTTTGTTTTTCTCTATCTGAACCCTATTTTTTCCACCACTTTCCTCAGAGACCCAGATCACTCATTAATGTAATGATTGATTAAATATAGACGGATAAAGATATTTTCGAAATCATCAAAATCTAATTTCAATCCTTTCCTATGTCTTTTTTATCGAGTATTTTCAATTGTTTTCATTTTACGAGCTATTCTTTCAATGATACCCAAACTTACACCCGCCGCTTTTGTACTACGCTTTTGAACTTTGTTGTTGTTGTATTTATTCATCTTTCAGATCATTATGATATTAGACATGTCAATAATATAACTATATAAATATGAATAAATAAACATATACCTATCAAATAAAACAGGCACTATACAAAACAATACAAGCGACATACTGATGCAAATTTCAAAATAATAGACAAAGTATTATAAAACAACATAATATAATTATGTACAATCAAAAGGTATGACATAAAAATAGGAAGAAGAAGCAGTGAGAACAAGTTATATCGAGACATTCCGTTGCAAGAACTCATCTGAACTATAATAACCCCCGTTCGTCAATAATTCTTTGATATAATTCTTGAAACTTACTAAGTGTAGGTCCTTGATATCCTGTGGCAATGAATTATGAAGTATGATGCCGTTATACCTAAGAGATTCCTTGAATGTTGAAATTTTGTGTTTTGGGATGGTCAAGTGTTTAGTTCGTGTTGCATAATTATGAGTGACTGACTCGTGATTGAAATAACCATGTTGTATCTCACATGAAGCAGAGCTTTATAAATACAGATACAGGGTAAAGTTAATATTTTATATTTTGAAAATAAATCTCTATAGCTAGATCTCGGTGTAATGTCAAATATGATTCTCATGATTCTTTTTTGGAGAATAAATACACGTCTTGCGCCAGTAGAAGTACCCCACATTGGTATATTTTGAGCCATGTGAGAATAGGCCGAAGAATAATATACCATCTTGATACCATCTTAGTCAAGCAACTCTTTGAGCTGGAGTATTGCAAATATTGCCTGGTTCAATTTTTTACACACATGATCAATATGTGAGAAAAGGTTTTATCTAAGTACATACCTAAGAGTTTGGCTGTATCAGATAGTTGGACGTTTTAAAGTTTCAATTTTTTTCTCAAGGAGAAACCCAAGTGAATTATTTTATTTGCATTCAGTTTTAGTTGGTTTCTGTCACACCAAGAAACCATAGCGTCCATGATTGAGTTTATATTGAATTCTCACTCATCTATTGTGTTACTACCCAACTAGCAATTCCGTATTTTATAATAGTTGCGGAAACGTTTTGGAGAAACAAATTATAAAACTACATTTCTCCCAGAAATGTTTTCAATGTGTTTATGAAACTGCTATAAATAGGAAATTGGCACCGTTTTATAAAACATTATAGTTATTATCAATATTTTGTAAGGCCTTTTACAAACACTACAAAACAGTGTTTTAAACATTTTGGCAGCTACTATAAAATTTGGTGTAACACTCTTAAAAAGTAATTTTGTTAAAACTTGCCTTACTGCACTTTTGCAACATATTTAAGCGATACCTATATAATAATCAGAAGACAGTTTTATTAGAGTTTTTAAGTAGTTTCAAGTAGGCATTATAAAATATAATGCAGCCGAAAACGATAACAATAAAATGAAAGAGTGTTAAAAATGTTTTCTTGAAGACGCAAGAAGTAATTTTGTATTTGACACTAGGAAAATATAATTCATATGTCACCAACTGAAAACTAAGGAATAGAAAGGTTGAAGCCATTTTGAAATTTCACTTTTGCACTCATAAAACTGTCGAAGACATTGTTTGTGTTTCGAAGATTGATATTTTCATTGCAAATGAAATTTTATTGACAAATATATAGCTTATTATTAGCAAAATTTAAGCGCGCCACACACTCATAAATGTTTTCAGTAAAATTATTGATTATACAAAAATTCACTCTGTCGAAGTATTAATTTTCTAGTCACAAACTTAACTCACTTCATTCTAAATATTGTAATGTTATAATATTCATGTATTTTTCAGCTGTCAATATCACTATATGTACGGTATTTCATATTTCCAACTCATCTAATTTCAGTATCCCGGATCGCTATCATTTAAAATGGCGTCGTTCTATAAAACAAATTGGTATCACTAGCAAGCATTTTAACGTATTTTAGCTACTATGCTACCCCTATAAAACTGTTGAGAAACACTTAGTTCTGGGAGTGATGGTATTGCAGCAGAGTCGGACTACTTTTAAAGCTGTAGGTTTCTACAAAAGTGCTAAAAAGTTTCTTTCATCGATTATAAAGGCTAAACGACGGGTTTTAACCATTATAATAACCTATTCCTGTTTTTTGCAAAAAACAAATTGAAGCACTAGGTTAGGTGGGATAGTTTTAGGTGTTATTTTTAGTATTTCCAATAAACAGGGCGACTCAAAGCTTTCAGAAAGTTTTTTTATGGAACACCAAGTCATTTCTTTGTCTATTTGAAGCACCTCGAACTGAATCTAAGACTATTATATACCCCCCAATAAATGTTCAAAATGGGCGCCATTGAGTTATTATTCATTTTTATTTATATATTCGTGATATAAACAGAAAAATCCACTACAGTATCCACACAATGGAATTATTATCAAATTGAAAGTATAACATATATATACACATATATATGCATATCATAGTGTCTAAAATTAAGAATGAGTTATTTTTCAAATCTGTGATTAGGAATCGATGTCAGCTGGTTGTTCTTAAATGCTGCATTTTATTCTTGGTGGCAGCAAATATATATTAGCAAAAGCAATTTGATTTTATAACAATTACATAAGTGCTTCTGAATTGTAGTTAATATATCATACTATAAAATAGTTGGGAAATTATCATTGAAATGACAATATGGTAATGAAAATAAAATAGTGTCTGAAAGCATTCCAATATAATAATTTCATTATAGCTACAGGAAACAGTTATAAAATAAGCTAGAAATAGTTTTATAACTATCATGAAAATGTTGCAGAAAAGTGTTATAAAACTGCTACATAACAATTTACTTTTACAGGAAAATAAGTTTTATAAGTTAGTTGCGAAAACGTTTCTGCGATAATTTCCTGACTATTTTATAATGGTTTTTTAATTTTATTTCATAAACGTTTCTATGACAAATTTATAAAACACTTTTACTGCCTACAACTGCATTGTGTTCACCGATCATCTAATATGATCAATTAGCATTTTGGAAGTGATTATAAAATACTAATAAAATAAAACTGTTGCAACACCATGGAATCATAAAACAACTTTGCTGGTTGGGCAGACACTGATATGGTAGTGTCATCTGCGAACATTACGGTGTAACCAACCATGTTTGATATATTTCGGGAGATCATTTATATAGATTGAAAACAGCAGCGGTCCTAATATTGAACCTTGTGGTACATCAACCATAATAAATTGAATAAGTGATGCAGTGTTATTCAGAATGTCCATGCTCATGCCATTATCAGCTTCTCGTTGCATGAAAAAAAGTACATTAGCAATCACTTATTCCGTTCGACAACACAAAATTTTTCATTTCAATTTTGATTCGAATTCCATTTTCTTAGCGCACAGAATTTTGTCGCGTACTATAACTTCACCGAAGTTGACACTACAAGATTGTCGTTGAGACCAAACTCTGATCATCTTTAAATATTTTCCACAACGTGAATTTAAGGGGAGGTCCTGAGCTGAAACTTCGAAGTCGTTTCCTAGATTTGACAAGCTGCAAATATTCCTTAGAGATTAATTGATTGATTGGTGAGATTGATCGCTACAGGTGTTTATAACAACAATAAAATAGTAAAGATGGAGGTACATCCAATAATTTCGATGAAAAATTGTAGTGATACCACACATATCACAGAAAATGTTGAACACTTGAGTAGAAGACCATTTCAGTGGAGGTCTTTTCTTCAATTGAAGTGAACTCCGCCCTTTTCTCTTGTTTATTAGCTCATGATCATGAATATGAGGTGTTCAATTTATGTGTGAATGAAGGCGATCATTATTAAAACTTACATTCTTGTATAACAAATTTACAAACCCATTAGGAGATAAACTTCCATTTGATATGGCCGGCACTTGGGTAAGATGTAGTGATGAGGTTATTGTGTCAGAAATCACAAAACACAAGAAATCAGATTATTAATGAAAATAATAGAATGACCTTAGACACTTGATATTATATTCAGTGTCATGAGCATGAAAAATCTCCAAGATTTCCACTAGACTACTGTTTCGGTTCGTCATCTTTCAAAGAAGCGGTTATGGAATGTATATGGAAATTTCGAAAGCAGAAAAAAGTTAATCCCAGTCAAATTACAATTATGCGTGAATCAAGCTAGTTTTTTAGTGATGGTGAGATATTACCGCTTTCTGTATTTGATGGTGATACTTCTCAATTTCATGCATGCATATGTATGATTTGATGCCATTTAACAGCTCCATTTTCACCGTATTATTTCATGACCTCTTGTTTCATCTCTGTTTCGCAATCATTCATACTCTGTCCAATCTTTAAAGTTCTCTTCATGTTCTTCTTCAATCGCGTCTTCACTACCTTTCTGAGTACTAGGCGAGACCGGGTATGGTTGTCTCACGGGTTGTATGTCACGACCATATTGGAAAATTGAACGAACGAAAGAGTTTATCGAGCCAAATCGAAGGATCACGAGAGCAATATCTCCATCCTAACGTCACTTCAGTTCACTCTCATACTGTATGAGAGAGATACGTACCTTTGTTTTTACGGACGGAAAAAGTAAATTTTTTTGCATTTGTGTCGAGTCTCATAAGTATACTAGAATTTTCCGTGGATATATTTCATTTCATGTTTTTTCAATGTGACATATGTGGTTCATGATATCACTATCGGTTTTTGTGAATGAATGTCGATTCAGAGTTACATCAGGGGTTTATATTTTGAATATGTATGTGTGCTGCATTTCTGCTACATACAATTTTGTTTGTTTTAGAAAAAATCATAGAAACGTTATGGCATCGTATAAGAAAGTCTGATCGACTAGTATTACATGCAGTGATACTGCGTGCTGCAAAAGAAGTGATTTTGCGATTAATTATTGTCGCACTCTGACACGGTTTTGCAAAAAATTCACTGTCGAAGAGATAAGCAACACGGTGTTACCAATACCATCAACAAAAACTGTTTATCAAAGATATAGCCAAATCTTCACCGACAAACAGAAAAAAGAATCAGAAAGATACATACTTATGGCTTCAAGTATTTATTACCGATCGTCTCCCAAGGATATTCGAAATACAGCGTTATACAGGGTGTCCCTGGACTTCCTCTTTTCCTCTCGGGAATGTATAGATGGGGTCAAAATATCACCAGTACTTCATATAACTTTTTTTCCTAAAAGTCTTCGTAACCAAGTTACGGGCCCTCGAAGTTACAAAATGAAAAATGTTTTTCTTTGATAACTTTTCAAGTGAATACTCAAAATCATCCAAATTTTGGTAATTGACTAAACAAATGAATTCCGTCGATGAGCTTTCATGCAGGAGTCAGTTGTTCTGCTACCAAGTCAGGAACGGACTACCCCCGATGGTCCACACCCCAAAACTTTGAAATGACAGATATTTTTCAATATTTTTGAACAAAATAAGGTTACTTGGACAATTTTATGAATAAAAGTACTCGTGTGGAAAGTCGATCGGAGCAACGAGTCTTGATAAAAATGTAGTTCTACTCGACGACATCAAACCCGCTCGTCCACCATTATTTGAAATGAATAATTATCAAAGCAGAAATAATAATGATAACTTTAATTCAACAACATTTATAACAGGAATAATACAAAGTATGCTAAAATGAAGTCGTATACAAAAAGTACAGTACCTATATGGAAGTTTAAGTCACAATTGTGATAGCAGATATTTTTTCAAAAGAAATATCAAGTTCTGTAGATTCGTGGTGTTTTTAAACTAACAAGCTACTCTACTATGAAATATCGAATTCATTCCATATTTTGTATGTACATAATACGTGTGGAATAATCACGTTTCGTGTTGATCAGTTATCTGAATCTCATGAAACTCAACATTCGAATATTTCAAATTCTTCTTCACAGCTAAACTGTTGAGGAGTTTCACTGATAATTATAATTTTATGGGAGAAATTCTTTAACACGAATCTAAATTTAGCTGAAAAAACGCACATCGGAAAAAATATTTACTATACTAATAAAAAGCAAACGAATGAACTATAAAAACGGCTGCACATGATCAGGTGAAAAATATCCAGGGAATAATTATGTTCCATTTCTTTCACAGATGTTGACAAAAAAAACCTTTTAGAAAGTTTTGATAAAAAATGAGAAACTGGAATGCGATTTTGTTTTGTTGAGTGGTGCGTTGTCATATGACTATCATTGTATTGTCAATATTCTATAGGATATTTTGAATTTTTTTGATATGGCCGAACAGTTCACATTCAATGAATATGCAGATATGCATGTATTTTATGGACGAGCATTTTGTAATGCTGCAGAAGCTTGTCGTCTGTATTCCGAGCATTTTCCCAATCGAACGGTACCGTCAAGAGAAACATTCGAGCGTGTCGATCACAGCTTGAGGGAGACAGGTATGTGATAATTGATAATTAATTTGAGCACGTTGTTTTATTTCGATATTATTGTAGGTACAGTTTTGCCAAAACGAGGTGGTGAGGGCGCTCCTAGGACTGTACGTACCGTTGTATTGGAGGAAAATATTTTGGAAGCCGTCGCTGATGATCCTTCAATGAGCATCAGAAATCTATCAGAACAGTTCCATACATCCAAGTCCACTATTCATAGAATAATTAGGGAACAACTGCTCCACCCATTTCACATCCAGAAGGTACATGCCATGACACCTCAAGATTTTCCAGCACGACTGGAATATGCCAATTGGTTCATGGATAGGCAAAGAGAGGATATGACTTTTATTAATCGAGTTTTATTCACTGATGAAGCAGGTTTCAGTAGAGATGGAGTTATCAACTCTCATAATCTCCATATATGGGCCGAAGAAAATCCCCATGGGATATTGCAAACCAAACACCAACGGAAATTCAATGTGAATGTTTGGGCTGGTATCATAGGAAACCATTTTATAGGACCATTCGTTCTACAGGACCGATTGAATGGAGAACGTTATTTGGAGTTCATTCAGAACGATTTGAATGGACTTTTGGAACATGTTCCATTGCAAACCCGAAGAGATATGTGGTTTATGCATGATGGCGCTCCTCCTCATTTTAGTTTGATTGTGCGTGACCATCTGAACCATATTTTCCACAATAGATGGATTGGTAGAGGTGGGCCATATTCATGGCCATCGCGGTCTCCGGATTTAAATCCATTGGATTTCTTTCTGTGGGGGCATCTAAAAAGCCTTGTTTACGCTACACCTATTCACACAAGAGATGCATTGTTGAATAGAATAACATTACATTGTGAAGCCATACGAAACGACCCTGGAATGCTATTTCAAGTACAGAGAGGGTGTCTTCGCAGACTAAGAAAATGTATAGAGAGAGAAGGTGGTCATATCGAGCAGTTTCTGTAGCGGATTTTTCATTTCTGTTTGCTCTTGAGGCTCTTGAGTTTCGTTAGTTAAACGTGTTTGCATTATAAAAATTCGTTATGAACATTTTACCTATCATTTCCATTTTCCTTAAAAACTAATATTTTCGAATAATGGTAGACATCTCAGGATAAATGTTGTTGAATTAACGTTATCATTATTATTTCTGCTTTGATAATTATTCATTTCAAATAATGGTGGACGAGCGGGTTTGATGTCGTCGAGTGAAACTACATTTTTATCAAGACTCGTTGCTCCGATCGACTTTCCACACGAGTACTTTTATTCATAAAATTGTCCAAGTAACCTTAATTTGTTGAAAAATATTGAAAAATATCTGTCATTTCAAAGTTTTGGGGTGTGGACCATCAGGGGTAGTCCGTTCCTGACTTTGTAGCAAAACAACTGACTCTTGCATGAAAGCTCATCGAAGGAATTCATTTGTTTAGTCAATTACCACAATTTGGATGATTTTGAACATTCACTTGAAAAGTTATCAAAGAAAAACATTTTTCATTTTGTAACTTCGAGGGCCCGTTACTTGGTAACGAAGGATTTTAGGAAAAAAAGTTATATGAAGTACTGGTGATATTTTGACCCCATCCATACATTCCCGAGAGGAAAAGAAGTCCAGGGACACCCTGTATTTACCAGGTTACATTTGCCATACCAGACTACCAGGTTACATTCACCATAATTGTGATTTCGAATATTCACTGAATTTTAGACTGACTAAGTATAATTTTGCTAGGATGGTAATTCTTAGCTTGCGGGCTGATGGATTTTTTGTTATTATAGTTATCACAAGAAAATTGTTCATTTGGAGCAAATGTGTTTTTTTCCTAAACATGAGACACTTTTTTCTCTTTTTAGATATAACTTATTAAGTAGATTATTCCACTTTCAATAAAGATATTCATTTGAATGTTTTTATACCCCTCAATTACCTATGTGACTATTTGCTCCAGATACTGTGACAACCATCCCCGGCCCGGGGTAAAAAGTCACACTTTGTTTTTCATAAGAATTGTTATATTTCCTTTATGGATGATGTTGGAGAGGAAATTTTTTTTTGTTCAAATGAGTATAAAAACACTCTATATTGATAAAGAATATCATTGATAATTTATAAAAAAGGACACTAAAAATGCGAAAGACAAAAATTGTGATTTTTGTTCAGGAAACTAGATTCTAATATGGAGGGTGACAAAAAAATATACAAAAAATATAGTGAGGAAGTTCAAAATTTTGTAAAGGAGTATGAGATGGAAATTACAAAGCAAAGAACTTATTGAGTATTCAATATGCCTGAAAATAATTTTTTAAGGGCTAAAACACACCGAGGGCTTTCAAATGATAACAATTCTGATTCAGAAAAACACTGAGATTGTACCTCCGCGTTGATATCCTTTTATTTGTATTTCTTTCTGAGCAAGTGGATAACAATTTCTTTCAGCATTTTAGTGTCATCACTGCTTTCACTAACGCGATAAGTTGGTCCTTCCTACTGTTCAATAAACAGTATAAAATAGCATCGTGTTACTGAGATATGTCTTACTCATTTGAATCTCTGATCTAAAAACATCCACATCCGCACATCTACATTCACAATATAATTTGCCACCTCGATTGAGAATCATGATTTCCCATTCAAACTTTCAAGCATGAACCTGATAATGTATTTCATTCAGCTAGTCCTAATTAACAGTAGAAAATAATGAATTTCTGAATTACACTAACTCTCGGAGAAACTTTTATTGGTTCAATGCAAATGATGTCAATAACACGAAAAAACTTTAGGCATTACGAAATACATTTGGATAAAGTTTCCACTCATCGGACATAAACCCTTGGGCTATTGTAAAAACTACGAAACATTGAGAGTTTCGGATGGAGTTGGAGGGATAAGTAGGGACATTTGGTTTAATGTTTTGCGTAATGTAGAAGTATCTGATATTTGATTGAGAGATACGGAGAAGAGAGTTGGTATTTTCGTTTCTTTCTCCAAATTACAAATGAAATCCGCTTCAATCCGTATTGAATCATTCTTGTGGTTTTCCAAACATTTTTCTGAATATAAGCGATTCTAGAAACTGATATGAATGATTATTAGTTTCAAGAAAACTAATAAGAAATTGTTCATATTTGGTATGCTTTTCATTTGGCATCTTCATTTATTCCTGACTTTTTTTCAAATTCTGATGAAATTCACTTCAGATGTTCAGTATTGAATTAAACTTGTGATTTCCCAAACAATCTTTCGAATCAAAGAATGTATGTAAACTTCTACGGCCGAAAATAACTGTATGAAAACTATTTTCAGGGTTTTTTGGCCGTGTGCAGGTTTCAATGCCTGACATTTTGTCTACTACTACGGTAGTCATCAAAAAAGGCGATGTATTAAAAATCGCAGTGCCCAAGTTGGTGATTCCATTATTTCGAACACATTTACCATCATGCTGGTATTTTACTCTCGAGTCGACAATTTCTCTTGTTTTCAGAGAGACAGGTGCCTACATTTCTTTTCGTTGTCCCAATGTAGAAAGACCCGCAGCTACAAGGAATCCGGTGTACCTCGGGTGTTGCTAAAGATTTTATTGGATCCTTTGCTGACATTAGACTCTGTCTGATAGTTTTTTTGTCTTAAATATTGGTTTCATGTCGTGTTTATCTAAATTCGGTCTGTTACACTTTCAACATGGAAAAAGAACTCTTCTCTTTTGGCCAGCCTAGCAGGGGTTACTTTGGAGTTCTCTCTCCTGGGTCGTATGACCTGCTCGATCTCTTCTTCGCTGTACCCATTTCCTTTTGAGGTATTCTTCAGATGATTGCGTTTCTCAGGAAGATTATCAGGTTCACAGATACGGCGTGGTCTCTCAACCAAAGTTGTGGCTGGTGGTTAGAGTTTTTGTTTAGGATATTCTTGTTCACAAACAATGAGCTGTTATAACTATATTCAGAAAGTTAAGACCAGTATCTGACTATCACGGAGAACGGTATAGAGAATTGAGAAAAAACTTAAAGACTTGATTAGATTGACATCTTAAGAATATCTTTCAAAGGTAGAAGATGAATTAAAAACCGAAGTGAATCAATTTTGGAAGTATGTTATGAATAGTAAAAAATCGTCGACTTTGGGAAACTTTTGTTGCAAAAATAATGAAGTAGATGACAATGATACAGCTGATATATTTGCAATTTTTTTTTCATCTGTTTATGAGAGAAGTAAATCCGGATATGAACTCAATTTCATAAAAGATGCTGATATAGTTGAAAATTTCTGCGATATAGAAATAGGAGAGTGTATGGTGTGGTGTTGATGGAATTCCCCATGGAAGAGAATGGAGAAAAACGCAGATGTCACTTGATAACTTTTAGAGCCGTTGGGTCAAGGAATACCTACCACATTATCAAAACGGGGTAAACAGAAAAAACAAAAAATATTTCAAAGGTAATGATGTTCTTATACCAACTGATAACACTCTACCGAGGTATGCATGGAAGTTAAGGCGCGTAACTGCAACTTACCCAGGTACTGATAGCAGAGTACGTGTCGTAGATGTAAAAACTCCAAATGCCGAATACCGGCGACCAGTGACAGAAATTTGTTTATTGGGTCTAGAGAAAAAATAGTTCCTCTAGCAGTGGGAAAGATGTTGAAACTTGTTATTCAGATTTTCCAATTATTCAATTTGTTGCGTATTTTTATATATTTTTCTCACCATATATTTGTTGATGAGAAAGAAGAGACTGTCAGAAGTTATTTTTGGAAAAGTCGATAAAATTTTGTTAGACTGAAAATACAGTTTCATTGACGAAAAAATCACTAGAGTATTAACAAGGTCTGTCTCGAAGAGATAAAACAATATCGTTTCAATTTATTCAAATCTGAAGATAGCTCTTTACATCCTTCCAGAATAAAAGTAGAGAAAAATGATTTTTTGCCTGATGGAAACCGTCGAATTACTCGAATCTCTCGAATCTCGAATTATAAGTTTTCAGTTTGTGAAAAACAATTTCAGATTTGATTCACTTATGCGTGCATAGATGAAATTTGAACAATTGGCTACGTTTATTCTTTGTAACCCTGAAAAAACTGTATTTTGAAATATTTTCATCTATTCTAGCTTCATAAAAGTTATGTCAAAGACTTTCAACTTCAGGAACACGAATTCAGCTTGATTGCGAATCTGCTAGGCTTTATTCTCTTTCATCTGCATCGAAATGGTATATTGATTGAGTGAGAATCCGAAAAAAGCAGTTTCAGAACGACAGAATATAGCTAGGGAGTATCATTACCGAATGGAAAGCAGCCACTCGCATATTTGATTCCCCCTTATTCTATATATCTCCTTCGATAAACAGTTTCCACCGTCATTTGTTTCAATTTTTCGAAGGTTGTTTGTGCAACGTGGAGCGAGGGTGGATTTCCAATCCATGAGGAGGAAAATGTTGATAGCTGGGGATATCGTGGCGTTATTGAAATTGCTTCTTGTCAATATGTGAACCTGTTTCTGTTTTCTACTGATATTTTCTATAATGGCGCATTCGGATACCTGTAAATTAAATCGATCTATATTGGCCTGAGAAAATGAATAATATCATCTTCATGATATATCATATCATTATCAAATGTGTTTAGTTTTATTTCTGCAACTTTCAAATTTTATACATTTCAGAAATTTACAGTCGCACTTCGAGGGCGTATTCAATACTATTCACAGTTGCCATGGTGTGGATACAGTAGTGGAGCAATTTCGCGATGCAATGGTCTCTTCCTATCACGAGAATTCTTCTCCGAGAATTAACAATGATAAGCATAACTTTTTTCGGTGGAATGGAAGCTTCGAAAAACGGGAGTCTTGGAGGAAGTTGTGTGAGAGTAACTGTGATTTACGTCGCAGCACAAGAATTCCCAAGATTCTCTCTAGAGAGCCGACTGATGAAATTGGGTTGCTGAAAAGACCCAATAGAACATTCACGACTTCTATAAAAGGAATAATAGAGTTATCGATATAAAATCACTACCCTGAAAGTCTGACTCTCGATAATAATAGACCTCCACTCTTTGAGGGTGCTGAACGTCCAAAAAAGAACGATTGGGAGGTCCGGCACAGCACCGGCCGTTGAATAAGCTAACAAGTCATTTCAGCCCTTCAAATTTCCTGGAGAGGATGGTATGTTTCCAGCTCTTCTTTAAAACGGAGTGGAAAGAATTTTACCAATTCTCATAAAATTGTATAGAGCTAGTCTGTCGTGGAACTAAATACCACCCAGTTGGTTGGCAGCAAAGGTGGTATAGAAACCTAAAATGTGTTGAAAAGACCCACACCCTAAATCAGTACGACTATCAGCCTTTCTGTTAGAAGAACTTAAGGAGATACTAGTCAGTAACATTAGGAAGGAAGCTATATATGCAGTATCCATTTCAAACCGTCAAATCGACAAATTAGGCATTGAACAACTCTGTAGAAAAACTTCATAATTCATAGACAACAAGGAGATCGAAAGAGTATTTGACAATGTACTATCTAAATGCATAGGGACATCACTGGCTGGAAAGGCATAAAATCGACCAAAATTAGCCAGATTTATGCCAGGCTGATAATCAGAAATACAACTTCGACTCTTCAAGGCGGGGCTATTAGGTTCAGGGTCACCAGGGGCTGCCCTCAAGGTGGGGTACTATCTTCCATTCCGTGATCGCTAACATTCCTCAATGGTGAGTTTATTCCATTTGGAGCGGAGGTGAAATATTTCGACATTGTCCTTGATAGAGAATTCACCTAGAACGCTCACTCGGGATAAGTTTTACACAAAACTTTATGGATATGTCGAAAGATTTTTGGTCAAATTTGGCAATTACGTCCCAAACGGATCCGTGGGATTCATGTGATGATTGTCAGACCGATGATCACTTATAGAGCGATTGCCTGTTGGCCAAAAGCTTCACAAAAACCGGCTCAGGCGAATCTCTCTAGCTCACAGAGACAGGCTCGTCTAGCTATCAATACCACACTATCGGCGCCCATGGAGATCCTTCTAGATTTACTTCCTCTCCACATTTTTCTGCCGTTTGCACAAATCGATCTAATGCAGAGTACAATATACTGTTGGTTGACTCTGAACATCTGGCATTATGCCTCCAACTGTGAACTATGAACGGCCTTATACAGTACTGTTCCCGATTACAGAACACTGGATCCTCCAGAAGAAGGAAAAGTTAGGAGCAGATATCAGAAAATAACTGAAAATAACAATAATAATGAGCAATAAAATGAGTAAAAATATTTTATGTTTAACGGTTTTATTGGGGAAAGAAAATAATGATGTAGATAATGTACTGAAACTAAAAAATAATTAGGGAAATCTAGGAAGTAGTCATCACGTCACTCTCCTCAGCAATCTACGGTATTGATCAGATAAAAAAATAATGAAATCGTTGTGGGTGGCGTAACCTGAGTGAATATGTAGATACTATGCCCAACAATTTCCAATTTCATTCATTTTA
Organism: Leptinotarsa decemlineata; assembly: GCF_025532065.1. Taxonomy (NCBI): domain Eukaryota; kingdom Metazoa; phylum Arthropoda; class Insecta; order Coleoptera; family Chrysomelidae; genus Leptinotarsa; species Leptinotarsa decemlineata. The sequence goes on along the minus strand of NW_027412533.1, from coordinate 7,134,839 downwards.
TCTGACTGATACCGTAGATTCCTGACGAGAGTGGTGTGATGACTGCTACCGTGGACCTTTCGAATTATTTTTCAGTTCATTATCTACATCATTATCAACTTTTTTTTGCAATAAAACCGTTTAATATTTTTTTTTACTTATTTTATTTTCAAATTTTCAGTTTCTGATTTTCATCCACCCTAATGCCACACAGTTCTCGGCACGTTTTAACATTTTGCTTTGAATTGGGTGGTGTATCTCTAACGACATTTGATACCCATATTGATGTTATTGTGAAATAATTCGTAATTCGCCATTTTTTAGCTATGGTCACCTTGAATTTGCATCCTTTTCAAATTATACTGCTATTCTGCTAGTCAAGTCCTGTCATTCGATACCCATATTGGGGCAGTTGTGAAAAAACATGTAATCCGCCATTTTGTAGCTGCGGTCAACTTGAATTCGCAACTTTTTCGAAGTGTATTACTATACTACCAGTCAAGTTCTGTCACTTGATACCCACATTGGGGTAGTTGTGAAAATCCGACATTTTGTAGCTGCGATCATCTTGGATTTACAGAATCCATCAAATCGTACTGTCATCAAAACTAAATGTGTGTACCGAATATCAGATCAATCTGTCAAGAGAAGGGGGGTCAAACTTCAAATAATAAATTTGACCCAAAAAAATAGGGCAAGCTAAATAAAACCGTTTAATAAAAGAGCAATCGAATGACTTATGAAGAGTTATCTGTCGGATGAATAGTCCAGTCGTCACCCGAATATGACTGTGGATACAAACAATCGAAACGTTGTGAAGTATCTTTCAATCATATCTTTCAATTTCAAGTTCATTTCACTTGTTCAATTTTCAATTTTTTGCATGAGCAGCCAGTCCGTCGCGTATTTCTGATATGTACCGCTCTTGGTGAAATCAAATGTGTCAAGTCACTTGAACACTTCCCGTGAAAGTATCTATAGAAGGGAGAAAAATCTCCAAACTTTTTTCAATTTACCAGACTATCAAGGTTGTAAGTGATGCAAAGTGATGGAAAGTGGAACTGGGTGACCTGACATTATTATATCCGGTTTGGAGACATGTTTCTTCTTGGAGAAAACCGATGCCTGGGTTTTTGTGGTATTGAATTGAACCTGGTTACTTTCACCACAATTCGAAATTACTTTTAGATACTCATTAAGATATGCCACCGACTGCTGCCGGTGAAGATATGCATCCGCCGTCGATGTCCTGGGATTCAAATGGAACAACGAAACAAGTGTGGTGTCGTCAGCAAAGCAATTTATTGGATTATTAGTTTTTCCAATAAGTCGTTGATATACAATAGGAAGAGTGTTGGAGTGTTTGAGGAACACCAGCGTTGATGATAAAAGTATTCAAGAGATATCCGTCGACGGCCACTTGCAGGATACGTTCTTTCAGGAAGCTGAAAAGCTATATATACAAATGATCCGATCAGCCATTGCTTTGAAGTTTGGTCGGCAAACCCTCATACCACACACGGTCAAAAGTCTTAGAAATATCGAGCGATACAGCTCTTGACTCTCCATATTTCTCTGTTGCGTTATTCCAAATATGGGTGACACACGATAAAAGGTCGCCTGTTGATCTTTGTTTCCGAAAGCCATGTTGATGATCGCTCAAGATGTTGAAGCCTTCCAAATATTCAAAGATATGGTGGTTTACGCGTTTCCTCATGATTTTTGATATCAGTGATAGCAAAGCGACTGGTCTATAGTTATTTGGAAGATTTTTCTTGCCATTTTCGAGAATAGGCTGAACGCGAGCAATATTTCAACCAGAATAAAAAAAACCCTTTCTTGTAAGACAGGTTAAAAAGTTTGCATCGAAAAGAGAGTAGAGTTCTCAATGCGGTCTGCAGGTGAGGTATTGCAACGATTGCCCTAGTGAGTGGTGGTGCAAGTCACCAGCGACCTCAGCTAATGAATAGCCCATTAATCATATTACCAATATTGAATGAATAGTAAAATACTGAATATTGAATAAATATTCACATCAATTTCTTTGTTTTGTTGAATTATTTTTACGAATCTATTTATGCACTTTGATAAAACTGATACTCAATGAGTCATAAATTCACTATTCATTCATTATCTTCGTTTTGAATCAGAGGTGATAGCACCTGACGTCAATCTTCATCTACAGATATCTACGGATTGTTTTGAGAAATTATTTGCGAATGAAAGGATTGTTTGAATTGGTTTTAATCATGTTTTCCATCTGAAACTTCTGAAAATTTATCAGAGTACTTGAATATCGTATATAATAGGCAGAAAAATTTCAATGTCTCACATTCAGAAAATATGTTTTTTGCAAGAGTTATAAATTTGCTCGTCACTGGCTGGGCACTTTTTTCCATAACTAATGCAAGTGCTATAGGAGAAGATTGTACCATCACGAATTTCTCTGAAGTCTCCAGTGTAGTGCAGAGATGTAACAATATAGTTGTTAGAAGTTTGAACGTTCCTGCCAGAAAATCTTTACACCTAAGCCTGAAAAAGGGAAGTTCTTTGACATTTTCCGGCATCACTACCTTTGGAGTAGCTGAATGGGGTGGCCCTCTTGTCGTAATTCAGGGCGATAATCTGAGAGTGAACGGTGAACTAGGTGAGTTCAAACGAAAAAAAAAAATTCAAACGTTTTTGGTTTCCCTTTATAGTACAGTGATGTACAGTGCATTTTTTCAATGTTCCACCCCTTTTACTTTTTGAACTGGTCGACTAAAAAAAATTAAATTTTGATAATGAAATTAATGCATGAATACTTAAGTTTGAAATGAAACTGACAGATAAAACTTTCAGGATGGCTACTGGGCGCCATCTGGGAAAAAAATTGTTAAGAAGATGTGTATTGTGACACATCGTCTTGAAGCTCCTGAAAAATGGTTCACAACCCTAGGATATAATGTCAATATCTTCAACTACTACAAAATGGCGGAAATTTTGATAATTGCCAGAATATATTGACATTTAACTAAATAATATAAGGTAATGAGCTTGCAGTCAGTTCAGAATGGTTACCTTGAACTTCTTGACATGTGAACAGCCTATCCGATATTTCACGAACACAGCAACGTCAATATCTCTACAAATATTTATTATTCTCTACCGTATATCCAATATTGAAGCAGTTTTAGTTTCGTACACCTTTTGCTTCTAATAGCTCCATAAAAAAAGTTCAAAAGTGTCAAATCTGTTGAGCGTGCTAGCCATTCTGTAGGACCTCGACGGCCAATCCAACGACCGGGAAAAGTAGTATCCAAATAGTTTCCTACTTGTCTGGAGTAATGTAATGATGCTCCATCTTCTTGGAATGCAATATTCATATCGAATTCATTAGGATTCGCTTCGACGATTTCAGTGATGAGAGGGTCAACAGTAGTTTCCGACATATTCAAATACAGTTACCCTGTTGAATTTTGATCAATAAATAGAGATCCTACAGTATCGTTTCTCAATATTCCTGCCCAAACGTTATTTTTTTCTGGATGTTGGGTATGTGTTTCCCGGAAAACGAGATGGTTTGTGTCACTCCAATTACGACAATATTTTCTGCGAACATTGCCGTTTAAAAAAAATATACATTGGTCACTGAAAAAAATATTGTAGAGATAGGTAGGATGTCTTGCAATGATTTCCGTCATGATTTCGCAGAATTCTGTTCTTTGATCAGGATCACCTTTAGTTAGTTAGTGTACAATTTCAATTTTGTATGGATTGTACCTATTTCTTTTCAAAAGTGGAGACAGTAGAAGAAGACACGGAATCAGTAGACTGTTTAGGATTTACTACCAGCTGTTCTTCCGGAATGGTCGGATGACCTGGGGTTTTTTTGTTATTACACTACCGGAATTTGGATACAAGTTACCTCAAATATTTTCTACAGATAGGACGATTCGGAAAACGTTCATTGAAAATCCTTTCGTTCTCGTGAAAGTTACGCGTCGCACCGTAAATAAAAATTGCTTCATTTTTTTCTTCCAATGGACGAGAAATGACCATTCAAGAGATTTTTGACGTGGTACCTATCTACTAATGAAACTGACATTTTTTTACTGATTTTTTTTTAACTAACTTAGCAAACCTTATCGGGTTGTTGAAATTGCCATATGGCAGATAAAAAGGAACATTTCTAGAAATATCCATATAAATGCATTTGTCTTCAAAAAATTATTAAATGTTCCGCCATTTTGAAGATATTGATTTCATATTCTGGGGTTGTGAACTATTCGTCAGGAGCCTCAAATGATGTGTCACATGACCCCCCTTTCTGTTTACATGGTATTTTAATTTTTCGAAAAAGTGAATAATTTTTTTTATAACTTCATTCCAATCAAAATAAAGTTATTCAACATGTTTATTGTCGAAACAAAGTAATTCATTTGTGATGATTATTATTGTTTGTTTTTTGTGAAAATGATTGATTTTAGTAATTCTGAGTTTGCTGATATATATTTCGATCAATTTGTGCATCCTATATAAGTCAACAAACGCTAAGGCTCTGAACATCCTGAACTTTCGAAGAACATTTCATTTCATTTTTGAAATTCACGAATTTTATGAATTTAGGCCAATTTGATTCATCATCATTCATCCTTATCAATTTATTATTCTATAATAATTTTATTAATTGTTGATTATTTTGTGGACACTCTGGCATAGAATAAATACTAAATAAGCATTCCTTCAGAGTGTTTCAGTTCTGATGTTTCCAAAACAAGCATTTGTTTTGGTTTGTATGACATTTTCCAACTGAGATGATTCGTAACTTGAATGGTTCAGTATGTTGAACATCAAATCGAGCCATCCTCAATTTTAGGTTGAAATTTATCAATTCGATATAAAATTTGTTTACTATGAAATATCAAGTTACTATAGTTCATCATCTCTGAAAACAACTATTTCTGTGTCATAAAAGAAACAAAATCATAGATACTTTTCAATAAGAAACAAGTTGACAAAAAAACAATTAAACGAGAAATACATTGTCGATTAGTCTAAATATCTAAAAATTTGCCAACGACTCACATTTCTATAGCCTGAGTGCAAGCTTCAGCTCTCTCTTTTTCCGATTATGTTGTTGGATATGTTAAAATATGTTTTTCCGTTAGCCAGTTGTCGCACTCCTACGAACGACAATCCTCAAAAGTCGAAACCTATACGAGATAAGGACTAACGAGGTCTTACCTTTTAATGTGTGATTCCTAACACGAATTGGACGATAGCAAATGAAAATCGTTCGTTCAGCCTGCGGCTTGAATCACCGACTAACACGGCGGTCGATTGAATGAGTGAACAAAGTACCCACGTCGAACCGACCGGCTACTAACCTTTCGATTAAATGCAAACATCAAATATTGTGTTTTCCTCAATTACTTCTAGAAGGAAACGATTCTATAAAAGGTATATGTTTCATCGTGTAGTTTATTGATGACGTATGTGTATTGTTTCGTCGATCCAACTGTACATTACATATGTTTTTGCTAATGGAAAAGCATATGAGCTAGTCACTTTTCTGTATTGACTCCAGATACCAAAGAACCAATTTTGAATCTGATGAGGAATCCCAAAACAAATATTGCCCTCACACACTAGAACTGCAATACCCTCTCCCACACGCGTTTCACCAAACAAGTCGACGTCATCACGAAATAAACTATATTATTCAGCATGGTAAAGTCGATTACTAAAAAAATGGAGATGGAAGAGTTCTCTATACACTTTTTGGAAGATAACCATGAACATGCTTTTTCAATTTATAGTTAATCAGAACATACATATATTATCATTCATAATTCGTCCACTAACCGTGTCAGCACAAAGTAGCAGCATTCAACAGTATGATCCACATACTGCTGTTCTATTGTCAGATGCGAATTTCAATAAAGAACTGAACATCGTAGAACAAATAGTCGTCAAAAATGACTACGATAGCAGTCTTATACATCCTCTTTCATAATAAAAGTTATACAGTCAAGTTTTGAAGAAAGTTTACCCAATTCGAAGAGATGAGGGTTAAAGTTATAAAACCTTAACCTGCTTAGACCAACCCACTATGAATATTTAAAATTTTCTACACAACGAAGATGTGTAAATATTGCTTTCAAAACTAACAAGTTAGGCATGAAAATTAGAAATAGCAAAGATAAAAGTTCTGTTTAAGAAAAATCAGAAGTGTATGAATTATCATGTGGGTCATGTCCGATGTTTTATATAGGTCAAACTGGAAGAACGTTCGAAGCCCGCATAAAGGAACATAGGAAAAATAAACTCCACATATATCACTCATTTAATCACATAGAGACATTAGAATTCAAGTCCCATCCATTTCCAGCAGAGAAGTTTGAAACTTAACTTGTTGAAAACTATGAAAATAAACAAATTTAAAAACTCTTGATATCGTACGAACGATCAAACTGAGCTAAATTATTCACCATCATCAAATCTGTTCATTTCCAGATGAAAACAGTTGAGTATAATCACGGTACTTTCGGAAATTTAATTTATGCATATAGGTAATGAACTTATACCTAACATTTTCAGGTATAATAATTCATTGGAAAGTAGGCAAAGGAGTAGGTTATTATGTTATGTTAATTCAGAAGTAACTTATCATATTACGCTTGAGAAAGCTATTGTATAGCGAAACACGTGTCGCTGTTTTGTAAACCACTTCATACTGAAAAATCATGCAATGAAAGTTATTAATAAGTTTTTATATGGATTTTCATGAAGTATCGGCTGGTTCTATTCAATAACAAAGGAAATGATTTCGAAAATGGGTTTTCGTAACGATTCTTAACTAGAATTTCATATTTATTGCCAATGTGAGGCATTAAATCTCAGGAGGCAAGCAATATGGACAACCATTTGACATGTTTTCAACAAAATACTTTCACCAACTAGTACAGAGCACGAGATTACACGGAAAAGATGGGAGAAAATCTCAAAAAACTCACAAGACTATGATATTTTTCGAAGACTTAAGAGAAACGAACAAGTAAGACGCTCCCAAGTAGAAAAAGAATAAACATATTTTGTACAGAAACGACAGAGAAACTGCTGAAATTGTAGTGAAAAGATCATAATAAGATTATTTGGACTCCTTGAAAGAGCAGAAGACATGTAGGTGGTGCTTTCTACAAAGAAAAGTGAAACTCACATAAAATTTGCATGTATACCGTCATAATAAATTTTATCAACCAATTCACGTCCAAATATCGACATTTTTCCAAACAAACATTACGAAGAAATCTGACACACGTCGAATAAAGTGACTTAACTGAATGACATTCAGTGTGGATACATTTTTGATCGAAAAGAAGTATATTCGATACATTTTCTCTGGACATTTCCCAAATAAACATTTGAAGAATGCTTATAAAATAGATCTATATAATCAAATTGGAGACCAAAAAAAATATTCATCAAAATTTAAAAAAAATATATTTCAATCATCTCCTGATGACGCTAACTTGATTAGACAGATGTTTGTCTAAAGACAGTTTTCTAATTCCGGCCTGTTTTCAGCATAGTAAATAAGCCCATCACAAATTCGAAATCATTCATTTATTTCATTACACTCTCATTTCTGGAATTCGTAGAAAGCAAACTCTAGGCTCTCCCCTTTCCGATAATATCATACTGCTTTTTTTCATCATAAAATTGGATGTCATGTCCTCACGAGAAAAACAATCTACTGAATTTAGAAGTTATGCGAGTGAAGTGATTTTCAATCATGTGATTTATAATTTGTTCAGAATAAATAAGTATGAAATAATTCTCGATATAAATCTTAGTTACACCATTGAAGAAGGGCGGGACCGGTTTCATGATATTTGATTTGTTAGATTTATATTCGCCAGAAATAGCAGAAAAACTTTTGAAACTTCATGAATTTCTTTTGTTTGAACTTCCATTATCTGATATTATATAAAATTATTTGAAATCCCTGAAAAAACTAATAAAAAAGAAATAATTGAAAGAGAATAATTGAAAATAACATTTATATTATGCAAAAAAAACCTCAAATGAAATAAAAGCGTAATAAAATACAAGTAAAAATAGAAAGATTGAACAAAGAATAAAAATCAAAAATGAAATTGTTGGTACCCACAATCGTCTTCGGGAGACAACTGGACTAATTCCTCCGAGATATGACTATTTATGGGTCATTCGAGTACTGTCACTTATCTCCGCTTTCCTCTTCCCGCTTCCGGATTTAGCGTGAGATAACCGTTTGGCGATAGTTGGCCATATTTTGCTTGATTATAGTTTTCATATGTTTCGTGAGGTTGCTATGGATAGTTTTATCGGATCTGAAGCAAGTTCTGATGTTGTAGCTTGAACCAATTCTTCTTATCCTGTGAGCACAAGTCTGTTCCACTATCGCTTTGGAGTAGCTATTCCGTTGAAGATCATTTTTGGTGATGTCTAGTTCTAGTTCTAATAGAGCCTTGAAAACTACTCTATAAGTCAATTGATGGTGGTTGGATTCATGGTTCATATACTGTCCCGTGTGGGTGGGATTGTCAGTATATAGATGTTTCCCACTCTGTGTCGGTCCTCTTCACCTATACTTCTGAGAATGACAATTCGTTGTGGACTTTCTCCTCCATTGTGAAAGTAATGGAAGGTCTTACGCGGTTGATGTCTTTCAGGAAGGCGTCTAGTTCAGTATTTCCGTGGTTCCATATTATGAAGGTGTCGTCAACGTATCTCAACCAGACAGGAGGTTTTTTAGGGGTTTCTTCAATGGCTAGAGTTTCAAACCACTCCATATATATGTTGGCTATGACTGGTGGAAGTGGCGATCCCATTGGTAGTCCCTCATCTTGTGTAAAGAATTGGTCCTTCAATTGGAAATAACCATTTCGTACACAACATCATAGTAATTCCATAATTACTTCTATAGGTTAATTCGTTGTATCTTCCAGGTCCCAATCTTCGGATAGCTTCCTCTATATGATTTGTCGAAACTGATTAGTTGATCTTGCTGTGTCACTTCAATTGCTCCTAATAGTTCGACAAAATGCTTTGACGTGTACTGCTATTTCAAGAATTGCAATTACCGTATACCCTATAAGTGCGAAAAATCCTATATCGATAAAACTAAGAGGACATTGAAAGTTCGCATTGCCGAGCACAAGAAACACACACAGCAAGGGAAAACCAGCAAATCAGGAATAGCACAGCATGTTTGGACCCATCAACAAAACATCGAGTGGATCCAAGCTGAGATCATACAGAGGGAGGAACATTGGTTTAGGAGAAAATTGAAATAAGCCATATACAATGTATTCAGCCAAGCTAGCGTAAAGATACGCAACATGATATGGAAACCCATAATCAAGCGGAAAATGGCCAACACCCGCCAAACGATCATCTCCCGCTAAACATAAATAGTCATCTCTCGGGGGAATTAGATCAGTCGTCATCCGAAGACGATTGTGGATACTAACAGTCTCCTAATTTTTCATTTTAATTTTTTGTTTAATTGTTCTGTTTTCACTTGTATTTCATTTCAATGTTATTTCATTTCAGGGCTTTTATTTTGCTTAATATAATTGTTAGTTTCTTCACAAATTTCAAATAATTTTATATGATATCAGACAATGAAAGTCAAAACATCAAACATTGTCAAACACCTTCAAAAAACTTTCGAAACATTCTCAAAACTACAAGAAAAAATTTAACATAGAACAAATAGACGATGTTCAGTTTTTTAGGTTAGGTGAAGTTACGAAGACAATCGATGTTATAACATTTGTGACAGAACGTTCACGAATAATTGTTATTTATGATGCGAAAAAGCTAAATATTTTACAACGAAGCCGTCATGTTATTGAAGTGACGAGTATTGCGAATCAATATACTGCAGATGAGATAAAAATATTGGAAAGAAGAGCATTATTTACATTGTTATCAATTCTACTCTGCTTCGAGTGGATCTTTTGTTTTGGTTTTCGAACTACTGTTTCACTGTTCAATAGTTTGATAGTTGAAATATATTCATCTCAATTTTTGAATAGTAAAAATGTACATCGTGGAAATTACGATATATGTGATATATATCTATAGAATACAATTTTTCACTGTTTTCGCATGAATCAACTGTTTTAATAATATCAAAAAATCTACTTCTGAGCATGGAAATAACCAACAATACTAGCGGTGTTATTATGCCATCAATTCTGATGCGGTGCAAAGTTCGCCGGCTCAGCTGGTTATTTATAAATTCTCACTGCAATTCAATCAGGTGCAGATGAGGCGTTTTGGCATGAAAATATCTACTAACTACTAACTAAGTACTAACTCAAGAAAAATTATTGAAACTTTCATTCTCATTCAGAAAGCAGGCCTCTACTGGATAAATTCAGATAGATCATAAATTTTCTGACTCGTTTCACGAAATCACGATGATCAGTGCTGATGACCTCTCTATCTCTCTGTCTCTTCTTTTATGGCTTTTGCTTTCATTCAGGCGCATTAAGCCATGTGCTGACAATCTGTTTTGACCATTAAACGACTTACCTAAGGAAGTTCCATTCTCAATTATACGAGATAGCCACGTCCGAAGAGATCACAAAGGTAGTTGTTCGCGTCAGCCCAATCCTGTGCGTAATGTTTAAATTAGTGCAAAAACGTATCGGTACCACACAGTGTCTGCTATCCGGGGCCTGTTTTGATTCATTATAGTTTTTTTATACCCTTAGATACGTACATATAGGGGTTAATAATTAAATATTCGAGGAGGGTGGGTTGTGATCTCTTCGGACGTGGCTATCTCAAATAATTGAGAATTGAACTTCCTTAGGTAAGTCGTTCAATCTCTAATTCGATAGCCACGTCCTCGAGATTACAAAGGTAGATGTTTAAAGTGATTATGTAGCTATCTAAGGTTTAAGTTAGTGGTATAAGGCACAAGCGTAGTTCAACAGTTTATTCAACACACTTGAACAAGAAATAATTAATAATTAATAATGACAATCAACTATGCTATACAGTACACAGAATGAATAGTAAAGTGAATTGACCTCATTGAGGCTCTGTTTCAAAAATATATTTCGCAAAATCACCACTTTGAATAGGCTTATTATAAAATTTACTAAATGTATTTGATTTGTTCGACCATCCAGCGGCTTTTCTTATGGTTTCTATGTTCACCCCTTTTTTGAGAGCATAAGAGGTAGAAGCATGTCGAGTGTTGTGGCCTGTAAACATTGATAAATCAACACCACTTTGATTGAGGCCACTTTTAATCCACCTACTGATGGTTTGGGTTGTTGCTGGATGGTGGAGTGTTTTAATTGTTATCAATAGTTGATCCGAATTGTTTCTAAGGTTATTTGTTGTTTTCATATAATAATCCATTACCGAAGTCACGCAAAGATATGGCTTTTCAAAAAAATATGGCAATATGAGTATCGGTTGAACTTTGTTCGGGGCTGATGTTTTTAGGATATCAGTTATTCTTATTTCTATTCGATCATCGAATCTGGAAATATTTGAAATTTTTATTTTTGATAATGTTTGTACGCGTTGTGCTGTAGCCAGAGCTAGCAGTACAACTAACTTTATTGTTAGGTTTTTTAAAGTTAACTATTCTAAAGGTGATAATGTACTTAAGTAGGCCAAAACTGGATTTGGATTCCAGGTTTCGTTTTACTTTGGAAATGTGGGTCGCGACCTAAAAATTCCTCTGAGAAATCGAGAAAGTACTTTCGCTTCAAAATTGAGTAGCGTACAGAGAGCTGACTTATGAGTGTTAAGGGAGGCGTATGAGGCTCCTGCATCGAAATAAGAATTGAATAATTTTATTTTCACAAGTATCAAAAACATCAACCCCTCTACAAAATTTCCACCATTTGGAATAAGTGGTGTTATACTGTTTCTGAGTAAACGGACTGAGAGAAGCAAGAATCGTTCCTCTCGCTTTTTCTGGTACTCCTTTTGATAAATACGCTTGCCGGATAATTTGCAACACCCAGGGTAAGTGTTTTCCATAGTGGGTGGGGTGTCCTGGAAGGAGAGAGGAGTAAATGTTTGGCAGGTTCGATTATCATGAAATTTGAAATTTTGAGCTTCTCGATTAATGGGAACCAAGGCTGTGTTTTCCACATAGGAAAGACCAAAATGCCTTCGGCTTCGTCGGAAATAATCTTGTTGAGTGTTCTAGTTAAGATAGAGAAAGGTGGAAAGGCATAAAATTGATAATTCTTCCAGTTTAAAGTGAAAGCATCTGTATATTCTGATTCGGGATCTTGGTGCCAGGAAACAAATTTCTCACATTTTTCATTCAGGTAAGAAGCAAATAGGTCAATGTTGGGAGTACCAAATCGTTCAAAAATTTTTTGTGTAATTCCTTGATCTAAACTAACAGATTTTAAACAGATTTTAAACTATACTCTGTTTCTATTTTTTCCCTTGATTCTCTATCTGCTAACCTGTTTTCTTTGGAGTTGATGGATGAAGCCAATATCATTGTATTTCTGTTCTCACACCAATTCCAATTTTTTTGTGTTATTTCGTTCAAGTGCGGAAACAGTGTTCCACCCATACGGTTTATATATGCCAAAGCCGTTGTGTTATCTATTCTCAGTAATACGTGGTAATCGGTACCGATTTTAGTAAACGACTTGAGCCCATTGTATGCGGCTGATAGTTCTAAGTAATTGATGTGATAATTTCTCTCGATATCGGTCCAAGCCCCTCGAGCGGTTCTGTCATCACAGACAGCACCCCACCCTGTACTAGAGGCATCCGTGAAGATCGTCATGTCGTAATTTTCCTGACCTAGATCATTTTCACAATTACTAGGGATAGATAACCACCATTTCAATTATTTTTTGCTTGATCTTGATATGTTCATTTCCTCGTCGAAATTCCCATTTGTTATTTTTAATGCTTGAAATTTGTTTCTTTCTAATATTTTGGTATGTCTCCAGCCATATTTTTTTGCTGGACAGATTGAAATGAGGGTGCCAATTAACTTGGCAAAAAAAAAACGAATGGAAGAAAAATGTTTACTTAGGCATAGTTTTATCATATTTAAACACCTTTTCACTTTTTCTTCGGGTAACCTGATTTTCGTTTTCCCATTTTGCACTCAACACGATTTTTAAACATACACACACTTCAAGCGTAAGAACTATAATGAATCAAAACAGGCCCCGGATAGCAGATAATGGGTGGTACCGAAGTTACGTTCCTGAGTCCGGTCCTGCAACCTGTAGTTGTACAAATTGCAACTCCAACATCTACCGGGATTTATCTATGCTGACTTGCTTTCTGCCGTGAATTATCTTTCGTACCGTAAATTATCTCATAGACATAGTGTTCTATTATTTGAATCATATTATAAATATAGTTTAGAAATTATATTAATCATTCCACTTTTGTAACTTGTAACCTGCATTTACAATTTTCATTAAAACATCGAGAAAAGTAAAATCTTTTATTGTGTGAAAAATAAGAGTTGTGAAAGAGTTAGTCAATACAAAATTGGTTTCAAAAATACGAGAATGCCTTACGAACCACACCACTGCTGAGGCATAAACGTAACTGGCGCAGTCGGAGACGGATTTTGGAAAATCTAAATTCGAAAACCACCATCAGGGAAAATTCCAGAAGGCGAGTTAACATAGTATTGGAAAATTCCGAAAAAGTAGGAAGCCCAAAAGTGTTTCAACAAACCTCCTGCGAGTTTTCAAAAAAGACTTTAGTTTCTACAAGTGTGGACAGCATTCCATTCATCTTGCAGAGACGGGGTGAAAATCTGAATATCCAGCAACAAAGGAACGAATCAGAGGACCACTAACAACCATTCGAACGGCAAACCCAAGATTGGTTTAGTATTAAGAGAAAACAAAAACCAGATCCAGAACAGATCAACGTAGAATTAAGGACCAACCAAGAAAACCTAATCGTAAGTCTCTCTCATTCTCACTATCTTACTCCCAACAAATCCCAATTATTCCCTACACTGAGAAAAATTATTTTTTCTTGTTTTTGTAAATACTTTTTACATTCATTTTATGTTTGAAGCAATTAGGAATGTTTCACAAATAAATCGCGAACTACGAGAACAAAGAAGTATTTCAAAACAAGATTATAACTCAATCGTTGAAAGTTGAAAGTTGAAACTTGTAAAAAACTTCTTTGTAACGAACCAATCCTTATACATCCTGATTTCTCAAAAACGTTTACACTAACTACAGATGCAAGTCAATATGCAATAGGCTCAGTTTTATGTCAAGATGGAAAACCTGTATGTTTTGCCAGTAGAACTTTAAATCCAAACGAATCTAATTATTCTACCATCAAAAAAGAACTATTATCAGTAGTCTGGTCAGTGAAGTATTTCAGACCATACCTTTTTGGGAGACATTTCAAAATTAAAACAGACCATAAACCTTTGAAGTGGCTGGATAATTTAAAAGAGCCAAATTCGAAATTGATAAGATGGAAACTTTTATTGTCTGAATATGATTATGAAATTGATTACATAAAGGGGAAGGAAAACGTTGTTGCTGACGCACTCTCTAGAAATCCACCTGATAGTATTTCAATTATTAATGAAGTAGGTGATTCAGACGAAATTATTCAAGATTTTATTCAAGAATATGAAAATTATGTGTCTACAACTCATACTGCTGATGAGGTTCCTTTATTAACCTTTCCTTATTCAGCTAAATCTTTAAATTATCATAAATACCAAATGATTGTTAAAATAGTAGATACTATTCCGGCAATACTTTGTCGTAAAGAAAAAATATTCGAAAATAACATATTCTTCATTAGTCTTAGAAAACGACATCTAGATAATGACCTCGAAGAACTTGTAGCAAATTTAATTAATGATCGAATTTATCTCTTATATTTTCCCGACAAAGAACACGAAAGAATTTTTGTTATAGCTATGCAAGATAAGTTATTGAGATTGAACTCAAAAATATTTGTATGCTCAAATATGCTGATGGATATTGAACAAGAAAACGAACAAAGAGATAAAATAAATTATCATCATATTCATAAAACCGGGCATCGCGGAATAAATGTAACTTTAGAATCTTTGAAAAGAAATTATTATTGGCCTAATATGGATAAAGATGTGAAAAATTTCATAAACAACTGCAATATTTGCCAGAAATCGAAATACGAACGACAACCTAATAAGTTTGAGTTTCAACAAATCCCTATAGGAACTGAACCTTTCGAAAGAATTCATATAGATGCTTTGTCTATTTCAAAAGAGAAATTCCTTACAATTATTGATACTTTTTCGAAGTTTGCCCAAGCCTACTCAATACCAGGAATAAATGGAATTAATATACTTGACGGACTTTTAACTTTCATTTCTCACTATGGTATACCGCATACAATAGTATGTGATGGAGGATCTGAATTTAATAATCAGAACTTTCAAGATTTCTGTAACTTACATAAAATAAATATTCATATCACAACTCCCAAAAACCCAAATTCGAATAGTTATATCGAAAGATTCCACTCCACTATAATTGAACACATGAGAACCCAGATAGGACAAAACCCATCGCAGTCTTTACAGAGTTTAATGAAATATTCAATATTACACTATAATAATTGTATCCATTCTACTACGGGATATACACCATTTGAAGTCATTTCTGGACATCTTTCTTCAAAAGATCCATTTGACATATCTGAAAAAGATATCATATCGAACTATGTTCAGAATCATAAAAAAATAATGAATAACAAATTCGAAAAAATTAATGAAGAAATACATAACAAAAAAACTAAAGAAATCGAAAATATTAATAAAAACCGACAAAAACCCCCAATTTTGACAACGGATGAAACAATTTATAATAAAGAACAACCACGTGATAAATTGGCCCCACGTTTTACTAGGGTTCAACCCATCGCTCAAACAGATAATAAAATTAAAACAGAAACTTCAAAGTATTCGAAACACAATTTAAAGAAACGCAAAAAATATTAATTTCATTTTTTATTTTTTTCAGATGAAGTTCTCATTCGTATTTTCATCCCTTCTTTTAATTAATCCAATATGTGGATCCATCCGCAAATTAACTAATCCTATAGTACCTATAGAAATGAAACTAACCAAAGTAATATCTAGTAAGCACACTTTTATAAGCTATGTAAATATTACTGAATTAATAGATATTAGAAATAAATTATGGTTTCAAGTTGATACTCTTGGAAAGAAAAATACGCTGAACACTCAATCAAATCTGCTCTTGCAACAAGCACAAACATTGCTATCACAAGTTGACTATTTACTACAAATTATACAACCACATGTTATCCAAAAACGAGGACTCATAAATTTAGGAGGAAAATTACATAAATGGCTTTTTGGAACTCTAGATCATGAAGATGGCGACAGAATAGATTCGATGCTTTCTTATTTGAATAAAAATGATCAGTTAATTCGAGATGAATTGAACGAACAAATCTCTTTTTGCAAAAGAAATAATGATAAAAACGAATGAAACTCTCTACCGCCTCAAATCTAATATTTAATAACATTTCAATTGATTAATACATTTCAGAATGCAGTTAATGAAATTAATACTTTAAATTTATTGATAAATTCTTTAATAACTTTTCAAAGACAACTCGATCAAATTATTAACGCTATTACCTTTGCAAATATAAACAAAGTACACCCTACTTTTCTATCCCTGACAAATTTATATTCAATTATCAACAAAATGAATACTCTTTATTCCCGAGATCAACTGGTAAAGTTTAAAAATCAACATAGTTACTACAATTTCTTAGGAATACAAACAGTATATACTGCGGAGAAAATCATTTTTCTAATTCACTTTCCAATATTAAAATCTATTTCTTTTAAAACCTATTTTATTTATCCTTCTCCTATTAATAATAAAATTATATTACCCCCAAAACCTTACCTAATCCTAAATGAGAGCGAAGAACTCTACCAGTATGAAGACAACCCCTGCGAAGAGATCGAGAATACCTTTTACTGCAAAAATAACCTACAAGAAGAAGAAAACTGTATATGGAACATAATTATTAAAAATGAGCCTGCAAATTGTTCACTTTATCATGTAAAATTCGACAAATGCTTGGCAAACCAATTGACATCAGACACCATTCTGTTTTCTACCCCATCAAGCATCATCATCACTGAGACCTGTACTATGGAAAGTCACCACGAGATACAACATGGAAGTTATCTCATTTCTATACCTGAAAATTGTCGTTTTACTATTAAAGGCGAAATATTTCAACACGGACCATTAGAATTATCACCAACAAAAAGTATTCAATTACCCACTTTAAATATTTCTCAATTACTTTTGAGACCGACACCAATTCCTGTTTCCACAATGAACTTGCATGAAATTAAACATCTTACTTCTACAATACTATCGCAACATCAGTTCCAGCTTCCGCATGAGACACAGCTTACCTCTAATTCTATATCCGTATGGACTATTGCCCTTATTTGCATCTTTTTATGCATCGTTGTATTCCTTGGAGTAGCATTTTACTACAAAAATTGCTACCCATATAATCTATGGCAATATAACCAATCAAGACGATGTGAACAACCAAACCATAGGGAGGATATGCAGCCTGGCCAACCAGACCTACTCCAGTCTTCATCTTAAGGAGGGAGGAGTTACGTTCCTGAGTCCGGTCCTGCAACCTGTAGTTGCACAAATTGCAACTCCAACATCTACCGGGATTTATCTATGCTGACTTGCTTTCTGCCGTGAATTATCTTTCGTACCGTAAATTATCTCATAGACATAGTGTTCTATTATTTGAATCATATTATAAATATAGTTTAGAAATTATATCAATCATTTCAGTTTTGTCACTTGTAACCTGCATTTACAATTTTTATTAAAACATCGAGAAAAGTAAAATCTTTTATTGTGTGAAAAATAAGAGTTGTGAAAGAGTTAGTCAATACAAAATTGGTTTCAAAAATACGAGAATGCCTTACGAACCACACCACTGCTGAGGCATAAACGTAACTCCGATACGTTTTTGCACGACTTTAAACGTTACGCACAGGATCGGGCTGACGCGAACAACTACCTTTGTGATCTCGAGGATGTGGCTATCGAAGTATAATTGCAATGTGTCGTTCACATTCGCATCATCGGTCGACCGAATGTCGCGAATGTCGGACAAGCTCGTGACTGATGTGGATCATCGATTGTTATCGGATCTCCTAATCCAACGAAAGTTTTCAAACGTGGCATACGATCAGTTGAATTTCTGAAGCAGGGTGATCTTTGAACACGTTTTCATGAATCTTCATCGCGCTAAACTGTAAGAAGCATTGAAGAAAAAGTGAAGTGTGTGAATAATTTTTGTTGAACTTCTCTTGAATTAAAGAGGGTTGAAACTTTTTATGTTTTTCACCACTTTTATTTGTAACTAACGTTACTGCAGTTTCGTCCTATAAGGTCATTCTCAAAGTTATGCACTATGCATAAGGATATTTTCAAACTTATGCATAATGTATGAGTTTGAAAATGTCCTTATAGGACGAAACAGCAGTAACGTTCGTTACAAATAAAAGTGCTAAAAAACATAGAAAGTTTCAATTCTATTTTCCTTCATCCATCAATTTATTACCAAAAACAACTTTAATTATTCTTTCTAGGTGAACAGGTTGTATGTACAAGAATATATCGTTTCATTTTTCTCCTTTCCAATTTCTTTTCTATATGATGGTATCTAACTGTACACATAAACGTGAGAGTGATATTTGTTTGCATTTGATCATTAATACTGATCATACTTTGTGATACGGAATTATGGCTCATCTGAATTAAAAATCACACACTGCGTTTTTTTAAGGTTCGAAATTAGATGGACAGGGTGCTAAATATTGGGATGGTAAGGGAGGGAAAGGATCTACAAAACCAGTTCTCATTCAGATCAAGGGAAGCGGAGATTTCAACAACATCCATTTACTGAATTGTCCTGAACGATGTGCCTCTGTTCATGGATCACATCTCTCACTGGTTGGCTGGAATATCGATGTCTCTGCTGGGGATAAAGTAAGATAGATATCTGTTCTATTTTTTGATTTGAACTGCCTTCACTGAATCTTTTTCTTTGGACAATGATTAACAGAAAAAACACTTACACAAATATTTTTTCAAAACAAAATTTGTAGTAACGGAGTCTTGGCCTAACATACTGATGGTTGGTGACCCATTTTCTAATTCAGTTTCAACAATATCCACGAATTCCTCATAAAATACGATCTATGACATGATTTGAATTCACACCCAACACACTGATGATTTAAATTGATAGTGTGCTCTCTTTATGCCTCATCCTGACAATGACGATGACTTTACCAGGATATTTTTTATAATTACTAACCTCAAAAAAATTTCAGAACAAATTGGGTCACAACACCGATGGTTTCGATGTTTCGGGAACTGATATAACAGTGAGAAATTCCGTTGTGAAAAATCAAGATGACTGTTTAGTTGTGAATCATGGAAATAACATGCATTTTCAAAATCTCTACTGCTCTGGTGGACACGGGCTTAGTCTGTCCATTGGTATGAGTAAGACGTCATATAACGATAATGTGGCTCGCAATATCACTTTCAAAGACTGCACCGTTGTCAATTCCGATAACGGAATCCACATCAAAACGCACAAAGACGGCACCGAAGGACTCATTCAAGATGTCACTTATAAAAATATTACTCTCCACGGTGAGTATTTTCCCTGTAAAAATCATATCATTTACTAGACTGACTTAAAGAAAATATGTGTATTTCAAAATGTGTAGTCATTTCATTCCCTGAATCCATAGATTCAGTTCATTACCAAAAATGGTAATCATGATACTTTCATTCTTGTAATCAGTTTGTAAATTTCTTTGGAAAAAAATTTATGCCATCAAAAATATAAATTGATAACGGTGTGACCATCATATCCAAAATGACAAAATTCTTTAGATCTCAAAAATTGAACAGTGGACAGCGTATATTCATTTCCGAATATTCTTCAATTCAATAAGAAGATTATATGAATAAATCGGCTTCCTTCGTCGAGGTAAAGCAGACGGTCTTGCCGAACGTGAGAGCGAGGGGTCATTTATATCCTATTATCAGTGTGAGATGGGAAAACTTCAAAGTTGACACATACTTTTTTCTGAAAGTCTATTGGACCCATTTTCAAGCAAACTTTTCGACCTCTGAGAAAGTGGTGGCAGAAACTCCCGATACAGTAGTATGTAGATTGGTGAACTACTAATATTCCATCCTACTCTTTTCTAAACCTAACGTGATGTTCGAGGACGACTTCATTGGAAGCATCAACCTGTATCACCCTCAATGTAGGGTAAGGCAATACCGGTGTCTCGTCAATGCCGTAGGAATGTCGATTCATTTGTATTTTTTTCATTATGGTAATATAACCAGAGTAACCACGCCTAAGAGAAATCATTTTAATTTAAAATTCCAAAACCTAGTCACATAAGACAACTTGGTTAATATCTAAAAAAGTAGTTTTTATTAACGCGCTGCTTCTATTCAATGAAATAATTTAAGCTATTTTTATGATAAACAAAATTTGTACTCTGAGTAAATAACATTCGACCATATTTTCGCATGTAATGATTTTGTCTGTTTTTGACTTGTCAATGAGTTTATTTCAATCCACTTATATATCAAATGTTGTTGACATAAATAATCAATACCAAAAAGTATTTCCATTTTCAATGAAATTAATCTTCTTTAAATTCATTGAAATCTCCATAACTGTGTTACAGTTTTTGTGTTTCACGGAACACTTGGAAATAATATATCTCTTTGGTCCAAGGCATATGTATTTTATTTTATTTTTCAGATATAAGAAATTATGGTTTGGAAATTCAACAAGACTATCCTGATCACGATGGACACCCAGTTGGAAATGTCCCAATTAGGGGCCTGACAATAACAGATGTGAAAGGCACCATGACTGGAAAGAAGTCAGTACCGGTAGAAGTCGTTTGCGCAACAGGAGCATGTTCTGATTGGATTTGGTCAGAGATTAAAATCTCAGGAAATAAAAAGCCTTGTTCTATGAACTATCATCCATCTGGATTTTCCTGTTAGTGGTTATTGGAATATAGTACACATGAAATATATTGAATTTATTTTCACCATGATAGTAAATTGATGAAAAAATTCAGTTCACCATTATTCTTTTAAAATTACCTTTCACCCAAAGTGCTTATTGATACTGTACTGTTGGCATTTCTCGAAATGAATTTAACTTAATCCTAATGAGAACATCATCAATTAACCAATTTTTCAACAGTACGTAAACAGAACTCATTATTCCTTCCATTGAAATTATAGAATCATTTCAAGTCAATAATGAAAGTCTTGATAATTCCATGTTATGATTTTTAAACAACTAGAGCTTTGATGAATTTTTGTTTATCAACTCGAGAAGAAAATGAAGGATGAAGTTATTTTCATTATATACATGAAACTGAACCTAATAAGGATCAATAAATGGAAGTCAATCATCCTTCACTGTGTCCCGATAATGAAAAATTGATTTTCTGTGGTGTAATAAAATATCGAAAAAAATATGTAGTCCACGAAATCTAAATTTACTGGAAAACCAAAATTAACATGACAGACATGTACAGACAGTAGATTTAATCATTGCCAAAAGCGTGATCGTTGATGGCATTTTAAATTTTGTTCATTCCATTCAAATGAATAATTGGTGATGTTTCCATATGAATGCGTTTTTCAAAATTCAACATGGGTTTCAAAATTTATAGCATCGCTGTGCTGTGAAATTTTTTCCATATCTTCCGTTCGATATATGATACCGTCATCCCATATCATTAATAAGATAAGATTTCAATAGTCATGATTGTCAACAATCTGTTATGAAAAAAACTTGAACTTGGCGCTGGCTGGTGCGCTTTCAGATTGGAAAAAAATGATGATAATAATAATGATGATGATAATAACAATGATGATGAATCTAATGATGATGAAATATGAAACTACGCAGCTGAAGTTTTTTACATGGAGTGATAGAAATCATTCTTTAGAGTATTGAAGACATTGTCATATATTATATTTTCTTTTGTTAAATCATAGGTTCTCCTTTTTCTCTATACCAATCATGAGGTTGATTGATTCTCAAGGCTTACTTGCGATTGAAAGTGACTGAAACAAAACAAAGTAATGAATTTGTTCATCTGTGCTTGATAAGTAGAATTTGGAATATCTGGCGTGAAATGAATCTATTGAAAATATTTTTCCCTAGCAAGAACAAGAATGTTATCTCTCGACGCATGTTTTACCAACTTTAGCAATATCCGAGATGACTGAAACTACTTCTAACAGCTATGTCAACCAAATCATCTGAAGGAACACTTCGTTCAGGCCAGTCTACACTCCCTACACTGTAGATTGATTGACTGACGCCTATCAGAAAACAACTAATACCTTGACTAAAGGGCATTGGATTATATTTGACAGGTGTCACAGCAGAAATCTTCACTGAAGTAATTCCTGCATATGCTGTTGACGATACAACTGCCGGATTCCATTTTTGAATGTTGAACGGTCACATTGTCAGACCGGTACAATGAACGTAATTCGAATTTCAATTATGGAACATCATCGACTTTATGTTGATGATGGCCACAACCTGGCACTGACAAAAGGTCAAATAGCCCGAAACCGGTCTGTAAGTGAGCCAGTTCAATAATTGAAAATCAATTCTGGCAGATGTATCGCCAACAACATATTCAGGAAATACTTCAGTGAAGGTTTCTGCACTGACACCTGTTAGATATAATCCAACGCACTTCGTGGTATCAGACAGAAGAGTTGTTTTTTGATAGGTCTCAGTCCATCAACCTATAGTATAGGGAGTTGAGACTGGCCTGAACGAATTGTTCATTTAGATGATTTGATTTATAGCTAGTCTCCAACTATATTCCCACTGACTATATGTGAAAAGCTATGTCAATGTTCATATATGCATCTAGTCAATTCATTACCTTGCATACCAAGATCATACAATCAATTTCTGGTGTTTTGTTATTGTTCCTATTGTTATTTGCTACCTGACTGAAAGCTAATCCCAACCTGATTTCTATCTGTGAATAAGTGAGGGTATGAATACATTTCATCCCTGATTTTTCGGTTCGTTAACTTTGAAAGCATCTAAAAACGTGTTGGACACCAGGACTCCACAATTTCGAGCATTTCTCACATTCTGTCGGTGACACTCTCTAAATTTTCTCATCTGTGGTAGGCCTCCAAGTTGTTGAGTAATCTATCTGGTCAACTGTAATTGGTTTGAAGGTCTGGATCACTGGATACTTACCTAACAAAACACGATCATATTATTGACACTTTCCAACACTTTCTTCATTAAAAAAAGTGTTGGATTCTCATCCACTGATAATTATGATTTATATATCAAATTCATCTTCCATTGATCAGTTTCAGAGTTATCAGAAAAAATATCGACCTAATTTTTCGTCAGTAAGGCTATATAGGAATCTTGTATAAAAGTTGAATATCTTCAAGGAATGGCATGTGACTGACCTCTTAGAATCGTGACTATATTATTTCAGAATTGAATAATTTGATTGTTTTCTTTTCTAAAAATTGGGTACTCGTCCAAAATATAACATAGATATTGTACATTGCATATTTACATGTGGGTGCAAAGAGCCTACTCCAAAGTCTAATTCGAAGTCAACGGCCTATATTATTATATGTATTGAGTATACGTGTTGTAAGTAGTTTTTTTTCATCACCAGTTTTTTCCAGCTCTAATCATCGCTAGCCCTATATGTGTCCAGTTTGGGATATTTTTCAAACTGTTTCATATTTCTATTATTCCACAAACTATAACGTGAAACTTTTCTTACTAAAACTTCTCAGAACACATCAGAAATATAACAAGAAAGAGAAACACAATAGTAGATGGGCAATAACTTTATCAAAATTGATTTTTGCATTCCCAAAAACAAATATTCCCAGAACGTTCTGTGGAAAAATAACATTGGCATTTGCCTGATTTGAAGAAACATATAATGTGAGTTGGGTGAATTTTTTTTTCTTAAGTATAGTAAGTAAATTTTATTCACGTGAGCATAATCTATAACATGAATTCATAATTGACACTAGATAACTTGAGAAATAAGAAGAAAAAAAGAAAAGAATAAACTTAAACTGGAAATTGTGAGTCCAGACTGAGCTACCTGAGCAATGCTTACGTAGTAGTCATCAACTTGGATTACATTGATTATTCACATAGTGAGTGGTGAGAAGAAAGATACCGTAGGTATCAATGAATAGATCGATGAGACATGAATGAGTAACCCCTGATAAGTTAACTGAAGGCAACGGGGATTATTCAGTTTTGTCTAGGCGGTCGGTTAGTGAACAAGAGTTTTATTCAATATTACAGTGGCGACGAGTAAAAAACAATTAGGATCATAAAAACGATTAGGACTGATTGAATGAATTATTCGAGTAGAAATGTACAGAAAGGAATTTCCCGAGTTCAGAATGTGGTGTAAATAATAAAAAATATATACATAGAAACCAAATTTGAATTGAACTGCTCACGGAAAAGTATAATAGTAATAAATTGAATACTTTGAACACCGACTGAACGGGTAAATTTCTACGTGACGGAGGGTCACTGAATTGAGTGAAAACTCGAACAGACACAATGTCTGAGGGTCACTGACTTGAGTGAAAACTCGAACAGACACAATGTCTGAGGGTCACTAACCTGAGTGAAAACTCGAACAGACGCAATATCTGAGGTTCACTGACCTGAGTGAAAACTCGAACAGAAACAATGTCTGAGGGTCACTGACCTGAGTAAAAACTCGAACAGACACAATGTCTGAGGGTCACTGACCTGAGTGAAACCTCCAACAGACACAATGTCTGAGGGTCACTGATAGGAATGAATTATTGTAGACTAACCATGAATCCAACAACCACTTCAAGCTTGACCCAATTTGACGTCGAAGGTGACATCCGTTCAGTAGGTATTCGATGGGAGAAATGAAAAAGAGCCTTCCTTATCTACATTGAAGCTACTGATCAAGAGGATATAGCCATTATAAAACTGGATGGGTATTTTTCTCCCAAACATTATGAAGTATACGAGCGACACGTTTTTCGTCTCATAAAACAGGAAGAAGAAGAAGCATTTGGAAAATTTCTTCTTAGGCTAAGGAACCAGGCAGAAAAATGCAAGTTTGGAAACGTCGAGGAGAATCTAATCGATTAAATCGTGGAAAAAGGTAGCTCAACCAAACTGCGGAAAAAAATATTAGCTGCAGGAGACGCAATCACTTTGGAAAAAGTCATCAATGAAGCTACATCACTGGAGATAGTCAGTCGGGAATTGGGAGGATTTGGCGAAATCTCTCCAAGTTCTTCAGGTCACAGCAACCAGGTGAATCCTTCAAGGTCTAGATTCAAGGGTAAAACAAAACAAATTTGTACTAGGTGTGGCCGCCATAATCGTAGCGCAAGTGATCCAAAATGTCCAGCGTGATGGCAAAAATGTAACAAATGCTATATATCTGGATTTTGCCCAATATTGTAAAACACGCGAGTTAGGGAACACAATTCAAGGCTGAGAAATGCTCTGAACACCTTACGCGGTAACAATGTTTTACTCAATAAGGCAAAATGCCTTTACGGAATGAAGAGTGTTCAATTTTTGGGACACACATTATAATGTAATGGAATCAAACCACTTGAAACTGAAACTGGGGATGAATGCCAACATCGAACCGTATTGGGAAAATCAACAACAGAAGGCATTCCATACGATAAAACATAACTTGTCCAGAATCCAATCATTAGGATACTATAACTCCCAACGAGAAAACGCAGGTTATTGCCGATGCCCAGTGGCTCTGGGATGTATACTGATACAATTTGACCATAGAGGACCTCGAGTAAGAGGATATGGAAATGAAAGCTTGACTAACTCTGAAAGAAGGTATTGCCAAACAGAAAAAGAAGCATTAGCATTAGTTTGGGCACAAACCCTTGGAGATAATATTTGGCCCTGAATCTAAACCAAACATTCGTAGGTATAGAAAGATGGAGACTTCTTCATTAGTATCATAACTTCAAAATAGTGTACAAACCAGGAAACTCAAACATATCCGATCCGCTATCGAGACTATGTGTCAAGACAACTGCTAAACCTTTTGACGGGGAAAATATAAACTATCTTATAGAATTGTCGCAATAACATTGAAAGACATCAGACACCATTCAGAGATAGACGAAGAATTCGCGGAAGTTAGAACAGGACTCTTCGAAAATCAATGGGAGACATCAGTCAACTTATATAAGATATTTCAACAAGAACTGTGCTATCATGACGGAATTCTATTGAGAGGAAACAAACTCGTGATACCAGCAAAGTTAAGGTATAATGTCCTTCTGGCAGCACATGAAGGTCATCCAGGAATCTTGGCCATGAAAGGTAGACTACGAACAAAAGTCTGGTGGCCCAAGATTGATAGCAAGGCAGAGAAAATGGTAAAAACTTGTAGAGGCTCTATTACGGTAGCGACACCTACGTTACCCAACCCCATGAAGCGACGGGAGTTACCGTCTAGTCGATTATCTTGGACCGTTACCTAGTAAGGAGTACATACTAGTGGTCATTAATTAGTACAGTCAGTGTAAGAAAAACGGTAGATATGCTCCAAGAGATGTTTTCGAGAGTTGGCTACCCGTCATCAATCACCGCCGATAATGGAAAACAGCTTGCGAGTCAAGAGCTACGAAAATTTTGTCAACAGTATGAAATTATTATTTTTCATTATATACCTTACTGGCCTCAACATAAAGGCGAAGTTGATAGGCAGAACAGATATATCTTGAAAAGAATGAAAATAATCAAAATAGGTCAGTCACTGAAACAGAATTTGAAGAATGAACTCCAGGATTATTCAGTGATGTACAACAGCACTCCCCACTCGGTGATAGGAAAAACTCCAGGTGAACTTTCCTTCGGTCGACAATTCAGAGATAAAATTACACGTATTGTGGACTTTGAAATTAAAATAGACAATAAACTGAAGGACAGAGATAAAATGAAAAAAATGGGAAAGAATATAGCGGCAAGAAAAGAAGAGCAAACGAATATTGCTTTCAAGAAGGAGATAAGGTATACGTGAAAGAAATGCAGAAGGAAAATGAAACTTGCCCAAACTTCACACCCACTCTCCGTACTATTGTAAATAAAAAAGGTGCTGATGTTCACCTAAGAAACGATGAAACGGGACAGGAAGTAAGAAGGAATGTAATACACCTGTAAGAAGTCGATGGAGAGTGGAAAATATTAACAGATGATAAAGAATCGAATCTCTGATCATTATGGAAAACAAAAAGATTTCGTGAATGAAATTATCATTGTTTATTATTGTACTTTATTTTCAGGTTATGTGGTTTATCATTATTGCTGTCAATTACTACTACTACTGATTTGAATTCGTACCTACATATTCAATTATATCTGTATTGGTATTAAATGATAATTTATTGTTGCTTCGACATTTGAAATGAAAACAAGGAAGAGATGTAGTAATCTGTTGTACTATGCCGTTGTAGTATTCCGTAGGTATCAATAAATTGATCGATGGGACATAATGAGTAACCCCTGATAAGGTAACCGAAGGGAAAGGGGATTATTCAGTTTTGTCTAGGCGGTCGGTTGATGAGCAAGAGTTTTATTTAATATTACAGACAGTATCAAATCCTTTAGACAGATCCAGAAATACTGCCAAACTTTTTTTCGTCATTGAAATTTTCCATACGCTGTTAACCAATTGAAAGATTGTATTTTTGGTTATTCAAGTAGTTGTTACTTCATTTATTGATATTCATGGGGTTTTATTTTCGCGAATGAAAGAAAGTTCAAAATGTATCGGATATGCACAACGAATTATTTAGTTCATGAAGACATGTTATTGCTGAAATGAATATACATCCCACTCGTCAGTAACAATTTTCATTAGGAGTTTTGGCTTTATGCTGGCATAACAGTAGGAGATTTGAGCCGGTTCTAAGCCTCCCCACACCACTATGACATATTAATTGCTTTTTTTTTTGTTGTTTTGTGTGTGTGTGTGTGAGAATGTACGGTACAGGGTTTCATCATGTACCGTGCAGAAAATATATTGTTCACTATAGAAACTCACAGCAAGCTATCAATCATGGCTTGATAGTGATGAACACACATAGAGTATTTAGCTTCAAGCAATCATGTTGGATGAAGCCCTATATAGATTTGAATACTGAAATGAGTAATCGGTCTAATAACAAATCTGAAAAAGATTTCTACAAACTAATGAATAATGCAGTCTATGGGAAAACAATGGAAAACGTAGACAATAGAATTGACGTAGATTCATTACACATTGGGAAAATATAAAAAGAACGGTAGGTGCTAGTTGTCTCATATCGCGACCAAATTTTAAATTATGCTCCATTTTTACTGAAAATTTTGTTGTATTTGGGATTTTCCATTCTGGAATTATCAAAAACAGTTATGTATAATTTTTTCTATGGATGTATCAAACAACAGTTTGGAGAAGATGCGTCATTACTCTACACTGATACTGACTCCCTTATTCTCAAAGTTAATACAGACAATTTCTATGAATTTATCAAAAATACCTAATATAAATAAGTTCGATACATCTAATTATGAAATGGGAAACCAATTAAATATCCCAGTGACAAAGTCAGTTCTGTGCAATTTCAAGGATGAATTCCCAAATGATCTAATAATCAGCTTTTACGGTACAGGTGCTAAAGCGTATTATGTGAAATCTGTTGATGGTGAACTGAAGAAGGCCAAAGGTGTCAAACGATCTGTTATGAATAATGAATTGACATGTGAATACTATGAAAAAATCATCGAAGAAGAAGGTATGATATTCAGGAATATGAACTCATTCAGAAGCGTATTACATGATATTTACACTGAATTGAAAAATGAAGTCGCATTATCATATCACGACGACAAAAGATTCATCATTCCGAATACCACTCGAACTCTTCCATGGGGTCATAGCGATATAGGGTTTTATCGAGATGATCCTAATGACAACATTCGTTGGGTTTCTGAAATCGTTCATTCTTTTTCTCAAGAGAGCGCCTTAGACCAACTAATTAATTTGTTGACTGTTGAGATGAATAACTGAATTATCATTCGAAGTATTGTTGCTTTTTCCTTCAAACCGGAATATTCATTATTTGTGATTATTTCACTTGATTTTTTACATTGAAGTATTACTTTTGTCAAGTTACTTTGGTGAATATAAAAATGAATAAAAAAATGTTATTTATTTCACTTATATTTTTCCTAACCAATTACTGCAAAGTATATAGCATAATGTAAATGAAAGAAATATCAGTTTGAAAAGAATCATCGTAGGGTGCACAATGTGTAAAACAATCGATAAGTTTGGTAGAAAAAGAAAATTGGGTGGTAATGTCATTCAAGGTCCTCCCGGGATTGGTTTTGAATTAACAAAAGATGGTCATTAGGACATGCAAAGAGAAATATTGAAAAATACAAGCGAACCAATTGACAAGAGTGATTGTGTAACTGTATCATATCTTGAGGGGGAAATTAACGGAACAAAGGAGGTTATACTTCTAGCCCTACAAGCTGCAATACAATCCACAATAGGCAATATTGCTCGCGATGCCCGTCAAGCATTTGACGATAAAATTGCAGAGGCTCGGGTAACTTTCACTCGTAAATTTGACAAACTTACAAGTGATGTAGAAATAAAAATGTCTGACATAACAGCGTCTACAATGAGAAAATATAATGCTATGTCTAACATAACAGCGACTACAATGAAAAAATATGATGTACTGGAACAGAGAACAGAGAGTTGAAGTTTTGGAGAAAAAACATAAAGTCAGGCCATCAGGTGGACTGGGATATCCAGGACTGGACATTAATCCAAATGTTAGAATAATAGAACCAAAACCAAAATCAACAGTGGAAAGAATCGGGCCGTGCGGAGCTCGGCCCGCTTTCTTTCCACCATTGCTCGCCCCGCCCCCAGGGAAACGATCCACCGCCACACCCTCTGAGTCCCACCTCTAACCCTCAAGGCCCCACCCATCGCCCCACCCTCAACTCCCAACAGCCGCGCATGCACGCCCCCACCCCCATTGCGCGTGCGCGCCCCCGCCACATTCCCACCATTCGCGCATGCATGCCTATACCCCAAGGAGAGCACTCTTCAACATTCAGTTCGACAGCTCAAGTCATCAATTCAACACTCCAGTCTAGTCCACTCCAGTCCAGTCAACAAGCAGAATTTTGAGTAAGTTAACAATGTTATTACTTTTTTTTCATACCAACTAACTTTGTATTATTTTACATTTTCAGAATGGCATCCAACACCCAGGAGTTGAACAATGCGGTGGCATCCATCATGCCTGTGACAAAGCAGGAGATAGCAGCCACTTCGAGAGTTAGGGCCCGATCTCTCAGCCCTGACTTATTCGAGAAGGAGGAAGTCAGGGTTGTGAAGAAGGTTTGTCAAAGACCTGCAGCGAGGCTTAGTCCTATTGAGAAGTACCGAGCTACTTGCAATAAGACTAATCCCTATGCAGGTAGTTGGTCTACCACTCGTAAGAGTTTAAGGCCCTCCACGCCGCCAGCAGCAGCACCAGCAGTGGAAACACCTAGGGCGTCTTCTCCGGAGTGCGTTGTATTGACCCGTTGGCGATGCCGCTATCACCGCTGCCAGCAACACCGGTAATTCCCCAAGTGTTGGTGCCACAAGTGCGACAACCTATTGGAGAGGTCAGTGAGATGTTGAGCGGTTTCCTACAGAGATGTAAGGAAGCAGAATATGCACCCCGAACAAGTGAGGCCGCGTTGGTTAACATGAACCGCGAAAAGTCTGAAATTGTTGACCAACGGAGACAATTAGCGGAAAAAATGGCCGAACTAGATCGGAAGTATGCATCTCTGCAGGAAAGGTGTAGAGCAGAGACCTCTTCGATAGACACGTATAAAAAGTTAGTGACATTTATCAAGACTTTTCTGTAGATTAAGTGTAAATGAAAGATCAGTTTTAGGTTAGTTAGGAATATTTAATTATGGTAGTTTTAAGTTTATATTTGTAATTTTAGAAAAATAAAAAAAGAAGTGGAATAAAGGGTGTACATTGTTTTGGTTTGGTACACATTGAACAATGCGATGGTTGGAGCATTTTTCTTCACTTCGTCTTTTATTATTTTCATTTTTTTATTTCGATTCCAAGCTCTTCTAGACAAATACCTCACATCAATTTTTGTGTTCTCAAATCACTTGTAAATAACCTCTTGAGAAGAAAATGAAAAAAAAAAATGTTTCATAATGAAATCAACAAGTATAATTTCATATAATTCATATTGTATTTTATCCATTCAATTATCTCTTTCATTGAATATAGCCTATGTCATTTTGCAATTCTTTCCCACTTAATTCCCACTCCTCCCCCACTCCTTTTCAAAAGTATAGAAGAAGGAATTATCTGTTGGAATATTCAGTTGATCACTCACCTCCAATATGGAACCTGACTCAACTAGTGAACCATATAGCGTTCAGGAGCCTCAGTCACCATTTTGGATGCCGATTCATCAACCCTTAGTCCACTCGACGACGGCACCTCACAGGATTGCGTATGATAACATAATATACGATTATAGACTTCAGGTGCAATTTGTTACCGGCAGTGATGAGGCGCACCTTTCGGACAATGAATATCCGGACCCAAGCGATTGGCGGGATCCCGATTGGGATGACATAGTGTCTGGGGACAGCGATAATGATGATGGCGATGACACTGACGATGAGTCCTCAATTCAGATGATGATTTCTTATCATTTCCATCCTTTCCTTTCCTTTCCTTCCACGGAGTACACACTTTTTGGTTGGTGTACACGAGGCACTGCGAGGCTGGGGCAGTGTCTTCCTCCTTCCCCCTTATTAGTTTTTTTTTCTTCATAATAATCACTCAGAATTCCTCAGAATAATCGCTCAGAGTTTCATGAAGATCGTCATTCTTGATGTTTCCGAATATCAAACACTGAATTGTTCTACATTTACACTTCAGCTCCTCCGTTTTATTTTTTCCAATATAAATTAAGTATCAATCCCAGTTCTACATCATTCTTCCACAATGTCTAGTATAGGACCCGTCCAGGTACATGGAATAGATTCAACGTCCGATCATTTCAGTACAAACTTCGCTCAATTTCTGCAGCGAATCTATGATCTTCCTGATGATTTCCCAGAACGAGTAGAACAAGGTATGCAGGAGGAAGTAGATGTAGAGTTTGAGATGGCTGTTGACGACAACAATCTAGATGATTATGCGGACGATGTGATTAGTATATCATCTGATTCAGATGATTATGACGACGACATCATGAGTATATCATCTGATTCAGATGATTATGAGGGCGATATCATTAGTATATCATCTGATTCAGATGATTCAGATGACGACACCATCATTATTGTTTCTGATGATGAGGAGCGTTAGTCCATATTATTGCATGGATTAATAAACAAACAGCCCTTTTCAGGGCTACAATTGAAGGCTGAAACAAAAAAACAGCTCTTTTCAGAGCTATCATTATACTTTCACATAGAAACAGGTTCATACCATTATTAACATTATGTTAACATTATAGTCTCAAACAAACAAAATGCATGTAAAAGTACCATCATCTCACCCTGTAGTAGTACTCATCATTATATGCATTCAATGATTGACAAAATGCCAACTTCAACTTCATTCAAAGTAGTACTCATCATATGCATATATATATATATATATATATATATATATATATATATATATATATATATATATATATATATATATATATATATATATATATATATATATATCAATGACTATCAAATTCCCAACTTCGGCTTTTCAGTCAAAGAAGTACTCATCATATGCACAGATATTCAATGATTAACAAAATCCTAACTTCGACTTTTTTAGTCAAAGTAGTCATTTGTCACATAATCTGTGAATTCTACTACTACTGTTTGTGTGAAATATGTAGCCCTGAAAAGGGCTGTTTTTTTTGACCAGTAGGTCCACGGTTATTGTGCCACAGGTTTGACATTGTTACATATAATGCATGTCGACACTCGGGTGAAGTGTGTTAGGGGCCTCTCGCAAGCATCACATCAATTCTGCCCCATTGCCATAATAGAGACGGTGTTGTGGGTGTTGACATGATGATACCACCCTCCATTGTTATTTCTGTGTGAATAAAAACGAAAGCAGCACCAACATAGTTTCTTGTTACCACCATCAATTGTGCTGATCAACACGTATGCATCCATTGCACAATATAAGTCCAATGGATCTTCTAATGTCTCACTGACATTGAGCATTCGCATAACGATCCTCAAAGCACCATCACCTCCAGTAGAATCAGCTACAATCCCTTCATCGTCTTCTTCTCCATCCACAACCCCCTCAAACTCCACCACGTCATCATCTTCATTGGTCTCATTTTCAACTTCATCTATCACATCTTCATCGACTCCAATATCCTCTTCTTCAACTATCAGTTCCTCTAGTGGAATGTTGACATCCTCATAATCTGACTCTATCCAATTATTTTCATCAATAGCAGATATGTTATTTAATGCAGCAGCTATTTTTCCAGAATCCATCTTGTTGTTTGCTTACACTTGTTTGCTCACAGTTGTAGAGTGAATGAATGAACTTCAGGATGGTAAGTCTACTCATATGATTGAATAGGAAGTGGAATTGGTACGACTCCCACCTACCACTTGACTCGTTTTAAGTGGGGGGGAAGGATAAGTTTCCCCACTATACTTTCACATGATGTTAATTTGTATAAATAGAGAATGTCGTTGTAAGAGAGAGCAGTCAGAGTTTCTATAAGTCATCTCTTATTATTTCTAAACGAATTAGTGAAAAGGCCGTTTCCAAAAGAGTGGGATGAAAAACCAAAAGTGTGTGTCTACCCAATGATGATAGTGGAGGCTATTGTGTGCTACTTTTACCAAATAAGTAGACCTAAGGAAACAATTAATCCTTGCACTGGTTTGTGCAATGATTGTATGTCGCAGATTCAGCTGTCGCCTCCATCTCATCCACCGAAGCGGCCAAAAATTGAATATCGTCAGCAACAGTTACAGTGCCTGAACAAGTGTTCGGAACAGTGTTCCGAACCTATAATATCCAATAATATGGGTATTTGTAGAAATATTTGTGCTATCTGCGCTGCTATTCCAGCTCCGCTGCTACGTTGTTTGCGTTGTGATACATACACAACGAATTGTTGGAATCATGTATGCACTTCATGTAGAAGTACTTGGGATCTGTGTGAGAAGGTTGGTCAACGCTACCCCAATAGGAGAATTCATTTTCTTCAATGTTGCTGTCTGACACATGATCAACAAATATTGAGGAGAAGAATCCGTGTTAGGAATCATACGTTAAAAGGTAAGACCTCGTTAGTCCTTATCGCACAAGTTTCTCAACTTCTGAGAGTTGTCGTTCGTATGGGGGTGACAGCTGATTAAGGGAAAAACAGATTTTAAACAGATTTTTTTTAAACATTCTACAACGACAGAGACACATCAACACTTCTAATTTTTTTGTTTTATTAATGTCATTGTCTTCTGTTATTAATAAATATATTATTTTGAATCTATTCGTGTTATTTTCTCACATTTTGAAATGCATGCAACAAAGTGTTACTCTTGAATGACAAAGATCGTCACATGCGTGAACAGTTTAGTGAAAGAGCGCATGTGCTAGTCAATGAAAGAGTGGGCTAGTTGATAGAAGAGCGCATGCGTTAGTTTTTTTCTATAAAAGGTGAAGTATCAGTAACATCATCACCTTTCCTATTCACATTCTATTGCTATCACATATCATTCCTCAGACCTGAATAATCATTACCATGAGCTCTATCACCAGTCAAACACCCTTCATCTACCCTTCCTCTTGGTGTTGATAAGAAATCTAGAACAATCAAGAGGAAGGTTACTAATGCATCTTCATCGATTGTCACTGACTTCAGAGAAAAAAAAACAATCGAAAAGTGTTGTGCGAGAGAAAAAATACACAATGAAAAGTGACAGATCGAAGAGGAAACCAAAAGGTTCACCTAAAGAAATGAAGGGTGATTTAAAAGCTGAATCGCTATCTTCTTTCAGTCCTCTACATCGCTTTGGAGGAATGAAAAAGAAAGCAAAATGCCACCTTGTAAAGGCGCAGATGGCTATTGCTGAACTTGAAAAGAGTGAGGGGGCTATAAATGCTAATAAGGAAACTCTTCAAGCATTAGATGCTAAGATTGCATTATCGAAGGTTGAATTGGCTAAAATGTGTACGGATGCAGATGAACTCCGTTCAAAAATTGTTAAAGATAATCAATTCAATCAACGTTCGAGAAAGCAAGCTCAGGCTGAACTTGAGGAGTCGACTCAACTTTATGAGACGGCATTATCAGTAAGAGATAATTGGCGAAAGGAGTTGGAGACTGCAAAGTGACGGGGATTAGTTTTGGGAATGATAATGTGTTTTCAATATCGTGAGTTGAAAAATATAAGCGGGAATTGAGTATACAATTAATTTGGTTTGGTATACACAGAACGTTGCAAATGGCTGGGGCAACGTTTACCGCTGCAATATTTTTCAATTCATATACTTATCATTGAAATGAAAACAAAAATTAACTTCAATATTACTTTATTCGTAAATAAAATAGTAGATACATTTAAACCATATTTGATTCATCAATCCAAGAATTTTGTTCGCTAGGAAGGCCTAACTACTTTACAAATACTTTATTTTTTCTTCTCTTCAACACCTTCTCAATCAGATATACGTCAGGATTCTCGGTTCGTAATAACTCTTTTTCGTAAAAACATCCTTTAATCGGTTGTTCATTCATATCTTCAAGATTATAGGTCGTTGGGGTGGTTTTATTAATTTTAACAATCTTGAAGAGCTCCGTGGTAAAGTTCGCAGTGTAAGACTTTTCAAAAATATTTTTGTACTTGCTTATACGTACAATATCATTCAATTGGAATTTGGGTTCACTTTGTTTTCCTCCAATTCCATTGATACCTTTGAATTTCAATTTTGTTTCTGAATCAATATTGATGGGTGCCATACATATTGTACGATGAACTTTATTGTTATATCTACTAGTTATAATTGGAAGAATATCAAGCCATTTGTGGTGACCTCTCATCGAAAATTCCTTGTAGAGCCATGCCTTTATTGTACGAATCACTCTTTCTGCTATAGCCGCCTTCTTTGTGCTAAATGTTGAATAATGATTGATATTATATTCTCGCATGAGAGATGAGAAACTTCTATTGAAAAATTCTTTTCCTTGATCGCTTTGTATATGTTTGGGGGAAAACTTGGCTTCCTTCAGGTACATATTTCATTGCATTAGTTATTGTACTACCTGTTTTATCTTTAACTGCTACAGTCCTCAAATATTTTGAGTAACAATCAATCACTACAAATATATATCAGTATGCTTTATTACTTTTTGCATAAGGTTGTAGTTCAGCTAGATCTATTTGCCATAGATCTGCAAAACCTTTGATGGTGGTTATTCTCCTATGAAAATTACGTCTTGCAGGTCTATGTAATTCATTAACAACTTGTCGTTTAACATCACTCATTTCATTAGTCATTCTATTCCAAAATGATCAAAGAAAAAAGTTGATAATGTTACTGCATTGAATGATGATATGATAGTGATCATTACTTGTGGATGTATCAATATATTATACCTTCTTAATTCTTCAATTATTGAAATTATTTCATTGTCATGTCCAGTATGCCCAGCTGACTTTGAGGCTACCAATAGTCGTAGACGAGCAACTAACTCTTTCGGTGGATTCCAGTACATATAATTCACAGGTTTAGAATTATATGTTTTCTCCATTTTCTTTCGTTTGAGTGCTCCACCAATTCTACTTCTTATTGGATATTGTCGTGAGTCTAATAGAGGTTTGATAACTTCACGAAATGTTTTAGAATTTGTGTTTTTAAAACCATTCTTCAGATGATATTGTTTATATGGAGCATTCGTTATTTTCAATATTTTGGAATATACTTGACGAGTTTCTTCATTATCAACATCTTCAAAAAGATCATATCATACAAGTCTGGAGTACCTGCGCATTCATATTCTTTCACTTTATCAGCATCCCAAAATGAAATGTTTCCATCTTTGAAATGTACCACTAGACTTCCCATTTTCAGCTTTTGTGTAATAGGATCCATACGTACACCAAATGTTCCATCATATGCTGGATTTCTAGATTTTACATTTTTCAAATGTTTCGCCAAAACATATTCACGACTTTCATTCATATTAGGTGAGGAGTCATGTTCCGAGGAATCGATGTAGGACGATGATGGTGTTTCGAATAGAGTTGTTCTCATATCGTCTTGAAGTGTGCTCGTGTCACTATTCACAGATGATACACTACCAAAAGATTGTTTTCTTCCTACTGGAGTACTCATGGGATAATTTGAAGTAGATTGAACATTTCCATGGGTTGACGATAACATTGATGATTTCGAAGTAGCGTTTGATGATAAAACATTAAATGGTTCAATATTATCATTCTTGATAAAGTTGAATTTCTGCCTGACAGCTTCTGTTGTCTCTACTAGTTGACGTTTCAAATTCATTTTACTATTTTTATTTTCAGAATCATTTTTCGTATTCATAATCCTCTTTTTAAATTATAGCTCAATTCACTGATGAAGTGACCTCTACAATATTCAGTGATCGAATAAGTTCGAAAAATAAGATCATGGATATATAAAACTATCGAATCCTTTGCGATATCTACCTTCATCTATTTTTTTGTCCTTATCAATGACTAGAAATCCATAGTGGTCCTCCCAGCATTCAACACACATCAATTGAAATTGTTTGAATGTTACATCGGGTGAAACATGATCTGAATAAATTTGGTGTAAATTCGTCTCATCTTGTTTGTTTGTTTCCGGAGGGTTCCACTATTTCTGCATTATTGCTGAATGTATAAAAACCTAATCCTTTTATAGGTTCCAGAACATTTCGCAAGTACTGATATTTAGGTTGATTGAGTGATTTCGAATAGAGATACACATTTCTAAATCTCAATCCTTGTGGATGTGTTAATAGTGATATCATTGCATTCGTCTTTCCACAATTTGAAGGTCCTATAATGAGTAATCGAACTGATGATGGAAGTAGTGGACCATGTCTGAATACCCTTTGTCCATTCAATCCACACCCAAATTTCTCATCTAGATTATCTACAGCAAACTTTTCTTTCTGTTTTATAATGCGCATCATGCCGTGGTTGGAGACTATATAAATGTTATTAGCTTATTCGTCTCAATGTGTACCATCAAACGATACGGACGTATTGAAAGTGATCGTAAAATTAAAAGAGGTTGTGGTTTTGTTACTGATTTAATAAACAAACTTCCTTTCGAATTACATCTACCCGGAGGTTATCAATACTGTGGACCGGGTACAAAATTGAAACAACGTTTAGATCGCAACGATCCTGAAATAAATAAATTAGATATTGAATGCAAAAAACACGATATTCAATATTCTAAGCATCCATCCAATCTTGCACCAAGACATTTAGCCGACAAAGCACTTGAATACAGCGCTTGGGATAGGGTTAAATCGAAGGACGCGAGTATTGGGGAAAGAGCAGCTGCATTACTTGTCACCAACATTATGAAAAAAAAAGACATATGGGCATGGTTTGTGATACCAATAAGAAAAAATGTAGGAGGAAACAAACGAAGAAAAACAAAATTAGAAAAGTTGCATTTGGTGCTGGGATAGTCCATAAAGTGCGAAATGTATTGAAGAAAGCTGGTGGGAATCAACTTGTGACGAATAATAGCAAAAAAGCTATCACTGTGGCATTGCAGGCGGCACGTAAATACCTCAAAGCTGCCGGTGGAAAGAAGAAAATTCGCATACCACGCTTAATTCCTGTTCCCATCGGTGGACTCTTGCCATTGATACCAATTTTTGCTGAACTATTCGCACTAGGGAGTTTGGCGGGAGCCGCTACTGGTATTACCAAGGCCGTGAATTCGGCAAAGGCCAGCAGAGCGGCTTTAATGGAAGCCAATCGCCACAATAAAACCATGGAGGCTCTAGCATTGGATGAACGTAGAAGTGGAATATACCTCAAACCATACCGTAAAGGTTCAGGACTATATTTAAAGCCATACAAAGCCACAAACAAAACAAAAAACTAATTGAACCCCTACCTTAGAGGCCTCTTACTGACCTCGATCTCAGTTATTATGCACAAAAAATTAAAATTCCTCATTTTCGTGGTGTTTTTATGCGTGACAGATTACCCTCTTCAGGTCCAAGACAAAACAAGACAGCTATTGTTAATTTAGATGGAATAAGTGGACCAGAAACACATCGGGTGGCATATACAAAATGCGGGAAAGAACTTCTTCGATTGACGACTTGTTTATTTTGTGGAAATTCATGTTCACTGAGGATACACTACAAAAACACACTTTTGTCTATTTTCCACTATATTTCATTATTGTTGACCGGTCAACAATAAAGAAATATAGTGGAAAATAGACGAAAGTGTGTTTTTGTAGTGTATCCTCAGTGCGGGAAAGAAGTCACATATTTCGATAGTTTTGGAGATCTACCCCCACCATTGGAATTGACTCGTTTCTTTTGAAAATTTTTGACTCGATTCTCAGAATGTTTTCAAAATATGGTACCTTGAAAAAAACGGATATAGTGATGCTTGCAAATATGCCCAAGGAAGTGATACTTGCATATGTTGCACATGAGATTGCATACGTTTGGGAAAAGTTACCCAAACATCTACAAGATGACATCGATATAATGAAACATACATATTGTTATGAGCACCACCACGATCAAAATTCAGATTCGGATGTTAATGATGGTCCTATACCTCAAAAATCTATGTGTTGTATTTGTAATATAGAGGATGTGAATATTGGTATCAATAAAAATGATACTTATTACAATACAACACCTTCCAAAAAGTGTAAATTGTCTCAAATGTGCTGTTGCTGTGTACAACAATAAATTGAAATGTGTTTCAAAATATTCATCAGTCATGACACGAAAGTTTGAGCTACAAGCTGTCGGGACAAGTGTCTTGAGTGCGAATTTTTTTCCACCAGTTGAATTGGATAGGAACAGCCGTTATGGATTAGGACTTTTGGGATTCTATGGATGCAATACAATCAATAATATAACTGAAGCTGATAATTTAGTGAGTTTCAGAATCAGTAATGACAAGTCATCGATAATCCAAAAGTTTACAATTGAAATTCCATGTGGTGCTTACGAAATAGAAGAGATCAATGCCGTCATACAGAAACAAATCATGTTCAGATTGTTCCATGATGAAAAACCAATTGATATCGTTGTAGATGATATTTTTTATCTACATGCCAATAATAATACATTCAAATGTGAAATGCGATCCAAAAATGAAATTGACCTGACACATCCACATTCTATAGCAGAAATGATGGGATTCGCTCATGACATATTTCCACCAAATCAGATACATGAATCCTCATTACCAATAAACATTACAACTGTGAGACTTATCCGCTTAGATTGCAATATGATATCTGGTTCATATATGAATGGTGAAGAATCCCACATTCTTTTCTCATTCGATATTGATGCCGAACCTGGATACAATCTTACTAAAGAAC
The DNA here is from genome assembly GCF_025532065.1 of Leptinotarsa decemlineata. Classification (NCBI taxonomy): domain Eukaryota; kingdom Metazoa; phylum Arthropoda; class Insecta; order Coleoptera; family Chrysomelidae; genus Leptinotarsa; species Leptinotarsa decemlineata. The sequence goes on along the minus strand of NW_027412533.1, from coordinate 7,093,942 downwards.
CACACAGTATTATATATATGCCTGTCAGTCCAGAAGGTCGTCAATTGATTCTCAACATTACAGTGCGTATTTTGGGTGAAAAAAATAACCTTATCGATTTTGGAAGTGAAGAAGAGATTTTCATTATTTTGGAGTTGAAGAAAATTGAATAACTATTGTTATGGGTTTCATTTACAATAGACAAAATCGTATTGAACAATCCCAAACCAAAACGAGCTGCACTATCAAAAAAAAAAGTGTGCATTAAAAGAAAAGTGTGCATAAAAATAAGCTCATTCCACAAGTGTATGCTAAACAGTTAGCACATAACGCTCTGTCTGTGAGTGATTTTAAATTTTTGAAATCGAATGGATTGAAAGTGAGAAAATGACAATGGTGCTCGAAACAAACAGTGAAAAGTTGAATATATTCGATGAACCAGTGCTCGATCATTCTCTCATAAGTTTACATGAGCACACATATAAGCCCTACGGATCACCGCTATTCAGGAATTCAGATGAAATTAGAATTGCAATCAATAAATCAAGATGTTATACTAGATATTGCCGAGAGCTTCATTTACATAGAAGGTAAATTCACCCCGAAAGATGTAGCGAAAACATGCTATCTCTCGAATAATGCAATTGCATTTCTCTTTGATGAAATTCGTTACGAAATGGGTGGTGAACAAGTGGCTGTTGTTAGAAAACCTGGGATAACATCTACAATGAAAACCATGATATCATTTGGACAATCACATGCTAACACATTATTTACATCTGGCTGGGAACTTTCACAATTGAAACAAGATATTTCACTAGTTCGGACTTCCATTGTCTACTATATAAAATGATTTGAAATCCCTGAAACAAGTAAAAAAGAATAATTAAAAAAGAATAGTTGAAAAATAACAATTATATCAAACAACAATAAACCTGAAATGAAATGATAGTGAAATAACCTACAAGTAAAAATATAATAATTGAATAAATAAAAATAAAGGAAGGAAAAAAAAAATAAAAAAGTGTAGAGATTCCAAGTCACGTTAGTTCACGACGTTTCGATAGTTGGTATCTACAATCGTCTTCGGGTGATGACTGGACTGATTCCTCCGAGAGATGACTATTTTATAGGTCGTTGAAATACTTTCACTTTCTCTACTTTCCATTTTCCGCTTCACTGATTCCGTGAGAGATGACCGTTTTGGCGGGAGTTGGCCATTTTTCGTTTGATGATGGGTTTCCATATGTTTCGTATATCTACGCTGGCCTGGCTGAATACGTTGTTGGACAACATGTATGCGGCTTCCTTAAATTTTCTCCTGAACCAATGTTCCTCTCTGTGCAAGATCTCAGCTTGGGACCACTCGATGTTGTGTTGATGGGTCCAAACATGGTCTGCTATTCCTGATTTGCTGGTTCCTCCTCGCTGTGTGTGCTTCTTGTGCTCGGCAATGCGAACATTTAATGGCCTCCTAGTTTCACCAATATAGGATTTTCCGCACTCACAGGGTATCCGGTAAATGCAATTCTTGGAATCGCAGTCCGCGTTTGGGGGCCTGGTTTTCGTGAGGCTGCTACGGATAGTGTTACCGGATCTGAAACAGGTTCTAATGTTGTACTTGGAACCGGAGAGGATAACAAGAATTGGTTTTACTGAATTGATTTTGATTATCGCCCGATCATTCAAAAACTCATATATAGGTGAGGTTGATGCTGATTTGGAAACAAATAAAATCAAATGAAAAATAAGACACATTGTACCAGATGATAAACACAAGCTCAAACTTTTGAGTAGAATAAACAAAAGCGGTCTGAATGCCAAAATCAAGTTGGCTTATCGTATGTGGGACCTCAATGAACTACCATTCTTACGTGGGACTTCTTCAGACATATGGGCCATCAAAACAACTAACGCTCTGGAAACTCCTCGTTTCGTCATCATCGCATTCCAAAGTACTTTTACATCTGAGGATAGAACACAGGATATTACAAAATTCACAACTGCTGATATCAATAGTATTCGAGTATACTTGAATTCTGAAGTTTATCCATATGAGCGTTGAAATTTGAATTTCGATAAAAAACTTGATGCTCCTGCTTGTTATGCTTTCGAGAGTTTCCAGCGGAATTATTATGATAATGATGTGAGTGAACCTCTGATGGACATTGGACAATTTAGAGAGAATCTACTATTCGTCATCGATTGCTCCCATCAACCAAATGCAACAAAGTCATCAACTATTGATATAAAGATTGAGTTAGAGACAAGGAAGACTAAGTTTCCAGACAACACTAAAGTATATGCATTAATTTTGCATGATACAGTTTTAACATACAATGCATTGGATGGTTCAGTTCACAGCAGATATTGACACTTTTTAAATTATTGATACTATTTCATTTTTCCACTCTATCATGTACTGTTTTACGATTTTTTTTCTCTTTCATTTGTAACTGACTTATATCATGTATTGTAATTTTTCCTAATTCATATATATCATATTTATTGTTTTGTAATCATTTTCTATTATATATAATGGGATTTAAATAAATAAAACATGAAAATAATACGAAGTTTTTTTATTTGACATTATTTATGATATTCAGGAACATACAGACTATCTAAAATAACTTCTTCCTCATAGTCATCATTTTCGCGACCATCTTCAATTTCCTCTCGATTTTCATCATTCAATTCAAAGTGATGAATAATCCATTCTGGCCAGTATGGTTGGAGGCTATACAGGAATCTTCTCAGGTTCAGTTCAATCATAACCTCACAAAGTTGCCACAATTCCAATTCATTATCCAAAAATTTGTTACAAACTTCAGCGCCACTCCGATAGTTCTCAGCATCACGAAGACATAATTCGATTCGTTTTTCATCATAGCATACATTCATATCATGATTGCTTGCATATTCAGCTCCATCACCCAACACCTTCAATTCAGACGACAAATGTTGAACTGATGATTTGAGATCTACAACATTGACCCAATCTTGACTTGCATACTGCATCCACATCTTTGAATGGTGGAACTGAAATCAAATAAAAAAAAAACAATTAGCAACCTCCAACTTGTTTCCATGATATAATACTCACATTCCCATTCTATTTGTACTAATAAAGTGAGTGAATTCAACTAAGTTAGTAATGTTTATATTTCCATATAATTATCATCTAAATTATCTAATATATGAATATTATTAAAACAAAAAGAAATTCACTATACATAATTACTATTATTATTCAATCATACTGAATTTGACTAGAGATCGCGTTTTCATACCTGAATACACCTAAATACACCATCGTATATTTACCACCCGATGAGTTGATACAAGATATATCGTCATCACTGAATTGCAACGAAATACGTTATGGTAGGCATGTTTTGAATAATTTATCATTGCTCACATCTTCCAAAGTCGATAAAATTGATTTTCCAAACCTTATAGAATAAGTTGACATATTCTTAATTATATATACTTCATCAATTGGTAATGATGATAAAGCCTTCTGCTCTAGTATTTCAACCTCCTGTACAATCAAATTATTGATTTTATTCAAGTCTACTTTTGAAACGAACATGATGAAAATATGTATGAAAATATAAACAATTTCCAACAGCAAAATACTCTCACCATCTTCCTTCTATTACGAACTGAATAACACTCTACCAATTGCTTACTGCTGCAGATATATTCGTCTACTGATTTCATAGTGTGCCAGGCATTTATTTTATGTTGAACAGCGCGAGTCATCCTCACCATGAAACCGTGAAAGGTTCACATTGCTTGTTGCTACCCACTAGAGATGCCTGACGTCACAGCCAAACCCACCTTCCAACTGGATGCGATAACAGATGCCGATACGAACAGGCGGTGGTCGTTGTGCTCACGGAGAGGGCAGACGTTAGCACAGTCCTCGGCCACCTGCGGGTCACCATCGATAGCGAGGCTAGAGCGATGCGTTACGTCACAGCCTTCTCCACTTCGAGAGAGGTGAGGGCACACCTATACGCATTACTCAGCCACACGTCGTGGAGTGAACATCTTGCTCTCTTACCGTTGAACGGTTGCTGCTGCTGTGACGTCACACCACTACTAACTTGGTGGCCTCTCACCGATGGAGCATTCATTACTTGGAGGATTTCCGAAGTATGCAGACGTATGACGTACATAAACAAGCACATGATGAAACCCTGTACCGTGCATTCTTTCACACACACACACACACACACACACACACACACACACACACACACACACACAAAATCTCATATGAAAAAAAAATCTGAACGATCCATGAACCAGACACTTCAAGGTCACATCGCCTTGACTTCACTAAACAAAAAAAAGCAATTAATACGTCATAGTGGTGAGGGGAGACTCAGAACCGGAAAAAAAAATTATGAACGATCCATGCACCAGACACTTCAAGGTCACATCACCTTGACATCACTAAAAAACAACCAAAAAGAAGCAATTAACACGTCATAGTGGTGGGGGAGGCTTAGAACCGGCTCAAATCTCCTACTAATAACATAAACTGAATAAATTCTGGATAGTACATAGTCTTTCTGAAAATATAAAAGGAATTTTCAATATCCAAACGGTTTTCAAAACACTAAATTATCTTGGTTTGTTGAATAAAACTGTCGAACGAAACAGAAAAATCAAAAGTTTCTGTGAAATGCATAGACATGGTGTAAACATCATTGGAACAACACCAAAATTCTGATAGCAAAACCCAATGAAACGTAAAAAAACTAAAAGGAATTGTTTTTACAAATTTGAATTGAAATGAGAATATACCATCGTCTCTTCTGAGAGAGAAAACTAGCAATGACATGTACCCAAAGCAAACATTTTTCTCAATAACTAGGAATGCAATACTTCAACCAAGTAGGCGTATTCAGTTTCATCTCCTGAAGATGCCAACTTCGATTCAAAATGCGCCAGTATTACATTTCTGGTGATTGGGTAGAGTGCTTGTTTTGTATTCATACCACGAATAATTTATTGTTTGCTCTTCAATGTAGTCATGAACATTCTTTATTCAATTTCAATTCCTATTTCGAAAATATTGTTCAGTGGAGAAGGTGGAGACACTTTTTCGTTACCCAGAATCCTTTTTTCGACGCTAATGTCATCAACCAATTAATGAATGGTTTTGACATAGCGTTAGGTTTCATCAAACAATTCTCAAAGTTTTTGCTACTAGGCCTCATCCAAGATATTACACTATCAACAAGACAACCGACAAATTGATAATTTGAATTGATTTGAAAAAGTACTAATATCAATTCTTCCACCATCTGAAAGAACATAATTTCATCGAAAGATAATACCTGATTGAGATAAAGATAACATATTATCGAGATATCAATCACAAATCACCAGAAAGGAGCAAATTTGCAAACAAAGGCATCCTGATATAATCGTGAAAATATGTCCCATATAACGCAGTTATTTATGAGCACGAAACAAACATCCAACTGACACACTTGAGAAAGAAATGTTTTTTGCGAAGGTGATTAGCATACTGAGTATTTATTCAGCAATCTCTACCACAGCATGGGGAAGTGCTATAAGTGGAGGCTGCACCATTACTGAATTTTCTCAAGTGTCCCAAGTAGTGAACAGCTGTACGAATATAGTGGTGAAAAATTTGAATGTTCCCGCTCAGCAAACACTGCATATGAAACTAAAAAAAGAAAGTACTCTGTCATTTGAAGGTACCACTATCTTTGGAGTAGCCAATTGGGAAGGTCCTCTCATTAAAATTGAAGGCGACAATGTCAAAATAGATGGAGCAGGTAATTTTTCACATGATAGTGAACATTAGAAAAATATATACAAATTCTACGATGAAAAACTGAAAATTTCAAATTTGCATCATCTCTGGATACAAATAATGTTAAAGCTACAATTGAACTGACCCAATATGTTCCAAAGTATGATTCAATTACGAAAATGTAGATAGTACCATCACTTCATTCAAACTGCGAAAATTATGATGACTTAGAGAGTTTCCTTGAACTGTTCCAGATCTATCATTCTTGCATATGCGATACAAATACCACTTTTATGTTTCAATAACGTTAATGAAAACATTCCAGATATTCTCGAGTATGTTGAAATCATTTTGGTTCCTCCGATTTGGTTCATTTCAAATATTATCTCTTGAATTCATTATTAAAGTAACAACAAATTTATAGATATATTGTTTGTTGCTTTTTCGAAATGAAAAAAAGTTACTAGGTATAATTTTGATCCATACGTATTTTCAGTTACCATAAGTTATAGAACGTGTTGTCTGAAAATTTTCATTTTGGGATTATGTGAAGTTTTTTGCAGTTTGGCATCGCTACACTCTCAAGAAAGTGTAACAATTTGTTAAGAGATGGGTTTTAGTGGCATTTTTATTCCCGAGGTGATTATGAACATTAGATTTTCAAATTTGAATATGGATATCTCATCATATTGTTTTGAAATGATAAGTCAATACCAATTATGATCAAACATCTGCCAGAATTTTCCGTTTTCTTACTAAAAAATTCAAAAGATTCTCTGATAAACAGAATCATCCTAATTTTCATGACCTAGGGCTTTTACTTCATTCAGAGAATATAGTTTTGCCGTTAACTGGCTGTCACTTCCTCATGAATAACAACCCTCAGAAAATGAATCGTCTGAAAACTTCGAGACCCGCATGTAGCTTTTCAAAATCCACACATTCTTTTTTTTATGAGTTTCCCATTTGCTTCCATAAAATGCGGCGGCTGTTTGGAAAACATAGATGATGATACTTATTTTTCAGAAGGTTCAAAATTTGATGGGCAAGGAGCTGAATACTGGGATGGCAAAGGAGGTCAAGGTTCTAAGAAGCCACTCTTCTTCACATTTCAGGGAAGTGGAGAATTGACCAACATCAATTTACTTAACTGCCCAGAACGTTGTTCTGATGTTCATGGATCTCATATTACCATTGATCATTGGAATATCGATGTTTCTGCTGGAGATAAGGTAATAATAGAGGTGAATGTTTTCATCAGAGCAAGAAAATATACTAATCAGATCACACAAAACTCGCTTTATCATTTCATCGTTTTTAATTTCATTAAATGTTACACCAATACTGTGTTTTAGATATTTCGAAAATAGAACATAAATATCTGATAAGAAAGTGCTTTCTAGCTATGAATATTCTTGTGAACATTGATTTCGCAAAGGATCGGCCATACAACTCGCCTCATCATGCTGACTTGAATATTTTGGAATACATCCTTGGTTCTATTTGTCATATCCTCATTTGTAGATGGTGGTATTTTATGAACTTGATCTCCAACGTAGCCCAACATAAAAAATTAATTTTTGTCAAATCTGGTGAGCGAGGTGGCTACTTGAAAGGGCCTCCTTCCTCTGAAGATCTATCCATTGGAAAATGCAGTGCCTGAATAATTATTAGCAGAAACAGTATGGCGAACAGATACTCCATAGTAAATACCACATTCTTCATTTGATCCGAATGATTAAATTATTACTTGATTGTGGTAACTGGTTTTCCAAAAAATCGAGATGAATCAAACCATCAATTTTTTTTTCAAAGGAATATGGATCAATAATAATAATATAATAATAATAAATGGTCTTTATTTCATGTGGTGGAGTTTAGCAAAGCGCTATTCTTCCACTCAACTAAATTTGAAAAAAAAAGAAACATTACAAAAGATAAATGGCAACTTCAGGACTATAGTAAGATTGAATTCAAATGTTTATGTTTGGATCACTGTTTGCTGAGCAATTCAGTTTCAAGTTTACTTTTGAATAGCGGTGGTGATGAATGTTTCAAAGATTCACTGAATGAATTATACATTGTTACAGCATGATACGTGAAGGATCGTTCATATATAGTACTGTTATGATTCGGAATGTCAACATTATTGTTAAATCTAAGGTTTCCTAATGATGATGAAATTTCTAATCATGCCGCCTCATAAATTCAAGGACCACTTTGTCTAACTGCTGGTTCGAACGAAATGGGAGTTATCTGTTGAATAATGGAAATTACGTATGTTTTCAAATATATTTTCATGAAATGTTGCTTCATCGGAAAATGAAACATATTTTGAATATCTCTTTGTCTTATAGCAACTATAGCCTATTCACAAAGTGTTACTCTTTTCTCAAAATCATCATCTAATAACTAATGTAACTGAATACGGTATGGATAAAACGAAACTCTGGGTTGACAAATATTTCTTCGGTACTCGTGGGAACACTATGGAAAATAAAGAAACATCAACACAGAAAAAGAAGGTTAGAGAAAGAAAAATTTAAACGAAATGAAAAACTTGCCAATGAAAGCGTTAACTTGAAACGCCAAAGACTTGACAAGGTGGAAATATGCATGCAAAGATCAAGAGCAGCCGAATCCGACGATCAACGTGACCGTAGTGCGTTAATAGAACATAACTCTCAAATTAGAGCAGCCGAGTCCACCAAACAGCGTGAGGCTCGTTTAAGTGCGTTAAGAGTACATATAACTCTCAAGTACGAACACAAAAAGTAGGTACCTACCTACTTCTACAGAATATAGTTTATTCTAATAATAGTTTGTCCCGTTGAAGGACTCTCCGTTATATAGATTGACTTTCGTATTGGTCGATAACTATCGATTGGAACTAAAAAATATAAAATAAAATAATGATAAAAATATGTTTAAAACAAGCTTTTATTAAGGTGCCCTAAAAAGATCAAATTAAATTTCAAATCACATTAACCACATTCATTTATGCTTGTCGCGACAAGCTTTTATTATAATTTCAATTCTGTAAAGTCATAAATGAATGTGTTTAATGTGATTTAAAATTTAAATAAACATTCTTTACATGACAGTCCGGATTATATTAGTTTGTTCGGATATTTGTCTATTTGAGATATAAGGATCTTCTGTAACTTTCAAAAGGACAGTAATTCCAGTTTCTTGAGTTTTTCTATTTTGTTATATGCGACATTTTTCGTTCGAATAAATCGAAGAAGCACATTTTCCAACGCAGAAGCGTTGAATTAGAAATTAGAAAACAATTAGAAAAGAATTTCTAAGTTGTTGCCTGTCTGGATATCGTTCATTATAAATTCTTGTCGCCAATAAACAGTTATTATCACTAGCCCCGAATCATGTGGGTCAATTTATCGATGGAAAAATTCATTTCAAATGCTTTTATTTTAATACCTAGTAATACTTTGTTGCTGAAAATAGAATAAAACTTCTAAAATTCTCAAAAACGCCCTAATATGAGCATTCTAGAACAATAAAGATGTTTTGGAGAAAAGATCCAACATTCCAAATTATACTTTTGGATTATTTTTTCGTAGACTACATTCGACATCGGTAGATAATAATTTTTATGAATCTGGGTGATGAATAAACGTTGTTTATTCTCAATGCTAGTACATATTTGTATAATTATTAGTGCATTAATGTAATTTGAGTATATTCTAACCCATGATTGTTCTGATTCAGTCACGAGCTTAAATTCTTGCTAATGAAGTTGATGGAATGATGGATATTATATTTTCAATTTGTTCGTAATTCTCTACCTACAGATTCTATTACTCCATGATGCTGTTATTCTCTTGTTAATTTAAATGATTTTACTTTTTGTGTCAAATTCTTTAACAGATGGATATTTCAATATCTGTGATTTAAAAATACATAGTCTGAAAGTTCTTCTCTAAGTTTGTTAGCCGTGGTCTTCAAGTTGACTGATGTTTCGTTTACGATTATTGGGCATGAATTAGTAACTATTGGTTGAATCAAATAACCTGACATCTAAGCAACTGAGTTCAGTTCGTCAGATTTGATTAGATAGAAAAATATTTATTGTTTAAAGGAACATGTACATTCGAATATTTCATACAATTTGTTGAAAAAACATTGAATTATTGATGAAAAACCCCAATTTTAAAATGTTCTACAGAGTGGATCAAATTGGACACTGGTGAAGGAAAACTCCTGTTTTCAATCTGGATAGATAAAAACTGTGGCTCAATGTCGAATTATTTGACAAACTAAATGGTAAAAACCACATATCGATATATATGATCGTTTCGGAGTTACAGTATGTTTCTAAAAAAATGTGCATTTTGAAAAGTTGATGTCGAAAATATCTTGTTTCTATGAAAACATTTTTCATTTACGATTGATGTTTTGCTAGGGTCATCTTTGAAATGCAGAGCTTATAGGTTTTTTCATGTAGACTTTGAAACGCACACTTTGATCAAGTAGTCTTTGGACAAAGGGGCGATAAAAAAGTGAGAAATTGCTCAGTAGTAGCTATTGAATGTTGGGAAAGCTTTTCATATCAGTAATTGAAACGTTTAGTTTCAATTACTGCTGTGAAACTTCAACAATATTGATAATAATGATAATTCCTTCAGAGAAAGTGTTTGGAATTCTTATCAGCTTCTCCTACACACACAGAAATCGTTTCGGATCATTTTTTGCTAAATTAATTAGTTCAATAGGAGTGAGAGAAGCAGAACTTTGCATCACTGCCGCTTGCACTTCGTATCTAGAATTGGTTGGCAATTTGGGAATGAGATATTTTAGCTTCCTCTAGGAAGTGAAAGTCCAAAGACGTTGGGTCCGGTGACCTGGCTGGTCAACGGTTGGGTCCTTGGATGGCTTTCCAATTATTACCGAAATTGGCAGCCATAAAATTGGTGACGATTGTATTGTTATGAGGAGTAGCCTCATCTTGTTGAAAATACATTTTTCTGAGCGAAATGCACATCTTCAAAAAACATGTTGTGACTCAGATGAGTTTGTCATGAAATGTAACCGTCAGACACAGCCATCAGTTTTTATCTATCTAGTTTGAAAACAGCAATTTCCCTTCAAAAGTATTCTATTTGGTCCACTCAGTACATGAGTATTCTGCAGAAGAGGGCGTAATATTGTTGAAAAACCATACTGGAGAAAGTGTAGGAGTTATGTAGGTCTCATAGGCGACACATAGTGGGCACTCAAATAATACGTGATGAATTGTTTCGGACTGTTGTGGGTTACAGATGGTGCGAAGTTCAGTCGAATTCAATCGATAGAACGATAAACGTGTTTACAAATTCCCTGAATATGAAAATATTTTCAGAGAACTCGAATTAACTGCATTGTTCAATAGAACTTGTTATGGATAAAAAGGGAATGTCAACATCACGAAATTCATTGGAGTTTTTGATAAATTGTTAGATTTACTACGTTCCACTTTGCTTCGTTCAGTTCTTCCAAAGAAGTGTGATAGTCCGCAATCATTCTTCATTTTTTTTTCTCCAATTGCAGTGCCCAGTTGGATTGGGCGTTCGAACTAGTTGATCTACTCAATTTTACAAGACGTTTGTGGCAGATTATGGGTTGCCAGTTTGTTTCTATTATGATGTATGTAATTCATTCTGAGTTACACGGCACAAAGTGTGTTTGAAAATTGATACAGGTCCATAATTAGAAGTGATGGTAGAGAGATTGAAGAGGCGTTTGGATGACATACGTCAATATATCGTAGATCCCACACTAGGACGATAACCAACAGCAAACTTTGAGCTGATGTTTCAAAAAGTTGAGCCCGAGTATTCCAGCTATATATTCTAGCAATGGTTTGATTCTAACATTGTTGACTTCCACTGCCCTTTCCTTGAAGTTGTTTTTTTCGTTTATGAATTTCAGTCACCTTTCAGTTTAATCAAACTCAAGTCGGCACTATTGCCGCTGATAGTGATAGGAACAGAAAAACAATTGACTATCGCGTTTTCGATTCATGTAAAAAATTATATCTTTTCTGGATAAAACACCCTGTATTTTTCTACCTAAATGGATTGCCATCTGTTTCTTGGAATTGAAAGGTAATTTTGAATTCTATCCTCACAGAGTTATGCCTTTTTCACTCTTCGTCAAGTTTGCCACTAATCTTAAACAAAATAATAAATATCTGTTGCGAAATTTGCTATTCAATATGTTGAACGCAATGTGAGTTATAATCAAGTCACGATACATTTGGTTCAAGGATTGTGTGAGTTGAATAGAACTTCAATGATGCATTAGATTTCAGGCTCTGACAATTAAATACGCTTCACAGTTACCATGCTATTTGAATGCATGGAAATAGCTCATGTTTTTTTATCGAAAACTGATTCTGTAGAGCTACTGAGAAAACATAAACTTTCAAATAATGGTAATTTGTTTCTTATATCCGAATAATGAAAACAAACGAAATTTTCTAGCATTCAGACTGAATGATATTGTGGCAAGATGATGACCTATGGCGATCAAGGACTTTACCCTTGATTTAGCATCAATGCAACGACGCGACATAATGTAACCATGACCAACAATAGGCGTATGGAGCGAGAGGGGACCGTGGTAGCTGATTCCTCGACTCGATAGTTTTGATGATGTCAACATGTTTTATATTTGATGATGATGTATTATAATAAAACAGTTGTTAGTAAGACCTGACTGGGGAAGGACCCCCTTGTACAACTCCTAGGCAATACACCTAGTATCTAAGTATTCTGGTGTTTCCCTCATGGTATTTCCCTCAGAAGGCTACCCCTGAGTCACCCCCCAGATCGTAGTTGTAACAATATGATATGAATGAAATCAACATAATCGGTAATATGATTCCAATCAGATTTTATGGCTTTGTGTTTCGTAAAAAAACAACATAGAAAAAAATACTTGCGACCTTCATTTATTTAGGGTGTATGTTCTCATTTTTGTATGTTCTCTTCCATGTTCAGTCTTCAGGATCGCATATCACCCTGTACATCTATTCGTTTCAGGTATCTTTTTTTTCATTCACATCTATTTCTACATGCTGCTAAACATTTTTTACAAGTTGATAGTTTGATACTTCACATCTGAACCTCAGTACCTTCATTTTGTTTTTTGTCATAAATTGATAGAGAATGTGTGTGTATTGGTCATGGCAGTACCAGTGATCAGTTTAATTACGAATTAACAACAATTTGGCCCCATATAGCAATAGATATTCCAGGAATATTTTATGAATATACATTCGAAGATATTGTATTATGCTATGAATATATATATATATATATATATATATATATATATATATATATATATATATATATATATATAAATATATATATATATATATATGCACCTGGAAGTGCTCCTGGCGAACCTTTGATATATTCCTTGGAAATATTATTGGAATATCTTGAAATATTCTTAGAATATGTAAGGTATATTCTATTAAGAATATTCCAGAAATAGAACCCGAGGAATATTCATGAAATATTCGGGATATTCATATCCCGTAGGAATATTGTATAGGAATATTGTAGGAATATAAAATAGGGAATCACCATAAAATATTGGTCAAATATATTTTATGAATATTCCAAGAATATTTGGAATATTCCAAGAATGTGACAAGTAAATGCTATTAGGCATTGGTACACTAAACATAAGATAATTATACTTTTATAATAACACCAATACACCATGCATTACACACGCGAACCTGCCATGTCAACCGCCATGTTGAATCAAATGTCGATTCCAACGCAAAGCTGCCAAGCGTTAAGGGGCAGCCGCTTTCACAGAGCTTCGACGATTGTCGTGCGCTTCACTGCAATTAACCAATGAGAAACGTTTACTCCAATACTTCACTTCCTCATTTCTATGTTGCCAGGATTTGTCGCTTTGTAATTGAATAATTTTAAATACAAAAAGAAAAATAGGATAGGATGATGCAATTGGTTCATTTATTGGCCCATTCGAATTTTTTTGTCGTTTCCAACAGTTGCAGTTGGAGCAATTCATCAGAATTTCCGCGTTGAGTTCAGAAACTGGTTAACACTATTTGGGTTATATACATTAGGTTATGCATTCGATTAAAATCTTCAATTATTATCGTTTTTAATAATATTGAATTTTTTGAATAACTTATTATGAAATAATTCAAAATTTCAGTAATACATCGTAAAGAATATTCCAAAATATACCGTGGGATATATTCTAAGAATATACCATATGGTATATTCTATCGACAATGTTCTTAGAATATTTTCGGGAGAATAATCCATTTATGGACATTCTGATCAGAAAGATCGATAAACGGCTTTGAATTATCAATAGGTTTTTCATTCGTAGCCGAAACTTTCACATTCGTGTCAGTGTGAACTGTGCTTGGCATTAAGACATCTTGTTTGTCGTTACACTTCAATATAACCTGTGTTACTTTTCCGTGCGATGGTTTCATTTCTTTCCAATTTCGCTTCGATGACATCTTGGAGATTCAATTTTCAAAACTATGTGTGTTGACATGCCTAGTACTGATGGGCCAAATGAACACAGTATATGAATAGAAACGTTCTATGTTTTTACCACTTTTACAGTAGAAACTGCAGTACTAACGTTACTGCAGTTTCATCCCATGAGGACATTTTCAAAATCATACATAACATTACAAATGAAAGTGGTAGAAAACATAGAAAGTTTCTATTCTCTTTTCTTCAACACAGTATATAATAATCGGCCCGAATCCAACAAATTTTCCATGAGTGTCATCGCAACTGAAGATGATACTGGAACTCCTGGATTTACTGCATCTTTTTCACTGTCAAATCGAATGTGTATTCATTTACTGTGCATAATTTATAGTTTAATTCCAAATTTATGCCTTTTATTCTTGATATATTGCTTAGAATGAAGTATTTCGTGAAATGGCACTAATGTTTCATCAATACATACTTTCTTTCGAAATATTAGCATAGCAATTCGAAACCTGTTACCTCGAGGACAAAGATTATTGTCATAAAAATGCTACATTCGTGGTATCATTTCAAAACGATTTTCCTACATTATTTTCTCCATATCATTAGAGTGAGACATGTCTTTGGACCAATAAAATCTGAAAGTCGTGGATTTTTATCTCAACAGCTCCACAGTAAGAAACCCAAAATCACTCCAAATTCGTCAGTTGAAATCAGAAGGTTCATGAAAATCGAAAGGATTTTTTTCCAATTATTAAGCTGTTATTGCTGCTACTGCATCGAAATCGAATACGTTATGGTGACGTCCTGATACAGCAATCCATACGACTTGAGGTACGGTAGGAGAAATGTCTTCTTCATCCTAATCTTCAGAAGATCGCGAATGACATTCCTTATGGCCTGATTATTATAAGATGTAGAAGAACATCGTTTCACAATGTTAATTTTTCGTTGTGTTGAATTCATAGAATCCCAATAGTCCCAATCCATAACGGCTACACTCAATACATTTGCTCCGATAGCTTGTAGCTCGAACTTCCGTGACATAACTGATGCATTTTATGATCCGCATTTCAGTTTGTTGTTGTTTATACAACATCTGAAATCATTCACACTTTTTTGGGGGCATTGTATTGGAATAAGTGCCAGGTTTATTATAACCAATAATCATATACTCTATATTACATTAGCATCAGAATTTTCTTCGAAGTAAAGGGCCATCTTTCACATTAATATCTGAAATTTATTTTCTGTCACAGTGGTGTTCGTGATAATATCTATACTCCTTTATGTCGATATCATCTTGTAGATGTTTGGATAACTTTTCAAACATATTCAGTCAAATGTGCAGCACATACTGCACTTCTTTGGGCATACTTGCATGCATCATTCCATCCATTTTTCTCTGGGTGCCATATTCTGAATACATTTCGAGTGAAAGTCCCATTCTCTTGATGGAGTTGCATACATTTTATTTGGGAAATAATTCAGAGAGAAACTTCAGATACAAATGACTACAGAAAAATATGTTAGATTTCTGTAGGCGATCATAGTTATATTAAATTATCACTTTCGAATATTTTCGGAGGAATCGAATTAATTCCATTGGTGGGCGTAGATCTCCAAAACTATTAGAATATGTGACTTTATTACCACATTTTTAATGCCACCTAGTGTGATCCTCTGGTCCACTTGTTTCATCATAATGCACAATATCTCGTGTTTTCTTGTACCTAAAACACCAAAAGGTGGAATTTCCATTTTGTGTGCATAATAACTGAGATCGATATTGGTGGGAGGTCTCAGAGGTAGTCTAGTTTTCTCACTAGTCTTGTTGTGATGACTTATATGGTTTTCAGTACATTTCATTACCAAGTTTACCCAATGTTACAACCTCTATTTTCTTATTGTGGTGATTGGCCTCGATAAGAGTTGCTCTGCACGCTTTTTCTGAACTTTCAACAGCTTTGGTAATACCTGCATCGGCACTTGCTTTCCTATCGAGAGTGAATAGTCATGCAAAATAGTCCACCGATCTTGAGGATTATAATTATGGTGTTGGGGTACGAATTTTTTTTTTCACCGGTATTTACGTTCCGCCTACAATTCATTTTCAACTACTTTTTTGTCACTCGTCATGAATTGATCGCAAACAAGTTTTCTCAATACATTACGCA
Source organism: Leptinotarsa decemlineata (assembly GCF_025532065.1). Taxonomy (NCBI): domain Eukaryota; kingdom Metazoa; phylum Arthropoda; class Insecta; order Coleoptera; family Chrysomelidae; genus Leptinotarsa; species Leptinotarsa decemlineata. Next base: position 7,077,473 of record NW_027412533.1, on the reverse strand, counting down.
CTTTATTTACCACCCCAGCACCGAATGCAACTCCCCCGATTTTATTTTTCTTTGATTGTCCTCACTTATAATTTTCTTATTGGTATTACACCTCATACCAACATGTCTCTTATCTTTCATTATATTGGAAACAAGTTAGGTGGCTGCTCTTTTAACCGTATCCCTATCTCGTATCTAATGTGTTATAGATTACAGGGTGGCCAACAGTGCGGTGAATGGCCGCCGAACTACGACGTATCCGTCACACTTTGAGTCAAGGCGTGTTGCTGACATCCAAATGGTACTGCCTTGATAGAATATGAATGCTAGTGGCTGCTTGAGAAGTTACTAGTAAGGCAAGCAAAAAGTATAACCTCAGTTTCCGCGAGAAACTTTATCGCTTATCTCAACAGCCTTCCCTTGTTGTGAATGAATTGCCGACCGCTGGTCAGGTGGAATCCTTCTGGAGGACATCTATGAACATCCGCAGCCACTCAAATTAGACATTCCAGACTTAGCGCAGTTTGAAACTTTCAACAGAGAGCTTTGACTTCCTGAGCTGAATTAAATCCGCTCAATCTGATAACCCCAGATGACCTTCGAAGATCTCTTGTAGGTTCCCAGAACTACGCTACTCTGGGACCAGATGAACATTTATTGATGGAAAAAACCACCAAACACCCACAGCTATCTTGCCAGAGTTTACAAGTCAAGGCTGGTTGGTCGGGGAGCGGACAGTTCTCATCCCCAAGAACGAAGATTCATCGATTTCTAATCATTACAGACCGATAACATAAATTCGTATTATGAGTTATTTACGAGAACACAAATACTCATCACAGTTGAGTCGAACGGCAGAGAGGGTCGAAGAGAAGAGTCACTGGAAGTGGAGAGGACCTGCTCATCGATAGATGTGTACCGCAGAACTCGATACAGTATAAGCGTAATTTCTCTAGAGTCTAGATTTATATTCACAAGGCATTTGATACAACATCGAATGAGCTCATCTTGCATTTCCTCATATGTCTTGCGATACCCGACAAAATAGTGAGATGCTTTGAACAACGTATACCACTCTGGCGGACTCGCTTCACCGAAACATCTTGTCAGGCTGGAGTCCAAACAGGGTGGGTCACTTTCAGAGGAGAGGTATTTCAGGACGATTCCCTCAGTCCCATTCTCTTTTGTATATGTATCAATTCAACGTAAAGACATGAGAAATGATGTACCTCCATAAGAGTTTGCATTCTAAATCGTCCGTTCCACGGATGTACTCCTTCCGACAATAAGAAGGCCGTGGACTTTTGAGTTTGACATGACAGAATGGTACTGAATTGATTCGGTAATGTCATCAGGAGTTCGGATCTCCTTCTATGATGTTTCGCTTGCATGAGATAGTAGGAGTTGAAGCATTTCTCTTCAGGGCTGCTGCACGAGTAGCTGTTGTACTGGGTTTAGTTTTCGACACTGAACAAGGTGATCACAACTCTGTCACCGAGTTGAAACACATTCAGACCTATGTTAAAGCCGTAGAGATAACTCCACTTCTGCGGCAACACGAGGATGAGGATGAGGCATGAGGTCTTCTTCAACAACATTGAAGTCCTTCACTTTTTTCGAATCGAGTGGGCTGAAATCGAAAACTGAGTGGTTCATCATGGCATGCCAGGATGGTGTCTTCAATACCTTAGTCTACCGCATTCAAGTAATGTGTAGAGAGGTTCGAGCATATGAGTCTATATTTGAAATAATGCAGTCCTAAGAGCACTTTATTACGACCTACGTCACTCTTACGATATTGAAGATATACCGGTATTGCCCTAGTCTCTGGGTAAAATTAGATTCGTTATAGAGAATGAGAAGTGCCGAATTCATTGGAACTCTTTGTTTCCATGCTTCACGATCAGACAAGTTAATGAGCCTGATGTAGTTTTCCTTCACCAACAAAGCAAGACGATATTTTTCGTGGAGCGTTCAGCTCCTGGCAAGACAAATATCGTCCAGAAACAGAATAAAAAACTAATTAAATATCGATATTGTCTCTTCGATTCCGCAGACTCTATCCAGACCACTTTGTCGAGATGGTTGTTATGTTCAATGGATTCCTTGGTGAAATAATGTCTTCTCTTCTCTCGAATCTCAAAATCATGCTGGCTTGCCGCTCCAAGGCAGAACTCTTATCTGGACAAATGCAGAAGGCTTTCATTCTTGGTGCACTGCGCTCGCTCACGACCAATAATTCTTGGACCCAATAATCACTTTTCCCACAGGGTGGGTAGTGATAGTCGGTTGACAACGTTGGCATGCTGGAGGTCTTCATTGATTTTCAGTCACAAGTGTACATGTGAATTAGATAAATGGGTAAGATTTGGAATAGCAATAGACATGGAAAGAAGCAGACTGTTCCTCATTTTAGGCTTCCTGAACTGTGAAGAAGATTGGTTGAACATAATAATAAATGTATGTTTTTAAGACTATAATTTTATATGGTCAACAGATGATAAATGAATGGAAAAATGTACACATCACTCTATTCTGAATAAAAAAAATAACAGTTATGCTATTACAAACGTTATACAGAGAAATGTGCACTTAGACAAGGTGGTACCCACGTTATCGCGTTTGAAATTCTCGACAACACTCAGAGTTACTATTCAAGGCTATACGGAGGGATGTAAATGTAGAAGTAGAGGAAAAACGAGAGAAAGAGGAAGTTAGCATTGATAAAATCTGGCTTCATCTACTCAATTGCTCCCGTATCAGGTTATGACTTTCAGCCAAGAGGATTCAGCTCACGCTTACCATGAAAGGGATGAATCTAGAAACCCATTTCAATTTCATAATATCTGCTTGGAGAATAACTAGAATACTTAATTCCTTCGAGAATGTCTTCCGTAATCATAGACGGAGCATCAGGCATCAAAACCTGCAAGCCACGGTCAACAATCACTTAGACAGAGTTATCCCCGGCTGTGAAAGTTTAAATTCTATAAATACAATATTCCCACTTCTATAAAAAAAATACAATTTTGGTGGAAAACGGTATCAAAACTATTGCATGAGATGCAAATCTATTCAGTTTCATATGAAATGTGTTTCTTTTCTAGAATAACTTAGGCCACAACACTGATGGAATCGGCGTATGGGGAGAAAACATAATCGTCAAGAACAGCGTTGTGAGGAATCAAGACGACTGTTTTGTTATGGCTCGTGGACGGGACATACATGTCAACAACCTATACTGTTCAGGAGGCCACGGGATCAGTATGTCGGTGGGTCTGAGCAAGACTTCCTTTGAAAGCAATTTCGTTCAAAATGTCACCTTCAAAGACATCACCCTTGTTGATTCGGACAATGGAATTCACCTCAAAACACACAAAGACGGTGGTCCGGGACTTGTGGAACATATTACCTATAAAAATATCACCTTGAAACGTGAGTAGTTCCAGTGGAGTATGCCGGTTCACGAAAAAATCTTGATACACGGAGGTGTTGTTCTTTAGAATCGATATTTCCAATCGATACTGTTGAGAACCCGTTTCGAATTAACCGGAAATGAAGTCAAAATTTTCAGATTCAACTATATATATTTCTCGGATGTTGTAACAGATGAATTGTGAAATTTTATTTCCAACGATATGATAAAAGTTTTGTTTTTCAGTGGTGTTATAGGAGCCATCTTCTCGAAATTCATATTTTCAAACAACTTAACGTTGTGAAAACAGAAGACGATGTTTTCTTAGTGTTTCGAAAAAAAGAAATTTGAATTCGTCAAAAATTTTTTAACTTTAATATTCAAATTTCAGTCATCTCGAGTATATTGTATAGTGAAAACGCGTTGCGATTTTGTGACCGGTCCAGTTAAAATCATATAATGGAGCATTCTTTCTATACGTTATGGAATTTCATGAATTATTGGCCAATTCCATCGTATTGGAAAAAATTTTGAAAGTACAGATTTGACACTATCTAGAAACTTATAATCTCCTGACACACGATCAATCTGAATTTTGGCAACATCACAGTTGCACTTCAGTGCTTCTTGTTGTTGAAGATTTGTTCGATAATAATGAGTCGACTTTCCTTGATCAGCCTGTATTTTGTTTTCTTTAATCGGCTTCACTTTTTCTACTGGATTACTTAAAGGTGCTTAATCGCATCAATCATAAACCTCTACTTTCAGATCGATTTCAACCCCATCGGAATGGAGGATGGAGATTTGGTATATCTGTGTCTCACAAATGGTGTTCCTCAAGGCTCCATTTCACGGCTTTTACTCTTCACGGTATATGAAGCACACATTTCTAGTTGTCCATTCCACTGTCACTCTGTCAACATCATTATTGATTATTTGTATAATCTATTTATTCTAAAGGGCCGATTGATAATAATGCTCCCTTTCTAGCGGTCAAGATTATTTTTTAATATATATGACCACACTGTGAAATCGCAGAGCAAACCCTTCGAGTCCATCTAGGATTTGCATTCTGTCAAAGGCTATGTCATGGATGTTTTCTGAATGTGTGCTCTGCAACTGCCAAATTGGTTCGATTGGCCAAAGCAAGACTTTTTCGTGGTCTATTAAGCGCGTTTTCATCCTACTTTTCATGGTTGCGAAATAAAAAAAGCCACAATTACAAGGTTGTACTCGATGAATCTCTGGAGTCTTCAACTGACTTGAGATTATTGTCAATTAGTTTTCTGGGTTTGAAAGTGGTTTCTCCACCATGTTTATCTGAGATCCCTTCGATACGTTCGGTTGTACCTTTTATTGAAGGTCAGTTCTGGTACCACAGAAGGGTGTTTCTAATTGGGTCGTAGGGCTCGGTTGATTTCGGTACGCATTACCCAAAAATGCATTAACCATGTGACTCATTTCATTTTGTAGTTCTTTCGATTACAAATATATCTTGCCCTTTCTGCCAGAGTCATGATGATCCATTTTTGGTTGGAGTTCATTTTCGAATAACAGTCTGTATGATACGGTTTTCTGTGTGCATTTCTATTTCCCGAGAACCGATTCCTTATCTGTCTCTTTCTTCATCTTCAATTGAATTATTGGATTCCAGGAATCGATATATTCAAGATGATCTTTCACAAGACTCGAAACGATCATAATATCAGTGACATGGTGAGTTTTGATATCGTACACAATGGTTTCTGTTACAGATATCTCGCCTTTCTTGAACATCGCCTCATTATTTTCTTAAACCTGGCCAACTTAGTTTCAGTGAGACTGAAAACTTTATAATCAAAAACAAAAAGCGTAATATGAAGTCTACTAATAATTGAGTAGAACTGGCCGATACTTGATAATATTCATATCAAAACTCATGAATACAGTGAGACTGAAAACTTTATAATCAAAAACAAAAAGCGTAATATGAAGTCTACTAATAATTGAGTAGAACTGGCCGATACTTGATAATATTCATATCAAAACTCATGAATACAGTTTATTGTATGATTTTCCCTATAAAGGGTTTCAATAAAAACCGCGACACGAGTTTCGCCATACAATTTTCACAAAAACAACGGAATACATTAACTTTGTACGCTTCAATAAAAGCTTGAATGATCACTTTGTACTATTCGAATTGAATAGAACTGGCCAACATTTGATGAGAATCTGAATTGATACTAATTAATACAGTTTATTGTATGCTTTTCACTATAAAGGGTTTACAAAAACCACGACACGTGTTTCGCTATACAATAGCTTTCTCAAGTGCTTGTGAAACCCTTTATAGTAAAGATTATACAATGAACTATATTAATTAGTTGTAATACTTCTTTCTAAGTATTTGATAGTTATAACTAATTTTTAATAATATTCATTCCTCAGATATTGACCAGCAATCGAACTGTTCTAGGTATTAGACGATATGGTATAGAAATCCAACAGGATTATCCAGAAAATGATGGAAAACCAACAGACAATATTCCAATAAGAGACGTGACGGTGATTGGAGTGAGGGGCACTATGACTGGTAAACATTCTGTTCCAGTTAGGGTTTCGTGTAGTACTGGAGCTTGTGCTAACTGGAACTGGTCAGAGGTTGATATTAAAGGAAACCATAAGCCCTGTTCTATGAATTTTAAACCTAACGGGTTCTCTTGTTGACTTCCCACAAGACAAAATAAATCTTTCGAAAACACTTTTCCAACACCGAAACAAAATTAGATTAGAGATGATAATATGTTTGATGGAAAAATATACGGCTATTGTACTCTAATTTTTAAACTTAATAAAATAGTAGAACTTCACAAAAATGTATATTTTATTGTTTCATTTCCATGAAATATGTTTTTATGCTTGCGCGGAAAATCTATCGTAACAACGTAATTAGACATGTTCAGTTTTCATGATTCTAAAAAATATATTATTGTTCATCTGTTTATGGATACGAAGGTTCCAAATGACGAAAGAACATGAATACAAGTTCGAATTGAAAGATGTGGTATGTATTTTAGAAGAGATACGTTTTGGAAAAAGCTTCTTGAGTTTCTACTTCTCCATCTCTATACAAAAAGTGTAATGAACTTCAAAGGTGGCTTTTTTCCATTCATATCAGAGAATAACTTTTGTACTTGATCTACCCATCTCTGTAAAAATTCTATTCATATCCTGATTGCTTTCTTCTTCCTTTCGGAATTTTCACACATTTTCCGTATGTAAACATAAAAGAATTTATTTAAAAAAAAATTTGTCATGAATACTAATATGGAAGAAAATGAATTGAAGAGATAAATGTGTTTCAAATGCTAACAAAAAATAAAAGGTACAAGCACCTTCTCATGAAACATATTATTTTTCCAACTTAGACGAAAGTAATTATTTTAATACATAGAAAACTACGGAAAACAATATAACATTATGGATATGTGAAGTAGTGAACTGAAAATTCTTTTTTTATCTCAGTTTGAACTCTGGACTCCAAGTATGGTTACGTGATCTGTAGAAATACTTGAAAGCAGATAATTTAATTTTTTTATATTGCATACTGTCATATAATCATCAAGAAATGTTTGCCTCACTAAACGAATATAGATTGATGATATAAAAACGTAAAAATCGATATCGAGAAAAACTTCATTTCTCTGAGAGAAATTTACATTCCCATATCTCATACCATTCCAAAGAAAAGTTGGAGAAATTAACTGTATACTATATCCCTACATCATTTTCCATCTCAGTTTTCGTGAAAACACGTATTTCTGAATAGCAGATACAGATAAATATAGACAGCCCATTTGAAATAATCGAAAAAATATCGTATCAAGCTATAACACTTCAAAAAAGACAACGTTCTGAGAAATAAAACACTTTTATTTCTGACCGGGATATTATAAGCTTATATCGTCATAGTTACGCTATCAATAAAGAGGGTCATAACTCCCTTGGGACATTATAGATTTTATAATTCCCTCTACCCTTCACAAGTAAAAATAAATAGAAATGAAAACTGAACCATATTTTATTTATTCACGTCATTACAAATAATAAATGTACAATTTTGAAATGTTCCCTGAAAATTACTTCCGCCACTGGAAACAATTTCTTCTTTTGTATGGCTGGAGCTTCTGTTCACTACAGTCGAGGTACCTGCCTCTTCTGATGACAAAGTAGACAACATACGCGCCGTTTTATTTCTCAATTCGATGCTATCCTCCAAATACCCCTCCGCCACCGTGGAACTTTTCCAACCTCCGTGTCTTTTTGAGTTAGTCATAGTTGCTCCTCCATTGGCTAGAGCAGTAGCAGAAGTGCGACGAAGGCAATGTCCCGTATAGGAAGATGAGTTTGGCAATCCTAAATACATTGCGATTTTGCTGGGGATTTTCCCAAACATGTTTTTTCCAATTGGCTGAGATGTACATTTATTTTGTCGGAAGCTCAAAAAAAAATCGTTCAATACCTTTAGGACGCAAAGACATATAAAGACTTAATAAAGGCAAAGCGGAGAACTCTTTTTCATCCACAACTGTAAATTTCTTCGATACACCAGTTTTACTTTCCGGTACGTTCACTACCATAACGGAATCCCGGTCCTCTATATCCGATATCTTCATATTCAAAAGTTCCTGACTTCTGCATCCTCCAAAATAACCCATAATCAAAACAACCTATAACAAAAAAAAAAGGAAATAAATACACACAAAAAGGAAAATAAGAAAAAAATTACCTTATGCAATAAATGAATATCATTAGGAGCGTCCTTTAGGAATCTGATAACTTTTTCGGCTTATAACTCTTACTCTTCCGTTTCAAAAAAGCCTGTAGTTCATTGAACTTGGTGATATCTCGTTTCTCATGTATAGTCACCATCGATTTTAGCATTGACCATTTAGTCCATAAAGAATTCGGACTATACGTTTCTGACTGAAACGAATAAACACAATTACTACCAAATCTACCGAAAAACATAGAAAATTCCTTACCAGTTCTTGAAAATATGCCAGAAATACAGTTTCAGTGACATCTTTTGGCATAACATTTTTCCGTGTCAGCCAGTCCAGATATATCTTGTATTCTTTTTGGTATATGGCTTCACTTTTCGATGGAATTAATGATTCTCTTGCTTGTTCAGCTTTTTTCAAAATATCCTCCATTATATTTGGGGTAGAAAACACGTTTTCACCGCAAACCCAGCTTGATAACAAAGTTCTGTTTATAAACAAGTAACATAGCAACAACCTAGCTTCAAGAAAACTCTACTATAATCAACGGTACCTGATTCAAATATACAGGGAAGGTAATGAATTGGTACATTTTTCCGTTTCAAAAATGAACAAAATTTTATTGAAATCGGTCAGAAATAAAATTATCTATGTACCACGGGAATTAATGAGCCTTAATAACCTCAGGCAATTGCTGTCCCTCGGGCCAGAGGCCCTCGGGACGCAAACTTTGCCATCGGTAATTAAGGCCCTCCTAATTCCCTTGATACATAAATAAGTATTTTGTACAACTGTCATCAAAAGTGACATTTTTAATGTTTTTCAAGAATATTTGAAGATGATGTTCACAAAGTAGTGTGTTGAAAATATTTTTAACGCTAGCAATAAACAAAACATGATTATTAAATTTTCAAGAAAGTTCTATCATGAACAATAAATATGGATACAATTATTTTCTGCTACACATGTATTGTAAACATCAAACACCAGCAAGAACTTTTAATAAAACGCGTGAGCTGTAAACAATACTGTTTGTTGGTAAACAGGTGATTCTGCATCACCTGATACGGCCACTTCACAGCAAATGCGATCACATGAAAATAGTTAACTAACAAGAGATATCAAAATATCTTTTTTTAGAAATATCAAATTTACCTGTTTCATTATGAAAACAGGACAATTGTACGAAAAGCTTTGTATGATATTTGTGTTAAAAGTAATTTTTATTTTATTCGTGAAGTTGCTCAAATCGCTACGCTCGTTTCGCAAACTTTTTTACTCACAAAATGAAACCTTATATTCAACACTCATATCATAAATAGCTTTTTCAATTCGCATTCGATTCTGAACTAGTAAGTGAAATCATATTACAAATTTTCGAAAAAGGTATAATAAAAACGAAATTCTGTTTGTTACCTCTCTTTCTGAATAACTTCAGCCTACAACACTTCGTAATATCTTTGCCAAATGGATCCCATTGCACATAGGAATACGAGGTAGTGAATAAGTTGATGAACCAGCCATAGAAGCAGTTACCAGCGCAATTTCTGAAATTGAAATCAAAAGGATGACAGGCGACATGCAGAATTCAATTAAATAGACCATGCTGGTCTCATGGCAGAACCGTTGGCAAGGATCAACACGTTGCTAAGAGAAGTGAAAAGTTCCGTAAAACCATGGACTACATTACCTAAACATCGAAGGACCAAGTAATTCTAGTTAGGCCACACACGTCTAACTCACAAGTATTTACTTAAAAAAAAACTAACATGCGAAGCGTGCGACGTGGATCTGACTGTAAAGCAACTCCTCAGTGATTTTCCACTCTGCAACCAGCAGAAGAAGGATAATGGAATACTATCATTATCTTTGAAGGATACGCTAGGCCCTAATTGTGCATTTGATGAATTTTTGTCTTTTCTGAATTCTAATCAAATAACAAGTAAACTATAATCAGAAACGTTGATAACCAATTTGGTTGATGCCCTTCTTCAAAAAAAAAATTGTTTCCATGATATATTCATAGTAAATGGCAGCGTCTCGTATACTTTGGTTTGAAAAATCCTACAAAAATAAATCGTTGCATTTGAATGACCTTTCTTAGTTTGGTTCACATGTACTCATTTTAGCTCTTTTTGGTGAAATTTTTCAGCCCTGTCCAAAAATTACGACCAAGGTGTCATTCGATTCGTATTTTTGCCTAGAAAGTTTAAGGAAAGGTCCGAAAACGCGCCGATAAAAATTACAAAAGTTATAAACAATCAAGTGAAAAAAATTAGGCTTTATTTTTTTCTTAATATCTCGGAAAATTTTTAAAATTTTGGAAATTTGAAAAAAGATTTAAAGAGATCAATGAATTTGCGTAAAAGAAGTCCCAATTCCCGAAACTGTATCTAGATTATTTATAATTTTTACAGAGCCCTGAAAATAGAGCCAAAAGCGGGTAGTCTGGCTTTCGCGCGCCTTTCGTCACTCTGACATAAAAACAAAAAATTATTCAAACATATTAAATGTAAATATCAAGGGATGAAAAAATTCATGTAATGTTGAGTTACATAAATAAACAATAATCCGCAGTCAAAAAATTTTCATCCCAATTTTAACATTAATTATAAATTTGTAAATTAATAACTTTTTCTGAATTGAAAGTTGATATAAAAATCCCTATAATTATTAAAGTAAAACCCTGGCATTTTTTTCCTTTGGTGAAGTTATCCTTGAAAGGCAAAAAAATAGATTACCGTTGCCAAAATAAAAAAATTGTTATTTTCAATTTTTTTATTGACAATTGAAAATTATAATTTTATAAAAAATACATTAAAAAAATTTTTATTCACAAATTTTTCATTGTTTCAATGTCTCATAGCTAAAAACCAGTTCATATTTTTTTTTTATTTTTCACAGCTATTGTTAATGAATTTATTATAAACGAATACATTGTTTATAAGCAATTCGAAAATTTTTTTTTGCATTATGTTAATTGATAAAAATCATGATTTCCAGATAAAAAATGGTTTCTTGAAAAAATTTCTTTGTTGCTAAAAAATGCGTTTGTTAATTAACAAACAAAATTTTGCAACTAAATATTAAAATTAAGCCGAGGAGTTGTCCTCCTAGATCATCGTCCATCCGGTCCTTTCCAGGAAGGTGGAAAGGTCACTAGGATACATCTCTTTTATATCGGCAGGTGTAGGCCAAGACTCGCCGAAGACACACTCTCCTATTGACGATAAGAAGAACAACTCAGTAGCACTTGTGCTAACTGAGTTGAATTTCGCCTTTTGTTATGTCGGAAACTAGCTCTGTAATGTATTCAAATATTTGTATGTAACTACAGCTGCGAAACGATAAAGACGATTATTATTTTTTTTTCACCGTAGTGTGCGCTGGTTAGGCCCTATCCCCCGAAGCCCCGATACATTCAGGAGGGCGCGCCAGCATTATCAACCAGAGACCACTCCTTACACCGTGGGGTGAGTGATCATTGGGTTCGAGAATCATGTGCCCTGAGCAAGTCCAGTGAGCCAAGAACGACAGCCTTCTGCATCTGTGCGGCTGAAATTTCTGCCTTAGTGCGGCAAGCCGGTATGACTTTAAGATTCGAGAGTAGAGAGGACATCCAATAATCAAGGACTCCAATAATCAGAACAACCATCTTGAGAGTGATCTGGATAGAGTCTGCGGAGTTCGAAGAGAAAATCTCGATATTTTATTCGTTTTTCCTCCTCTTTTCTGACGATATTCGTCTCGCCAGGAGCTGACAACTCCACGACAAATATCGTTTTGCTCAGGTGGTCGAGAAGGACCGCATCAGGCTTATTAGCTTGTATGAGCCTGAGGGTGGGAAACGAAAAGTCCAATGAATTCGGCACTTCTCGTTCCCCACAACGGATTCAATATCCCCCAGGGCAACACCGGTGTCTAGTCAGTACCGTAAGAATGTCGTAGATGGTAATATAGCACTCTTAGGGCCGCGTTATGTCGATGGATATACGAGACCGCATATGCTGGACATGCTGATAGCAAGTGCATTAGTGCAGCCCATTCGAGCTGAGAAAAGCGAAGGTCAGGCGCTTTGATAAGCCGAAGTCTCCAATGTTATTGGAGAAGACCCCATGCATTGGCTTATCCTTGTGTTTCCGCAGGAGTAAGGTGATCTCTGCGGCTTTTATCTGAGATTTTTGCTGAACAGGTTCCAACTCGGTGACAGAGGTGTGGTCTTTACGTCGAGTTGATTCAGCTCCTCTCGAGTCCACTTCACTACTCCAAACGGGTAGAGTAAGAACTTTGTTCTTTCCCGACAGTTCCGATGATAAGATCTGTCGAAGTTTGTGCTGATACTTGCCACGGAATGAATTTTTCACTGCACTTCCCTCTTGTGAGTGGAGTTGTTCCACCCCGAGGTGAGTATACGTCTCTCCGACATCCAGATAGTGTAGGATGATTCCATCTACGAGCTGCACATCCTCTCCGTAGTCCCCGCATCGTCCTCTTTTGAGATGAACCATTGCACATTTGTCTATCCCGAATTCCATACCGATAGCATGCGTGTACTCTTCCACCACCCTCAAGGACTGATGGAGATCCGTCTCTCCGGAGGCATAAAGTTTGAGATCATCCATATAAAACAAATGAGTGACCTTGTGCCTTCGATTTTCGGGGGTGCCACAGTTATACCCTTGAGTATTTCTGAGCGCAACGGATAATGGCAATAGTGAGATGCAGAATAGAAGGGGACTGAGGGAATCACCCTGAAATACACCCCTTCTGAAAGTGACCCACCCTGTTTGGACTCTTGCTTGACCAGATGTTATGGTGAAGCGAGTTCGCCAAAGTGGTATCAGTTATTCAATGCATCTCACTAGGTTGTCTGGTACCGCAAGGCATCTGAGCAAATGCAAGATGAGTTCATGCGAAATTGTATCAAATGCCTTACGGTAATCGATCCAGGCCATAGGTAGGTTACGCTTATATTGTATCGAGTCCTGCGTTACACATCTATCGATGAGCAAGTTCTTTTTACATCCAGCGACTCTTCTCTTCGACCCTCTCTGCTCATATATCCGTTCGAACACTCGGTCAACTGCGGTGAGTATTCGTGTGTATAAGATGCTTGTAAACAACTTATCGGTCTGTAATTCTTAGGAATCGACAAATCTCCGCTTTTGGGGATAAGAACGGTCCGCCCTTCAACAAACCAATCCGGAATCGGCTGCTCTCCATCCAGTCATGAGTTGAAAACTCTGTCCAGAAGGCGGTGGGTACTTGGTAGTTTTTTCCACCGATAAGTGTTCAGCCCATCTGGGCCTGGAGCATCAAAGTTCTTGGAATCAACAAGGGCCCTTCGAACGTCATCTGGGGTTATCGGGTTGCGCAGTTCATTGGCTCAGACTCAGCTCTCTGTTGAAAGCTTCGAACTGCGCTAGGGGTGGAGTGTCTAAGTTGAGTGGCTGCGGGTGTTCATAAATATCCTTCCAGAAGGATTCCACCTGATCAGCGGTCGGCGGATTATCCACAACACGTGGAGGCAACACGTGGAATAAGCGAGAAGGTTTCTCGCGGAACCTAAGGTTTTCTGCGATACTTCTCGCTCGCCTCACTAGTGACTTCTTAGCAGCCACTAGCATTCGTATCCTATCAAGGCAGTTTGGTGTTTGGTGGTCAGCAGCACGCCTTGGCCTAAAGTGTGATGGATTCGTCGTAGATTGGCGGATATTCGCTGCACTGCGGGCGTGAAAGGCCTATTGGCCGCCCTGTAATCCATCACACGCGTGTTGTCTCGCCAACGTGATTTTAGCCTCCATCTTGTGTACACGCCGTCTGCTGTTGATTTGCCAGATGTCAGCCTCTTCTGTTAGAACACTATGAACCTCCGCATCCAAACGAGTCAGTTCTTGTGGCTTCAGGGGCTTAATCCTGTGGAGCGCCCTGCGTGTTCTGATTGTCGTCTCCATTGGTGGTATGACGCGAGTCTCCTCGCATCATATTATTATTATTATTATTAAAATCATTGTTATTATTATTATAACTGCGGACACTCGCATAAGACATGCCTGGGAGTTTCATCTTCCTGTTCACACATCCTGCATAGAGGTGCGTCCATTAGCCCCATAATATGGAGGTGTTTTCTCAGTTGACAGTGGCCAGTCAGAAATTCTACAGTTGAGCGTAGGTTTTTTCTGGTCATTGCCAGATATTTCTTAGGCGCCAGTTTCCCAGGGTCGCCCAAGGTGATTCTGGCAAGACTGTATCCTTTGATTCCATCCTATCTCTTTAGGGATCGATCACGAGTGTGATGTTTGGCTAGCTCTGCAATTGTCGAAATCATCAGGCCGTAGGTGTCACTGGGTCCTGAAATTCTTAGTCCAGTGGCTTCTTTGACTAAAGAGTCGGCAATGCGATTACCTTTACTCCTGTCGTGCCTTAAACCCACCTCAGGATAATGTTATTATCTACCGAGGCTTTGGCTAAATATTGGTGACACTCCAATAATAGGTTGTTTTAGGAAATATGTATTCTTCAAGATGGCACAAAAATGGAATTCTATTATTCTGCTTTTGCCCAGTTATCGTAGCGATCTCAATTTCATTGAACTCATTTGATCTCAAGGAAAGGGTTTCGTCGCAAGAAGAAACGCAACATATGAAACGGAAGGAGTCAAAATATTCTCTGAAGAGTTCTTAGAAAATGTCAATTTTCAAAAATGGCGAAAATGCACTGAAAAAGTATTGAAAGATGATGACAACTTGTGGAAATCAGACTGGGCAACAGTGTGGTTTCCGAAGTTACTGGTGAGAATATAACCATAAAAAAACAGTGTGGAATCAAGATTCCATAGTTGTTACACGTGGCTCAAATATGATTTCCAGGAAAAATTATCTCAGTGTGGAAGCAGGAAGAGATCCCAAAGTGCATGAAAATAATTTAGTGACCAAGATCACCTACACAAATAGCCAAATTGAAAATTCACAGAATGCTATTCATGTTAGGAACTGTCAAATGTGGAGGACCTGACTTGACATTGTAATATACTGAACTCAATAATTTGATGGAACTCAGAATATTCACAACTGATATTAATATAAATATTCGTTCTGGAATAATAAAACAAGATGTTTCACTCTTCATATTCTATTTCCCACTGGCTGGAATGTCAATATAAAAAATATATACAAAAAAAAGTAGCTTAACATTCCCGTAAAAACAATATACCACCGCTCGATGTACATACAGAGTGTATCTATAATGAATATCTTACATCTCCTCCCTTAAAAAAAAATAAAAAGTTGTATTTCATTATTATTAAAAAAAAATTATTGATAAGCCGATAATAAAAGTGCCCACCTGCGCAGTCTATTGGCTGCAAACTGGGGTATACTTTTATTTGGATGTAAAATATATGACAATGGCTTGTTGTCTATAACTAAGGTAAAAAATCTTCCCCATAGGAAATGATGGAATTTACATAATCCAAAAATTATCGCTAATGCTTCTTTTTCTAAGGTACAATATTTTTTTTCCCTTTCTAATAATGTTCTTGAAGCATACGCGATGACTTTTTCAACACCATCAGACATTACATGTGTTATCAATGCTCCCACCCCATAGTCAATTGCATTCGTAATAAGGCGCAAGGGTTGATAATGTACCAAAACTGGTGCCGAAGACAAAATATTTTTTACTTTTATGAATGCAGATTCACAGTCCTCCGACCACTCCCATTTTGTTCTTTCTTTTAAGAGATTATATAATGGATGCAACAATGTTGACAAACTTCTGACAAACTTGCCATAATAGTTTATCAAACCTAAGAAAGATCTTAATGTGGTTAGGTCGGTAGGCCTAGGCGCATTCTGAATAGCAAAAATTTTTGTTTCAGACGTATGTAAACCTTCTTGATCAATATCATAGCCCAAATAGGTAATTTTTGGTTTAAAAAACTGACATTTGCCTAAAGCAAGTTTTAATCCTGCTTCTTGGAGTCTGGATAATACTAATTCTAAATGAAATAAATGTTCATGTCTGTCTTTTCCAGTAACTAAAATATCGTCCAAAAAACAAACTACACCACTAAGACCTTGCAGAAGTGTTTCTAGAATTTTCTGGAATTTTGCCGGAAGACTCGCTATTCCAAAAGGAGCACGGTTGTACCGGAACAATCCTTTATGAGTAGAAATTGTCATGATTTCCCTGGATTTTTCATCCAAACTAACTTGTTGGTATGCATTAGAGAGATCAAGTTTAGTGAAATGCACACCACCTTGTAACTGAACAAATAAATCGTCTATTTTGGGTAACGGGTAAGAATCGACCTCAATAAACGGATTAACAGTGACTTTAAAGTCTCCACAGAGACGCACAGAACCGCCTTTTTTCAAAACAGGAACAATGGGTGTTCCCCATTCCGAAAAATCAATCGGTTGTATAACACCCAAGCTCAATAAGCGTTCTAGTTCTTTCTCCACTCTTTCTCCACTTTTTCTCGCATTGCAAATGGCAATGGTCGTGCTCTGAAAAATTTAGGAGGTGTAGATTCCGATTTCAATCTGATTGAAATTCTGCCTTTTTTAAAATTACCCAGTCCCGGTGAAAATAAATTATTATATTTATTCAATAAAAAATTTAAATCTTTGGGGAGGTCTACTCCTTCTGAATTATAAACTGATAGATCAAACAGATTAAAGAAATCGCGCCCCAGTAAAGGTGGACCCCCATTTTTTATTATGAAAAAATTCAAAGTGGCAAATTTTTCCTTATATGTAATATTACATGTCATGAAACCTAAAGGAAATATTTTTTCACCATTATACAGACTAAATACTTTTTTTGTATTTTGAATGGATTTGCCGATGAAATTTTGTTGATAAAATGTTTCAGATATTACGCTATAACTAGCACCTGTATCTAAATTAAAAGTGAATTTTTTATCATCTATGAATAAATCAACCAGTACTGGATCAGTTTTACCATCGACATTAAATAAAGAAAATTCTTCTGATTCTAAAAAATTATTCCCGGCCGATGATTTGTTTAAAGATTTTTTATTTGGACACAATGGGGCTAGATGGCCCTTTTCATTGCAATAATGGCAATAGCAATCTCTAAAAAAACACTTATCTGATACATGATTTCGACGGCCGCAAACAGTATATTTGAAAAGTTTACTCCCTCCTGCTGCTTGAACTTTTTTTCTTCCTCCGCTGGAACTGTTGACCTCACCTGTTTGTGGCCCAGCTGACTTAGACGTGGAAGGGCGAGCATGCGCGGAATTTTTCGTTGCCTTGAAATAAATTTCCGGTTCCTTCTTTACAGCACTAAAGCAAGATGGCTTACTAGCACTTTTTGAACAAGCAATTTCCACTACCGATGAAAATGACACCGTAGCTTTTTCTTCAAACAACCTATCTTTCACATGTCCGTTTTCGTAACCTATTACAAAACGGTTCACTAACGCGTTTTCAATTTCCACAGCACCTCCGAACTCACATTTGGACACTAAACTTCGCAAACGGCTGCCCATTCTCTTGGGGTTTCGTTTGTAATTTTCCTTGACTCGAAAAATATTTCTCGAAAAGAAAACACCGATGCTACTGACTGAAAATGTCCATCCATCATTTTTAATATTTCCGCATAGGACTTTTTTTCGGGCTCCGCAGGAATGCACATATCATACAATAACTTATAAGCCTCTTCATTTAAAAGACTCAAAAGTATGGCACGTTTACGATCCTCTTCAATGATCGAATTTGCCGTAAAATAGTTTTGCAAACGTTTTTTATAAATCGACCAGTCCGACACTGAAGGTAAAAACTCCTGAATCTGACCGGTATACTGCATTATTTTATCTGCCATACCACCGACAGAATTCACCACTAATTTCCTCGTCGCCACTGTAATATACTGAACTCAATAATTTGATGAAACTCAGAATATTCACAACTAATATTAATATAAATATTCGTTCTGGAATAATAAAACAAGATGTTTCACTTTTCATATTCTATTTCCCACTGGCTGGAATGTCAATATAAAAATATATACAAAAAAAAGTAGTTTAACATTCCCGTAAAAACAATATACCACCGCTCGATGTACATACAGAGTGTATCTATAATGAATATCTTACAGACATGAAACCTCACTTTCAATCATATAACCGAGACAAGTGTGAAATATCAATTATTCAATTCGAAAGAAGAGATTAATTTTCAGAAAAAAATTTTGGATTTCTACTTCTTCATATTCATACAAAGAAAATGTTAAAATATAAAGTAAAAATTAAACCTCTGGCAGGAATGAATACAACTTGTGGGCAGTATGTCATTAAGGGTTTTTATTAATGACGGACGATAGCCGGTCGGTTCGACGTAGGTGCTTTGTTCACTCACTCAAATCGACCGCCGTGTTGGTCGCTGGTTCAAGCCCCAGGCTGAACGATCGAATTCACTTGCTATCGTCCAACCCGTGTTAGGAATCACACGTTGAAAGGTAAGATCTCGTTAGTCCTTAGCTCGCACTAGTTTCGATTTCTGAGGGTTGTCGTTCGTAGATGTGCGATAGCTGGTTAACGGAAAAACAGATAGATCTGTTTTATTTCTTCTACTGATATTTGAAGTACAAATTGAATGGAAAAAAAGGATTTCAGTATAACTCATTGTTGTTATTTTAATTTTAGTTTGTATGTGAACGAAATTTCTACAATTGATCTACATATTTCGGAGTTATATTATATTCAATCAAATTTGAACAATCAGAATGTTTATTTCGATTACTTTTCATCACGACAAATTCTTTTGATAATTTCATCAATTCAAGTTGATCTAATCAAGAATGAGATAGCAGAATACTCAGAGTTTTTGATATAAAATAGATTTCCTCAAATAATTCAGAATATATCCAATCAAAAATCATGCTTGTTGCTGACTTGATTAGTATTTTAATCTCATGTTGGGGGGTATCTTCCATGGTGGTAACGCCTGTAGCTGGGAGCAGCTGTACCATCACCGACTACTCTGAAGTTTCAAAGGTAGTGAGCAGCTGTACAAAAATAGTTTTGAAGAGTTTTGAGGTACCTGCTGGCAAAACACTAAATCTAAACTTGCAACCAGGAACTTTTCTAATTATCGACGGTACTATCAAATTTGGGAAATCTAACTGGGCTGGACCCCTGGTGAAGATTCAAGGACGTCGAATAAAAGTATCAGGAACACCAGGTTGGTATTATTCTTTATCCGATACGGATTCATTTTGAAACAATAGTAGTTATTTGATATACCAGCAATTATCATTATCAACCTTTTTGTTCATATTCGAAACTCTTTTCATGTACATCAAAATCAGAACAATGTATTTCGACACGCGATTCGTTCGTCACCAGAAACGGACTGCAAGTTTTGATCATTGTTACTTACTTACTACTACACTCACTCACTTGTACTTTTCAATAGTAACAAATGCTTTGAAAAATGCATATACAATTTTTGCCAGTTTTTGAGTATTCAAACTTTCAAAATCTAAAAAATAAACGTAGACTCTCCTGAGATGTAGTATCGGTTAGTAACTTATTCAATTCACAAGTTTTTCGAACAAATGAAATAAATAATCGGGAGAGAGTATATTATTCAATAATTGAGAAATGTAGTCATTACATGTGAGAATAAAATTTGTCGTTAATCATTTCAGTGAGTAATGACCATTTCTCGCAAGTATATAGATAAAGAGGATTTTTATCAGCAAGAATTTGGAGTGGCATTGGGTTCTTCTTTGTTATCAATTCTGACACAGATATTCATGGCGTATTTTGAGGAAACAAATATTGATATTCACTAGGATGGCCGAAAAACATGATGGATATATGATGAAGTTGTCTTCGCTATCTTATATCATGACATCTGCTCTTTTTGAACAATTCAAACCCAAGATGATATTTACATCAGAAAGGGAAGTGCATATTCTACTTTTTTCCCTTACGTGTTGTTCAAAAAATCAATGAATACTCCTGATGGGAATTTTGGCGGATTTCCACCAAACGTATTCTCTTGCGACTAGTGACTAGTTCCGTTTTCAAAAACAGAAACAATAAAAACAAAAAAATATTCTATACTGGATAAGATCATTGTTAAGAAGACAGACTATGGAAGAGATAAAATTATGGCAGATTTGATAAGTCTCCATTCGACAATCGAAATTTATACCCACCACAGATTTACAATTTGAAATCGTAATATTACATGAAGTCTCACACCAAAACAAAATGGTGAACTGAATAGCTGCTTGTTGTTGCTGCCGATCTTTTCCACATAGCGAACTCAGTTTGCAAAAACACAGATAAAACACCGAAACCTTTTGATCTTTCCACCTGCCGATCGGACATTTCGTTGTCAATAAAAACAGTCACCCGCAATACAGTTTTCAAAATGTTTCTCATTCTGACAACTCAATTTGACGAAATCGACATAGTTGCATTATTATTGTGGTTCTGTCCATTGATAAAATTCCGTCCCAAAATATTACGCAACTACTTCGTAATCTAAAAAAAAACTATTGTTGTGATTGTTTTGGAGAAAAGCGCGCACCATGAAAGCAGCTCTCAGTAAAAATGTTAGACGGAGTGAACCACATATACTTTTTACATAATTATCACAAACCCAACAAATAGATACGTGTAATCTGACAACTGACGTTCTATCTCATGTTACTTTTTCATCGAACTTTTTTGGGTATTTTTACCTTCCACAATTTGAAAAATATGAAAATTATAATGGAGAACTTTATACAAGTGTAGAAAGGGCAAACATTTTAGTTTACCCCGATAAGTTACTGGGTAATTTTTTTTTTTTTTCACATAGAAAAATCTTCTATTCATCAGTAACTTGTCGTATTCAACAGTTTTGCCTATCAAAAAAATTGCTAAGAAGTAATACAATATTTATCTTTACGTTTCGGAGTCCAAAATCTGCCTCCGTCTCCAGAAATGGACGAAAAAATTCTAATATATTTGGAGTTATTCCTTTTTGATTATTCATTTCTCAACTTCTTCGATACATGTCAAAGTTCTCCATTCTAATTTTTATATTTTTCAGATTGTGGAAGTTAAAAAAACCCAAAAAACTGAAAAAACGACAGAGTTCATTGAAAATATATCTTGTTTTTGTGAAAAAAGTTACGTAGGTGAAACTTGCCCACATACCTGTTTCCATCTGAAGTTTTTCTTTACAAAAGAATTTTCTGAATTCTGAGAACGAAAAGAGATCACCACTAGAAACTTAAGCAGTTTTGGAAAATCGGACTAGTTTTATTTATCAATTATTTTATTTATTCGCAAAATTTTTGAATACAAGTTACTGGACTCTTCAGTTGTTCATATTACGTAATAACTTTTTGTGAAAAACTTTTCAGTTTGCCCTTTGTCATATCTCTCTCAGTAGGTTCTCTCTTGGTACAGATTTGTTTATTTTTCACATATTAGAAGAATTAATGAAAATATCAAAGCAAAAAACTAACTTCCTCTCAAAAACGGTTTTGAAATAATGTTTACATGATATTCTCTCAATAGATTTGTCACAAATGATTCATATTTCTTGAATCAGTGATTTTATGAATCATACTTTCGATGGTTTGTTCGAATATTCAAAAAAGCACTAACTCTGTGAACTTTACTCTCGAATATGGATCAACTGGATGTATTTCTATATGAATTTCACCTAAACACAGTAATATTTCTCAGAAAATATTTATACATGGAGCATGCCGAAAAGATAATAACTGTTACATAAAATTGAGTAGACTTATTTTCTCTAAGGTTCTGTATTTGACGGACAAGGAGCAGAATATTGGGATGGAAAAGGCAGTCAAGGAACGAAAAAACCGGTGTTACTCAGAGTAAATGCACATGAAAGTGAATTTTACAACATCAATCTATTGAATTGTCCTCTACGCTGTGCTTCTATTGGAGGATCTGATATTTTCTTGAATGGCTGGACTATTGATGTCTCTGAAGCAGTAAGTATATGTATATCTCGAGGAAAGATTGACTGAAGACATTTACGAATTAAATAGCTTTTTGACAGAATTTTGAGTTTACCATCTTATATAATGGAATGTTCTTGTTTGGATTTTTCTGTAAGTAATAGAGCAATACAAAAATTATTATTTTGGCACAAATTTGCATGGAACGTTAATTAAGAGGAAAAAACATATACAATTTATCTGAAAGAGTACTTTTTCTGAAGAATAATCTAATCATTACATGAAAATATATTAATCACAATTCTACTGAAATGAACGGGAAAATATTCACATTATTCAGTTGATATGGACAATGAAATATCGGCAAAGCTGTAGGATATGAGAATGTAACAACTTTCTCAATATTTGAACTGAAAATCTCGAAAAAACTATTACAAATTATTTGAAGTGCTCATGAAAATAACGTGCCACTAGTTGAAATTTCAATGTGATAAAATTATTTGAAATAGTTAATGAAGTCAATGAAATGTTAATGAAGGATTTCATGAGAAATTCAATACATTTATAGTGATTAATATCGTTCTGAACTATTGTACTATGGAAACGGGTGTAAGTTTTTTTCTAAGTGCATTTCAAATTCAATCAGCTTGAATTCAGATTATATTTATCAACATTGGCAATAGATTCTTATCATTTATAAAACAGAATGAACTATTTGTACTGCAAAATGCGTCGCTTGTGTCCATCTCATATGAAGTATTTAGGAATCGAATGTCATGTAGATAGTCAACGCATTCAGGTACCACTGATGACATCAGCCGCAGTAGCTGACGAAATGTTCGGTACTTCACGTTCCATCCGACCACGGTCCACCAGCCCAGAATTCATCATCTACAATTGAATATAGTATTATTCAACCAAATGGTTCAAAAATGTCTTGAATACTTTGTAACTAATTTTCAATTCTTAATTTTGTTATCAAGCTCGAACTCTATCCATTCAGTTCCTCATTCGTTTGAATTTTTATCAAACGTTCAATTATCTTCCAGACTCCAGATTCACCGTTTTTGAGACATACAGAAGAGTTGTTAGAAATATTCATGGGATAATGCAACATGGTCAATTCTGAACATATCCGAATATCGCAAAGAACCGTTTTAGGCCCCTGTAAGAAATACGGTTTTCCTTCTTCAGTCAACAGTGTAATAACGTGCAAAAATCACCAGTGAAATAATACTCTACTGTCTATCAATCCTTGGTAAACCTCTCGCTATTGCCGTGTTTGTTTTATTCAAATAAAAATTGGCATCTGCTGTTACCAGATGCAGATTCCGCCACATCAAAATATGGATGTCAGGCAATTCCAAAATGGCTGTAGGGCTCGTGCTGATCGCACGAAGTCTGGTCTTTTTGAATTCCGATCAATTGGTATACCTACTTATATTCTCTCTCATTATGTGGTTCGAGAGTTGAATTTTACTCTTAATTAAAATGCTTTTCACTTACTATTACCTTCTCGATAGAGTGACAAAATCTCTTCTTACTTTACGAGGATGGTATTTTTCTTAGTTCAAGAAAAAATTAAAGTCCAAGGTTTCAAAAAGGAAGTAGATGGAGTAAAACAACGACTCCTTGTACAAAATAATAAAAACAACGTGTTGAATGTCATATAAAAAAACGGTAAATCCTATAAAATTTAAGAAAACTGAACAAATAATATGCCGCCAATTCGACTAATATGGTGAACCATAGGTTCCGTTAAACCGGTGTATCTTCAACACCAACACATTTAATTTAAACTTCCCTGTACCCAATACCGGCCTACGATTTTACTCCCGAATATCCTTGAATTTCGCACTACGCGCTTAGACAAAATAATTTTCCTATTTAGGCCACCTTTCTCAGCCCCGAAGGCTCGTCTCGACTTTGTATCTCTCGCAAAAACTCATAAGCCCTCGCATCAGCAACGCTAGCCACAAAAACGTCATCTCAGCATTTTGAACCTTCCCAAGCGTATGATCATCGGCAGAATGTGATATATTCATTTGTTTAGTCTAGCCCGACTTGTACATGACCACAACGATGCTCAAAGGTCCGACAGTCATAAAGTAATTCAGCGCTTTATCAACTGGAAAAATATCGACACCGAAGAAACGGGTGATCGACCTCGATATCTATGAATGAAATAATATTTTACGTAAACCATCGCGATGGCAGTTAATACACCCCCATTAATCATTATTGCAGTTATCTACTAACAATAAATGTACACATATCAGATAGATAGAAGATTGCAAGGGCAGAAATTGAGTCTTTGGTAGATCACGTAGATAGCGTCATCGCCATTGGTTATTGAACAAAAGTTTGATAAGGGTGTTGAATTTATTTTTAATGGATATTATGAAAACATTTCGTAGTTATAGTTATATTTTTTAGGGTAATCTTGGAGTTAATACAGATGGATTTGATGTATCTGGGCACAACATGACAATCATAAACTCCCGAGTCTTCAATCAAGATGACTGTGTAGTGGTGAACCGTGGTTCTGACATGTTTTTTCAAAATATCTATTGCAAAGGAGGCCATGGACTCAGCGTCGCAGTGGGAATTGATCCTACGGTATACGAGAATAATGTAGTATCCAATATTACCTACCAAGATTGCATTGTTGAAAATTCGATCAACGGGATTCACGTGAAAACTGTTAAAGGCGGTGGACCTGGTTTGATCAGTAATGTCAACTATAATCGTATTAGAATGATGAGTAAGTAATATTAGATAGAACTGGAACTTTTGATGTAGAATGAATCTATAGAAATCATTTTTACTCGTGTCAGAACTGTGTCAACACATGATGACTGTTTTATCCAGGTGGATAGAATTTTCGCTTACTTGATGTCATTCAAAATTTTTCGTCAACAGTTTTTAATGTAGATCAATTTTCAAGATGTCAGTCAAATTATCGAACGTGGGCATTCTAACTTAAAATCAATTCATGAATCAATAATAATGTCGCCTTCATTGTTTTCAGTCATAATAGGTCAGTTATAGAGTAGGTTCGTATTGAAAACACAGGGCGAAGTTCAATTTCCGTGATGGAAAATTACGATAAATTTTCTTCCAGTCGGCTTCTATGAACTTGTGTATTATTCTTTGAAAACAATATATTTCAATAAATTTCGTTCCTATAAATCGTACATATTTTATCCGGCATTAATTCTCAATTAACTTATAACGAGACATACTTGTTTTACAAATAGGGTAGAACAATAGTTCACCTCCGAGATGACATCAATTTGTTTGCTTCAAATTTTGATTTTTCAATTTCTTGTGGGACTGGGGTGTAGAAATATCAAATTTGATAACTGAACGATCGCCTGAAAATTTCAGTGTTGAAAATAGGTATCGTCAACAAGCTTTAATTAAGTCTTATATTTCAATTATATTCCGAATTTGATTTTCAAGTATAAATATGAGAAGTAACTGGTAACTATGATTTTGTGAAGGAATGAAGTATACTCTTATTATTCATATCAGGCCATCCAATCAGGCCATAAAATCTGTTTGATTTTTTTGTATGCTTTATATGTATCAACTCACTATTGACAATAAAAACAAGTTTATCCATTATATTGCGTTTCGCGCGCTACAATGGCAAAATTGTTGAACAATTTTTCTCGAAGAGTTAACCTAAAGCGAATGTTGGGGAACATTTTTCAAAATGGGCAGATAATGATACGTTCAGCAGAAGTGGACAAAAGTAAATACAGAACATTTGGTTGTGGCGGATAGGCTGGATTGAGACATACTGTATTTTCATTGAATATCTGTATTTAATAAATTGTTATACCAACCCAACTGTTGTCGGTTTGACAGTTTTTATTTTATATAATACTGCAGTAAATATTGTGTATAGTAAAAAACAAATTTCCTTTAACCGAATAACTGCCGCAATCAACAATGAGTTTCCCCAAAAGACAGAGTACAATGGCACACTCCAACATTAGACTTTATATACAAAATACAAGATATGATTTTCAAAATAATCAATTTTTCAGACAGTATAACTTTTTGTGTCGTTCCTGAATGACAATGTTCCTATTCCCATGTAAAACTATAATTTCAAAGCTCACTATAATGTACACGAGTACCTAATAAGTGGAATAACAAAAATATAAATCCCAATGAAACTGATCCAAAGAAGGTTGAAAAAAGATTGCCAATTATAGTAGCTCAATCTTGACACATTCAACATTCAGCTACAGTCAAAACAAAACAAAACTGTCAAAACTGTTTTCCATATGATTTTTTTAGAATTCAGTTTGTGTGGAATTTTTTCAAAGAATGCAATGGGCGGATATCTTTTCTTGTGCACTTTTTTTGTGAATTCGACAAAATTTCCGGAAGTAATTCAAAACTAGTTGAATTATGAGTGAAATTTACATTTGGTCCATTGAAACTCTTTTATGAATAACCTTTATATTTCAGTTATGTAAAAATCTTTCCATGAAAATACTGACTGTGAGGGATATTTTTCTCATTACTTTCGACACATTTCAAATATTCCAGTTTTGCTATGAATCGGGAAAGCTAATTGACTAATTCCATGCAATGATTCATCTTCAAAGCGTGTCGATAAATACTAGATAATCTGGTTTATGAGTCGAATAAGCCTAATTTTTGTAACGAGTTCTAATTGAACATTGAGTTTCTACAATATAATATTTATCATTGAATTTTTATATAATTCAGGAGATTCCTGAATTATCATCTTCGTTCATCTTGTTCCTCCCATAGTCGACAATTATAATTTTTCCTTTATATTATAATTTGCTGAAATTCACTAGAATATCTCAATATTATGATAATGGCGAAACCTGTTCATCATTTCGGAAAAATTACAACTTTTTGATGAACAATTCACTCGGTTTCAAAAATAACTGCTTGCAGCTTGTTTGCTGATATCTTAAACCGTTCAGTGTACAGGGCGTTTCAACGAAAATTTGAGCTCCCTGTAAGTCAGAAACGGACCTGTGATCGAAAATTTCAAAGAACACGTCAATTTTTATTTCTAGACCGACTGATATGGAAATCATACCCGAAAATTCATCCCCCTCCGGTCAGCAACTATCCTACCTATTTTTTTTTCAATTACATGGGGAGTCGAGTGATGCATCGTTCGAAAGGTCTTTCATTTCTCTATCACGTCTGTGATTTTTTTAAAAAATTGGTCCATTTGTTATTGAGGAATCAAATCTTGAACGTTTTATTAAAAAAAAAAAATTCGCTGTTGTTCATTTTATTGAGGAAATTATCAAAAGTAATATAACTGGCAATACAATCAACGGATGAAGTGTTCAAAATGACCTCCATCTAGTTCCATACAATAATACAGTCTACTTTCGAAAGCGTTCCTTACATTATTGAAAACGTCCGGAGTCAGAAATCGGCATTCCCGAACAATTCTCTGTCGTAGGTCTTCTAGATATATAGGATTCATTTAATTATTAGTGAAAGTTTTGAAATATACGACACTGTTAGTTTTTTCTGCACTGGTAGTTTTTGTTGAACCTAGTTGTCGCAGAACCAAAAGTTTATAGTTGGCCACTGTCACTTTTTCACGAATTATTATTCAGTCATTCTAGTTTATTCTACTGAAGAAAGAATACAAATTGTTGCCACCTATTATCGAAATAATTAATGTGCTAAAGCTGCTGCAAGAATTCATAATACAAATCATCCAGACCACAACGTGATACATCAATTCGTTAAACAGTTAACGAATAAGTTTCGAACTTCAGGTTCTGTTAACTACAGAAAACATGAAGTATTCCGTCCTGTCGGAAATGGCGGAGTTGAAGTTGCAGTTTTACGACCTGTACAAATGGATAATCGACAATCTATCACACAAGTAACTAGAGCGTCTGGTGTATCAGCTACTAGTGTTTTTCGGATTTTGAAAGCCTACAAATTCCATCCTTTCAAAATAAGGCTAGTTCAGGAATGAAACGAAGATGATCCTGATCGTCGACTTCAGTTTTATGAGGTGTTCAGCAAGAAATTGACCAATAACCCAAACTTATCATACAATAAATATGGAAACACATTCACAAACTCCACAAAAATCAAAAGTCTGGGCCAGCATTCTTGGTAATCATATTATTGGACCATTCTTCATTGAAGGTTATCTCACAGACACATACTCAAATCACAAGACTGAGTAGATTCTATGAATAAAAAAATATCAGAACATGATGATAATTTAGTGAAAAATGAAATAACATTTCAACAGGATGATGCACCACCACATTTTGATCTTCGAGTGAGACAGTTTTTGGACGAATGTTTTCCAATGCATTGGATCGGCAGAAGGGGTCCAATAGAGTGACCAGCTAGATCATCTGATCTCACACCGATGGACTTCTTTCTGTGGGTACACCTGAAGTCGAAAGTGTACTCTACTGAGCCTACAAATCTAGAAGACCTGCGACAGAGAATTGTTCGTGAATGCCGATTGCTGACTCTGGACATCTTGAATAATGTATAGAACTAGGTGGAGGTCATTTTGAACAATTCATCTGTTGATTCTGTTCCCACTGATATTTTTTCTTTTGATTTCCTCATTGAAAAAAATTGCCATTGAAAAAAATAGTGGAGGTAGTTGCTGACCGCAGAGGGGTGAAGTTTCGGGTATTATTTTCATTTCAGAATCAGTCCCTCTAGAAATTAAAATTGACATGTTCTTTGAAATTCTTGATCACATGTCTGTTTCTGACTCACAGGGGAGGTCACGTTTTCGTTGGAACGCCCTGTATTATGATTTTGTAGGTCGGAGGGTATTTGAACATGAGCTCTGCTAGAACATTCATCTTTTTTTTCAGTGAAAGCTAAAAAAGAAGTTGGAAATACATAGATTGCAAAATATAGAAACGCAAATTCCATAATTGCCAAATTATTGTGTACCATGATCAGTATTGTAGCAAAATAAAGTCAGTTCCAAGGCCGATCTCACATTATCTTATCAACACTGTTCAAAATATTTCTCAGCACTTGTATGAAATGTGACGTGTGGTTATGTAAATGATTGATAATCATATTTTTCCAGATATCAAAGAGTTTGCGATAAGAATACACCAGGATTATCCATCTAACGATAAAAAACCCGTAGGAAATGTACCAATTGACGATTTGAAAATATCTCACGTTGAAGGCAATATGAAAGGACCCAGATCTTCCGTAGTCGAAGTTCTTTGTGCTTCTGGAGCATGCTCTAATTGGAAGTGGTCCGATATTTCTGTAACAGGAAATAAGCTGCCTTGTTCCATGAACTATAAGCCTTCTGGATTCTCTTGTTGAAACGAATAAACTTCATTAGAAACTTACAGTAGTTTCAATACCCTTTGCCATTTCCTCCACCACACAACCAATATTGATGATTTCATTGAAAATAGAGCAGTGGTGTAACAGGATAGATTTCGAAGAGAAAATGGTAAATCACGAGATATCGAAAAAAAATGTGATGTACAATGAATATTGGAAACTAAAAGGAATATAATATATCACATAATCTCTTTGAATTCCCGAATGTTAGTACTCAATTGGATTAAATAACTTTATTCAACTCCCTGGGCAGTTTCAGTACATTATACACCAAAAAGATCAACAAGTATTAGGGTGAAACGAAATGAAATAAGATGAGCTGAAATAAAATTCATGAAAGAAATTAGAAATAACTTGAAAAGTACTGAAATTGATTATTGTAAAAACATGAATGAAAATCAACGAAATAATATAAAAAAATTCACCAAAATGATAGTTGTAGAAAATATATGAAAACTTAGATGATAAACTCAAATTGAGTTTTTGATGATGAATTGAAATAAGTTTATTGTTTTTGACTTCATTGACTTCATTGAGTTATTTCATTTTTTTTGTACAATAACATATAATAATTACTAAAATAACATAAAATTCATTGTAACATTAAAATCAACAGTTCAAAAATAACTTTTCATAACGCTAAAAAGTGTGAACTCGTTTCCTCCTTTTCATAAAAGAGGATGTATTCATATCCGCTCACAAGCGATTTTGATGAAATTGGTGACACGGGTGAATCATTGTATTCCTGCCACGTGCCAGTATAAGGATGTCTGCAGAATGCTGTATAATGTCCGCTATAGGTAGACCCATTGTGATTCGAAAGTGCATATAGACTATAAGGAGTCACATTGTCTGCTGCATAATTGTTCATATCTAATCCATCTAGAGGAAATTCGATGGCAACATTCAACTTGCCTCTAAATCTTTCTGTTACAGAAAATCTTTCAAAATGAATGACTAAAATACGGGAAAACTCATGGATCGATAGAGACTTTGTGCATTTTCTTCTTTCCTTGCAATTTGAACACGTCGGTTTTTCATGTCCAAAGTTTCCTCTCTTATAAAGAAATCCATGCATTGTGTTAAACTCAATTGTCCAGTTCTTAATCAGCCATGACTCTTGTGTTTTCCCACTGTCGCTCCATTTTTCGTTAATTTCTGTTCATGTCGGTTTAGGTTTCTCAATAATTCTATCAACATCATCATGTAAACCTTCTAAAAAATAACGAAGGAACTCCTGGGCGTCTTGATGCGCATGACACATGAATCGAGGGGCAAAACTCTGAATCTGACTTTTTAAGGAGACTGTGTTCACTGCCCTATCAGGTGAATCTTCTGACCACAATTGCTTGTTAACTTCCGCGAAAGCTTTGATTAAAGCACCTTCCGTACTAGAAATATTATTATTGATATTTTTCATATACTCATCCTTTTTCAAATATTTCAGTAACCGTCTTGTATTTGATGAACATTGGATTACACTGTTCATGAAACAAGTGTTGGAAATATTTTTCAACTCATTAAGCCCACAGGTTTTGACTGAAGCATGTATCACTGAACTAATTGTGTTGTAGCTGTTGTTGATATTGGACCAACGGAATGAGGAATTTGAAGTTTAATTGCTTGAAAATGAATCAGATATACTTATGGTATTTTTTTTTCTGTGAGAGAAAGGTAATTTCAGAACTTGTTTATTTCCCTTCTGCATCTTCTGAGACAGTTGGGAAATGATCCATCTGCTCACTCCATTTTGCGATATATTTTGATTTTGAGAAGATTTCAAGTTATTCTGAATTGGAATTGAACTACCCCTCTTATATTTTAGTATTTTGTGTGTCTTATTTCCACTAAATATCTTTTTACAGAAATGAGGTATATGATGCCAAAAAAAAATGAAAAATATATTTTTCTAAAATCTGACAAAATTGAATCTATGTGGGATGAAGTTGAGAATTTCATACAGTTCAAAAAGGAAGGTGCGATTTCTATAACTTTTGTTACCAATAGAATGAATAATTTTTTTCTGCACTAACCTTCGTTCATCATAAATAATGTACAACAATGTGATATACAACCAACAAACTTTCTTACTGAGAAATATTCACAACAATTCAGTTTCTTGAAAATTTCTTCAAACAATGTGAGAAATGCAATGAATAATATCAAAAATTCGTCGTCCTTTCATGTGTCTCTTCAATCTTGGGGACAAATATTGCAGGGGCCAAATCTAATTACGGTGTTAATCGTGACCAATAAATTAGGAACAAACAATGTCCAGTGATCAGGTGTATCATAGTGATGATAAAACCTTCACTCGTTTTTCCACAAAACCGTACGTTTTCTTGTTTGTATTGTTTCTCGTAAACGGCGCATAACTTCAAGATTATACTCCTTATTGGCAGTACGATCATGTGGCAAGAACTCATAATGCACTACGCCATGGTGATAAAAAAAAACTATGAGCAAAACTTTGATATTTGATAGAACTTGGCGTGCTGTTTGGGTCTTGGGCTATTATTTCCTTCAATTTTATTGATTCCTTCAGATATTTCAAATCATTTTATATCATATCGAACAATGGAAGCCAAACTGATGAAATTCACTATGGAACATTGTCAACCCGCTTCAAACAAACCATATACCTATGATTTGTCACCAGTTTTGACCCTTTCAAGTAAATCTGAATCGTTTTTGACGTTATTTAACAATTGCTGAGCGATGCTCATGCGATGGTTTCTTTGGTTAAAGTTCACCAATTTTGGATCGAACTTTGCTGTCATACGCTTCATGTTCAGAATTTTCAAAAAAATTGCATGGCATGAACCAACCGATATGTCGACATCCTCAACCATCTCCCTAATAGTGATTCGAGGATTCTCCATTACAATTTTCTTCACTTTCATATTTTCATCTGTTGCTGATGTGCTGTGGCGTCCAGGCGAGTGTCGTCATTCACATTTTTTTCACCTTCTGTGAAAAGCTTGTATCACTTGTGAACATTTTTTCTGACTCGATAGTACAGTCACCGTATGCCACTGTTAACATCTCAAGTGATTCTGAGCACTAAACTTCATTTTTTTCACAAAGTATGGTGATAGATCTTTAATCCATCTCTTTCGATAACAGAAAATATTCGAACACGCAATACTCTTCTGACTTTTATGCCTCTCACGAACCATCTGAAACTGTGAACATTTGTTCGAAACGAGTGTACCAAAATGAAAAAAATTAAAAAATCGCTAATGGAATGTACGTAGCCTGCGAAATTTGAACAATCACCTTATTTTTTTGGACAGTCACGTTTACTTATAGAGGAAAGCTATTCCTCAATCGATGATATTTTTAATGTTGATCTGGGTTGTTGCTGAACGTTATTAGATAGTAGTTGTTTACAGCTGATTCTCGGCCTCCCCCCACCACTATGACGTATTAATTGCTTTTTTTATTGGTTGTTGTTTGGTGAAGTTTTTTTTGTTGTGCAGTGAAGTCAAGGCGTTGTGACCTTGAAGTGTCTGGTGCATGGATCGTTCAGATTTTTTTTTCATATGAGATTTTGTGTGTTTATGTGTGTGTGTAGGAGAATGCACGGTACAGGGTTTCATCATGTGCTTGTTTGTCTATGTACAAACATACGTCTGCATACTTCGAAGATCCTCCAAGTAATAAATGCTCCATCGGTGTTAGGGCACCAAGTTAGTAGTGGAGTGACGTCACAGCAATAACCGTTCAACGGCTAGAGAGCGACATGTTCACTCCACGACGTGTGGCAGAGTAATGCGTATTCATCGGTCTGCCCTCACCTCTCCCGAAGCGATGAAGGTTCGCTCTAGCCCCGCTATCGATGGTGACACAACGGCAGCCGAGGACCGTTTGCCTAGCGTCTACCCTCTCCGAGACCGCAACGACCATTGCTTGCTCGTACCGGCAACTGTTATCGCATCAAGTTGGGAGATGGGCTTGGCTGTGACGTCAGGCATCTCTAGTGGATAGCAACTAGCAATGTGAATCTTTCACGGTTTCATGGTGGGGGTGACTCACACTGTTTAATATAAAAGAAATGCCTGGCACACTATGAAATCAGTAGACGAATATATCTGCAGCAGTTAGCAATTGGTAGAGTGTTATTCAGTTCGTAATAGAAGGAAGACGGTGAGTGTATTTGTCTGTTGGAAATTGTTTATATTTTCATATATATTTTCATCATGTCCGTTTCAAAAGTAGACTTGAATAAAATTAATAATTTGATTGTACAGGAGGTTGAAATACTAGAGCAAAAGGCCTTATCATCATTGCCAATTGATGAAGTGTACATAATTAAAAATATGTCAACTTATTCTACACGATTTGGTAAATCAATTTTATTAACTTTGCAAGATGTGAGCAATGATAAATTATTTAAAACATGGCTACCAAAACGTATTTCGTTGCAATTCAGTGATGACGATATATCTTGTATCAACTCATCAGGTGGTAAATATACGATGATGTATTTAGGACAGAGCCAACAAAGTTTTGCTGGCATGAAAACGCGATCTCTAGTCAAATTCAATATGATTGAATAATAGTAATAATTTATAGTGAATTTCTTTAGGTCATAGCTTACAAAGTTTTTTTGGTGTGAAAACGATAACTCTAGTCAAATTCAATATGATTGAATAATAATAGTAATTATAATGAATTTCTTATTGTTTTATTAATATTCATATATTAGATGATAATTATATGGAAATATAAACATTACTAACTTAGTTGAATACACTCACTTTGTAACTACAAGTAAAATGGGAATGTGAGTATTATATCACTGAAAAATTGGAGGTTGCTTATTGTTTTTTTTATTCGATTTCAGTTCCACCATTTAAAGATGTGGATGCAGTACGCAAGTCAAGATTGGGTCGATATTGTAGATCTCAAATCATCGGTTCAACATTTGTCGTCTAAATTGAAGGTGTTGGGTGATGGAGCCGAACATGCAAGCGTTTATGATATGAGTGTATGCTATGATGAAAAACAAATCGAATTATGCCTTCGTGATGCTGAGAACTATTGGAGTGGTGCAGAAGTTTGCAACAAATTTTTGGATAATGAATTGGAATTGTGGCAACTTTGTGAGGTTATGATTGAACTGAACCTAAGAAGATTCCTGTATAGCCTCCAACCATACTTGCCAGAATGGATTATTCATCACTTTGAATTGAATGATGAAAATCGAGAGGAAATTGAAGATGGTCGCGAAAATGATGATTATGAGGAAGAAGTTATTTTAGATAGTCTGTATGTTCCTGTAAATCATAAATAATGTCAAATAAAAAACTTTGTATTATTTTCATGTTTTATTTATTTAAATCTGATGAAATACAATAGAAAATGATTACAAAACAATAAATATGATATAAAATACAATACATGATATAAGTCAGTTACAAATAAAAAAAAAAAAAAGATCATAAAACAGTACATGATAGAGTGAAAAAAAAAAGTGTCAATATCTGCTATGAACTGAACCATCCAATGCATTGTATGTTAAAACTGTATCATGCAAAATTAATGCATATACTTTAGTGTTGTCTGGAAACTTGGTCTTCCTCGTCTCAAACTCAATCTTTATATCAATAGTTGATGATTTTGTTGCATTCGGTTGATGGGAACAATCGATGACGAATAGTGGATTCTCTCTAAATTGTCCAATGTCCATCAGAGGTTCACTCATATCTTTATCATAATAACTTCGCTGGAAACTCTCAAAAGCATAATAAGCAGGAGCATCAAGTTTTTTATCGAAATTCAAATTCCAACGCTCATATGGATAAACTTCAGAATTCAAGTATACTCGAATACTATTGATATCAGCAGTTGTGAATTTTGTAATATCTTGTGTTCTATCTTCAGATGTGGTAGTACTTTGGAATGCGATGATGACAAAACGAGGAGTTTCCAATGCGTTAGTTGTTTTGATGGCCCATATGTCTGAAGAAGTCCCACGTAATGATGGTAGTTCATAGAGGTCCCACATACGATACGCCAACTTGATTTTGGCATTCAGACCGCTTTTGTTTATTCTACTCAAAAGTTTGAGCTTGTGTTTATCATCTGGTACAATATGCCTTATTTTCCATTCGATTTTATTTATTTCCAAATCAGCATCAACCTCACCTATATATGAGTTTTTGAATGATCGAGCGATAATCAAAATCAATTCCTGTTTGGCATTCAAGATACTTTTGTTGTAATCTTCAGCAAAACCCATCAAATATTTCAGTGGTAGTTTTCCACTAAAAACATGACTGTTTGTATCCAAGATATCTTGCTTCAATTGTGAAAGTCCCCAACCAGATGTCAATAATGTGTTAGCATGAGATTGTCCAAATGATATCATGGTTTTCATTGTAGATGTTATCCCAGGTTTTCTAACAACAGCCACTTGTTCACCACCCATTTCATAACGAATTTCGTCAAAGAGAAATGCAATTGCATTATTCGAGAGATAGCATGTTTTCGCTACATCTTTGGGGGTGAATTTACCTTCTATGTAAATGAAGCTCTCGGCAATATCTAGTATAACATCTTGATTATTGATTGCAATTCTGATTTCATCCGAATTCCTGAATAGCGGTGATCCATAGGGCTTATATGTGTGCTCATGTAAACTTATGAGAGAATGATCGAGCACTGGTTCATTGAATATATTCAACTTTTCATTGTTTGTTTCGAGCACCATTGTTATTTTCTCACTTTCAATCCAATCGATTTCAAAAATTTAAGATCACTCACAGACAGAGCGTTATGTGCTAACTGTTTAGCATACACTTGTGGAATGAGCTTCTTTTTATGCACACCTTTCTTTTTGATAGTGCAACTCGTTTGGGATTGTTCAATGCGATTTTGTCTATTATAAATGAAACCCATAACAACAGTTATTCGATTTTCTTCAATTCCAAAATAATGAAAATCTCTTCTTCACTTCCAAAATCGATAAGGTTATTTTTTTCATCCAAAATACGCACTGTAATGTTGTGAATCAATTGACGACCTTCTGGACTGACAGGCATATATATAATACTGTGTGGTTCTTTAGTGAGATTGTAGCCAGGTTCAACATCAATATCGAATGAGAAAAGAATGTGGGATTCTTCACCATTTATATATGAACCAGATATTATATTGCAATCTAAGCGGATAAGTCTCACAGTTGTAATGTTTATTGGTAATGATGATTCATGTATCTGATTTGGTGGAAATATTTCATGAGCGAACCCCATCATTTCTGCTATTGAATTTGGATGTGTCAGATCAATTTCATATTTGGATCGCATTTCACATTTGAATGTATTATTATTGGCGTGTAGATAGAAAATATCATCTGCAACGACATCATTTGGTTTTTTATCATGAAACAATCTGAACATGATATGTTTCTGTATGACGGCATTGATCTCTTCTATTTCATAAGCACCACATGGAATTTCAATTGTCAACTTTTGGGGTATCGATGAGTTGTCATTACTGATTCTAAAACTAACTAAGTTATTAGCTCCAGTTATATTATTGATTGTATTGCACCCATAGAATCCCAAAAGTCCTAATCCATAACGACTGTTCCTATCCAATTCAATTGGTGGAAAAAAATCCGCACTCAAGACACTTGTCCCGACAGCTTGTAGCTCGAACTTTCGTGACATGACTGATGAATATTTTGAAACACATTTCAATTTATTATTGTACACAGCAACAGCACATTTGAGACAATTTACACTTTTTGGAAGGTGTTGTATTGTAATAAGTATCATTTTTATTGATACCAATATTCACATCCTCTATATTACAAATACAACACATAGATTTCCGAGGTATAGGACCGTCATTAACATCCGATTCTGAATTTTGATCGTGGTGGTGGTGCTCATAACAATATCTATGTTTCATTATATCGATGTCATCTTGCAGATGCTTAGGCAACTTTTCCCAAACATATGCAATCTCATGTGCAACACATGCAAGTATCACTTCCTTAGGCATATTTGCAAGCATCACTTTATCCATTTTTTTCAAGGTACCATATTTTGAAAACATTCTAAGTGAAAACCCCATTCCCTTGATAGCCTCCCGATCCAGTTTTGGTGTTGAATCCATTTTTATTTGGAAAATTATTTAGAGAGAAACTGCAAGCACAAGTGACCACAGAGAACTGTATTAAATTTCTGTTGTCGATCATAGTTATATTTGATTTTTACATTCGAACATTTTCGAAAGAATCGAGTCAATTCCAATGGTGGGGGTAGATCTCCAAAACTATCGAAATATGTGACTTCTTTCCCACATTTTTTATATGCCACCCAATGTGTTCCTGGTCCACTTATTCCATCTAAATTAACAATAGCTGTCTCGTTTTGTTTTGGACCTGAAGATGGTAATCTATCACGCATAAAAACACCACGAAAATGTGGAATTTTCATTTTTTGTGCATAATAACTGAGATCGAGATCAGTAAGAGGCCTCTGAGGTAGGGGTTCAATTAGTTTTTTGTTTTGTTTGTGGCTTTGTATGGTTTTAAATATAGTCCTAAACCTTTACGGTATGGTTTGAGATATATTCCACTTCCGCGTTTGCCTAATGCTACAGCCTCCATGGTTTTATTGTGACGATTGGCTTCCATTAAAGCCGCTCTGCTGGCTTTTGCCGAATTCACGGCCTTGGTAATACCAGCAGCGGCTCCCGCCAAACTTCCTAGTGCGGATAGTCCAGCAAAAATTGGTATCAATGGTAAAAGTCCACCGATCTTGGGAACAGGAATTATGCGTGGTGTGCGGATTTTCTTCTTTCCACCGGCAGCTTTAAGGTATTTACGTGCCGCCTGCAATGCCACAGTGATAGCTTTTTTGCTATTATTCGTCACAAATTGATTCCCACCAGCTTTCTTCAATACATTTCGCACTTTATGGACTATCCCAGCACCAAATGCAACTTTTTTAATTTTATTTTTCTTCGTTTGTTTCCTCTTACATTTTTTCTTATTGGTACTACAACCCATGCCCATATGTCTTTTCGCTTTCATAATGTTGGTGACAAGTAATGCAGCTGCTCTTTCCCCAATACTCGCGTCCTTCGATTTAACCCTATCCCAAGCGCTGTATTCAAGTTCTTTGTCGGCTAAATGTCTTGCTGCAAGATCGGATGGATGCTTAGAATATTGAATATCGTGTTTTTTGCATTCAATATCTAATTTATTGATTCCAGGGTCGTTACGAGCTAAACGTTGTTTCAATTTTGTACCCGGTCCACAGTATTGATAACCTCCGGTAGATGTAATTCGAAAGGAAGTTTGTTTATTAAATCATTAACAAAACCACAACCTCTTTTAATTTTACGATCACTTTCAATACGTCCGTATCGTTTGATGGTACACATTGAAATGAATAAGCTAATAACATTTATATAGTCTCCAACCACGGCACGATGCGCATTGTAAAACAGAAAGAAAAGTTTGCTGTAGATAATCTAGATGAGAAATTTGGTTGTGGATTGAATGGACAAAGGGTATTCAGACATGGTCCACTACTTCCATCATCAGTTCGAGGACTCATTATAGGACCTTCAAATTGTGGAAAGACGAATGCAATGATATCACTATTAACACATCCACAAGGACTGAGATTTAGAAATGTGTATCTCTATTCGAAATCACTCAATCAACCTAAATATCAGTACTTGCGAAGTGTTTTGGAACCTATAAAAGGATTAGGTTTTTATACATTCAGCAATAATGCAGAAATAGTGGAACCCTCCGACGCTAAGCCTAATTCTGTTTTCATTTTCGATGATGTGATATGTGAAAAGCAAGATATTATTAGATCATATTTCTGTATGGGACGTCATAAGGATGTTGATTGTTTTTATCTAGCACAGACATATTCACGGGTACCCAAACAGTTAGTGCGTGACAATACCAATTTCATTATAATGTTCAAACAAGATGAGACGAATTTACATCACATTTATTCAGATCATGTTTCACCCGATGTAACATTCAAACAATTCCAATTGATGTGTGTTAAATGCTGGGAGGACCAATATGGATTTCTAGTCATTGATAAGGATAGAAAAATAGATGAAGGTAGATATCGCAAAGGATTCGATAGTTTTATATACCCATGATCTTGTTTTTGGAACTTATTCGATCACTGAATATTGTAGTGGTCACTTCACCAACGAATTAAGCTTTAATTCAAAAAAAAGGGCATTATGAATACAAAAAAAGATCCTGAAAATAAAAACAATGAAATAAATTTGAAACGTCAACTAGTAGAGACAACAGAAGCTGTCAGGCAGAAATTCAACTCTATCAAGAATGATAATATTGAAAATCGTACGACACTTGAAAGATTGTAT
Organism: Leptinotarsa decemlineata; assembly: GCF_025532065.1. Taxonomy (NCBI): domain Eukaryota; kingdom Metazoa; phylum Arthropoda; class Insecta; order Coleoptera; family Chrysomelidae; genus Leptinotarsa; species Leptinotarsa decemlineata. Next base: position 7,037,579 of record NW_027412533.1, on the reverse strand, counting down.
GAGCCCATAATGAAACCATTGAATGTTTTATCATCAAACGCTACTTCTAAATCACCAGTGTTATCACCAAATCATGGAACTGTTCAATCTACTTCAAATTATCCCATGAGTACTCCAATAGGAAGAAAACAATCTTTTGGTAGTGTATCATCTGTGAATAGTGACACGAGCACACTTCAAGACGATATGAGAACAACTCTATTCGAAACACCATCATCGTCCCACATCGATTCCTCGGATCCTGACATCTCACCTGTTATGAATGAAAGTGGTGAAGATGTTTTGATGAAACATTTGAATAATATAAAATCTAGAAATCCAGCATATGATGGAACATTTGGCGTACGTATGGATCCAATTACACAAAAGCTGAAAATGGGAAGTCTAGTGGTAAATTTCAAAGATGGAAACATTTCATTTTGGGATGCTAATAAAGTGAAAAAATATGAATGCGCAGGTAGTCCAGAATTGTATGATATGATTTTTTTGAAGAATCCACAAGATGTTGATAATGAAGAAACTCGTCAAGTATATTCCAAAATATTGAAAATAACGAATGCTCCATATAAACAATATCATCTGAAGAATGGTTTTAAAAATACAAATTCTAAAAAATTTCGTGAAGTTATCAAACCTCTATTAGACTCACGACAATATCCAATAAGAAGTAGAAGTAAAATTGGTGGAGCACTCAAACGAGTGAAAATGGAGAAAATATATAATTCTAAACCTGTGAATTATGTGTACTGGAATTCACCGAAAGAGTTAGTTGCTCGCCTACGACTATTGGTAGCTTCAAAGTCAGCCGGACATACCGGACATGATAATGAAATAATTTCAATAATTGAAGAATTACGTGAAGAAGGTATAATATATTAACATATTCACATGTAATGATCACTGTCACATCATCATTCAATGCAGTAACATTATCACCTTTTCTCTTTAATCATATTGAAATAGAATGACTAATGAAATAAGTGATGTCAAACGACAAGTTGTTAATGAATTACATAAACCTGCAAGACGTAATTTTCGTAGAAGAATAACCACCATCAAAGGTTTTGCAGATCTATGGCAAATAGATTTAGCTGAACTGCAACCTTATGCAAAAAGTAATGAAGGATACCGATATATACTTGTAGTGATAGATTGTTACTCCAAATATCTGTGGACTGTAGCAGTTAAAGATAAAACAGGTAGTACAGTAACTAATGCAATGAAACATGTACTGAAAGAAGCCAAATACTCCCCCAAACACATACAAAGCGATCAAGGGAAAGAATTTTTCAATAAAAGCTTCTCATCTCTCATGCGAGAATATAATATCAATCATTATTCAACATTTAGCACAAAGAAGGCAGCTATAGCAGAAAGAGTGATTCGTACAATAAAGGCATGGCTCTACAAGGAATTTTCGATGAGAGGTCACCACAAATGGCTTGATATTCTTCCAATTATAACTAGTAGATATAATAATAAAGTTCATCGTACAATAGGTATGGCACCCATCAATGTTGATTCAACAACAAAATTAAAATTCAAGGGTATCAATGGAATTGGAGGAAGACAAAGTAAACCCAAATTCCAATTAAATGATATTGTACGTATAAGTAAATACAAACATATTTTTGAAAAGTCTTACACTGCGAATTTTACCACGGAGCTATTCAAGATTGTTAAAATTAATAAAACCATCCCAACGACTTATAATCTTGAAGATATGAATGAACAGCCGATTAGAGGATGTTTTTACGAAGAAGAGTTATTACGAACCGAGAATCCTGACGTATATCTGATTGAGAAGGTGTTGAAGAGAAGAAAAAATAAAGTATATGTAAAGTGGTTAGGCCTTCCTAGCGAACAAAATTCTTGGATTGATGAATCAAATATGGTTTAAATGTATATAATAGTGACTTTTATGAATAAAGTAATATTAAAGTTCATTATTGTTTTCATTTCAATTATAAGTATGTGAACTGAAAAATATTGCAGCGGTAAACATTGCCCCAGCCATTCGCAATGTTCTGTGTATACCAAACCAAATTAATTGTATACTCCATTCCCGCTTATATTTTTCAACTCACGATATTGAAAACACATTATCATTCCCAAAACTAATCGCCGTCACTTTGAAATGCAGTATCCAACTCTTTTTGCCAATTATCTCTCACTGATAATGCTGTCTCATAAAGCTTAGTCGACTCCTCAAGCTCAGCCTGAGCTTGCATTCTCGAACGTTGATGGAATTGCTTATCTTTACCAATTTTGAACGGAGTTCATCAGCATCTTTAGACATTCTAGCCAATTCAACCTTCGCTAATGCAATCTTGGCATCTAATGCTTCAAGAGTTTCATTATTAGCATTAATAGCTCGCTCACTCTTTTCAAGTTCAGCAATAGTCATCTGTGCCTTTACAAGACGGCATTTTGCTTTCCTTTTCATTTCCCCAAACCGATGGAGGGGGCTGAAAGATGATAGCGGTTCAGCTTTCAAATCACTCTTCATTTCTTTAGGAGTACCTTTTGGCTTCCTCTTCGATCTGTCACTTTTCGTTGCGGGTTTTTTCTGTCGCACAACACTTTTGGATTCTTTCTTTTCTTTAAAGTCAGTGACAATCGATGAAGATGCCTTAGTAACCTTCCTCTTGATTGTTCTAGATTTCTTATCAACACCAAGAGGAAGGGTAGATGAAGAGTGTTTGAGTGATGATAATTGCGAAACGATCGGATTTTCAATAATAATTTGCTCATTTGGTTCTGGCACATCTGCAAAGTTAACGAAGTCGTTAATATCAAAATCATTTATCGAATCTTGACTCGATAAATGTAATACTGGAATATTTTCAAAATCAGTCTGATCGATATCAACAAGTGGTGAACCATCTTCAGCAATCAATAGCGGCATAGAGCTCATGATTATTAAGGTCTGAGGAATGATATGTGATAGCAATAGAATGTGGATAGGAAAGGTGATGATGTTACTGAGACCTCACCATTTATAGAAGAAAATAAACTAGCGCATGCGCTCTTTCATCAACTGGCACATGCGCTCTCTCACTAAACTATTCACGCATGTAACAATCTTTGTCATTTAAGAGGAAAACTTTGTGTTGCATGCATGTATTTTTAAATGTTAGAAAATAATACAAATAAATTCAAAATATATATATTTATTAATAATAGAGGACAATAACGATAATAAAAAATGAAAAATGTTAATATGTCTCTGTGGATGTGGAACGTTCTTTGACTCTATTCCTCAATAGTTGTTGCTCGTGCGTCAAACACCAACATTGAAAAAAATGGATTCTCCTATTGGGGTAGAGTTGACCAACCTTCTCACACAGATCCCAAGTACTTCTACATGCATTGCATACATGATTCCAACAATTCATGGAATATGTATCACAACGCAAACAACGTTGCAGTGGAGTTGGAACGGCAGCACAGGTACCACAAATATTTCTACAGATACCTATATTGTTAAATATTATAGGTTCGGAACACTTCAGACACTGTAACTGTTGTTGACGATAATCCGATTTTGTTCGCTTCGGTGGATGAGAAGGAGGCGATAGTTGAATCCGCAACACGCAATCACTACACATACCAGTACATGGATTGATTGAATCCTTAGGTCTACTTATTTGACAAAAGTAGCACACAATAGCCCCTGCAATCATCATTGGGTAGACACACACTTTTGGTTTTTCATTCCACTCTTTTGGAAACGGCATTTTACTAATTCGATTAGAAATATTAAGAGATGACTTACAGAAACTCTGAATGCTCTCTCCTATACCTACGATCTCTATTTATACAAATCAACATCATGTGGAAGTATAGTGGGATAACTTCTCCTACTATTCCACTCTAAACGAGTCAAGTGGGAGTCGCATCACCTCCTATATAAGTTGACTTGCAAACCTAGAGTTCATTCATTCACTCTCTACAACTGTGAGCAAACAACAACAAGATGAATTCTGCAAAAATAAATGCTGCATTAAATAGAATAGCTGCTGTTGATGAAAACAATTGGATAGACGAATCAGATGATGAGGATGTCAATGTTCCGCTAGAGGAAGTAATAGTTGAAGCAGAAGATGTTGGAGTCGATGAAGATGAGATAGACGAAGTTGAAAACGAGGCCAACCAAAGCGACGAAGATGATGACGTGATGGAGTTTGAGAGGGTCATGGATGAAGAAGGAGATGATGAAGGGATAGAAGCTGACACAACTGAAGGTGATGGTGCTATGAGGATCGGTATGCGAACACTCAATGTCAGTGAGACACTGGAAGATCCCTTGGATTTGTATTGTGCATTGGATGCATACGTATTGATCAGCACAATAGATGGAGAGAACAAAAAACTATGTTGGTGCTGCTTTCGGTTTTATTCGCATAGAAACAATAATGGAGGGTGGTATGCCCATGTCAACACCCACAACACTGTCTCAATTATGGAAATGGGACAGAATTGGTGTGAAGCTTGCGAGAGGCCACTAACAAACTTCACCCGAGTATCTACATGTATTATATGTAATAATGTCCAACCTGTGGCACAATAACCGTGGACCTACTGGTCAAAAAAAAACAACAGCCCTTTTCAGGGCTACATTATTCACACAAACAGTAGTTAGTTGTATTAGTATTCATAGATTATGTGACAAATGAATACTTTGACTAATAAAAGTCTAAGTTGGAAATTTGTTAGTCTTTGAATATCTATACATTATATGACAAATAAATTACTATTTGTTAGTCTTTGAATATCTATACATTATATGACAAATAAATTACTACTTTGACTGAAAAGTCGAAATTTGGAATTTGATAGTCATTGAATATCTATGCATATGATGAGTACTACTTTAAATGAAAGTTGAAGTTGGCATTTGTCAATCATTCATATGCATATAATGATGAATACTTTCACATACATATATTTCGTTTGAGATTATAATGTTAACATAATGTTAACAATGGTATGAATCTGTTTCTGTTTGAAAGTATAATGGTAGCTCTGAAAAGAGCTATTTTTTTTATTGTTTCAGTCTTTAATTGTAGCCCTGAAAAGGGCTGTTATTTTTTTATTAATCCATGCAATGATATGGACTAACGCTCCTCATCATCAGAAACAATAATTATGGTATCGTCATCTGAATCAGATGATATACTAATGATATCATCCTCATAGTAGTCATCTGAATCAGATGATATACTCATGATGTCGTCGTCGTCATAATCAGCTGAATCAGATGATATACTAATCACATCATCCGCATTATTATCGTCAACAGCATCTATGTCGTCCTGAATACCTTGTTCCACTCGTTCTGCGAAATCATCAGGAAGATCATAGATTCGCTGCAGAAATTGAGCGAAGGTTGTACTCAAATGATCAGACGTTGAATCTATTTCATGTACTTGGATGGGTCCTGTACTCGACATTGTGGAAGAATGATATAGAACTGGGATTGTTGCTATATTTATATTGGAAGAAATGAAATGGAGGGGGTGAAATGTAGAACAGTGTTTGAGATTCGAAAACATCAAGAATGAAACTCTGAGCGATTATTAGGAGAAATTCTAGTGATTATTATGGAAAAAAAACTAATAAGAGGGAGAGGAAGGGAGGAAGACACTGCCCCAGCCTCGCAGTGCCTCGTGTACACCAACCAAAAAGTGTGTACTCCGTGGAAGGAAAGGAAAGGAAATGATGGACGAGTAGATGATTATATGTCATCATCGGAATTGAGGACATCATCATCGATTAGGATTGGGGATGGCGGAGGACTATCCTCGATGAGGATAGGGGATGGTGGAGGACGTCTAACGTCAAGCTCGTCATCAGCATCATCACCAGAGTCGTCGTCGTCATCATCGTCGTCGTCGCTACTCATTGGGACAATGTCATCATAAGCAGGGTCCCACCATCCGTCAGGATCTGGATATTCCGAGTCATCCAAGTGTCCTTCGTCACTGCCAGTGACATGTTGAACTTGCATCCTGATGTCGTGATCCCGGTATTCGTATGGCGGACTGTGGGGTTCCGTGGTGGAAGAGACTACCTGTACCTGGCTGTTATCCCAGTAATTGAAGTTGAAGGGGGGGGGGGGGGCGTGGCCCTAACGGGCCACGCCCACTGCCTGGGCTCCGCCCAGGTGGGTGGGGCCTCCGGCCCCAGGTAGGCGGGACATCTGGAGAGACATCTACGCCCTCTTCGCGCGCGCGTTCGTAACATAATATGCAACCGAACACCTAACCTCACGTATTAACGTATTAACGTAACCTAACCTAGTACGCTAACCTACCGCTATGCAACCGAACACCTAACCTAACCTAACCTAACCTAACCTAACCTAACCTACAGTAACTATTAACCTAACCTAACGAGGGAATACTAACCTAACACCTAACCTAACGTAAGTATGCAGCTAACCTAACGTAGCTATTAACCTAACCTAACGAGGGAATACATTCACCATGTTGGTTCCATTAATACATCATCAGTTGGTTTTGGTTTTGGTTGTATTATTCTATGATTTGGATTAATGTTCAGTCCTGGATATCCCAGTCCACCTGATGATGATGGCCTGACTTTATAGTTTCTCTCCAAAACTTCTTTATGGTTTTTCTCCAATACTTCAACTCTCTGTTCCAGTACATCATACTTTTTCATTGTAGTCCCTGTTATGTTTGACATAGCATCAAATTTTTTATTTGTAGACGCTGTTATGTCAGACATTTTTATGTCTACATCACTTGTAAGTTTGTCAAATTTACGAGTGAAAGTTATCCGAGCCTCTGCAATTTTATCGTCAAATGCTTGCCGGGCGTCCCGAGCAATATTGCCTATTGTGGATTGTATTGCAGCTTGTAGGGCTAGAAGTATAACTTCCTTTGCTCCATTAATTTCCCCCTCAAGATATGATACAGTTACACAATCACTCTTGTCAATTGGTTCACTTGTATTTTTCAATATTTTCCTTTGCATGTCATAATGACCATCTTTTGTTAATTTAAAACCATTCCCAGGAGGACCTCGAATGACATTACCACCCCATTTTCTTTTTCTACCAAACTTATCGATTGTTTTAGACATTGTGCACTCTACGATGATTCTCTTCAAACTGATATTTCTGTCATTTACATTATACTATATATTGCAGTAATTGATTAGGGAAATAGAAATAATACAAATAAAATTTTAATCATTTTATATTCATTACAGTAATACATATACATACATACATAATACATTAATATCACATTACTTCTATCATATATTATTAATTATAAATGGCTACATAAATATCAATATTGAATTTTCCGGTTTTGAAGATATTGAATGATATTTCAATCATTGATCTCGGCAGATAATAAATTAATCAATTGATCCAATGGAGTCTCCTGAGATTGTGATTGTTGAATAATATTACTTATCCAACGAATGTTCTCATTTGGATCGTTTTCATAAAATTCAATATCATTATGACCCCAAGGAAGAGTGTGGGTAGTATTCGGAATGATAAATCGTTTATCATCGTGATATGATAATGCAACTTTATTTTTTAATTCAGTATACATATCATGTAACACGCTTCTAAATGAATTCATCTTTCTGAATATCATACCACCTTGTTCGACGATTTTTTGATAATCTTCGCATGTCAATTCATTCTTTATTACAGATCGTTTAACCCCTTTGGCTTTCTTAAATTCACCATCAACAGATTTCACATAATATGCTTTAGCACCTGTACCATAAAAACTCATGATTGGATCATTTGGAAATTCATCTTTGAAGTTACCCAAGACTGAACTTGTTACTGGAATATTGAATTGGTTAAGTATACTGTAATTGGATGTATCAAATCTACTTATGTTAGTTTTTATGAATTCATAAAAATTTTCTGTGTTTACTTTAAGAATGAGCGAGTCGGTATCTGTGTAAAGTAAAGAGACATTTTCATCAAAGTGTTGTTTGATGCATCCATAGAAAAAGTCATACATGACTGTTTTAGATAATTCTAATATGGAAAATCCCAAATATAATGGTTTATCGTAATGAACCTTCACTCTACCCAATTGAATGGCAACGAAATTATCAGTGAAAATTGAACAATTTTTGAAATTTGGTTTGGCTATGAGAGTGCTGGCACCTATATTTTTCTTTATATTTTCCCAATGTGTAACGAGTCTAACATCAATTCGATTATCTACATTCTCCATTGTCTTTCCATACACCGCATTATTCATTAGTTTATAGAAATCTTTAACAGATTTGTTGTTAGACCTATTACGCATTTCAGTATTAAGATCTATATAGGGTTTCATCCAGCATGATTGTTTGAATTTCAATACTCTATGTGTATTCATTACAATCAATCCATTTTTGACAGCTTGCTGTAGATTCCTATAATGAACAATATATTTTCTTTTATCATTCAAATTTGGAATTAATTTGGGAATTTTCGATTGTGTACGAGGTGGTATTATTTTTTCGACTAAAAATGGAAGGTCAGAATGTTTATCATGCAACTCTTGTGGATAATGAATGTCCACTTCAAATACATACCCATACGGACTATCAGTACTCACATCCATCACATCGAGATTAAGAATTTCATTTGGTGTCAACCATGTAAATTCACTTGTTGGTAGAGGTTGTGACATACTGTGACCGTATAGATTTGTTGCATCTAAATATGTAATGAATGTGGAAGGTTCGTTGGGATTATAATTGGGTAAAAATCTATTATTTGCTATATGTTTCCTCTCGCTACATTGACTAATTCCACCTCGTATACCTTTTTGAAAAAAGTGAATCATATCAATGTCAGTTAGTAATTCCAATTCAACATTAGTGAACTTCAACATGGCATCCCACGATAATCCAGGTGCAGTGTAATATTGTGCCGGATCTAAGTTATATATCTCTAAACTTGTGGTGCGGAAGTTTTCAAAAATATCACATAGTAGCAATACATCCGACTTCAAATACAAATCAGAGTATTCCCCCAAATTCTGACACTCGAATAAATTCCAAACTTTTCTAGCCCTATCATAATCAGTTTCCGATATATGTTCACAATTGAGTGTGTCATAAAACTGATTTTTTGTCGGAAGTAATGGATAATTCAATTTGTCAATGTCATCAACAAAACTATATGGAAATACACCTTTCTGTCTCATCAAATTGAATTTCTCAATTTGTGGGAAATGTTTGTGCATCTCCAAACATTGATCGGAGGTCAAGTTTGCACCCAACTTCTCCAACGAATTAGTCATAAATTTATAACTATCGATAAATCTCATTTTGAGATAATTCTTCCTAACCACACCATCTTTATCGGTATAGCTGTGTGTAAAGAGATGCTTCGTGAAAGATATATATTTCTCTTTAGTTTGCGGGATAACATCAACTTTCTCTTTATTCCTATACAATTCTTTTATGAATAAATGACAATCATAACCACTTAAATTATGAAAAATGATAGGTATGAAGTTTGTTATTTTGAAATTTAAATTACATTTCGAGTGAGCGGCATGTGATCTTTTCTTTCCTGTGACATGACAATGATCTCTTACTTTGACGTCACCATCAGTAAATGCTTTATTACATATACCACAAGTTCTGGCTGCAACAAACTGTTCTTCTTCTTCGACAGTTTGTGTATCCATTGGTTTAGGGTTTCTGAGATGATTTTCATGTATCTCTTTCAAATCATCTTCAATGCTACTCACAAATTTCTGAGCTGCATCTACACCCCTATATGTAACAAATTTTGTCAAATCATCATTATATGAACACTTTATCAAATAAGCAAATGAATATGGGGCATGTTTGAATGTTTTAATCGTGTATGAACTTCCAGGATTTGGCTCATTCACATGAATCGGTTTAAGCACTGATTCAAAATCAGCATACACTACAAATGGCACCCTCATTTGCCTCTCAAAGTTTTCAAACATTAGTTTATTTTCCGCAACCATTCTACCATATTTATTGATCTTTAAATTAGTAGTTGGTGTTGTGGTACTAATGTGATTACAATCATACATATTATGACGTAAAAGCAATCTCTCATCAGAAAAATATATCAAACATCCGTCACAAAAATATTTTTTCTGTGTATGAGCTGATAGTTGATTAGAAACTAATTTTGAAAGATCTTTGATCCAACAATAGTGACCATTACCGGAGTCATCAGTTATAAACAACAAATTGACATGTCTCCGGAGTCTTCTCTGTGAGTATCGCAATGGACCAATCACTTCATACTTCATTTTACCCTTCTCAAATGTACTCTCTAAACCGTAAACATTAATTGAAATATCATTCCTATCTTCGAATATTTCGATACTCTTATTATTAACTTTAACCGGAAAATCCATACCTGTGACATCTAAAACAGTGGAAAAATGTGGATATGACGTAAGTTCGGACACTCGACTATCTGCAGGATATAATGCTGATGTTATAGCCCAAGCAAAACAATATTGATCTTCATTACGAACATTCACAACAGCTTTCTTCCATTGAATACATTGAGGCAGCTTCACATATGAACGTCCTTCCAGTGGACTGTATTTATTAATGTTGACCTCGAGAAACAATATTTTTTCACAAGTCCAACCTGAATTATAAAAAAAAATATTACTATTCAATCTTATTGAAATTTTTAAAAAATAAATACCTGAGTCACGATCCTGGAACTCAGTCGTTTGAGCCACAATTACATCACGGAATCCATCAAAAACAGCATTCAAATCTGAAGATTGGTCCACTATTTTATTTTGGGAATTAAATGACTTCGTGTCCCTCGAATCATCAGTCTGAAGAATATAATTCCCAAAAACTTCCATATTCACCTTGATGCTTTTATGGATCCTGATGGCTGATTCCAGTAATTCAATGACCTTCTGCCTAATCTTATTGAAAAATGACATGTAGTCACTGGTTACAATCGAACTCTCCACCCTGTATGTAGCAATGCGGCAATTGAATGCATTCGTTATAATTTGAACACCGTCAGACAATTGAACACATGCATTATTTTTATGACTCATGGTTCTTCGGTGAGAATTCACTTGGGTCATAGGAATTGTCACATTACAACAATTGCACGTATACATAGGTGTTGCATTATCCACTCTCACCCGTTTCACTGCAGGCCCTCCTTGGCAACTCTGGAGCTGATGCCGACGAAGATTATCACTACGAGTGAAAGATTTACCACAGTCACAGGAATACATTTTATATAATAGTTCTCACTAACTCACTTGATGTAAACTGACATAGCCAACACTCGTACGCTTCTTAAATACACTCTGATAGGACCCGTCAAGACGTCATAGCCAACCCCACTTCTCAACTACATGCGCCAAGATTACCTCCCAACTGAATGCGATAACAGATGTCGATATACGAGCAAGCAGTGGTCGTTGCGGTCTCGGAGAGGGTAGACGCTAGGCAAACGGTCCTCGGCTGCCGTTGTGTCACCATCGATAGCGGGGCTAGAGCGAACCTTCATCGCTTCGGGAGAGGTGAGGGCAGACCGATGAATACGCATTACTCTGCCACACGTCGTGGAGTGAACATGTCGCTCTCTAGCCGTTGAACGGTTATTGCTGTGACGTCACTCCACTACTAACTTGGTGCCCTAACACCGATGGAGCATTTATTACTTGGAGGATCTTCGAAGTATGCAGACGTATGTTTGTACATAGACAAACAAGCACATGATGAAACCCTGTACCGTGCATTCTCCTACACACACACACACACATAAACACACAAAATCTCATATGAAAAAAAAAAATCTGAACGATCCATGCACCAGACACTTCAAGGTCACAACGCCTTGACTTCACTGCACAACAAAAAAAACTTCACCAAACAACAACCAATAAAAAAAGCAATTAATACGTCATAGTGGTGGGGGGAGGCCGAGAATCAGCTGTAAACAACTACTTTAGATAGTTCAACCATAATTTATTCAAAGAGTTCTGTACTTTTGTCTTGTTTCATTTATTTAATTTGTAATTTGTATGTTCTTTGAAATGTATTTTACTGTGTAACCACATATTTGACGAGTGCAAAATCTTCATGATTAGTAGCCCAAATGAATATCTATCAGTGATTTTTTTTTCAAATTAAGTATAATAATTTAGTGAATTTAATGTATGAGAATTGATGTCTGATAAATCAAAAATACGTGCTGCGTTTTTCTGAACTGTTCGGTGAAAATATCACTATAAAATGTACCTAACTTGCATGAATTTTCATCAAGTGTCAACCAACTCCATCATATATCAATTTTTATTGCATATTTTCAATTTGTACAGTTGCAATGCAAGTACAAATCCGCAGCATTTCGCAGATTTAATGTAGTGTGGAAATAAAGACTATATTTATTTCAATCCAGTGTAAAAGTATTAGATAACAATTATCAGATTGACATATAAATCCTGTGATTATTTTCTTGATAGTTACATTTTCTGATATTCTCTAAACAGTAAGTCAGAAATCATGTATTTTGCGAGTTTAGTGGCTATTTTAGCGATATGTTGCGGACTTTTCTACACTGTGGATACTAATATACTGAAGAGAGATTGTGATATCACCGACTTTTCTCAAGTACCAGACGTGGTGAGTAGATGTACCAATATAAGAGTATGGAAAATGGATGTTCCTGCTGGCGAGACTTTGAATCTGAAACTACAAACAGGAACTACTTTATATTTCAAGGATATCGTTAAATTTGGGGTAGCTAACTGGGACGGTCCTCTAGTTAATATTGAAGGAAATGATTTGAGAATATATGGAGCTGCAGGTGAGTGGCACGTGTCTTACTTGTCTTCATCCAGTGTTGCAATATTGCCAGTTATCAATATGATTGAAAAGTATCAAATCATATCCATGGGCCCCCTATAAATATAAAGGGTTTGGAAATGAATAACAATCAAGGCCGTTTTTCATATTTGGCCTCGGATGAAAGAGGCAACTCAGATCTGACACTTTTCCTTTCGAGGGTAGAATCCACCCTTCAATTTACAATGGCGAGATACCTCGTTTAGAAGTTCATTGATAAGTAATTTTATAATCTATATATACATTTGATAGTGTAATTGGTTATTCAAACAATAATTTTTCTAAAGGAAGGTTGCTTGAGTAACAGGATCTATGCGAAGTTTCGAATTTAATCAAATGTTCCTTCAGGGCTCTGTAACAAGTAATTTCCATAAACATACCTTCCACATAACTTACACGAATTATTATCGTTTCACGTCTGGAACTTCAGCTCATCATAATTATGATTTATAAAACAATTCGATTATCAATGAATGGTAGGCACATACGTAGAATCTTTTTTTCTAGAAAAATCTAGGAAAAGACAAATAGGTACATATGATTGAAATTTAAGTGATGGCTGCCTATAGGTACATGAGAAAGTATAATAATAATAATAATAATAAATATACTTTATTGTCTGAAGTCATACTAACTCATTGACAAAGCTTGGCTATAAATAAAACATATGTCATAACTACTAAACACATAAAATAAATAAACAAATAAATAGATATATCTAATGGTACGTCACCTAGTGGGACAGTCTGGAGAATAAAATAACAAATAGTATATACGGTAATAACATACTAGAAATATAATACATGGTTATGCACAGTAATAAAATTACTGGAAGAATTCCTGCAGCGTGTAGTAGGAATTATTGGAGGTCAACGCAATAGGACCCGATCTAAAAAGTTTTCTCTGTTTGTACTCACGAAAGTCACAAAGACACAAAAGCAGCCTAAGTAATTTGTGTGCTCCTTTCACCGATATATTGTGGTGTATTATATTGTGAAGTTGTGAAATGATATGCTTAGATGAACGTTAGTTTTTAACAGGATTTTAGAAGCTTCTCCTGTATGTATGTATGTTTGTTTGTAACACTCCTTTTCACTTCATATCGGGATCTGTATTTGACAGAATTATCGACATTATTACTTGATCTATTCGCGGGCAGATGGCGCTGTACGTAACCTCTTTGATATAATTCGAACTCACTTTACATGTATTTTCTTCATTTGAAATAAGTAATCTTCTTATTAATATCAAGATGCTTTATATTAGCTTCATCTCTATGCATGTATGATTGTTTTATGTAACTCTGCTTTTCCGTTTGAATGCTCGGGATCTGTATTTGACGCTGTACGTAACTTCCTTTATACAGAGTGGTCCAACGAAAAGTATGCACCTTGCTTTTTTCCTTTTTTTGTGATCTAACGCAAAAATCCTCGGACAGGTCAATTTTGCTTTCGAGAGGGACACATTTTAGATGTATTTTTCTACCTGTGCCTTCAACCCCCTAGCGAGGGTGAGTAACAACCCTAAAATTTTAAAAGGAAAGTGGGATAGAGTGATATATCATTTGAAAGGGCACAAAATTATCTTTCCAATGATACCTAATTTGTTGTATTTCTCTCAAACATGTAGGTATTATGAAGAAAAACAACTACAACCCAGTACTTTGAAATGTGTAATTGACTTGTAGAATTCTACTTTAGCAAGTGCTGAAAATGTGACCCATTCGCTTCGATACAATAATACAGATTTTGTTCAAATCTATTCCTAACATTCTGTAGCATATCAGGTGTTATACTTCTGCACTCTGCTGTAATTCGTTGGCGAAGATCTTCTATGGACTCGGGCTGCGTAGCAAAACATTTATTTTTCAAGTGTCCCCAAAGGAAAAAGTCTAAAGGCGATAAATCAGGTGACCTAGCAGGCCATTCGATGGGGCCTCTCCTTCCAATCCACCGTCCAGGAAACCGGTCATCTGAAAACTCTCTTACCGGAGCAACATGTGAGGAGGTGCTCCATCTTGCTGGAAATGAAGCCGATCATTATTATGATTTTGGTCATTTTCAAATATTTCTGTTATGAGAGGATCAATTGTATCTTCAAGCATGTTCAGGTAGACCTCTCCAGTTAAATTCCCAGGAATTAAAAGTGGCCCTACGATATGACTACCTAATATGCCACACAAGACAGTGAATTTTTGAGGGTACTGGGTATGGACCTTTCGAAATAAGTGTGGGTTACTGTCCACCCAGTAACGGCAATTATGCCTATTCACAGCTCCATTCAAAAAAATGTACTCTCATCGGAAAAGCACGTGTTGAATGATAGGTGCGGATCATCAATTAGTAGCTGGCTCAGTTGTTCACAAAATTGCAGCCTTCTATCAGGATCATCTTTATTGAGTTCTTGAACTAATTTAATTTTGTACGGATGAAATTTATAGACTTTTAATATCCGTATTATGGACGAACGGGAGACACCTGAGACTGCAGCAAGCTGACGGGTACTTTGAGTATGATCCAATTCAACATGTCCCGAAACAGCGACTTCCACTGCTTCATTTCTGATCGGTTTCCGTGGCTGGTGTTTCACATTACAGACAGATCCGGTATCGACAAACTTTTGGACTAACTTGGTATCGTACGAATCACATTTTTCCCGGGATGACTGTTATTAAAGAGGCGAGCAGTAAGTCTAGCAAAACTATTATGTCGATAATAAAGTTTAACAATTTCAACTCATTCAGGAATGGAATGAACCATTTTTACAGTAAAGTTGAAATAATTTCAAAAGCAACCGAACTGAAACAATGAACGTTTGCCTAAATTATTTTTGTACACTTATCTGCTGTTGTTATTTGAACCAAAAAATGCACGAGAGAAATGTAGTAGTGATAAAAATGCCGTTTTTTCCGCATTTCATTAACACCAAAAATATCGAGCAGAAGTTCTTGCTTTTTTTATAACTATTCAAGTAAATACAACTAATTAGGTATCATTGGAAAGAGAACTTTGTGCCCTTTCAAATGATATATCACTCGACCCCACTTTCCATTTAAAATTTTAGGGTTGTTACTCACCCTCGCTAGGGGGTTGAAGGCACACGTAGAAAAATACATCTAAAATGTGTCCTCCTCAAAAGCAAAATTGACCTGTCCGAGCATTTCTGCGTTAAGTTACAAAAAAAGGAGAAAAGAAAGGTGCCTACTTTTCGTTGGACCACTCGATATAATTCGAACCCACTTCACATGTATTACTTCAATTGAAAAAAGTAATTTTTCAATTTCAATACGTTTACCAACACGCTTTTATTAGCTCCACCTATATGTCTGTATATATGTATGTTTGTTTATTTGTAACTCCAGAATTATCAACATTATTGCTTGATCTATTCGCGGGCAGATGTCGGTGTACGTAACTTCCTTTATATAATTCGAACTCACTTCACATGTATTTCTTCATTTGAAAAAGTATATTTTCAATTTCAATACTTTTACCAACACGCTTTTATTAGCTTCATCTGAATGTATGTATATATGTATGTTTGTATCCAGAATTATCAATATCATTGCTTGATCTATTCGCGGGCAGATGGCGCTGTACGTAACGTCCTTGATATAATTCGAACTCACTTCACATTTATTTTTTCATTTGGAAAAAGTATTTTTTCATTTGAAAAATTATTTTTTTCATTACCACGTGCGCCTGCTGCCTTATTTGTAACCATCCTTTGCGCACATGCTTCCTTGGGCTTGGTTTGGTAGCTGATTTTCACGCCCCCTCTCCGGAATCGAAAAATATCAATGGTCATTTTTCCAAACAATATACGGCTGATTGATCCCAAAATTTATAAAAAATAATATGTGTGATTGATGACTTGTTTACTCTATGGCAATTCATGATCACTTAAATGAAATGTCTAAATATCACTGGAAAA
The DNA here is from genome assembly GCF_025532065.1 of Leptinotarsa decemlineata. Taxonomy (NCBI): domain Eukaryota; kingdom Metazoa; phylum Arthropoda; class Insecta; order Coleoptera; family Chrysomelidae; genus Leptinotarsa; species Leptinotarsa decemlineata. The sequence continues at coordinate 7,020,761 of NW_027412533.1, read as the reverse complement.
ATTTTATTTTACGACCGGTTTCGGGTTTGATCCAAAAAATCGAGTTTCATACTTGATAATGGGATCAAACCCGAAACCAGTCGTATAAATGAAATTTTCCAGTGGTATTTAGACGAAAGTGTTTTTATTCATTTCATTTAAGTTATATAAAATAAATATAGTTTAGAAATAATGAAAACACGCTTTTATAGCATACGATCCAAAAAAAATTAAAAATAAATATGGTTTCAAAAACTAAAAAACACGCTTTCAAAAACTAAAAAACACGCTTTCAAAAAACATCGAACTGAAAAGTTGAAAATTATGATTTTTAAATAAGCTTAAAATAATAACGAACGAAAAATAATAATATAATTGTGAAAAAAGCGTGGGCGCTTTGTGTCATAATTTTTGCATATCAAGCACCCGTCGCACAATAATACTAGTATTTATCGTTTCAAGCTCATTAAAAAAAATAACTTTTCAGTTCGATGTTCTTCAAAAGCGTGTTTTTTAGTTTCTTAAAATATATTTATCCAATCAATGTTTCATTGCGTATTTAGCACGATTCTTATAACGAATTGCTTTGCTTGCTTGTTCAAGATTTCTACAATTGCAAGTATATTTGAGTTATGATTATTTTCGGAATGTATAGGTGAGTCAAAACTGGCCTGAACAAATTGTTCTTTCAGTTAATTTGATTTAAAGCCCACTGAATATATGTGAAAGTTATCAATCATTCGATCACGTAATCTTATCACAATGAAAAACTATTTTGTTACTGTTATTTCAAGGTATCGGATTCTCCGGACAAGGAGAAGAATATTGGGACGGAAAAGGTAGTCAAGGGTCTAAAAAACCACTCTTTTTGAAAATCAACGTACAGGGAGGTGAATTCTATGTCTTGAATTTTGTGAATTGTCCAGAACGTTGTACCTCCATTACTGGATCGGACATCCTCATCAATGGCTGGACTATTAATACTTCTGATGGAGACAAAGTGAGTTCATAACGCTGAAAACATTGAATTGGGTGTCTATTGTCGAAAAATTGAAAATTGAAAAAAGTTATCACAGAAAACATCGAAATGGCATTTATTCGATTCATAATAGATCTATCAGAACAACAAATTTTGAATAATAATATTAATTTTTCATTCGACACTCAGTGCATGTTTAGGAATTGTGAAATAATACATATCAGAAAAAAAGATTGTGAAATTGTAAATTATTGGTAGGTTGTTGAAAGTGTGAATATATAATCGTCTCATGAGTATAATCTTATTTTGTGATATCTGGAAAGACATCATATTCAATGAATCTATATATCCTCATACGATGGGAATATATTGCTGCTTGGAAAAAAAATTCACGTATCAAGTTCCGAATTTTGAAAATTTGTGTGCGCTAAAAACACTGTCGATTTCGTTTTTAAAAGAAATGATGTTCCATCGAAGCTAGCAATCCTTGAGTTTTTCGATTCTCATTGTGAAAGTTACAAATAACGGTTTTGAAAGATTGACACTGTCGTTGAATAAAATATCAGAATCAACTGATTTTCATCAACTTTTTGAATAAACTCATGATGAAATTTCATTCATTATAGAAAGTTGCGATTGTAGTGTGGATACAAAAAAAAAATTATTGAGATACTTTTCCATCCACGGAAAAAATATGTGAGACATATACTACAGATATGTAGTGCATATACAGAAGTTCCTTTCAGATGAATACTGGAAGAAAAAAATCATTTCGTGACATATACTTCCACATTTAAAAAGAAAAGCTACTTTTTGATAAACATTGAACTGAACAAAGTTCTTCCGTTGTATCATCATCAACAAACTTTCATATATAATACATATCTATAAAAGTCGTATAATGGATTATTCTTTAGAATAATATTGTTGATTCCATTGATTAAAATATTCAACACCTAGATAATTCGAAGGTCAAAGAAAAAGGTGAAAGACCAGATTTAGTTACATGATCACGATTTAAATTTTATTCTTACCAGAGAAAAAGCATTCAATCCTATTTGTTCGTTCAGTGGAATTTTTGAATTCTTAATGTGTAAGACCAGACATGGTACATGGTCATGATATAAATTTTATTTTCACTAGGCGAAAGCATTCAATTCTATTTGTTCATTCGGTGAAATTTTTGAATTTTTGAATCTAATAATTTTCGAGCATTTCAAACGATTGAGTTCCCAACTTTTTTCTTACGAGTGTGATACGTCATAGTTGTGATGATTGAACTCAGGTTTCTCTAGCAGAAGATGGTTTGCAGATGTGAATTTGGTCTTCACATTCGAAAAACTACTCCTTTGTTCTTTTATTCTCTGAAAAAAAAAATGTTTCTGTTGTTGAGAATGATTTGTTTGATGAAACTCGCTTCTTTCTGAAAATTACTTTCAGGCAGTGAAATATTCAATACTCTGTGAAGCATACAAAAATTATAAATTGTTTCATAGCAGAAAATGTCTCTAGATACAGATAAGCTAGATACTTCGTTTTGCGAAAATATTCAATTGTCACACCAGAGATATAAAGAATATGTTTTCATAATATTTCGATGTTATCAAAAGGTTGAAACCTTCATGACAAAATCTCTTTTTTTCAAAATATACTGAAAGTTGATATTCTCAAATATTGGCATGTTATCCACTACGACTATTGACGAACCTGTTTTTTTTTCATTTCGTTTCAGGATAACCTTGGCGTTGACACTGTCGGTTTTGAGGTGTCTGGTGATAACATCACCATCAGAAACTCGCTAGTATTCAATCAGGATGACTGTATTAGGGTGGAGCGTGGTTCGAATATGTTAATCAGTAACAATTATTGCAATGGAGGTAACGGTCTAAACGTAGAAGTGGGGGCTGATCCTGAAGCATATGAAGAAAATGTGGTATCCAATATCACGTTCGATTATGGTGTTATTGAAAACTCAACTTACGGTATCCATGTTAAAACAGTTAAAGGAAGTGGACCTGGTTTATTACAAAACATCTCCTTCAGCAGCATCAATATGATTGGTTGGTAATTGCGATAATTTATATAATTTCCATCATGATCATGATCAGTTATCATGAGCAATTCATTGTCTTCTATATAAAATGAGAAACAATACTTGTTTTTCGTTACTTTCATTCGTAACTAACTTTACTGCAGTTTTATTCTGTAAACATTTTCAAATTAATAGAATTAAATGTAAATAATTCATAGTGTTAGCCCTTATATATTCAACATCATTGTAGGTAATAACAGAAGTACTTAATTTATTTGAATACCTGAATTTTGTTTACCTTAGACAATGTGGGCACGCTATTTCAAAACCGCCGTGCGAGCTAGATCGATTTGATAATCTATTTCACGATATGTTGAAAGTTCATCATAGTACAGAAATTTTGTGGGTTGTTATGCATAGTGTTTGGATTTTTGAGATTATATTTTGGGAGTTACCACAAGCAGAATTTCTATTTGAAAGTTAGAAATATAAAAATAATTGTGAATAGATGTTTAGCTTCATGAAAATTTATAGTTATGAATTCTTCTTCAACTTTGAAACCAAATACGAGTCGATACATTATTCAAGCAAAATAAAGTGTTAAAACTCAGGCAGTTAGTTCTATGAAAATTATATTTTCTAATACAGCTCATGAAATATAAAAATTCAGAGTACGATTATAGGTATAAGTTTTCTAAATTCAATAAAATAGCAATCTTTCATTTTTAGTCGATCTTTCATTTTGGGTTTTGGATTTTACAACAAACACTGTAGGTTATGAAATCCTGCAGAATGTTATCTTACAATGTTTATTACGCAAGTAAAATTACTCTTTCTCGATATAACATAGTTGCTTATTGTTATTACTTTCATCTGCAAAGTTATTAACATTCCTTATACCTATTTTTTTCAGGAATCAAAAATTACTCAATAAGAATACACCAAGATTATCCTGCTGATGACAACAAACCTGAAGGAAATGTACCTATCAGAGTCTTGAATTTGAAATATGTGACCGGTAATATGAGTGGAAGTTCGGCTGTACCAGTTGATGTTGTGTGTGCTTCCGGAGCGTGCTCTGATTGGACGTGGTCTAACATATCTATAAAAGGAAATAGCACGCCTTGTTCCATGAACTATGAACCTTCTGGGTTCTTTTGTTGAATCAAATTTGACAAAATTTTCTATAAAAGTAACTGAGAAAATCATTATCGTTTTCAATACATGAATAAAAGTTGTAGCGCTGTCTTTTCACGCTTTAAATTCAACAAAAGCTATCAACACATTAGAACCCAAAATAATGAATTTTTCAATTTCTGTTTCACCACACAGTATCAACAGTTGGACTGCTACATCAACTTAACACACTGATGGAACTAGAATGGACAGTCTCTATCAGAATCTTCCGTAAAACAACTTTGAGTCATTGATTCTCTTTCTCTATATAATATATAAGAAACTTACAAAGGAGTGTCAGTCCTCATACAATTCACATATTGTAGAATATAGTTATATGTAGGTATAACAATTTTTAGGTGTCTACATTTTCTAAATAATGTAAATTTCATTTGACTATGTATTTTATTATTTCGGATTATTAAATTACTCATTTATTCATGTAATTGAACCGCAAGGTTTGTATGAATAATAAATAAATGAATAAATCAAACTATTTGACAATGTCTCGTATATAACAGAATGTCATCACAGAACTCAATTAGATGAATGAATGATTCTGACAAAAAGTGGTTGATATTGAAAATGCAATTAAAATACAAAATTACTACAGGTAGTTTATTAATATGTAATAATTGACATTCCATGAAAATGAGTTCAATGATGATGAGTGAATAACTTCTTGCATACGCTTTTTCCCTACACCTGATAAATAATGAAGAAATTTAATTATATTGAACACAATAATAGTAATTACTCGTATTTCTTTGAAAAATTCTACAAAATAGTAATTATGTCTCGGGCATTACTATGTATATAGAAAAACTATTTACATTCTATTTATATTTATATCGAACATAATGATTGTGATCAATCTAATTTCATAAAAATATTTAGATTATTTATTGGGCCGTTTGAAAAGTTTATTCCAGGTCTCACTGATTTGGAAGTGCAATAAATATTAACATTCATTTCATTATTACTGGTCTCAATAGAGTTCAATATTTCATTTGAAATGCTGATTTCATTCTGAACCGAATTTTCAATGTAACTTTCCGCCACTGAATTGGTTTTCCAGCCACCATGACGTTTTAATGTAGTAAAATTACCAACGGTATCAACTATTACGGTTGCAGATTTCCTTCGAAAACAATGCCCTGTATATAAATTATGCAACTTGCTTTGCTTAACTACCAAATTCATTGATACCAATGTTTTCAATTGTGCACTTTGCATTGAAATAACTAACGAAAAAAGATGGGGTGGGGAAAAATGTTGACGGTAGATCCATATACTTTTTACTGATTTCGTAGTATTTGTCGGTAATTGTAAATATTCGTTGTACTTCTGTTTTAGTTTATACCACATCAACAATCAGTATTCCATTCATATCTTTGGCATTTTCACATTTTGGATCATGTAATTCATGCCTTCAACATGCTACCATTATTCCTATAATAATTGCTTCCTAACACAGAAAATGAATTAAAACTACAACAATAAGAAATGAAGAAAAGAAAAAATGAAATAAAGCAGGATGACCGAGGCTATTTTCGAACCCGCGTCTCTTAATGTAGCCTAGTTTTAATCTAGCGCCTAGGGCTAATTGCACACACACCGATTTTGGACGGCCGACTTTACCGGTCGTCCAAATTCCAATAGTGAATCACATGTCACATGCCGACCGGTGATCGTCGCCGGTAAAATACCGGTGAGCAGCCGTCCACTGCCACTGTATCGCCGGCAGTACCGGGAAGTAGTGGCGTACATGACTGAATACACTCTTGCATACTCACTGGTTTTTTACCGACCAAGTAGACATCATAAGTAGATCAGTAAATCTGTTTTAGTTATCTATTTTTTTTGAATCTCATGCAGTAGATCTCAGTGTTGATGTTATGAGTTGAAGACAAGTCAATGTAAAGAAGTTGTACATCAACTTTCAACTGGAATTATCGTAATACCATTTTTCTAAGTTCTTCTTCTTAAGCACATCTTCAAGGTTCTGACCTGATTTAGGGAATTCATTGAAATGTCATTTTATTTTCATTGAAACAATGAGTGTATATCAATGTCAGTATCATGAATCTCTGAAAATGGAATGTTAATGATTCATTTCAATTCATTTCAATGAAAAATATAAAGAAATTAGTCAATGAATTCTAATTAATTGAAACATAGAATTACACTACTGAATTTTGAGTATTTGAGTATTTTGAATATTTCAATTATCATGGAAATAATTTTGTGAGATCAACAATAAAAAGTGATCACTATTGTTGAAGCTTTCCAAATAATGTCTCACTTTCTGATCGATTTGACGTTGTACTAATATTGCAGAATTTTTGAACAGACTCAAAACTCTTTTCTCACCTGAACAAAAATGCTGTCTTTCGCTAACCAGGTACCTGCAGATAACAACATCACTTATGAGGCATACTTACCACTTTTTCATCTACATAATGAAACAATTCAGTTAATATTATGCTTCTTGATTTTTCTTTTCAGCATTTCTGAAATGATTTTGAAATCGTTGCAGTTTTTTTTTTCAAATGTCATGGATTTGAAATTTAAGATGAACTACAACATTCATGAACATATCTAACGGTTTCATGATCAAGCCTGAATAGTTATGGAAATAAAAATCAATATGAAAATATGTATTTTTTATTGCTATCTTGAAATGAAAAATGAATTCTTTCATGAAACATTCAATTTGATCTTATCTAATAATTTCTATAAAGTCTAAATATAAATATTAACATCAGTACAAGATTAACCTTAACTTATCTATACACTTAAACAGCTGAAAAATATACAATTGAAATGATTCAATATTTATAAAAATGGAATATATGCATATGTACAGAACATGATAATGAAACATGTGTTGCAATAACAACCTTATTCACAACTTATAAGTTGAAAAGTCCAATAGAAAATTCTAACTCGGCTGTGAGCTTTCGTGTAGCGTATGACAAAAATGTTCGAAAATATTTTATGGAGTATTATTTTTGCATGTCCTTTTCATTTTGACACATTACTCTATGACAAGTGGTTGCGCCTAGCAATGAAATATTAGTGATATAGTATAAGAAACCGAGTAATAACTAGGTTTCTTGATTCAGTTCATTATTGTTGAAGATTCACTTCTAACGGTTTACAACAGAGAATTAAAAACCGATAAATTGCTGTTTTCAGTATTATATTCATTTGATGAAGAGTTGTTCATTTCACGATTCAGAATAGGTGTCCTTCCGGTCAATTCAAACTACTATAGATAGTTTTCTGATAATAATCCATCATTAGCAGTGCAGATAACGCTGAACGTCTCTAAAATCTTCTGATCAGAATCGAAAGCGATATAAAGAAACGAATGATGCATCATCTCTGAGAAGGAACATCGATCCAGAAAGATCAGTTTTTTGACCGGTACTGAAATAGGTGCCATTCATTAATGGTATTGATAATATGATAATGTTCATCACATTTACTTCATTAGCACATGATACACCCATAATCTATCATCTGATGAGTGACCGAGCATTTTTGCCATTAGCTCCCAAAATAGAGAAATTTAAGTTCAAGCACCATCTATGATTCCAATCATTTCTCGTTTTTGGTGATAACTGAAACTCATAGGAGAGGAAGGGATCTGGGTTGTCGATTGCGAGAATCTGGGATACTGATAATTTTCATCCATTGAAATTTTTCATTTATACCTCTATGAAGAAATTCTTGAGAGAGAGTTTCATTAAATAATCTATGAGATGATGCACTAAAAAAATATTTGTGAATACGCTTAGGTAACATGAGTATTTGTGTAAGGATAAACGTAAATTGGTTACAAAATTCCGATAGGTCATCAATTCATTCTCTTGTAGGTCATTTAAAGATATTCATCAGCCCAACTCAATATTCAGAATATTGCCGTTGTTGTTGAGTATACTGGGAGTTTTTTTCATTTCCGTTTATTTACATCACGGCAAGATAAAGCAAAAACACAGAAAAATACTTTCGAATTCCCAACTTCGAAACGATTTTGTTTGTCAAAGAAGAAAATAGAGTCAAAAGTTACAAAATAACGAGTTTCAATAATGAACTTTCTCCCAAACATACTTGTACGTGTGTTAGCCCTATGTCTGAATATTGTTGAAGAAAATCAATTCCATGACATTGAGATGACACCAAATTACTTTCAACGAAAGTCAGCGAGGCTAATGATCTGTGGCATGAATAAATTCAAATTTAACTAGATTCATCCTAAAGCGAACCATATCGAATAATGAGAAAAGAAAAATGTTCAGGTAACGAATAATTCATTTCTAACAATTTGGTGTCAGGAATTCAAAAGATGGGGTTAGTGGATATACCACTTCTGTCACCAGCTAGAAAAACGCAAAACTAGGAGGAAACAATGATGAACACTGAACCCAAAGATGACAAATAGGCTGATTCGATGATCTCCTAATTCACACTCACTAAATCACACCACAGTCACTAATAATTTACCCGACATAAGGATATCCGGGGTAGGGCGCCGGGAAGAACCCTGGATACGCCGCACTTGGAGGCACGGGAATAGACGCTGTCACGTATGACGTCGTTACCGTTGGTACCACCACTGTGCTGTACACGGTGGTATGCGCCGTTTTGGCCCCAAAAGTCAGCTTTAGGATTTTGCTGTTGGTCTGGGTGACCATGGTCGACTGCACCACAGGCGAGGAGGTCACTGCAAACTGAGGCTGCGGCTGAGGTAAGAACGGATTCAGCTGTGGGAGCTGCGGTATCTGAGGAGGCAGTTGAGGAATCTGAGGAAGCTGCTGAGGTATCGGAGGCAATTGTAAGGCAGGTGCGATGGTGCTGGTACCGAACTCAAACTCAGTTTTGGTGAAGGTGCCCTTCAGTTTCGATATCGTGCTCTGAATGGTGTTATGGCCTTGCGTAACAGGCAAAACAAAAGTTTCATATACCGTTTCGACTTTGAGTACCGGCTTGGATGTGGTGACTACCTGTGCTTGAGCTGCACCGGGATTCAAAAACCTGTACAGGGCGAGTTGCTGCAGTTGATCCTGATTGAATGCTTGGTTGGAAAAGTCATTCATCGATTTGAGTGGGGATTGCGCCTTTTTCGGGCGGAGGTGGCCTTCCATTAGCTTCGACTTTTCGACGTCGGATAGGTCAAAGTTGGATCCGATGTTGGCAAGGTCTAAGTCTGCGGGGAGAGATAATTTCCGAAGTTGGCCGTCATCTTGATCGTTTTGGTCTCCGAATTCAAGTTCCAAATGGAGCTCTGAACCTGCTTCATCGAGATGACTGTTGAATTCATTGAGAGTTCGACTGGGGTTGAAGTGGTAGGCTTCCATCGGAGGTAAGGTTTTGGTGGCAGTTACCAGCCTGTAAAAATATAAAAAGTGAAAGAACTTCAACTGTTGAATGAGGCAAACATAGGCACAAATATTTTCAATCTGATGATATCATTTTCAAAAATTTTAGGAATCGTCTAAGAGACTTTCAATGGAAATTGAAATACATTACAATATGCTCTGTGGATAAATTCTGAGTATTGTAAATTCTGAACCAGAAATTCAACATAAACGAAAACCTTTCAAAGGATTAACTTTAGTATCGATTGATGGAAGTTATCATATAGAGAAAAATAGATTAAACAATTGGCAATTCGATGAATTCCATTAGTTCGGACTTCCATTGTCTGATATTATATAAAATGATTTGGAATCCCTGAAAGAACTCACAGAGAAGAATTAAAAATTAATAGCTGAAAATAACAATTATATTAAGCAAAAAACCTGAAATGAAATAATAGTGAAATAGAATACAAGTAAAAATTGAAAAAAAAAATAAAAATGAAAAGTTAACAGATTCCAAGCCAAGTTACTCCACGACGTTTCGATTGTTGGTATCCACAATAGTCTTCGGGTGATGACTGGACTGATTCCTCCGAGAGATGACTATTTATGGGTCATTCGAGTACTTTCACTTTCTCCGCTTTCCTTTTTCCGCTTCACTGGTTTAGTGGGAGATGATATGTTGCGTATCTCTACGCTAGCTTGGCTGAATACGTTGTCAGACAACAGGGATTTCGAATCATTTCATATAATATCAGTCAATGGAAGTCCGAAATAATGAAATTCATCTTGAAACATTGTCAATCACCTTCAATTGGCAATTCCTTTTGATTTCTATGAATAATAAAAAGTATAGATATTTATTGAATGAAAATGATGTGAAAGAATCATATCTGTTATTATCCCATCCTGAAAAATGAAAAAAATGAAAACAGAACTCAAAAGCAACATAACTGAAACAAATAATATCAAGCTGGAATTTTAACTGAAATTATCCATATCATATTGAAGTAACACAATGTATTTAACTTCTACAAACCTTTGGATGATGAAATACTAACGAATAGTTTAAAAACTCGAAGTCCGTTGATTCAAAAATATTTAAATTATTCTTTCACATATTTTATACAATTCAAAATCCAAGAAAATAATGTCGAGTCACTGATATCGTACGGTTCAAATCTTTCAAATAATTGTAGTACCTAAAAATTAGTCACTTCTATTTCATATTAATATTCTGAATGTGGATAATTAATTTTTAGATTACTAAAAAAATTACCTAATAGAATCAATTGATACAACAGTTGCAGTTAAGATGTATGAGAGGAGCGTATCTTTTTACACTTGGGATGAATTCTGATGAAGAATAGTATGAAGTTGAGACAAAAACAAAAAAAATATATTTTCATAGAAAACGAAATTGTCCCTCAGTGATTATATTATGTTCATTGAGAAATGCAATCAGTGTCTTCATACCTTTTTTAAAACATTTCATGAAATCATATAAAGATAATAATGAACGTCTTGAATGTTCACAACTGATGAAATTAACTGTAAACGAGTCGCAAGCAGCAACTCGCAGCTTTTTGGATAGACCGATGAAAGACAATGAATATGGAGTTGTCGAAATGAAATATGCAAGTTCTAAAATTGTGGTGATATGGTTCACAAATCTTATATTGACATCTGTAAAAACTTCCTCAACAATTTTGAGGCAGTTAGCATCTATATTTATAACAGGGTGATGCAGTACAGCATTGCTATTATTTTTCAACACAACTACGACAACATTATATTCAGTATTACTGATGATCAGGTAGTGATGGGATGTTATGTATATGATAGTTTCGAGACCTTGATTTTTACGTGAACAAGTAGATTTTATCATCACAAAGACCGATCTATAGTTTCTATCTTCTATCTAGTGATTTGTGGACTAGGATGATTATGGACTGTTTCCATCGAGAATAAAGTAGACAATTGGTAAAGGTCGAGTTTATAATGTGTACAAGTGGTTTCAGAGTATTTTTATGAATGAATACAATTGTTTTTGAATCCAACCAATTCGGAACTGAACAAAAATTATTTCTCAAATATCTATTCACTTCAATTTATCTTGTACCATTCCGATAGATAACGCATTTCTTAGAGATGGATATAGGGAATTCAAAATGAGCGATACTGCCCCTGGTGTCGATGTTGTAAATTAGAGAAAAATTTGTTCATCTCAGTAGTTATCAATAAGTATTCATTTATGCTGCTTTTATATTGATTCTTCTGGTAAATTTATAGCGATTTCGTGGATTATCAATTTTTTTTATTTGAATATATGCGATTCAGAATCAGGTTGAAACTATAAATACTCTACGCCCTGCAATACGAAGAAGTCAACTTGAAGTTGTGTGGATTAATGTCGGAATGTATGATGTGGTTTTGAATAGATATGGTGGAAATTTGATAAATTTTTCCACTATTTCAGCCATTTTATATGATCGAAAAAGCTACAACCAACACGTTTTACCCTACACAAATCTGCAACACTCCTTACTCACTTGAAACTTCATCAATCAATCGTCAAAAAAGAAGTGATTTTGGTATAATATAACCAAATTCTGACATAATGAGCAAGTGTCAATGCTATGAGACTCCATAGCATTGACACTGAACCCTTCATATAGCTGGCAGCCTCTGGTTTCTCTTCCCCGCATCTTGCGTGTCTCAGCCTTGCTATCGATGTGCATTCAAAAAACACATGCAGTGCGGTTTCTTCCTCTTCTTGACGGAACCTGCATTGGATTTATTCTGTGAGACCCGTGTTGCTCATATGGTTCCTGAGTCGGCTATGCCCTGTTAGTAGACTCACCACTACCCGTACAACCTTACGGTTGTGGTTTAGCATGTCTTCCGTGAATCTGGGTGATGATTTCTTTATGAACTCTTTCGCCTGCCTCATTCCTGGAAGCTTATTCCATCAATCTATCGATTCGGCTTGTATCCATGAGTTTATGGATGTCTTTATAGTTGCTTTTGCTACCCTTCAGAAGGGTTCTGGGCCGATCATAGCCTTGGAGGCGTCTTCAGGGGCTACAACATCGGCCTCCTCATCGCCCTTGTAATTCTCATGTCCGGGTACCCAAGCTACAGTGACACTATTTTGGGTACTTAGCTCCTTTAGTGCGCTCAGACAGCTTCTCACAAGTATTGAGAAGACTTGAAACGAGCTGGGCACATTAATTGCCGCCTGGCTGTCGGAGAAAATGATAATGGTTTCATTTGTGCCTGTTCTGCCTGTTCATCTCCCCTATACAGTATTCGATGGCCACTACTTCTGCCTGGAACACAGTTGCATTATGTCCGAGGCTGAGTGCGATTCTCGTCTTTGCTATACCTCCGTATATACTGTCTTCCACTACTTCTGAGGTCTTTGAACCATCTGTATATCAAGTTTCTTCCTCTTTTACCGGTGGGCCGTTTTGCTAGTCTTCTCTACTTGGTATGATGATTTTGAAATCTTTTCGAAAGTTGTACTACGGAATTGTGTTATCCACGGGTATTCCTAGTATTGAATCTGTCTTCAGTTCATTGTACAGTTTCAAGTATTCTGCACCGTGTCACTGGCTGATTAGGGTGGTTGTCCTCTGCATCAGCCTGTCACCAGTCGAGCCCCTCTTTGTATGTAGATATGCAATGGTGGAAGTTCGAGCAGAACTTTGAATGCTGCAGTTGGGGTCGTTCTCATGGTTCCCGCTCCACTTATGCACGGCAGCCTTTTCGTGCCGCCTAATAGCCTAGCCGTACCTAATTGCTATTGTTCTTGACCACCAAGTCAATTCACTATATGTTATCATAGGTCTCACTAGCCATTTATATAACCAGAGTGTCATATTTGGGTTCAGCCCCAAGTTTTTCCCGCACATTCTTCTGCAGATTCCCAGGGCCATCCCGGCCTTATGTGCTGTTTCATGGATGTTTAGGTTCTACGTGAGCCTGTGATCGAAAGTCACACTTAAGTATTCGACTTTCGTGGCGAAAGCGATCTCCACTTCATTGAGTATTGGTGGTTCAATTCCTCGCATCACTCGCAGTGCTTTTTTGTGCATTAACTGAGAGGTTCTCATGCTTGCACCATCTGCCGACGATGTTCAAGGCTCTTTTCATGCGCTCCGAGATGACGCCTGTAAATTTACTTTTTGTGACTATCACCTAATCGTCAGCATATCCCAGGCACTATATGCCTTCTTCAGATAGCTTTTTCAGGATATCATCTGCTAGGATTGCCCATAGCAATGGCGATAGTACGCCTCCTTGTGGGCATCTTCTTTAAGATACTTAAGTATTCATCAAGGAAAAATCCAATGAGAAAATTCGAACAATTCCAAAACAGGGATTCAATGTAGACATGTGTGTTTTACACTTTCGTCACCATGGGGCTGGCATATAATTTTCAATTACCAATACGAAGTAACAGTTATAATCGAAATGTACAGGAAAAAAGGCATATATACAAATAGAAATGCATTTCCCAATCTATTTGTAAGTTTTTCACCGGCAACCCAAACCCCTTTGCCTCCGCTCCTGAAGCATACTCACCTCGTCACCAAATATGTCTGCACCAATGTTGAACTGGTTGTATTGTTACCGTGTCGAACGACAGGCAGAATGTGCGTCTTCAACATCGTCTGCGTCGTGCTGAATGTCTCCGTAAGCGTCTCGAGAGGCGGCGTTTCCATGTCCGAAGCTAGATACAGCGGCGGCAGCGTCGCGACGCTAGAATCCAAGAAGTTGTTGTCCTTCGCGTAATTGCTCGACGTCGCCAGGATATTTTCCGTTAAGGGCTCCGCTGCCTTAGTCAAGGTGGGATCCGGGGACGATTCCAGACTTTTCTCAAACGTTGACGTTACCGTCACGTAACGGGTGTTCCTCACACTGCCAACCTGGAAAGAATAGTGAGAATTGAACGGTTTTATCCAGCTTGTTCGTTTGTTTTTTTATTCATTTGTTTGGGTCAAATTTAGTATTTGAAGTTTGACCCCTGTTGACAAATTGATCTGAAATTTAATACACACATTTAGATTTGATGACAATACAATTTAATTATTTCTATATCATTGTGAATCCCAGATGGCCGCAGCTTCAAACAGGCGGATTACATATTTCTTCACAACTACCTCACAACTACAGGGCTTGAGTAGTTGAATAGTAGTACACTTTGGAAGAGACACAAATTCAAGACAGCCGTAGCTATGGCGGATTACACATCGCCTTGTGATATCGAAGCACTAAACAAAATGAGAAGAGTTGAGTGACAAAACTAGAAACTGAAAACTATTGACATATTTACTCAGGTTACGCTAGGCCCATCAATTTCAGTATTTTTCCATTTGATCAATACTGTAGATTGCTGAGGTGGGTAACTGATACCTAGGACCTTCCTAATTATTTTGCAGTACATCATTCACATCATTATTATTTTTGTAAAAAAAACCGTTTAACATATTCTTTTTTAATTATTTCACTAATGATATCTAATATTATGATTACACTTACTCGTTACGTGATGAAAATTTATAACACTTTCTCTGATAATAATTATAGAATTTTCACTATAAACGTTATTTAAAACGCGTTTCACTACACGGTAGCTTTTTTCAGTATAGCAAACTCTTCTTCTTTTATATAAGAGTAGGTAATTACGAAATTCAATTAGATGAATGGTAGGCTTGAACAAACAAATTCCTACAGCAACACCGGTGAAATACTTTGTTGTCACGATATATCGACATATGAAGTGGGATTCACATATGCAACACTCAAAAAATTAGGAGGGTTTCTTCAGAAATTAAGATATCTCCGTATCTCAGTATGAAACAAAATCGGTTCCAGGTAGAAGGATGCTTTTATGAACAACAGGAAGAAACGGCCATGGGAAACCCCTTGTCCCTCTACCTGGCAGACCTGTTCATGAGCAGATTCGAAATGGAAACCAAAGAAAAGTCGAAGTATTTTCCTAGGATTTGGCTAAGGTATGTGGATGATATTTTCGCGATATTCGATACCAAAAAATCGAATATTGACGACTTTGTTTCCATTTTAAATAATAGATGTCCATCAATAAAATTCACGTATGAGTTAGAAAATAAGGGACATCTACCATTTCTTGACGTTTTGGTGATGAGGAGCCAATATGGAGGGTTACCATACGATATATTTAACAACACATGATAGGTTCAC
Source organism: Leptinotarsa decemlineata (assembly GCF_025532065.1). Classification (NCBI taxonomy): domain Eukaryota; kingdom Metazoa; phylum Arthropoda; class Insecta; order Coleoptera; family Chrysomelidae; genus Leptinotarsa; species Leptinotarsa decemlineata. Next base: position 7,004,995 of record NW_027412533.1, on the reverse strand, counting down.
AAAAGAAAGACGTACAATACAGGAAATAGCAGCCACTAACGGTTTCTCGAGGAGTATTGTAGATGACATAATAAGGAAAAAGAAGTTTAGGTTGAGAATGAACGAAATCTCGACTTTCAGAAAGGACAAAAACCAAGATAAATACATCTCAGTTCCATACCACCAATATACGAGGAACTTTGGAAAGATTCAAGGAACTAGGTATGAAGGTGGTTTTTAAAACAAGTCATACACTACAGAGCTTTTTGGGAAGTCCAAAAGACAAAGTCGAGAATTCGAAAAAGTCTGGAATATACGAAATTGATGTAAGGACTGCGATGCAAAATATTATGGACAGACAAAAAGATCCATTTAAATGAGATATAAGGGACACATAGTATACTCAAAATATGGAAGACCTGAAAAATCAGCAGTCGCCCATCATATTTTGCAACAAAACTATTCCATAGACTTCAGTTCATTAAGATTAGTTAGACAAGTTAACAAGAACAGGCAACTAGATGCATATGAGAGTGTAGAAATAAGTAAACACAATGATATTATGAAAAACGATGACGGACCTATACAAAAGAGCATACTATATAGCTTGTTAAAATAAAATAAAATAAAATAATGTTGTTGGGTTTACTGATTACTACATAAGGACACATTGTAAAAATAAATTTGGATAGGCAATATTGTGAAAATAATTTTATATAGCGGAAAATTGTTTAATATAAACATATATTGTTAAATAATAGATAAGACAAAATTGTAAAATTAATTTAGGTTGGTATACCTGTATGGTTGGTACGCCTGGATGGTTTACCTGTATGGGTTACCTTTATAGCATAAATAGGATTAGCTTGCACTAGTTCTTAGTTTTAATCTTCCTCTTTGAAGATAATCACATTCAAAAATGAATTATTTCGCGCTAGTACAATCACTTCTTATAGATGGAATTTTAGGATGGGGGGGGAGGGGTGTTAGTGATTGTTTTACAGAAAATGTAAATGTGGTTAAAAAATGGATTCTTGAACTAATATTTGCCAAGACACGTGACTATGGCAGTGATCTGTCATATAGAGAAACTCAAATCATGGCAATAGATAATTTTTTTGCATGAAAATATTATTAATCATTTAAATAAAAAAATCATATTACAAGTTTATGAACATGCTCATAATACACGAAAGAATGATTCTATATTTTTACCTCGACCTGACAAAACGATTGGAAGTGTCAATTACCTGGCACCAAGAATATATAAGCAAATTCCTCATGAGATTCAGAATATTGAAAAATTTTGAAAATTCAGAAATTCATTAAGTGAATAGATTTTCAAGGCGGGACATAATATTTTTAGTAATATGATAAATTCTATCTGAGTATTTGGAAAAAAAAGATACCTCCTGATTGTCATTTACCTCCTGATTATGTTATTTACCGAAGTATGAAATTTACTATTCATGTAATATATCAAAAAACCCAAATATGGCTCTACCTGGAAGTGTCATTATATCACATACAAGCAGTTTGAACTGCTTCTGTGATTTTTCTGTTTATTTGTTTTTTACATGTGTGACATTGTTTTGTAAGAGTTTATTTTATTTTGCAAATAAATATTATTATTACTGTTATTATCAATCCGGAAAAAACAGTTAATATATTAGTATTTCATGTTAGAACTGAATTATGACAATTTGCGAAACCAATTCTGAAAATGGTAAAAAAAAATCTTGTTGGTTGTTAAAAAAAAATTTGCATAGTTGCGTTCATTAATTTTCAGAGATTCCAGCGGGTTCAATTCCTGTCCTGTAATCTCTAGAAATTATTGAAGGCAATTTCTGTTTAACGACTACCAAGAAGGTATTAAACATTATTAAACTTGTCTGCATAAAATGGTGTTCATTAATATATTCACAAAGTACTTGTTTGTCTGAAAGTCATATTGTATTGTAATTGTTTTTTTTTCGAAATTTACCTTCTCACCAGATTTGAATATTCATGCAATCAAGTTATTCCTTTATACAAAAGACATTGTACAATAGTTTGATGTAGCAGTCCAACTGATCAAGCTGCCGTGTAGAGAAACGCGACTCAAATAAAATTTATTGTGGAAATTTGATGATTATTATCATAGATAAGTTTATTATTGATATTTCTTCCATAAATACGGTAGGTTTATCTATATGAAATCCAATAGAATATTGAATACTTCAATAAATGAAATCGCATATACAATACATTAAACTTAAAAAAAGACACACAGATTGGATCAGTTTATATAAGGACTAAGTATAAAAAAGGTTAACATGTCAACTATGATTTCCAGAGTGAAACATTTCCATGCAAAGATCAAGTACTTGTCAGCCAAACCTTTCTCACAACAATCCTCATGTCAATTCAAATAAAAAATAGTAGAGTGATATCTCATTAGAGAGATGAAATTTTCATACTGAGCATTAATTATTGCTGCATTACTGAAAATAATGAAAACACTCAGTGAGAACATATTCCAGTAACCAATATTGTCCTAAATTTCATCACCTTGTTACTGTTGAAGTTGTCGATGCAGAATTATTCCGCAAAAGTGACTCTCAGGTAAGTTTTACAATTTGAGTTATCATTTTTGCCCTGTCGGAACTCGAGTTATCATTCCGTTTATTATCTTTATTTCTACGATTAATACTGAAAGTGATACTTCATTCCCAAGAAACATCACATGTTTATGAAATACATATGTTAACTCCAACTGAAAGTTTCAGAAATTATCCAAGGGTGGATTAGAATAGTGGGTTAGTACCGTGAACAACTGGTCACTGCTCATGTTTCCAATGAGAATCGTCCGGAGAAGAACATGAAATATGCTGGAATTCATGGAATAACAAACAACATAACTGCTCAGGTATAGTCTACAACAAAGACATTATCATTGTAGTTCAAAATTACGTTGTCTTGATGGAGAATTCGCAGTCTTTGACTTAGTTGTCCCAAGCATTAGAAATCCTACAAACGTTCTCAGAATTCTTTATCGAACCAAATTCCACTGTTACGAAATGAAAATGGTTCATGAATTAAATTGACGATCTCGACAGAAGAGTTGAATTTCATAACATCCTCTAGAAACGCGTCAACCGTAATTAATCTTTGTTCTATTTCACATTTTCCTTGGATAAATGTACCTTTTATCAGAAGTATCAGAAGGTCAGAAGTAGGACCATTCTTCTCGAGGGCAAATCCAAGTGGTGAAAAATATCTCAATTCATTGAATAAACAAGTTACGCCAACAACGCCAACAAATTAGATCCCCCATTGTGAAACTGGATACGCTTTCAACAAGACGATGCTGTTTTCCTTTGCATGGTACTACTGCGACAGTAACTGCGATAATAACTTTCCGGGCTGTTGTGTCGGAAAGAAGGTATCTTCAGAGTGGTTACTCAAACCTATAGCCAACTACTATAGATAATTCACGGAGAGAAATCAACAGGTACTATAGGCTTCTCTAGCACCTGATATTCTTTCGAATATAAAGAAAAACAGAATATATTTTATACCATTGTATGCAAGCAAGTTGATGGTGCTCAGTTCGATAAGTTGTTGATTTTTTATCTGTTTTGTTTCACTTTCTACTGAAACACTTTCTAGTTAAAAATATTACAGACTCGGATAAGATCCTCCAAAGAAGCTCGACTATTATAAATATTTCAAACTTTTGAGATGTGGGTTGTTATGAGAAGGGGGTGACTGACAAATTACTGAGTTTCATAACTCAGGAAACTAAAATTACCGTGTTTCATGAATATTTTCCAGTCCATATCAAATGAATTTTTCAGGGTGGCCCGTTGCAATTGGAGTGCAGTGTATACTACGTGAGCAGATGATGAAGTAATGGAAGGTAGAACTGATAGCTATGTTCCCACACACCAGAAATGCAACACTATTCTTGACGCGAATTTGAACAACCAAGTTGTCGTACCCATTAGATAAGACAAACTGATTTCTAACTTTGAATTTGGTCTGTATTCAAATCAAACAAAATAGTACCTTTCGAATTTCAAGCACACATCAATGATTCATAAAAATTCACTCGTTAAGTTCCCATTTCAACAAGATGATTCATATAAAAGTTAACAATGAGCTGTTTGAGATGGGACTTTTTGTCACGCCACTTTTTATAATTCTCATGTCACAGACTATCGAAAGCATCCAACCGATGGATGCCGATTTATTCTGTGGCTAAGGTTTAAAACATCCTTGTGTGTGGCCGATATATTTGCTCTCACAGTCTTCGGAGCTCATTTTATACAGTGTCATCCCCAAAGTAAGCATCATATGGGAAACTTATTCATTAAGGGTTTTTCGACAAAAAGTTATACTTGATAAACCCCTAAAACTAAACATGCACCAACAAAATAAATACAGTAAAACACTCGTAATATACAAGGAGCCTTCAAATATTTGATTTTGAGACATTAGTAAAATACTCTTATTTTGAAAAATCTCGGGAATGTTATTTAAAAAGTTGTTCAGCATTAAAAAATATTTGAATTGAAGTTTTATTTTTCATCCATTTTTTTAATAGGGACTACGAAAAAAAAATTTGCTAAAACGATAAATAGACAGCATGCTCTATGCGACGGTTTATTTTTGAAACTTTCAATATTACAAATACCACAGCTATGGTGTTAACCACGGTCGTTTTAGCAAAATTTTTTTCCTAGTTCCCATTTAAAAAAATGGGTTGAAAAATACAACTCCACTCAGTCATGACTTCAAATCTAGCTGTATTTTTCAATGCTGAACAACTTTCTCAAATAACATTTCCCAAAATTTTTCAAAATAAGAGTACTTTACTCCTGTCTCAAAATGAAATATTTGAAGGCTCCTCGTATATCACGTGTGTTTCACTGTATTTCGTTGGTGTATGTTTGATTTTAGAGGATACACCAAGTTTTATCAGTAATAACATTTTGTCGAAAATTCCTTAATAAATAAGTTTCCCATATGGTGTATACTTTGGGGATGACACTGTATATTCAGTACCTTTCATTTTCCAATATCTTGTCCTTCAGTCAACTACCCAGAAAGTAATATAGCGAATAAATGCTCCCCTAGATAGGTCGACGACTATCGATCCTTCTAATTCCATACAATAACAATTTCTTTTCCGCTCTCGCCTATAATTCACCAATTTGCATGTTTATCTAACTCATTTGTATCCCAAGCGTGAACGGTTTTTGATGTGATGTCGGATCACGTTACATAAATAGCCACAGGCGGGTCGTTAAGTGCCGTAGCCCGATTATGTCGCGAAAGAGGGCCCCATTAGTTTTGTATCGAAATGACATTTTTACGGAAAGATTGATATTAGTCCGAGTTATATGACTTCGCTGTCATTTTAGATATTTTTGATGGGTTTACATTATCCAGAAGAACAGAAATGATTACTCTTTAGTTTCAACTTGAACAATGATTGGAGACAAATATAAATTTTACGAGCCGCGTACCTGAATTGAACAAAAATTCAATCAACAAATTTCATTTTTCTGAGTTTCTCCTGTGAAGATAATGGCATCTCTTCCTACGAAGACGCCATCTATAGGATCGACGGAAGACTCATTTTTTGAAAATTGAAGATAAACGAAGCTCCCCAAGGCGGTCAGTGGCAAAGCCAAGCTTTGACACAGACTGGCAAACGAGATTTGTCTGCTGTCTTTCACTGCAGCTTTCCATGCAAAACAACTAGATGAACTTATAATCTAATATCAGGTGTCTCTATTACAACCCTTCAACGACTCAAAAGTGATGATAAGCTCTGCAGCTAACGACAGTTGATGTCAAAACTTGACTTTGCAACTGAGCCCTTTGGGAAGCCTCGCTTATCTTTGATTTCCTAGGATCGAGTATTTTGTCAATCCCGTAGATGACGTTTTCATAGGGGTGGATGTCATTATTTCAGGACAATTGGGAGGTTTAGCGTAGCACCACTGATGAGACCTTGGTGGTGGGAAAGACTTTGAAGATTATCAAGTTTTCTTTCCAGATATGGAACCATCGCACCACAAATTTTCAAGACCGATATTCTTGAGAATTTGTAATGACCAACTGTTCCAGATATTTTGCTATCCAAAGCTTTTTCAGATTTCTGCTTCCAATAATTAACTGACCGCTTAGTATGAAACAGAAAGATTTCCTTCAGATAACTGTAGGAGGGTCGAACAGACCCACTCAATTTTGACCTAACCCAACTGAAAGAAACGAAACTGAAGTGAATTTCTATATTTTAGTTTATTTGAATTTTTCCATGCTGTAGAGTCTCTGGAAATAAACTGATTTGATTTAATTTGTTTTGATTTGGAGTCACTGAACAAGTACAGTCATTCAATTTTAACATAGTGAGTTTGTTTCAGTGGTAGGAGAAGCTCTTTGGAGTTGGATATCTTTGAATGAGAACTAGGTTGCCAAATGAAAGAATTGTAGGTTCACTTCAATGATCATCCGTGATTCATAGCTTCTTTACTCAGAATGAAAAACTGTCAATTGGATAACCGGTTAAAACGAAGATATGGATGGAATGGTTAAAATACTGGCTATTATGGAGAAACCAACGAGAGATATCGGTCCGGCTGAGATACTTCAGAAGTAGTATGGAACTATGGAGACAGATCTAGATACCCCAATACCCTAATATCTTAACAGCGTGATACATTCCACAAAATTCTCCAAAGAAAAAGTATTCAATTCACCAAGAGTTTTGAGATCAGCAAGCAGTTACTTTTGGAAATTTTTCATCATTCATCCTAATTTTTTTGTTGTACTTCAAATATGATTAATTTAATATTCATTGTATCTTCCCAAAAAATATCCTTCAAAACTGACAAACACCATCTTAACTTGAGATTCAGGACACATTCAACAATATCACAACATAAAACCTCTCTATTTCGCAGATCTTCCACTCACTATATAATTGGATACCTATAGAATATAAACCTTTTCCAATAGGAAACTTAAACGAAAGATGGAAAAATATCTTCTTACAATAAAGAGATCCAACTAATCGAATTATGTCGAAATCAATCAACCTTTCTTCAAGCATCAAAAAACAGTTCTCTATAATTATTAGTCTTCATTAGTCTGAGATATTTTTTTTTGTTTTGCTGTATATGTATATACTGTTTGTACTGTTTCCGATAAAAAAAATGTTTTTTTTAAATTTTTCTGTTTTTCTTGAGGTTGAATGAGAGAGTAATCTCTGCGATGATTTATCATGAGTAGATATTGAATCTTTCCATTTGATTTGTAGTAATTGTATGGAATCATCAATAAAACCCATTATTATTATTGATACATTCTCTAACTTATTTGAACTCTCACAAATAACAAAATTCCATTGTTCAAATTTTCATTATATTCATTTTATTCTACTAGCTGACTTTAATATTTTGGTCCTCAAAATTCATAATCCAATAATTCCCCTTTCTTTAGATTTCAAATCTGTCAAGACTTTTTCAGAATATGAATAAAAAATCCCGCAACAAATAGAGCATAGCTCATCTTTTCAAAGATTCTACTACATTACATCAATCAATTTTACTCTCAATTTTATATTGTATCATGAACATGTTGAAATAACTATATCAAAATTGGAATCGAATTTCTGTTCATTCAAAATTAATATTTAATTGAAATATTTTGAATTGATTTCAAATATATCGGAAATTCACGTACATTGTTCATATATTTTGTTTTTCACCAAATTCCTTGTATCTCATAAATTATCTGACCCATTATTATGGTGAATTAAATAACATTCCAACCAGAATTGACCCATTCCAATTATCAAATCAATATTATAACATTTCTATCTTAGCACCTCGAAACTACCCTCTATTATTAATGTTGCTCCAACCCTTACAACACTATCACATTACCTGGAAAGTGTAGGGCGACTTGATTGTGGCAATCTCATAATAAATGTCGCCGAAATCCGGAGGAGTGGAAATTTCTACTTTAATGGTCTCGACTGGAAAAGCGGGGGCATCGAGTTTATTTTCCTTCGAACTCTCATCGTCGATAATTGAGGCAATTGATTCAGAGCCTTCTAGACTATCGCCGTCGTCGGATCTAGCTTGCGGCGTAACGACGTCATTGATTAGAGGCTCCTGCAGAGAAGACGAAGAAGAGGAAGAAGTAGTTCCGAGCGTTTCGTTGTTGTTCAATGGCTCGTCGATGTTGTTTTGTTTGCGAATAGCAACGCGCGGCTTCGACGTTGTCTTGTACTGCCATCTTCCGGGAGATCTGAAAGCAAGATAGAGCAAGAATATTTAACGAGTTTCAGCTGAGGCGGTTGTGAGGGAGTATTTTGCGACCAAGATATTACATTTCCTGGAGAGTAATTTATTGGAGGCTGTAGCGCTCCGGGGTGAAATGCTATCAGATAAAGTCAAAGTTTCTTGTGATGTTCCATTGTTTTGGAGAATGTGGGATCGTATCTGGAATGCGTGTTATTTTTGTTCATGGCTATCTTGAAATGGTGAAACTGAATTATGGCATAATTGAAGACCGAATTAGTCAATCTCACAATGGAATCTCTCTGATAGAGAGAGCTTTACAAAAATGAATGAATATAAGAATATAATTTAACAATAACATGAAACTAAATTTGAGGTCATCTTTTTTTGAAGCGTACTGATTTAACGACTGAAACGAATTGAAATATCCCTTCTCAAAATGAAGAATTATTGACAGAAAAAAATGAATTTTATACCTACCTATTTACTGATTATCGTTATCATTGATTATAATATAATATCGTACTTTGTAGGTAGGTGAATTTCATCATTACAATGTATAACAATCCGATTTACTGTGTGTATGTGTTTCAAATTTTTCATGAATGTTCAGTACACAAACTGAATGTTCATATTCGGAGGCGAATGTCTCTTGTGAATTTTTTATTTCACAGTCCAAAACAAACCTCCAAAGTTAACTCGTTATGAATTCTCATAGATGTACTCAGTTTATTTTTTCCTGTATTCAAATTCACACGCTATGGATGTTATTGGAGCTACAGAAAGCCAACAAGCATATATTTACTGAAAGAATCCCCTTTCCAATACCATGTTTGTGAACATCAAGTCCTTTGCTACAGTGTTATTGAATGTAATAATGGAATAAATAAACAAAATATTGAATATTCAGTATTCAGTCGAGCATATAATCGAATAATTAACAGTGGGAACACCTAGTTTTTCAATAATCCAAAACAAAAACTTTCTCGTTGGTTTATTTATTCATATAGACACGATGATAAAAAAATAAACAGAAATAACTGCTGGAATAAACGTATTTATTTGCATATGTTACCAACTTTTACACGGTATATTTTCATTTTTTCAGGTTGAATGACTAGGTTGAAATATGTTTGATAGGTGTGGCTGAAATGGTTAAAATAGTGTGAATGTGATATGTGGAAATTTAATAAAATTCAGTTTATAGTTTTGTGTCATCAGAATACATGAAATTATTCAAGAGCCACTCTTCAGTACCATGTTGTGAAAGTTTTTTCCAAATATCATTTTCCAACGGTGCTAGTAAATACTCGTAGAGACATATTTGTTAGTTTACTTATTTATATTGGAATTCAAAAACTTGTGGGTACTTGAATCTAACTTTTGTCCATCATTTTTGTATATTTTTTGTTGTATAAGGCGAAAAAGCATTCGTTAGTTTCGAAAATATGTAGAAACTTTTCTTTTATCTTGTTTATTAGACGGAAGATGGTGATTTTCCATCATATTCAATGAAGTAATAGTGGACCACAAAAATCCTATATGGAAAGGCCTATAGTCAGTTCGTAACTAAGGAAGCTTTTGACAATTCTCTATTTCGAACATTTCATCATTTCTAATCAATGCTAAAGATTTCATTCTGTTTATTCCAATTTTCCACAAGAGATACTATTTTATTTCTGATTGATAGTATTGTACAAATTATATCTGTTATATTTGTTTGGGAAACGATTAATTCCATACAAAGAACTGGCCAATTGAGTTTGTCACAATGCTTGGATTTTTTCACAAAAGAGAAAACCCTGGATGGAGATGAAAAACCAACCTGTGCGAGGTGCAAGAAAAGAAGAAACGCTGCAAAATCCCTATTAAATCTTAAGTTTCCCCATATTTCAATAATTCATTCAAAAAGATTCTCTCCAACGGAAACATACAGAGGCAAATTGAATGTTGTCATTGACTTTTCTTTAGAAGGATTAGATATGAGCAATGATGCAGCGGGTAATGTGGCTCCTTATCGTTATAATCTATATGCACTCTCGGATCACAGTGGGACTACTTACAACGGGCATTATACAGCATATTACAGACACCCTTATAGTGTCACGTGAAATGAATCCAACGATTCACACGTGTCCCTAGCTTCACCAAAATCCGTTAATTGATTTGTGTTTTATGATTCTTCTGATACTAGAAAAAAACTGTCATACCCAAATTTTGAATCTTGACATTTCCCTCGCCCAATCATGTGATTTCCGTTTCCAGAAATGCACTTCTATACATATACAGGTTGATCGAAATTTGTCCCTTTTTAGAGTTTTCCTGAGATGCCCCATTTTATTGGCAACCCTGGTAGTAGTTTTTGGTTTATTAAATATAACACTATTTCTTTAAATTGAAATTCCATCATTTATTATCAATTCAAGCTGAATTATTATTGAAATAGTTTGTTCTATTGAGTCAGGTTGCGTCTTGTGTACTCCATCTAGAAGCTCTTGAAAAAGGCTCTTCAATGGTAACCTGCAAAGTTTCATTCGATGAAGTAGTCTTTGATGTGGAACACTATTTTTGTTAATTAAAATATCGTCATCTATTATTAATTCAATAAGCTCGATATTCTTGGATTATTATTCCCTTTGATCGCTCTATATCGAGTCAGGCTGCGTCTCAAAAACAAAAGATTTCAGGTGGCCCTAGGAAAAGAAATCGATAGAAGAGAGATAGGCTCGGAGATCTAGGATGCTATTCAATAAGATCTCTTCTTCCAATCCACTGATTAGCATAATTGTTATCTAACCATTTCCTTACTGGAACTTCATGACGAAATGGTGTCCTGTCCAATGGAAAATACAATAATTTCCTTCTGAAGAATTTCGAAAGATCTTTCTAGCATGTGAGCATACATTTCGCCATTTGAATTTTCTTTTTAGAATAAAGCACCAGTAATTGCATCTAATAATATACCAGCCCAAACATTAACATTTTCTCCAAATAGTCGTGGGTTCTCGTCATTTCAGTAATGACAGTTCTGTTCATTTGAGTGCGCAATTGAATGAAAAATGCACTTGTCACTAAAGCAAATATTTCTGATGAGTTGAGATTTTTCGATAATTCTAGCTGTCATAATTTCACAAAATACAGTTCTTTTGTCGGGGTAATCGTCACCAAGTTGTTGAATGATTTGCATTTTATATGGATGAAATGTATGTAATTTGAGTACTTTCCTTACAGAATCGCGTGATAATCTGGTTGCTGTAGCTGCCTTATGAGTCGATAATTTATGATTTTTTGCGAACTGCATGAGTACTTTAATTTGCGTTATATTTCTCGTGTACAACGTACTGAGTAAAAATCAAATGTACGGTTATTTCTGCATTAAAGTTGAAGTACAATATTCATTTGTATCGTTTATTGATCTGTAAGGAAATGAATGTATTCAGTCATACATAAAAAAACTATTATTTATCGTACTTGATTGAAAACCAACAAAAGGTCCAACGAATTCGTCTTGTGATTTTCATATGTGGAGTTATATGTATATACGAAATAAATTCGGTAGATGCTCTTATTTTTAGAGTCATTAATCCACAAACTTTTATTGAAGTTTTTGCTACTAATTAACTATCTAGTTGTGTTATTGAAAATGTTGTTGTGAGTTAATATGTCAAAGGAATTGAATCAATATTGATATATCGTAATCAGAAACTGCTTCACTCACATCGAAGGCCTATCATGTTCCATAATAGAACATTCCCATGAAGAAAGGCATCATAATATTATTCTGAGCAGAGATAAAATTTTCGCCTTTTTTGTGGTCTGGAACAACTTTCAAGATTTTTCATTAAGTTCAATTTTCCTTTTTGTATGAAGACATTCATGATGTTGATTGAGTGCTCAGATACTATAAAGTGACTCTGAATCAGTAGTTTCATAGGAATTTCCTCAATATATTGAAATTTTGATTATTGTAGTAGATGATTTCCTTAACGTCGACATCAAACACTAGAAAAACGTAAATAGAATGACTTGATGGAAATTCCATGGTGATAAATATGTCTTTGCTAGATTTATGCCATCGATTGAGTTGTCCACAGTAATGAAAAAGTGATCTGCAGATATCTGAAGTTGAGTTAGGAATAAAAAATGGAATATGTGGATTTCTTCAGTAATGTTGTGATTCTTCTCAAATTATCAACCCAACAGGAATGCAATATCGCAACTACAAAGCTAAATAATAGAACACAAACCTGTTTAACTTGAACTTGTACAAGCTGGATGTCGTTGGAGAGAACTGCTCTACATTCGAAGGCTGCACCTTTGGTTTGTATCCCCTCCGGCTAAATCCGCTGTTAGTACTGGTGTCAGCGTTGGCCACCCTGGTTTGCTTGTTTTTTCGCCCCGAAAACCTCTTTCCAGATGTCGCTGTTGGAGCAGGTTCCTCGCTGTGTACAGATGGTTTTGAAGTAGGTTTTCGGTTTCGGTTGCGACGGGATTTGCTTTTTTGTGGAGAATTGGAAGGTGTGTTGTGTCTGTATTTATTTACATGTGTTAGTGCATGGTGTCTACAGAGACTGTATGCTTTTTGAGTAACATGCAGAAGAAAATATTAGATATAATAATGCAAGTTTTATAAAATATCAAGGAATTTTCCGGGGCGTATTAGAATCTGGGGAGTATTTGTTATTCTCAATAATTTTTGTTACAGTGTAGTTACCAATACCTCTAAAAATAACAAATATTTTTGCTACTGAGTGGGATTTGTTGAGTTTTTTCATTAGTAGCCAATGAAGCAGTTATTCGAAAGTTATTGATATTTTCTTCGATATTTGATAAAATTATTGATATAATTCTTTGCTATTTATAAAAATTGCTGAAATTACATGAATTATGTGAGAAAAAAAAATATCTACTCCTGTTCATTGTGAACTCAGACAGTAACACAAAATTCCGAGTTTGATGATTCGCAATTTCCACCACTATAAAATCCCTTCTGTATTGATAGATTTTTCAATCAATAATTTATTATTTGGCTGTCCTACATCGCAGATCATGCTATCTTCAAAACATTTCCATGCAACAGAAAAGAGAAAATTCAATCACCGTTTCCATGTTTCCAGATCGTTGCACCAGATGACATGCTGATATATTTTCACATGCAGAACATTTGGGAGTATACATTCTTTTATCAAATCAAAACACATCCATATACCGTTTTAAAATATATTAGCATGACAGATTCAGAATTCTACTTATTATGTGAGGCATATAAAACAAATCAACTTCAACAAATTAACCTGAATCCCGTTCAATCGTTTTTCATTTTTGCGAACTTAATCCATTACTTTGGCATTCTCTCGATGTTCACTTAATAACAGTGTAGACATATCTGTGATCCAGTAAAAAAAATTATATCTCTTTATTGAAGCCGTCAGACTAGCAACTTCTTTAAAAAAGAAATCAAAGTAGAAATTGATACAGAAGTGAAATTTGTATTAAACCCAAACGTCACACTTGATAACATTAAAGTTCACATCAGTAAAGAAATAGATTGAGGATGTGAATTCATCAAAAAATGTTTCGTATTGATTTTAATTCATATAAACCTTTTTGAAATGTTCTCCAATATTCACAGTACTCAGTAGAAGTGTGGCATATCAAAGTGAGATTTTTCAAAATGAAATTGGATCATATTCAGATTTCGTCAAAAAAGTACTTTGAACATCTTGAAACGATCAATATTTTCATAAATTTGAGAAAAAGTGATTTTTGTACCGGAGGTTTCTTCGAAAGGCTCAATCTTGATAACGTTAACACTGTTATTGAAAAGAGTCATGAAAATTATTGAGTATTGGGTATTCACCAATGAGAGAAATACTCTATACTCAGGAGAGGTTAACACCCCTGCATTATTTCGAATCTAGATAACACAAATTGAATCCGAAAAACCTTCCATTAATCATTTAGGAACAATCAAAAATCAGCAATCGATGTTAGAGTAAAAGTACCCCTAAATTTTTAAATGCAATCAAATATTATCGACACAAATATTTCCGTCCACTTCTGTGCTTCAAATTATTTCTTACAAATGAAGAAATTTTTCATTGTAGATTTGTCAGAATATTCACTGTTCAAAAACAGGCTACATCATTCCAAACTCAAACCATACATATCGAAATTGAAACACATTTTTTCATTATATAGGGGGAAACTAATATTATGAAATGATGCACTAGTAAATCATCCTTATTCATCTAAATTAAAAACTTTATTGAAATGAATGAAAATACTTTCGTCTGATTTTCACTAATTATTTTATTTTTACAACCGATTTCGAGTTTTACCTCATTATCATGTGTAAAACTAGAATGTGAATGTGAACATTGGGTTATATCGGAAGTTTATAGGTGAGCTAGAAGGAGAGGTAGTTAAATGAACAAGGGTGTCAACCATCAAATATAATACAGGAGATTATAGGGTGTGGTGCTGCAGGTTTTTCCGGGTTTTCCTGCAGCTGTAAAAGCAAATCCGCCACTGGAATCAATGAAGTCGCCCCGGAGCGGTAATTATTTTTTGTTGTTGTTTTATAATTTCATGATATGTATTTTGGAAGAGTTATAGGGATTGTTGAACTTATAAATTCCAATTCGAAGAAGTAATTTTGAATATTTCCTGAAATTTTGCTACTATATTTTGATGCTACTATATTTACATGCTACTGTTTGGGTATAATTTACTTATAAGTGTTTTATGAGTTTTATTTGATATTATTTTTTCTATTAGAAAAACCGGTACCCGATTTGTGATGCACTGTTTGGTTTGCACTTTGGTGTAGTAATAAATATTACTGCAGGTTTTTCTCTAACACCAAACCGTTATTTCAACACCTCGAGACGTGTTTCGATCACAAAGTGATCATCTTCAAGAGGAATATCTTGGTGATCGAAACACGTGTCAAGGTGTTGAAATAAAGGTTTGGTGTTAGGAAAAAACTCCAGTAATATCATTTTGATACCAAATTCTTTACTGCGATTTGTTCAATTATTTTTAGTTCAACTTGGAAATTGTTTTCAGGTGAAGGGATTGCGAAAGCTTTGTGTTGACCATTGACCTTAACGCGGATAATTTATGTCAGAGGAGACTGAAAGACTCAAAGGGACATTACATTGAAAACAATTACTGACTTTAGAAATATTCGAATCTAAGAAGTTGAGCTTCTTGGTTTGTTCGATTTCTACTGTGAATTTAATTTTGTTATGCAGACTATTGAGGTATTTTGAAAATTGATTAATTTGTCTGTTTGAACCATCAAAACCAACCAGTACGTCATCAACGAATCTTAACCAAAACACAATATGTTTCTGAGAAAGGGGGTTATTAAGGATGCTGGTATTTTCTAGTGTGTCCATGAAAATGTCTGTCAAAATCGGATTTAATGGTGAGTACATAGGGATACCTGAGTTTTGTAGATGAAAATTATTATTTTGTTAGTTGAATATGGATTTGTATTACACTAACCTAATATATCTTTCACGAGCAACCCCTAAACGAGCAACTTGATTCATGTTGGTCTCCACCCCTATAATCTTCAGTGTTGAATTTTATAGTTGACACCCTTATCTAGCTCACCTAAAAATTTTTTTTCGGATTCCACATTTCAGTTTTATACTTGATAATGAGGTAAAACACAAAACCGATCGTAAAAATTAAATAACTAGTTGAAATAAGACAAAAGTGATTTTATTCATTTCATTAAAGTGATCATGAATTTTCACAAAATAAACAAGTCATCAATCATACATACTAAATTAAAAAAAAATCATCCAGTAAAGTTGTTCAAGTTGAGATTACATATGAACTCATAACCTTCATAATATCCCAAACTACTTTTATTCGCTTCTGTTACCAGAAATATTTGTTTTTCGTTAGGAAAATAAAGTAACGCATGTTTCACTTTGCACTGAGATGAATTACATTTATTTAGACCTCTTGAACCAGCTCGCTAGAGAATTCACATACTGGCAACAATAGTAAATGAAATTGTTTGAGAGCTAGAGGGCTATAAATTCACAATGATTCTCTTCTATATTTGTGAATTGAAGGATACGTCACTTGCATCAGTTGATAATGTATGTTCCTGTTTGATGAAAGGTTTCGCTCTGAATTTATTTGAGGTATGTTATCTGACTTGGGACAACATTTTTTTAAATAGTTTCTAACAAATTAATTATAACAAGTTTTTTATCAGTTTTAAGATCCATATTACATAATGAAAGATGAAAATGTTAACGAGTTGGCCTATAGATCAAATAATGACACACAAAAATTTTTTCACCGTGATATTACGTATTCGATCCATTAGATTATTAGATTTTTATCATTAACATCTCTGGTTGAGTTTCAGAAACAGATCCTCGTGAAATAAATCAATATTCTGGACAAAGATACAAATTTTTTGAAAGTAATGAGTTCGATGAAAAGTACAATATGGAATGAATTTTTCATGGTCAGGAAAGAAATAAATAACTGGCTTTATCAGCTTGCGTTAGTTTCTGAACAAAAATGTATCGAACCATTTGTAGGGTTCAATTTGAGAATCACTGTTCATTTCGAAATAAATTTTCCGTTCGATTTTTATATGTTTCCGAACCAACTCCCTAACAATAAATCTATCGCAACGACAAATGGATACTCGAGTCGCAACTTCATTACTTTCTCTAATGCAAACTGGAAAGAGAGTATTCTCATCGAGGCCGACGCCGAACCAATTAAAAATGATTACTTCGAACGGAGAGCGCGTACTTACTTGGAGTTCCTCGAGTTTTGCGATTGACTTCTATTTTTCTGGGATTTCTTGTAATTGGGCTGCGTCACGGCGACATCCTGTTCATTGTCTTCCTCGTTGACGTCTGGCTCTTTGTGTCGGTTTTTGAATCTTTTGAAAGAGCCCGAACCGCCTGCGGCTGCCTTCCGCGTGGGTTTTATGGAGTTTTGAGCCTCCTGGGGGGCAGGGGCCTCTTCATTAGTGCCGACTTCGACGCGCCTGTGCTTATTTCCTTTCCCTAATGATGGCGCCGCCGTTTTTAATATTCGCAGGCTTTGAGTGGGATTGATTTTTCTTGAAGTGCTCTGCAATACTTGGGCGTATTTGCCTGGAATTGGACAACGTTTGAGTGTTTTCGGTGATTTAAAGTTTCGCGAGATCGGGGAACTTCGAATTATGTCATAAATTTCCTAGGGATATCAATGTGAATAATTTCATTATTGGAGTGGGTCCACGAAAAGCTCCACTCCATTATGAGAAGTTTTGCTCTTGCGGGATTTTGTTCATTTTATTGCCACTCTTTATAGAGAATATAATAGGGAATCGATAGTATCAGAAAATATGTGTGAGATGGAAATTGTTTCTTGAAAATGTATTAGAGCAAATATGTGAAGTTTGTATATAACAGAATCCCTATGATAACTCAAATCATCAAATACAAGTTACTGAAAAATTGTTGATTTTCTTGTGAGAAACACTTCATTTATTGAGGTGAACTGAAACGTTTACCGTCTCCACACCTGATCAACTTTCTCCATTAGAATTTTCATTTTTCCCAAATTGTTCAAGGTGAAAAATCTCCACAAAAGGACTACTCCCAACAAATTGGAATTTTAAAAAAATCAAAGAAAGATTTGAATAATCATGGGTCTTGTAGCAATTTCTTCAACTATTTGTTGTAACAGTTTTTTTAGAACTGATCGCAAACACAATACAGGAATTTCAAAAATATGAATTTATTATGAAGGGGATCAAACTGGAAATAATTTTTGGGGAACAATCAAGAATGAAACAAAATTTTTTCATTGGAATATATTGTTCAAATAGTTCAGCATGAAATTACCAGTTTTGCAACATGTAAAGATGTACCAGTGTTCCCGCCCTGATAATAGGAATAATGCTAATAGCCGTTTTCTGCCAAAATGTAATATCGATCTTTTGTCATTACATAGGAATCATAAATGACTTATGAAGGAATGTGAACAAGATTTCAGTGATATTTTTGGGAAAAAAGTTTTTGGCTTTCTACTACTCCATCTTGATACAAAAAAAGATGAGGGAATCTTCCAAAGAAACAAGGGACTTAATCAATTTGAAAATAAGTAACTCTATACATAGATGTGTAGATCATGCAAAGAAGTAACTTTCAGACACTGAAAGAAAGTCCTCCTGAAACAGCTACTTTCATATAAACATTAAATTACACGAAAGAAACAAATTCTTTTGAAACAAATACTTCCATATGAACACTGAATTATACA
Organism: Leptinotarsa decemlineata; assembly: GCF_025532065.1. Lineage (NCBI taxonomy): Eukaryota > Metazoa > Arthropoda > Insecta > Coleoptera > Chrysomelidae > Leptinotarsa > Leptinotarsa decemlineata. The sequence continues at coordinate 6,986,414 of NW_027412533.1, read as the reverse complement.
GGAGATACTTTTCTCTACTCAGTGTCCCAAAAATTTATCACTCCTAAAAATATAACCCCTTCAATTCTTATCAGTAATAATTGTGATCACCGGCCCCTTCGCTACAATATAACATAGACTTTTCGTTGTTACGGCTTATAACAGGATTGTATGTATTTTTTTTTATTCGTTTGAAAGACCTATTAATGCCATTATGTGTGAAATATAACATCATTCAAATGCCCGCCACGGCTTCTCTGAGTAGAGTGCATCCGAAACTTCTAATTTTCCAATACTCTGGCGCATAAATCACGATTATGTTGGCTTTGAGGACCGCTGTAGTTTATGGCTTATTCGCATACCCTTGGGACTTGAGAAAACTCCACCAGAGAAATTCTAACGAGGTCAAATCGCATTATCTCGATGGCCAGTACACATCACCCACACATGAGAAGACCATAACCTCAATTCGGTCGAACAGAATATCCAATGTGGCATGAGCTGTGTGAAACTTAGCGCCCTCCTATTGGAAACACATGTTGTTGGTGACCATCCAATTCCGGCCAAAAGAAGTTGAAAATCGTCAACCTATAGTGCTCGCCGTTGAAAGTGATGGCCTGGCTAATGTCGTCCACAAAGAAATATGAACCGATGACGCCACCGACGACGCCACCAGGATAAAATCAACACCAAACAGTCACTTTTTCGGGATGCATTGGATGCTTTTGAATCTCATGTGGATTGGTATTGTTTCAAATTCAACAATTTCGTTTGTTCACTTACCTATTCATCCAGAAATGAGTCTAATCGCTGATGAAAATTAGAATTAGTTTTCAACTGTTTCAGAGCCCATTCAGCGAACACATGTTATTGTCAATGGTCGTTTACCTTCAGTTCCTGGGTCAGTTGAATTTTATAGGCATGTAGACCTAAAGTAACGATGCAAAATTCGCCAAGTTGTGGTCTGTAGAAAGCCTAGTTTTTGTGAGCGATGTGAAATCGACAGCCCTCGGATTCTCCCGCTCACTCTCACAGAAAGCGTCAATGTTTTCGGCAGATCTTGCGTTTTATCGACGTACGGGTGTTGAACGATAGTTAATTGAGGATTGGCCGTTAACTATCTCTCGGTAAACGATAATAGCGACCGTGAAGTGGGCGAAGCGCGCGGTACATTGTCTAAACAGAACATCCATTTTAATAGAAAATTTTTATTACTTGCACGTTTTTGGTGAATGCAATATCCGTTACTGGTGATTTGGCAAAACAGACTGAATAAATGTCAACTAATTTGAAAGATGTAGCTTCAACAGTTGCCAAGGTTCTGAAGTTCCTGTTGGGAGACCCTATAGAAACGGATTCTACCGTCTAATGCAAAAAATATATGATATAGTTTTTTTTTTGTCAGTTGATTTCTCAACTTCCATGAGGTAATCAAATGAAAAGATAGAACACATTGACAAATATACAAATACTGAAAAATGATCTGTAATCAAAATCCTGATTCATTTCTGGGAAATATCTAAACCTGATAAAATATAATTCCTACTAGAAACTTATGGAAAATAGATTTAGTTTTCAGTACAAAATAACAGTTCTTCAGTAATAATCACGATTGAGTTCTGCATTGTTGATTGAATTATTCACTGAATGAAATAGTAAATTGTAAATAGAAGAGATGATTCAAATTTTCGTAATAATGATGATATTTAATTCATCTTCATTGGATATAAAATTAGGTTTATTCTAGTTCTACGAAATTCAGGTTCTAGGACGTCAGGATCATGCGCAGTTGATATAGAGCGTTCTGGTTCATTGAGAATAAGTTCAGATTAATAAATCCTCTGTTCTGGTTTCGACTTCGAAATGATCATAAACTGTCTTGAACCGTCCCGAATCGTTCTTGCTCTCGTGAGTGATCTGTTGGGAACTGGTTGCTCATGCGCATTCGTGTAGAAATTTGTTTAGGCTATTTTCTAGGATATTTTTTTTAATATTTGATTTAAATAATTGATGATTGAGGTTAGATAACATTTGAACTGACTACAAGGATATGCTACACAACAAAATGAATATGATCAAGAGAATTTTCACGTCTTCATCTCTTCATATATACGATAGGTTCCACAGTGACCTCCTCAAAATGCGTTCTGGTTATACCAAGTTTTGGACTGTTTGGGATTTTTTGCTTTAACGCATCATGTCCTGCGCAGTTTCTAAACAGTTTCGGATGTTATAACCAGAACAAACCTATTATATACGATATATCACGAAAACGTATAATGAAACATCTATAAATATAAATATAGGTCAGAATCGAGTTAGATTGAGATTATTTCCGTGTTACTCAATTAGAATTTTTCTAACACTATATTCTCAAAATTCCAAATTCCTAACTGAAATAACTTTTGTGCATGATCAATACATCTATAGAAATTCTCCATATTCCATATGGTAATGGAATAGTAATGATCGACCTTTTTTCACAGAAATAATATTCCACAAAAATTAGGTTCACCACTATAGTTGCTATCGATTATTCTGAGAAAAATGTGATAATAATAATCATAATAAAATCAGAATCATGAGCACAATGAATATTGGTTTCATATATTGTTAGTATGTGGCAACAAAAACACTTTTGAACATTATCACGAAAACTAATTTGCGAAAATGCAAAAGCTACATTGTGATAGTTCAAAGTGTTTTTCAATGATTTGTATTGAACTTATCATTTTTTGAGAAATTGTTTCTTCAGTTTTCGAATTTTTTCCCCTGCTTAATTTTTTATCTTTATATTTTTGCACCAAAATACTACTTCTGCGTTATAATCTATATGCACTTTCGAATCACAGTGGGACTACTTACAACGGCCATTACACAGCATATCACAGACACTCTTATAGTGGCACGTGGCATGATTACAACGATACAAATGTGTGCCCAATTTCATCTAATTCGCTTATGAGTGAGGAGACATATGCCCTCTTTTATGAACAGGAGAGAACGAAGCAGCACTTTTGAGGTGTTTTTTTCTCTTTTCTCTTAAATTCTGTTGATTGATTTGTATTTGTATGTTTGATTTGAAAGGGATATATTTTTTTTTGTATGTTCTATTGAGTATAATATAGTTTGATTACACTTCTGCGTCTCCTGGTGTAAGTTATATGCGAATATGTAAATGGATTTGGAATCAATTTGTTTGCATTTATGATATTTTTCAGTTGACATTAGGTACTGTTGTCATATCACAATGTAGAAAACAATTTTTTGTGAATCATTTTTTTTAGTTTGAGGTAGAATTGTCATGTACCAATTATGATACTGACAAATTAATGTAACAGTGGTAATCTGAACGCAAAAATGTTCCTTTCACCTGCATACACAAATGGCCCCTTCAGGTCTATAGATGCCTTAACTGAACATCAGTGGGCCTTACATGAATAAAATATACCTAATTCAGTATTTCAATAAATTGCTAGGACGAATACTTTAATTTGATATTCGTGTTTTCCTATAGTTGTTATGAATTTTGAATATTACTGGGGTTTTTTCCCAAGAGATGAAACCACCAAGATGATTACCACGTGATCACCTTTAAGAGGAAGACCAGTTTGATCTTCCTTTTTAAGATGATCACTTGGTGATCGAAATACGTGTCGAGGTGTTGAAATAACGGTTTGGTGTTGGGAAAAAACTCTAGTAATATTCATTACTACATCGAAGGTTCCAAAGAGTGAATCAGAAAACTTACGAATTTTACCAACCAATCATCATTATTCAGATGAAAAATTCACAAAGAAACCATATGGGAAGTTTGTGTGCTCAAATAATTTCCGTTCAACTCACTGGCGTACAAGAGACTGAACTTTTTCAAAATCTATAAATCGTGATTATTTTTTTGATAGATTTAGAACAATCACAGTTCATTTCCCCTTCAATATCGACAGGTCATGTACACTAAATTTTCCTCTCTAAAATACTCATCATTCATTCGAAATATTTTCCCCAGTCTTCATGTTCACTAGTTATCGGACCTTGAGAATATGAATGATTTTTTGAATATGCGATTGAAATTGTATATTTCATCCTGATAGCGGCGGTGTCAATTTTTGTGATTCCTTCGAGGAGTTTTCAAAAACAGAATAACAATATTTCAAAACTGTAATGATAACTCCAATCGAAAAACTGTAACAACGATATTTCGTAACTGCGTTATATGCTGTAGGTATATTTATACATAGAAATATCGATTTAGTTACAGAAAGCGAAATATAACAATCGTGGCATTATCGCTCACCTGATATGTAAGTTCCAATCACGCTAGTCTCAATCACTGTTGTAACCCCATCTTTGACGACAGTTCCCCCTAGCTTGGTCACCAACCCCGTGGGGTGCTCCGCTCCAACGCGTTTTGTAGCCACATTTTTCTTTGCCTCAGTTGATGGCCGATGCTTTAAGATGAACTTGGAGCTCGGCCTCAAGTTGACCACCTTGAACGTTTCCTCAACGACCTCTGAGGGCTGCCTCGAGAGAAAGTCGTACTCCGGTTCCCCAATGTTGTTTCCTATGACGTCGGCGGGCTCGACGGCAAGCTCGATGTCAGACTTCACCTGAACCACGCTGGAAATGACGTTCGAATCCAGTTTCTTTTGGCTATGGACCTCTACCCTGCTGGAAATTACCGGCTCAGGCAACTTCGTTGGTCCGCCTATGACCTCCACTTTGGTGATGATGCTTCGGCTCGTGGTCGGTTTGACGGGCGGTGGTTCCACCACCTGTAACAGAATTTGAAATTGAAAGTGACGTTAATGTTTCGCTGAAAGTGAGGAAGCCACAATATGAACAAATGATGTCCTATTTCCATAGTTTCTGTTCAATGGAGACTTGTTGAAGAAGCAGTTATCAAAAGATTTCTCATCAAGTAGATGCTGTTGAATTCAGTATCCCATTTTATGTCTTGTCAGTCCAGTTGGAATAATTAAGAAAGTACTGATATTATGATTTGTTGAGTGTAAGATTGAACGTTTGTTTGAAGGTGATTGACAATGTTTCATGATGAATTTCACTAGTTCAGACCTCCGTTGTCCAATATATAAAATGATTTGAAATCCCTGAAACAACTAAAAGAAGAATTAAAAATAAATAGCTGTGAATAACAATTATAATAAACAAAAAAACCTGAAATGAAATAAAAGTGAAATAAAATAAAAGTAAAAGGGTATTTCTCATCAAATTGCGAAATTTGATTCCCGAGTCATTGGTGCCGAATCGTATGCATTAACTACGCAATTCTTTTTTTTATTCAATTCATGCTGTCGAATACTGATTTTGCTTAAAAAGAGAACATTGCCACTTGAAAAAAAAAAGATATGGCCACTTTGTTACAGTGAAAGTCATTTCCTCATCTTGTCCCTTAGTACAAAAATATTACTAAAATGCCTGTTCAACTGAAATAAATCAAAATTTCTTATTAATGAAGTATTGCAAATAAATTAGAGAGATGTGTGTTATTCTATATTATTCAAAACTTTCATTTTACAACGACGAATTAATAAAAAAGATAATTCGATTTCAAATACGTTCCGCCAAATAAAATCATTCCCTCACCGTATAACAATTATTCGATTTCTGAACGTATCGAACGATATTTTTATACGTAAGCCTATGAAATTAGTACCTGGCAACACTCTCGAATGTTTCAAAATGGCGATTTTCCCCAACTATAGGCGAGTTAGTGCAGTAAAATATTACGTTAAAAATAGTTCTAGTTGACTTGTGCGAGCTAAGGACTAACGAGGTCTTACCTTTAAACGTGTGATTCCTAACACGGTTGCAGAATCATCCCTGCTTCAACCAGATAAATTATCTCGAGAAAAATATCTGGTCGAGGCGGGAATCGAACCCACGACCTTCCTATCGTGAGTCGGGCGCACTACCACCGCGGCCAATTCCACAACAATTCATTTCACTATTTTTTCATTTCAGGTTTTTTTTGTTTAATATAATTGTTATTTACAGCTATTTATTTTCAATTCTTCTTTTAATGGTTTCAGGGATTTCAAATCATTTCATATATTAGACAATGGAAGTTCGAACTAGTAAAATGTAAGATTGAATTTGGCATAGTTGCATTACTGATATAGTTTCCCAGGTACTTGGAAGTATATTTCGAACCAGAGAGTTCTACACACCTCAGCTCTCATTGCAACAAAATGAGACAGAATACCTTTGCTGATTTGGGTACCTCTCGTGGAGGTAGAAGTCATCCTAAATGTGTTTGTTTCCTTGCGTGAAGGATGCATGACTCCCATGTATGAAGCCCATTCAGTGTTCACATCAAAATTTTGGAAATATCGGGCACCCTTTTCTCCAAACAATCTATGTCACGGTAATGCAAAGCGCTCTTCCGTGATAGGTCTTTCTTTCCTAGCTATTCGTGAGACCTCAAATGGAACATAAAATAGCTGAAAATTTTGAAGGTTAACCAAACGACTTCAATCATTTCACAACATCGAATCAAGAGCAGAAGCTTCAACTTTCGAATAAACTAATGAGGTTTAGTGATGCATCTAGAGAGTTATACTTCTACGAATGGAATATATCCCATCGATCGGTGTTGCATCAAATGTTTGAGCAACAAAAGCATAATTTGCATCGAACACTGAGTTCCCTGAGCAGGTTCTGTAGTGCGCAGCAAAAATCGATCGGTTCAAAATCCGATTCAACACACTTAGAACCAAACTTTTTAAAATATCTCTCATTCAGAGACTGACGTCCTTATAGAATGAACTTCCTGATACAGTTCGTTAGAATCAATATATCTCACAGCGATTAAAATTCTAAGGTTAATCGCTACTTTGACAAAAACGTCGCGCCCTCCGAGCATTTTAAGAAATTTCCCAGTGATTGTGTATACCATATTAACAATTCCAATAGAACTGAAAGTGGATGAAGGTCTGAAATAAACTGTTCTGAATGAAATGATATAAAAATATCCCACCGACGGCCTCCACTCTGATTATGATGCTTTGGCTTGTGGTCGGTTTGACGGACGGTGGTATCACCACCTATAACACAGTTTGACCGATGAAATGTTGTTGATCTCTGCTGAGAGTGATGGTATGGAGAAAACCACGATTTAAAAAACTGCCCGTTCAGTTCCGTAGTTTCTGCTTCATAAAGACTCATTAGACTCATTGGATATTATAAGTTCAGTCAAAATAATCATAGGCTTCAATTGCACAAGGTTCAACCTGAACGAGGTCATATGGACTCGGCTCAGAAAGGCATTTCATTGTTTACGCAGTACTTGAGCTCAGCTCTTCAAAATCTTTATCTCTTTATCTGCTAAAATTTTATAAAAGAAACGTGCATATGTGTGGTACAGTGAAATTGAAAACAGCCGAGATGTGGTGGAAGATTTGCATGGCTCTGATTGGCCATCCTCAACAGAACTGAACATCGAAGTGAAGGGAATATCGACAGAAAATAGTCATTTGCATCCTCATTGAATAGAGATTTAGTGCCAAAAAACTTTAATTTGCTACAAAAATTCAATCGCGAAAAGGTCGCTGAAGACATGTTGAAACAAGTCAATTCCGACCCCGAATACATAAAACGTATGGAGATGATACATGGATTTGCGAATTTTATTCACAAACCAATCAACAAATTTCGGAATGGCGCTTTCCAACTGAGCTGAAACTAAAAAAAAAGCTCCTCAAAGTCGATCAAGACTGAAGGTGATATTAAAAATGTTTTTTAATTACCGAAGTGTTGTACACTCTGAATTCATGCCAGAAGATGGACAGTGAATAAAGAATGATATCTGAGAGTTATAGTATCATAGCGTTATTCTATAGTATAGTATTCAACATTCCATTGACTTTTCATAGATTTCAATACGTTGGTTCTTTCCCAGACAGTAGAGGTTGAAACTTGTAGGGTGTTACATTTAATGAATGGGAAATATATGTATGTTGAATGGTGTGTTTCAGTTTTTTTCAAAGAACTAGAAGTGAATTTTATTGTAAAGGGTGAAATGCATAAGCAGTATTTTTTGACACTCTGTCAGAAGTGAATTGGTAATATCAAAAAACTCCCCATTTGAAACAAATAGTTCATTCTGAGCAGCCGTGTCACAAGGTAATACAAAATGGAATTTACCTGAATTTTACTGACTACCTGTAGAGGTGGGTGGGCTTTCGCAACACTGGGTTTTTCTTCGATGACGTTGACTTTGGTGATGGCTGAAGATTGGATTTCTATCCTAGTTGATGGTGCAGGTGGAGGATTTGATTGAACCTGTACGACTGAGAACACTTTCTCAGAGGATTTCTTCTCCTCAGATACCTGCGTTTTACTAGGTTTTATTTGGATTTCTTTATGCACAATCACTGGCTTATTGTCTATGACGTTGTTGGATACTACTTCGTTAGTTGAAATCTTTGGCGGTTCTGAAAAAAAAATATGGTTCGGTCTTTGACATCACTGAAAAACCAAAATGACATTCGGGTGAGTTGAGGCGGAGGTAAGCTGAGACAAGTAAAAAATTGAAGTAATGAGCACATGAGTTGGTGATGAATGTTGATTTCGCACATGGTGCCTCATCAGTCAGCTGGAAAATTAAATTTAGTGAAAGTTGATATTTTAGCGAACCTTTGTCCAATTCGGAAAAATTTGAAATGAAAATGATCCTTAAGATTTTATTTTTCTGCACATGCTCCAGTAAAAATGCTAACCACTAACAACTGTCACCGCAGCCTATTGGACGCAACACGCTGACAACGACACACTGTGTCGTTGTTGCTGCTGTTACGCTTCTCCCAGACAGTTCTATGACATTCTGGATGAGTGACCGCTGACTAATATGAAACGGGCAAACTCAGCGTATCAGAACTAAAACCTGCCAAACACCGACCCTTGCTATTATACCCGGACCGTTTTTATTTCAACCGAGGTGATAAAAATCATGTCAACTGGGCCACGAATCACGATGATCAAGGATCGATAATAAGCTCATTAACTCACCAACTCAAAGTAAAAGCATAGCATTATAACAGAGGAGTCTCACAAAGAAGAACCCCTGAAACTCATAATTAGCAACAAAAACTGTTCAAAAAATATTATTCACTAATTTTCTGTTTCGAACTAGTGCATTGGATATATTTGAAAAATGTTTTTGATCATAATACTAATGATTCACAAGATGAAGCAATGAAGAGACTGCATAACTGAAAACAGGTGATTTGAAAATTTCAGAGCAAAAATAAAAATTCACCTAGCTTCAACATCAGATTTTTGAGGTCTTTTGTAGTTGAACTTGCAACAATACCACGCACTTGCCCCACCTCATCTCAAACCATACAAAAATCACTGAATTTGGAAATAAAAATACTGAAGTGTAGGAAAATTATAAATGAATAAAAATTTCGTAGAAAGAAGGACTTAAAAAAACTAATTGTTACAGTTTATTGTATGATTTTCAATATGAAGGGTTTTACAATAAACTGTATTGATTAGTATTTTTATATGGATTTTCATCAAGTATCGGCCAGTTCTATCCAATTAAAAAGGACTCAGGCTCGTTTGAGTTACTCTATAGCAGCTGACCTACCTGGAACAGCAGCTGCAACACTTTGAGGCGAGAAAATCATAACCGTGTTGCCAATTGTGGTGGTAAAGTCCAGGAATCCATAGACTGTTTGGGTGACGAAATTGGCTTGATTCACAGCAGTAGGTTGAATTACAGCAACGGCGTTGTTGGGATTGATGAATACAGGGCCTTGAGAAGCATATGCTAACGACACTGTAACAAAAAAAATCAATTGTTGACTGATGGTATGATTTTTGAAAGATATGAAACGGTTGGAAATGAATACTGAAATGGGACAACACTACTGAATATGGAAAAAATACTTGAGAATGTACAGAATGAAACATGAAGTGCAAATTAATGTTGTATTAAAAATGGTATGCAAATCAACTCTTCTGTAGTATGAAGTGGAAGTTATATTTCATCTATCATTTTTTGTGTTCTCTTTTATACTCATTGCAAAAATGGCTAATTGAATCAATCTTATAAATTTCAAAGCAAAAGCACATACTTTCATTCGAAATAGGCAAAAAATGGCCCTGCCCAATTGAAAAAGTTTGTGGTGCACTTGAGTGCCATGATTTTTGACAATTCTGAATGAAATGGCACAGAAAGTTATGAAAAATTTCATTCGCATGAATCATTGAGCAACTCCATCAGACTCAAAACGTGGAATTAGAAAAACGGAGTGACCAAAGAAAACGAAAATAGTTTCGTAATATATCGTATCGCAGTATATCTTTATATTTTATCTTCAATCGAGGACCGCCTGTCCGGTACTGACGATGCCCAATAGGCTGAAACAGCTGTATACCGGTGGCTCTTAAATTGAAATCAATATGGGAATGATCAAAGAGTACTTATCTATTCATTTTTTGATTTTCATGGAATTATTTTCCAGCAGCTTGACTGCATTAACCTTTCTAGATTCCATATCATTTCTAGAAACATGTGGATTCGTTTTCCGATGGCATTTCAGGTTAGCTTCCTAAATTTCTGCTACCGTAGTTGTCGGTTGATTGGTCAAACCACCAACACTGACATAAAAACTTGGCAAGTTGACTTGGGTGTCACACCAATAGGTGGTTGCACTTATGTTTCGCTTGCTTTTACGCAGCTATTTTTACCAAGTACTCTCTTGGTTTTTTCTCATTTTGTCTTCAATCGAGGACCACCTGCCCGGTACTGACGATGCCAAATAGGCTGAAACAGCTGTATACCGGTGGCTCTTAAATTGAAATCAATATGAGAATGATCAAAGAGTACTTATCTATTTATATATATATATATATATATATATATATATATATATATATAAAGCGATGGGTAGTCTTGACTGACTAGTTATGGAGAAATACGGAATAATGTTGGGGATGCAGTCAAAATTGCTGGGCTGTTGTTTAAAGAATACTCTTTGTTATATGGTCGAGCTTTCAAGAATGTTTATTCCCTTTATCAAGACATTAAGTTGAGGTTATAGTAAAAAGTCGAAAATTTCACTGAGAAACACAAAATTAGTCCTTTTCATTATGTAGAAAAGTGTCACACATTAAATTTTTATGGTTTAAAGAAAATATATATATGAAACTTATTCAGAAGTAACATTTAGAGGATTTGAATTTTTAAATTTTATTTTAACGGCCATGCATATCACTCACTAGTGGCGTGGTAGCATTTCCTGTTTCCTTTCTTTCTAGTTGCTACCACGCCACTAGTAAGTGTCATGCATGGCCGTTAAAATAAAATTTAAAATTTCAAATCCTCTAAATGTTACTTCTGAATAAGTTTTATATATATATATATATATATATATATATATATATATATATATATTATATATATATATATATATATATATATATATATATATTTTCTTTAAACCATAAAAATTTAATGTGTGACACTTTTCTACATAATGAAAAGGACTAATTTTGGGTTACTCAATGAAATTTTCGACTTTTTACTATAACCTCAAGTTAATGTCTTGATAAAAGGAATAAACATTCTCGAAAGCTCGACCATATAACAAAGAGTATTCTTTAAACAACAGCCCAGCAATAGCCAGAAACACGTGTCCGCGGTTTGCCCCCCTTTTTTGAGTGTTGTGTCCACAAATTGTTTAATTTTTGTTTTATATCATGCACACTCGATGAAATCTCTATATATATATATATATATATTATATATATATATATATATATATATATATATATATATATATATATATATATATATATATATAGAGATATATATATATATATATATATATATATATATATATTATATATATATATATGTATATATATATATATATATATATATATATATATATATATTTTTTTTTTTTTCAATATTTTCAATATATATATTTCAATATTAAATTCTACAAAAAGGATTTGAAGCTTTATATCTTCTATAAATTATCTGCGAGCGCTTTCGATACTTGGTAGTACTGTAATCTTCTAGGCATCCTTCAAAATTTGTTTGAAGGGTGCCTAGGGTGCCGCACATTTGTGGTTTCAATTAGAAGACCTAGAATTTCCAGGCGTCATCTAACATCACCACGTAGGCAGCTATAGCTACCTGCGTGACTTCGGGGTCCAGGATATAAATACAGAGATATAAATATTAACGAGTGTGTATGATATAAATCAAAAGGGGAAAAAAATGCACGGTGGTGACACCGTGCATATGTGATGTTTTTCATTTTTGGTAACCAGTTGTTGTCCATCTTTGCAATTGGCTGCACCGCGCTGATGAGGCCAATAGCCAGAAATACGTAGCCGCGGTTTGCCCCTATTTTTTGAGTGTTCTGTCCACGAATTTTCCCCTTCTGATTTATATCATACACGCTCATTAATATTTATATCTCTGTATATATATTTGTGTGTGTGTGTGTGTGTGTGTGTGTATATACATACAACACGATTCCTGTAAAACAAAACAATATTTTTTTGGGAATGTCTCCATTTCATTACATGTGTATTGATTGAGGCTGCATAAGGAAACTATTTTAGAGTCTATAGGATGGCTCAAAAATGTGTGACAAATCGAAGAACATAGAGCAATCTGTATTATTTCGTTCTGTAGTTTGACCTGAGTATTGTTCCAGGAAATTATTGTTGAGTAATTCATGAACAAAGATTGAGGATCTATTTAGGTATGGTTTCAGGTCAACAGCTGACACTTTGATAGATCAGATAGAGATATTCAGTTAATACCTGGCATTCAATTATAACTTATAATTTCGATGCCAAACTGTAAATTTCAACTTGAAATTCGAATCAATGTTCAAGATCAATATAAATATGATAAGACTAGGTAAGAAGGTCGGATTAGGTAGAGCTATGAGGACGGGTCAGGTGAAGTTATGCAAAATGAGATATTAGGCCGGAATTCTGAGGTTCAAGTCTTATATGCAAATTTAAAATCGAAATGATCATCTTTCTATGCTTCTGTCGATTATTACTGGAGGTGGGTTCATGAAGGTTCAACTCTGCTGAACTTATAATAAATCCGTAGGTTTGTTGAACGAAAATGGTACGTTCCTTTATTAAGATAGTATAATAGTACAAGATCACTGAGATTTTTATATATTCTACAGGTCAAACTATCGATTAGAGCTAATCAAAAATTTGAAATATCAATTAAGGCACATCGACAGTTTTATAACATAAAAATGCTTTCATATTTTTCATTAGATCTTTCATCAGAATTCAGACTTTTGAGAGTTTAACAAAAACTCAAATTAAACTAATATCACACGTAATAAAAAATTTAAAAATGAATCTCCAACGAATATTTACTCATTTAATGACATTTTCTCGTATTTTTCTGCTCTAGTAGTAAATGGTTTTTGTTCAATCTGAAGAAGATGTGTATTACCAGCAGGTGCAATTCGAACTGAAACATCAATTATATTTCCAAGGCAACTACGTTCATAAATCGGTGGCAACGTGATAGTTTATATAGCTTTATCATTAGAATTTGTAAGACCGGGATTTATATTCCATTGAAAAGATTTATAGCAATAATCCTAGCTCATTACTCTTGGCAGAAATAAATCTACAAGAGCCTTTGCGAACATGAATACGTTCTCAAGATCAAATTCGAAAGGGCATATAAATCCGTCATAATTGGATCGAGATATCTTTAATGGAAAGCAGCCGATATACACCCATTCATTTGGATTTTATTGTTAAAGTATACAATTCGCAAAAAGGTATATTGCCTATAACGGTTCTTCCCAGTTGTGGAAACGTTCCGCAGTATTTCATAGAGTTTTTCCAATTCTCACAGATTGCGCCCCATTTTACGAATAACAAATGATTGCTGAAAGATGGAAAAGCCGTTAAGAGTTGAGATAAGGATGTTGCTGTTGGAAAACTCACAGAGTATGAAGCACTTCCAAAAGGGATTCCATGTTAACATGGTCAATGATTTAAACTTATCGTTAGCTGATAAATGGAAAAACTTGGGTGAAAAAACTGACCATATCAGTTATCAAAACTGAATTATCATCATACTCCAAGTTAACTCGTGATACATAAATTTAAAATATACATCTTTCCTATACACCAGAAATACAGAAATAGAATATTGTATTTCATCACACTTTCCGCTAACAAAGGTATCAACTTCGAATGTCAAAAACGATTTTCTTACAACTAAGTTACTCATTGTCATTATTCCGCAAGGAGGTAAACAACCGAAGATTGGCATCTGTTTAAAATCTGTTTTTCCTTTAACCAGCTGTCACACCCCTACGAACGACAACCCTCAGAAGTCGAAACTTGTGCGAGCTAAGGATTAACGAGGTCTTACCTTTTAACGTGTGATTCCTAACACGGGTTGGACGATAGCAAGTGGAAATCGATCGTTCAGACTAGGGTTTCAACCACCAACCATCACGGCAGTCAATTCGAGTGAGTGAACAAAGCACCCACACCGAACCGCTTGGCTACCGCGACCGACCAATAGAACCGTTGTTGCTGTTCATAGGTCTCATTCCACAATCTCCGACTTGCAATTCCCGAAGGCGTCTAAAAGCCTGTTGTTGTGGTTTAGTCTCAATTATTTCAAGCATTTTCCAATCATTTCGTGGTCATTCTTGAAGCATGTTGAGATGTATCCTACATCTTTTCATTCATATATTCTCTTTGAGTAGTCTTTTTGTTAAGGACAGAACAAAATCACCACAGAAAAATCCTTGAGGTACTTGTGCGAAAGTAGCGATTCATGTTAGATTCGAAACGCTGAAGATTGAATTTACTTCGAAAAACTTTCTCAGGAAGTTTATTTCATATACACGCAGTTCTCTGAATGGAAGAGTTCTTCACCGGTGGAGTTTGAGTTAAATCTCGAAACGATGAGCAGCCAGAGTTCATCGCGAAATTCTGATATGTACCGCTCTTGGTGGAGTCAAATATACCAAGTCACTTGAACACCTCCTGTGAATGTATCTATAAAAGAGACACAAATCTTCAACCTTTCTTCAATGTACCAGAATATCAAGTTTGCAAGTGATGCTCTAGTCTCTAATTAGGCGGAAGGCTCTCTTCTAGATGGAATCCAGCAGCTTCAGGGTATCCTCAGGGGATGAGAACAATACTATAAAGAAGGTCTGGTCTGAGTTTTATAAAGCATCGAAAGTTGCCAAGGTGTGTACAGTTTTCTCTGATTCGGAATAATATTCCAAGCTTCTAAGAAGCAGCTTTTGCAATTCCAGCGAAATGATTGTGTCAAGACATATTGATGTCCATTTTAATCCCCAACAAGCTCATCGGAGCAGAAAGCAAAATTGTCTGTCCTGACATTATTATATTCAGTTCGGAGACATTTATCTATTTGGAGAAAATGGATATCTGGGTTTTCGTGACATTGAATTGAACCTGGTTACTTCGACCCCAATTCGAAATCATCTCTAGATCCTCATTGAGGATGTGAAGATGTGCATCTGCAGCCGATGTCCCGAAGTCGACAGTAAAGCAATATATTGGATTCTTGTTCAAAATATATAACTACTGCATCAGCATAGTTTGAGGTATATTGATAAATAAATACTTGCTATTGCAAGTCTATTGAATAATTTGGTTAAACTGGCTCCTCTGATGTACGAGACTTGATGAAATTGGTTTCCGTGGCTCAGCGGTACTTTTCATTGAATCGTACTGATTGCAATGGGAACAGTTTTCCCAATGATTCGCAATTATAGACCTACTTCGAATATATTTGATCTAATCATTTCTTATGTAGCTCACTTGTGGTCAAAAATAGGATATAGTCTCCATTTCACAGTTGCCATACTACATCAATTGAAAAAATTCAACGTGGTTTCCTAAAGTTCATTAATATCAAATTCAATGATATCTGTCTATATAGGAATATCCATATGAAGTTTCAATAAAGAAAGTCTTGAGTGACGCAGAAAAGTGGCTGGAGTAATTTTTCTACATATATCACTGCACATCAATGTGGATGGTTTGGATGTCTCATATCTTAAAAACGTATGTGTGCCTCATTTCAGAACTGAAAGTACAAGAAATGGTCACTACTGACTGGTCACCAAGTCACCTATCTTCAGCATTTGAAATCATGTGAATTTCAATTCCATCAGTTTTGATTCCATAGAATATTGTTGAAACTGCATCTCAGAATTTTTAATTCTGTTATTATTTCAAATATGTGGGTATAAAATATATGTATATCTTTTTTCTTTCTCTACTCCTCTTCTTATTTTTTTTTCCTGTTCGTCATTTCCCAAATTATAACGTAAAAACCTGTATTATTTTTATAAAATACTCGTTCTTAGTTAATTATGTGAATTTTCAGTACTAAATGCTCTTATTATTATTGTGTCTGAGAATCAGAAAATAAGTAATGTTTGGTCACTTCTGAGTTTCAAAAAACTACCATTCCAACATGGACTGAATACGACTTGGGATATTACTTCTCTTGTTTCAAACTATCATCATTCATCTCAAAAAAATCCTTGAGAAAAATATACCTAGGGAATTCCGGCAAAATAATCTCCTTAGAACGACACAGTAAGGAGACCAAAAAAATACGCATGTTAGACCACATATTTGCTCTCATACCACCCTTCCCATAAATCTTATCCCACGTGTATATAAGATGGGAAAGTTAAGGACGACTTTCGGGAATTGTAGAATTTATAAATCATAAAAAATCCAAAGTTTTTGTGGAAATATTCGAGCTCGATGTTTGTGCTTCTCGAAATGGATGTAGTCGAATTAAATATGAAATTCAATTTCCTTTTTCGACAGTTTCTGGAGTTTTTCTAATGTATGAATTTTTTTTTATCTGGTACTCGGGAACTTTATTAAAACTTCTTATAGAGTTTCATGATACATGGTTCAATGTCGGATTGTAGAATTCATCCATATGAAACGTTTGGGGATAGTATGAAATGTCGTTTATACTGTCGAACTTATCAAAACTGTCAAATGATAAAAGAGTTTTGAAAAGACTTTTGAATTTAAAGTATGTTCTTCCGATATGGAAAGTGTATTTGATATTTTGTCTTTTCTTGGATATGAGAGATATCGTCAAATGTTTCCAGTGTGAATGTTTTAGAAAGTGTTGAAAAATCAGTTGAAAGTAGAAAAATTACCCGAATTTCAGGTACTGGAATAACTTTCCTGATATAGAACGTTGTGTTTGGGCTCTGTTTTTTGACTAGTTGCCTTGTTGTGGAAGCTGCAGTGAGAGACAGAGGACGATACTCGTATTCGATATTCAAGGATTGAGTTCTCTGCGATAGATGATGTCTTCGTAAGGGGAAATGATATCACCCTCCCTCACTTAGGCTTGCCCTCTAAGGACAGTTCAGTCGATCAATGCATTTGTGGTTCAGTCTAGTACCACTAACGAGACCTTTGTGAGGTGGAAATATCGCTGTCTGATGTTAGTTCACAAATGTGTTGTGTTTGGGCTCTCTGTTTCAACTGGTTGGAAGTTTGTGTAAAAAAACTAACAACAAACCATGTATGATTACAAATTCGAAAACTTCAATTGAAAAACTCATCAGAAATTGATAATTCATGGATGGATAAAGATGACAATGAGTTGAGTTTACAAAATACTCAGGTTTATTTTTCATTTCCTATAATGAATCCCAAACGAAACTTTGTATTTAGCAATATGTACCCTATTAACCAAGAATTAGGTGAATTGAATACAGTTTGTCAAGAACAGAAAAAAGTTTCAAAATCTTAATTCGAGACCGCTTTAGCTGTGCGCAGAAGACAGGAGTGGAAACGGCCACAGCCCATACAGTCGAATTTTTCTGTTGTGAAGTGAGCATCGCGGGTTAATCGAGTGTACAGTCCGAGCAGAAATAACGTGTGAATGGTACAATTTGTGTATTGTAATTTAACCATGATGGATTTTAGATCAAACCTAATTTGTAAAGTCAAACGGAAGAAGTTATTGCAAATGAAATTTTTTTATGCAACGAGAAGCGGCACAAAATAAACCTATGAAGGACTTTAAAAAAGTTCAAGAAAGAGCTATGGCAACTGGCGTAAGTTTGAGCAGTATACAAAAATTTTCAAAGGAAATGAAATCGATTGAGAATGGAGAAGCCGCTGCTTTTTTGACACCAAATATAAAAAGAAAGAAAGCCGCAGCTAAAACAATTTTAGATGGTTTTGATAAAGTATTGCTTCGAAGATTTATTATTAATTATATTACTGTCGATAAAAAGGTTTCAACTCTCCGGCGCATACATCATGAATTCAAATCCGGAAATAACTATGCTGGTTCCTACGAAAGCTTGAGAAAAGGTATGCATGACATTGGATTTCGTTGGAGTCCATCTTTATTCCTTCGAATGCTTTCTAGGTCTTCGTTACGCGCACACCGCAAAAATTTCACCCTTTTTCCTATTCTTGACAAAATAGTAATAAAAATCCTTATTAAAACTCATTATTACCGTTTATGGTATGATTTTCACTATAAAGGGTTTTACAAAAACCGCGACACGTGTTTCGATATACAATAGCTTTCTCAAGCGCTTGTATAACGAAACACATGTCGCAGTTTTTGTAAAACGGTATTAATGAGTCTCAAGAATTAAGTGAAATTAGTTCTTGTTCAAATTCATGAATAACAAAAACACACTTTTTTTATCAGTTAGTTTTAGTGTTGAAAACATTTCATGTGACAATCAAGTTGGTTATAAATAAGCAATTTATTGCTATAGTATGCAATAATAGATAAAAAAATATATTTGTTCCTGAAAATATGAAGTATTTTATATAAAAAATTATTAAAATTTCAATAAATGATTATTCGTTATAGATAAAGTAATTCAAGTGAAATGCATACCTACAATAGATAAGGAGATGAGAATTTGAAATCGTTCAGTGTATACGAAGGCAAACTTGTATTCAGACAGAAACGACACGAACTTTAACGTAAAGTAAATAATAAAATGTTTCATGACATTAGAACAGAACATTATATATTTTCCAACCAACAGCCTCCGGCATTACACAGTCGGTTTCCTGTTGATGCAGAAAACATAAAGATAACAAAGAATAAGTTATGTTTACAAACATTTCTCTAAAAATACAACAATACCGACAACGGAAGGAACTCATTTCTTGTTTACATATGAATACATATTTCATGAACTGTTTCCAACATACCTAATGACACGTCAGTCATAATAAAACAACCACTTTATGATGTTATTTATCAGGAGTTTGGTGTTTGTACAAAAAATTTTGAAATCTTGTTTTTCACTTTCATGTATAGTAGGTTTCACGGTAAATGGTATTGCCTAAACGATCATAGTAAAACCCAGTTATGAGATCTGAGATTGCCCATCCTAAATATAGGTATATGAAGCCCGATGAAGAATGAATTCAAAATACTGGAAATATAAGGAAATGACCGCATCACAATAATATGAAAGAAGGTAATATTTTTTCTCAGAGAGGGATCATAGAAGATTGCAACTGACACTCTCTTTTTTTTACTCTTTGTATTTCATTGGAAGTGTTCTCTTGTGTTACGGCGTGCAATAATTTTGAAATATTTATATATTATTACAAACATTTATAGCAAATTTTTTAAACCCCAACGTACGGAATAGGCAGTATGTGGCGCTCGTGGGTAAAAAGTAATAGTGCTTCTTCCAGTGATTCGTTAAAGAATAATCACTCATCTTGTGAGTAAAACTGATTGTAAAAAATGTATATAGTTCTTTACATCAGCAAGGATATAACGAGAGTGCTGCAGCAAGTGGAACCAGTAGTAATTTAACGAAGGTGCGTCTTACTTCAGTTAGTCGAATTTTCGAAAATCCCATTAAATCAGGAAAAAAGCGTGAATATTCCGATGTCACCAAAAGTCTAGGCGACTGGGTGAAAGATTTGATGAGGCGAAAAATCTACACTATGTACGATTAGCAGCATGTCCCTACAATGAAAAGTCCAAAACATGGGCTCATTAATGACGGAACTAAAATCAACTGTAGCCTCACTACTCTTTGACGGGGTCTGTCTGCAATGGGCTATAAATACGTATCGCAAAATTGACAAGAGACAAGTAATAATGGAATCCAATAAACTGGCGTTCTGAATATATAACGTCAATAAGGAAATATTGGTCTTTCTCGCCCAGTAATCTACCTCAACGTGATTTGACACTGATGACACCCCTTTCGAAGGATGGTTTGATTCCTCTGATAAGTGTGAAACAAAAGCACCATCAAAAAAAGGGAAGAAAATCACAATGTTACACGCAGGATCAAAACAACGCAAGTTATCATAGTCGACAATTGCAAAACAATCAGGCTCAAATAATATGAAATTGGAGATTCAAAACTTCATGGCTGCAAATGCTGCTGATATATAAAAATGAATGTTTGTTGGTTGGTTGGTTGGTTGGTTGGTAAGTGATAAACTTCTACATCGCTCAACCGATCGTGATGAAACTTGACATATATGAGTAATTTTTCATAGAGAAGGTTTTTAGGCTATCAGTTTTTATGTAACTCGCCACTAGATGGCGCTGTAGAACAATTTTTTTGAAAGCACTGTTCTATAACGCTGCGCACGCCCAAGTTCGTTGATTCTGATACAATTGCAGAAGAATTGGGACATGAAGTGTTACGACTGCCTCCCTACTACTGCGTGTTTGATCCCATAGAGCCTACGTGGCACCAACTTAATCGTCTTTCTGACGAACATCAGTCCAAAGGGTAAGGGAGCCAGGCTCCAACCTGTTCGAACAATATAATTTGAATAAATTACTTTCAAATCTCCTATATTATGAAAAATATAACTCAAATATCTTAAGTTCCATCCTGTAGCACATTTGCATCTTTTACTTGATGATTTTCTACACAATGGGATTAGGCCAGGTAGCTTATTGCAGTTGACAAGCCAATACCATTTAGAGTGAAACATACCATACCTATTTTAAAAATACTTCCTTCGAATTTATCATGACTTTTTTCAGATATCAAATTTTTATAGATATTATACTGTTATTCCCATCCGTCAATGATTTTGATGTGATTAAGTTTCTAAAAATATGTGATAACCTACCGCATATTTTAGACAATATATATGTTGAATATGTTCGTTTTATAGTATATTATATTATATTATACTATATTATATTATATTATATGTAGAGTAAAAATAGTGCGGATTCTTTATCACTATTAATCATAATATTGCGACAATACCGATCTTAATGATGATGGTTTTAATCAATTTTGTGACCTCTTTAAGTTGAAGGTCCATTATAACACTGCCTAATCCTGGAGCAAAACTAAAATCAAGAATGTAAAAGATAACAATGTTGTAACATTAAAGCGTTGGCTTGCATGTCGTAATTTAAAAGTAACTGGAAAAAAGTGAATTAATAGACAGGTTAGTATACAGACTCTAGTAAAAGAGTAGCGGTAGATTCAAACTGCAATAAGAGAAATTCAAAATAATTATGAATTTCAGATTTATTGCCGAGTGAATCTAATATAGATGGTAATGCAATAAATTTAATTAAATATAATAAATGAATATAATTCAATAAGCGATTGAGGTTATATCTTATTCTTATCAATGGTAATTAACTATGAAGAATTTACTATTCATTTCATGTTTAGAGCATACATATGAATATTCATTTATTATTTGCACTGTTGAATCCACTCTCCCCGAAGCATTTTTGATCTTGAACGGAGTTATAATTAATGAATAGTATTATTGAGTTTACGACTATAGTTCCTGGATAGAGTTTTGAGCCACAATTTTTTTTAATGAGCAAATATAAATAATAATACTTCTGATGCATTGAGGAACATGTGAATGAAGTTCAAGGAAAGTGAAGTGAAATGATTTTTGGCTTACTACTTTAGCGGTTTTCTCGATTACATACTCCGAATACTTTCTATATCTAGTATTAACGATCATGTTTTATAGAGAATAATTGACTTTCATGTTGCACACGAAGATAACTGCGTTCTCTGCTATGAATTATTTTGAGAAAATATTTCCGAATTACTTTCAGAGGTTCATTATGGCAGCTGTACACACCACATCAAGCCGATAAGCTATATTGGAAGCGGAATTCCACCAGGACGTAGTATAAACTCTCAAGTTTGACACTGAGGATATTTTTCAGATTTTTGAATGTAGAATTGACCTCAACTTTTTTACTACTTTATCAGTATCAACATTCCATCTTAAGTGTCCATCAATTTTTCTCAGGATAAGGTGTTCAATTTTGGTGATTAGGATATATCGCAGAATACAGTTGAAAACTCAGTTTTCTCCAGATTTAGTGTTAATTCCATTCCACTCAGCCAGTTTTTCAATTCGACTAGATTGTCTTCTGTTATATTCTTTACTACAACTCAAGTTTCCTAAATGATCAACAGATTTCATTTGGGTTAGGGTCCCAAACCAACTGCAATTGATCAGTCACAAAGTTAATGAAAGTTATTGAATCAAATTGGTGGGATAATTCAAAAGCATAGTTCTCAAATTTATTTCCAAATAATTTTCCAACGATTAGCTTTATTAGTAGTTATTTTGACATGAGCCGTTGGTGGTCAAATTGTTTTCGAAAAGTTGCTTTTACTCGTAATGTTTTCGTTTCTGAAATTTTATAAGACTGCGTTTCAACTTTTTATTATTACATGCAGATATATGAACTCTATTCGATCGATCGAATGAATGAGTATGCTCACAATTTTTCCAGATATAAACAGAACACACAAATATGTTCTTCACTTGCCAAAATCATTCAATGCATTAATTATGTGCAGGAGATGTATCTTACTGATCATTTTCCAAGCAAATTCAAACAAGTTGAGTGATTCATCGGTTTGGACATCTCATTCACAAATGAAATCAAGAGAAGAAAATGTACCTAAATGGACATACAGATTGATAAAACGAATGTATCTGAACAATTTCCATCAAACTCTCATTTAATCACCATTGTGACCAATAACATCGTCTATATACTCTTCTGTTTTCCCCTCTCAGTTGCAAAGCATCACATTTCGTGCGTTAAAATGTTTTTATCCTGACTTTGATGCCCTGGGGCATCTTTAAATGGCAATGGAGAAAATTCAGAATGGAGAAAATTGAACCGCAAATAAAATTGTCAGCTTTTACAGTGAATTCACCTTTTTTGTGAATTGGATATTTTGAATCAATATTTTAAAACGAAGAGAAACTACGGAAGCGCAGAGGGGCCCACATATTATTATTATTCGTTTCTTGGAAATTACGACTTTGAAACTCAATTTCGAATTTACGACATTAATGTTGATATAACGAGATTGAAGTCGTATTTTCAAGATCAAAGTCGATAATTCTAGTTCAAAATCGTAATTTCCAAATAAATAGTCATAATTCCAAGTTTGAAGTCGATATTTCTAGAGAAATACTTTCAAAATTATCAGATTGGAGTCGAAATTTGAGTCAAAATTACGACATTGAAGTCGTAATTCCGAAATTATGAGATTGAAGTCGAAATTAAGAGAAAAGTCGAAATTTCGAGTTTGAAGTCTCTTGTTTTCGAACTTATGAGATCACAGTCTAAATTTGAAGACTGAAGTCGTTATTTTGAAATTAGGAGATTGGAGTCATAATTACGAGAGAAGTCAAAATTTCAATTAAAGTATCTTAATTTCGAAATTACGAGATCAAAGTCGAAATTTTGAGTTTCAAAATCGTAATTTCCAAGATACAAGTAATATGAATATGTAGCCTTTCTGCGCTTCTGTTTAAATTAGTGTCTCTGCAGAGAATTTGTGGTTAGGGAAATCTGTGAAGGATTTTTTTGTTTTTTGTCAACTGAGAAACATGACCAAGATTTTTTTTTCTGAAAAATATCTTCATCACAGATTGATTTTCAAATATAGAGTATTGACCTTAGCGTATATTTATATCTTGGAAACAATTTTCCACCAAAGTATACAATTTAATAATGAAATGGTGAAAGAAAGCAACGAATTATTTACTACCTAGAGAAAATTCTTTTCACAATCATGGCTGAATATTCGATTGAAAATGGGCTTTTCTGTCAGTTCGTGAAATAGATAAATGAAAGAATTTAGAAATATACAGAAAAAGTCCATTCTCTGTAATGCTTCACCGTAATATGATATTTCCGAAAAACTATCACTTCAGGTTATATCGAAAAACATGACAAATTACTGATTTTGGGTATCTTCTTGATTCATTACATTTTGTACCCTGCGTGAAGTTCTACAGATTTTTTCAAAAGGCATGTTCTGTAGGACTTATAAATGAATACTATATGAAAACATTCCAAAAAAGTATCATGCCATGTCATTCATATGGTTTCAATCAACTTGAAAATATATGCAGAGTAAAAACAGCATTTATACTTCTAGAATAAAATTAATAGTTTCTGAAAAAAATTGAAGAGATATTCAAGAAGAATTTTATCGGAATAAAATTATCATGACCTTAAACTGACATATATTGATTCTGTTTTTATTCTTGTATAGGTAATTTACTCAGCAAACTTAGTGAAATACATTTGACCAATCGTGATGTGTCATCTACGTCATGTGACATAAAACTGATGTGAAGTAAACGACTACAATACCATGTTTCATTGGGAATGTGATATTTATATATAATTATTACATTTCATTCAGTGGGAATTGAGAAACATAGTGAATGATCGGCTGTTTTTGAGAATACTTGTTTTTGATCCATGATAGAAGATGCTTTCACTGGAGTGAATCAAAGTCAAGTCGTCAGCAAATATAACAAACATTATGACTTGGTTTCATATCGTTATGAAGATCACTGGTATAAATGACAAATAAAAGCAAAATAGCGGACCTAGAACAGAACCATGAGGAACCCTATGCTTTATTAAATTCAACTCCGAATGATAATTATTATAAACAGCTCTGTGAAAGCGTTTTTGTAATTCTGACTCAACTAATTTCAAGTCAACACCCATTACACCATATAAAGCCTTCGACAAGTCGAGCAATGAGACTCTCATGATTCTTCCTTGTTTTAGGCCTTCAACTATGAGTACCACCACACATAAAGCAGAATTTGATGTGGAGCAATATTCTCGAAAACAATATTGATATTCACAATAGAAAGTATTTTTTATTTCAAAATGATTTGAAAACAGTGTATTCATCATTTTTCAGAGAAAATTCACCAGGAGTTCTTATCGTATTTTTTCCAACAACAAAAAAAAGAACGAACTTTGAGAGACAGTTCACATTTCTTGACTATTTCAAAATCATTTTGGTTGAAAGAATAAATTATAAATTCCAATTAGGAATTCATAACTGAATCTGAAAATGAAAAAAGTTTCTTGAGGATCCTTTTGAAGTTTTAATTAATTAAATCAGGTCTTTGCTGTATTTCATCAACTCCAACTAATTGGATTAGGTTCATTGCAGGCGGTCCAATGAGATTTGAGACTTTTTGTGGCATTTTGTACAACGCGAAAATTGATTTTCGGGGGACTCAATACAAAATGGAAATTCAGTAAAATACGTTTGTTTTACTTTTTTTAAAAACTGACCAATAATTCGTCAATTTCGTGATGCATCTAAACAATTTCTGAAAATGGTAATGGGGAAAATCTGATATATGTCTTTTTCAAGTTAATTTGAAATGCATTACATTTTTTACTCCTTCGTATTGATAGATATCTAGATTGAAAATTTAATTATGTAACTTTCATTTAGAAATCACTGTAACTCTTCAGTGTGAACTTATGAGAAACTATAAGCGTTATCACGAACTGGTTGAAAGTAGATTTAGATCATTTGGTAGTGTAATATTTCTCTGCTGGCATGAAGCTCTCAAACTTTATTGAAAATCCCAAAAATTTCAAAAGTGCTCAGAATGTGTATTATTTTGAAAGCAAAAATGATACAATATCAATACATACTATGATTCAAAGTCCACCGCGACTTATCTGAATGCGGTAAACTCAAAAATTTGATTATTCCCAAGTGATTTTTTGATGTCCCCGAACTTTACAGATTAGAACAGAATATTTTATCAGATTCCAGAATATCCATTGAAAAATATTGTGGAATGAACTCGAACATTCTCGAATATCCTGAAATATCCTAGAAGTTCATTGAGTGAGAAACTTCCAGTCGTTATATCTTCAAAAGCTACCCTTCAATTGAAAATGGGATCATTTTTCACAGATTGGAAATAGTTCAAAAATTGCTACCAAAGTGACATTGTCACCGTCCAAAAACATTCAAAAAGTAAAATTTTTTCAAAGATTTTCTGACAAGTAATTGAAAACCAAGGTGTTCAATTATTTCCAATATGTTAAATGTGAATCGGATACGTTATCAAATGTAAAATATCTCGCTACAGGTAACATTTAGTGAATTAAACTTTTTCAACACAAATTCTTATTTTGAATTAGGTATTTCAATAAGAGACCATTGAAAGAGTGGTGGAAGAAGGAGAGCAATTAATTTCTGCAAATAAAGAAGAAGTAAAATTTCCCACACCAAGAAAGAAGAGCACCAGTAACTGATATTCCCAAGTATGAGTATTCCAGTATCTAACGGATTATTTACGACTTTCATAAGATGGAAGGGTGTCGTACTACGGTTGGAAGTTCCAACACAAAATCAATGATGTTTTGGAAATTGTGGCTTCCGAAACATCTCTTCATAGAATCATAAAGAAAATAGATTTCAAATGGAGGACTAATAATAATGGAGAAATTTTAATAGAGTAAATGGCCATTAATGCATTGAGGATCAAGTATTTACAAAAAAATCAATTATTTTCGTAGCCAACAGCAACCAATTGTGTTCCTTGATGAAACATCCACCATAGTGGATAAACATCTTCCAAGAACTGGACGGATGAATCAACAAAAAGTTATTTGAAAATATTGTGAAGGAACCGAGACTCATTATTGTCCATGCAGGTCAATAATGAGTCTTTATATCTAATTGTCGGCTTATATTTAAATCAGGCACAACATCAGAGGATTATCATTCAGAAATGAATTCTGAAAATTATGGTAAATGGTTACAAGAGAAGTCAATCCAAATTCACTTGTGAATTCGGTGATTGTGATTGATAATGCTCCATACCATAATAATCAAATTAATCCCAGCCCCCAGCAACAAATTCTAGGAAGGCTGACATGGTGGAGTGGCTGCACGGAAAAAGCATTATGTTCACCCCTATTATGCTCAAACCCGAATCAAACGACTTGATCAAGGTAAATGGAAAGCATCATATCAGATACAAATTTGATCTGGTTCTGCTTGCACATGTACATAATGTTTAGCGATTTCCACCCTACCATCCAGATTTGAATCCCATTGAACTCATTTGGGCTACTGTCAGAATGAGCGTGTCTCAAAAGAATGTAACTTTCTAGTTGAAAGATGTGAGGAAACTGGCGGAGCACGAGTTTGATCAAATCACTTTCGAGAAATGGCAAAAGCGTTGCCGACATGTAATAGATATAGAGGGGAAATATTGCGAGAATGGAACATTCACTGACGTCAAAATAGGGGTAAATCCAGTGACTGTAAATTTAAAAGACAATGGCAGCACAAACACAAGCAGCAATGAAGATGAAGAAAATTTTTATTCAGATAGTGACTGATTATAAATTATTTTTGTATGAGTATAACATTATAAAACATTATAATGAACTATACTATTTATAATACTGAATAAAATATGAAAATAAATTACAGATAAATCATATTCCAGTTGCTACCCTAATAAAAACTAATTATAGGTACGACACTGGCCGGCAAGGGGCTTATCCTAATCCGATAGTAATTCAGTATATACCTGCGCAATCGCTCGCCACTAGCCGTGGCGTGTATTGTACTGATCTTGGCAAAATCAGTAGTAGTAAACTTGACAGATTTCAAAAATAATTTGTGTCCGAGGCCCTTTCCAACGTACATAAACTCAATCGCTAATAATGAGCTACTGAACAATAAAAACTGTTGCAGCTAATCGAGATTATCCTCACAAACACCCTATATATAATCCTGGAGTTCCGGTTAAGGTAATCGTTCACGTCGGAAAAGTTGATTTTCTGAAAAATATTTGTTATCATTATTTCTAACGAAAATCATGGAACTGCATCGGGCTTCATTTCAATTTTTGAATTTAAACAATTTACCCTAAATCAGTCACTGATATTCATTTGATTCATCTGGATAGATGAGGTTTCATCTGCATATATAGTGAGAGAAGACTAAGCTAGAAGTTTATTCAAAGCATTCGAGTATAATTTGAAGAGAATAGGGCCCAAAATTGAACTCAGAGGTACACCAATAGTGATTTTTTGTTTGGAAGAGGTAACGTACTCAACCGCTATAAACTGATTTCATGAATAATTGAATGAACTATAGAGCCAGTGACGAAGAATGCCTCGTATTCCAAATCTCTCTAACCTATTCGTATATTTATTAATATTCTCTATGTTGGGTGATCTATCAATATATCAATGATTTTTAGTTTTGCTGTAATTGATGGAGTTTTAACATAATTAAGGCACCATAAAAGTTTACCATACAGGTGTATTGGTTTGAGGAAATGAAAATGATGATGGTGATGATGATAATATTTATTCATTGAAAAAACAAACTAAACTTCGGTTCGTTTTCGACTAATTTGATCTTTTTTTATCATAGTTAGGATGATAATGACGCCTGCTGCTGGTAAGGTTGCAACTGGCTGAATTATTCACTGTTCGACGAAAACAACTCCTGAGTATTTAACAAAATCTATTTCCTTCGAATTTTCCAATACTGTCAAATGTGGGATAGAATAATATATTTTAATTGAATAGAACGCACTGATACTTGATAAAAATCGATATTGAAACTCATTTATACCGTTTATTGTATGATTTTCACTATAAAGGTTCACTTATTATTACGCTCATTTTACTCTTGAGAAAGCTGTTGTATAGCGAAACACGTGTCGCGGTTTTTGTAAAACCTTCTATAGTGAAAAATATACTTACAATAAACTGCATTAATGAGTAATGATACATCATTCTCAATTTCAACTATTTCTCCCAAACACACGTTTCTACAAAAAAACAATAATGATGAAGCCAAAAGGTTGTATGTCTTTCAAGTAAAACTTCATTGTGAGATTTTCACTGGACAGTTTACAAAACTGTAACAGCATCCTTGATATGGAGTTCAATCAATATATAATACGTCATTTTATTTTGTTAGTTGATATTTCGTTTTTCATATTACTTGAATACGATATTTCGTTTGTTGTTCCACTCTAACTTTCCATACATTTGGAGAGAGATAAATATATCTGAAAATTGCGGAAAACTCGACAAAACAACTTTCTTTACCGTAGTTATTCCCTAAAAAAGAGTATCCACAGATGTTCCACATTTTCCAAAACTTTAGCTTTCTCAAGCGCATTCTGTCTGCTTACACCAAATTTTCAAATTACATTTTTCTGGTCAGTTTTTTTTAAATTTGAAATGAACTACGTCCCTGAGTGAGTGAAATAGGAATTATAGTTCACTCAATACTATAAAAATGATGCCAGTGCATTGAATTTTTATACTTACTCAATTTGGTATTTTGTTTTATTGTTTTGACATACTAAAGTCTAACAGGGTTTCTTATGTCAAGGTCAAAATGAATAGCAAGAAACTCGAAATGAAGTCACACTTATTTCAAGTATTCAATCCAGTATTCAGCTTTGCTTGAAAAGCCTCTTGAATAATGTAGTAACACATCACATCAGTTCCATATCCACAAGGTATTTCTTTTCAGAAAATCGTTTCAACTCCATTCACATACTGAAAGCCACCATTATGGAAATGCTTAATGCGTCAGATTTCGTTATTTCATAAATCCGAAAGAAAAACTCCATCCTCGAATTCCAATGAGCGTTCTAGAATTTAATTTTCCCGTAAAATATTTTCCATCAGAGATTTACATGCATTTCTAGAATGATGAATAAACCTATTCTTCTGCATGGCTCGCATTGGGAGCATATTTTATTAGACGATATATTCCAAGTAGCTGGAAATCTCCTTTGCTAGCTATTCGTGGATGAGAAACTTGAAACGATATGAGAAATATACACATAAAACTAGAATATAATCGATTTGAAGTGGATTTACGGAAATTGATAGTGTAACGAGGTTAGCAGGGAAATGAAGCATGCGGATGATTCACAGAAAAAACATTATCGTGTGATCCCCATTGATTCGAAAGTAAACTGTATTTCGCATAAAAAGTGTATGTACCAACTTTAGGCAATCACAACCTTACTTTCCGTAATCGAGTGAATTCTATTGTCGAAGAGAATGTAAAAACTCAATATATTTCAACAGGTTACGGAAACGCTTCCCATTCTTAGTGGAATTGATTTCAACGCATGCTTGGTTTCAAAGAGACAGTCCAATTAGTCAAAGCAAATATTGAATATTTTCAATTTTTTCTCTGAACGTTTTGTGAAAATATCAGATATTGAAAGAAAGGTCTTGTATATTGCTGAATGGTGAATGCTCTATTGGCTATTTTCACCTTCCGTAATGTAAAAAACAATTGAAAACTTCATACTGTTGTAGGAAGCGGAAACTTCTAGTTTACTCAGATGAATTACTGCTCATTTTTCTGAAAATAAAATGTTCTGTTCATCAGTAAACTACATCAGTAACCTATATCAGTAGCTTATGGAAAAGAGCTGAAAATGTTATTGATATTTATCTGCAAAAAATCTTATTCCAATTTAGATTGAAAAAAACGGGACATTACTCAGTTTTCTCTCGCTGAATAGATCTCTTCTCAAGTCTTCTAGACAAATGTCAATGGATATTTCAAATGTTAAATATGTTCTTAATAGAATTGTTTCAAAATCATTATTTGGGTGAATTGTCCTACGTAGGAAAATATGAATAATGCTTTATGGCCTCTTCCGTGCTAACAATTGCACGTTAAAAGGTGAGACCTCGTTTATCCTCAGCTCGCACAAATTTTGAGAGGTGTCGTTCGTAGGGAAGCGACGGCTGGTTAACGAAATAAAAGACATATTTTAATAGAAATATCAATGCCAAAGTTGTCTTCTTCGGTGAAGAAATTCGAGTATCCAGTAGTGACTAATTTCACACGGTGTTCTCGAACTGAAATCAATTAACTCGTCGAGATCTTCAGAAAAAGTGATATTGAAATTATTTTAATCTTTATCGTTTCAACTAATGACAATTTGATGATGCATGTACTCTCTCTCTCTCTCTCTAATATGGAGAACTGTAGTATATTTTTGTTTCATAAGATTATTACCCACCAAAAATTAATGGAATCATTTAGCGTCCTGATATTCATAATTTAAACACAATACATAGAATAAGACTTCATTCACTATCTCATAGAAAATGTTCATCAAAAAATGTTTCACGCATCTAATGACCGAACACAACAACTGTTTACCAGATTCGACAAAAGCATTTTCTTCGGGATCAGATTAATATTGTTATTTTCCTCTAAATCATTCCTGTGTTAAATCTCTGTTTATGATTGTTTTGTATACTTACAAATATATTTTCAAAAGTATTCCGGTATTACCATTCTTAGGGTATGATAGAATCACTGTCCATCATTTTTTTTGACTTCAATTCAATTATTTTGAATGCAATCAGGCTGATTTCAACTATGCAGTTGTTATGAGCAAAAATAAATTGATTCAGAGAAAGAGCTGATCCTTCAAGGATGGGTTAAAAACAAGTAGAATTATATGCATTTCTATGCATAACTCCCAGCAGACGCCTCACCTTTTTCTTATCTACATGTCATTTTTTTGGGTTTTTTCTTTTTATTGAAAATGAGTATTTGAAAATATAAACCTACTATTGTTATCATTAAAATACCCACATATTGGTTCAGTTTATTTTCCAGGAAAATAAAAAAATTTACTCCAGAGACACTTGGCCCATATGAGTCACGATATCGGTAATCTGACATCAGACTTGTATTTAGTTACCTCAGAAATCACGATGAACTTTTAATAGTAAATATTTATAGTTCAATGCATGGAAGTTTTAACTTTGTGCTGCTGTAGCTCAAAACCGATTTATTTTTGATCTTGGCACTGTTACTTTTTGATATACATATCAAACCTTTCCACTAGTTTCAAAAAATCTGTCAAGCATCGAGAAACTTATATTTGTTTACTAGCCAACAATTAGGGAATCCACATAATTTAATTTGTGCCAGTTTCTCATCATTACACAGTTCGTTCCATTTTTGTATATAATGCAAAAATTTTTGCTTTTAACATTTTCAATTGAAAGGCTTCAGAATCTACCTATAACCTAAATCCAGGCACCTGAACATGTAATTACTGTCAGGCACCCCTGTACAGGTAGTTTTACTACCTACTTTCAGGCTCCTGTGCAGGTAGTTGTTCATAAATAGCATGTCCCTTTGGCAATTTTCTTCAGATTCATTCTAGTGATACAGTGTACCTATCATTCGAGAAGTAGTGTTGCTATCATTCATTATATGAACAACGAGTTGTGTGATAAAACTATTGTTTGTACACGAGATATTCGGTTCATTGTGAAGAGAAGATTCTCATTCAATAGAACACCGTACGTACGCAGTAAATCTCGAAATGAAGTGCGTATTGAAATACTTTCGTTCAATTTGGAGAAAGAACAGTGCAGTTGAATCGACTAAGACTGACCCGGCGTCTACAAGTGACAACTCGATGCCGAGGAAGGATGCAACAATTGGTAAATACAAATTATTGGAGACACTTGGCACGGGAAATTTTGCAAAAGTCAAACTGGCCATGCACGAACCAACCGGTAAGAAGGTTGCTATCAAAATAATAGACAAGAATAATCTAACGCCTCTTTTGCTATATAAATTATATAGGGAGGCAAGAATACTGAAAATGTTAGACCATCCAAACATAGTGAAATTATTTCAAGTTATCGATACGAAACAAACGTTTTACATGGTTATGGAATACGCCTCCGGTGGCGAAGTGCTTGAATGTATTGCTCGCCACGGTAGGATGAAAGAAAAGGACGCGAGGGCGAAGTTCAGGCAAATTGTCTCTGCGGTAGAGTACTGCCACCAAAAGAAGATAATTCACAGAGATTTAAAAGTTGAAAACATATTATTGGATAGCGAAATGAACATAAAAATTGCGGATTTCGGATTCTCAAGAGAATTCACTCCGGGGAACAAATTGGATACATTTCATGGTAGTCCATATTTTGCAGCACCTGAGTTATATCTGGGAATAAAATATGATGGACCCGAAGTAGATATTTGGTCATTGGGCATCATATTATACATGCTCGTGTCGGGATCTTTGCCCTTTGAAGGTTCCTCATTACCGGAGTTGAGGAAGCGAGTACTTTGTGGCAAGTATCGGATACCTGTTTATGTGAGCACTGACTGTGTGAATCTTCTGAAGATGCTTCTGGTTCGGAATCCTGCCAACAGGGCTAACTTAGAAACTATCAGAAGAGATATGTGGGTAAATCAGGGATATGACATGGATGAAATTAAACCCTATGTAGAGGTCAAGCAGAGCATGAGTGATACAGAGAAGATAGAAGCTTTGGTATGTTTAGGTTTTGAAAGATGCGACGTTAAAAGCTCCCTGGATTCTCAGAAATACGACGATGCGTTCGCTACGTATTTGCTAATGGAAACGGAGGGTAGAGTTCCGAAAAATTGTTTAGCTCTGGGAAATATGTCAGGGCAATATCCTATTGCACATGATGCAGTAGCTTCGTCACATGGGGAGAATCAGGTAGGGAAGTTACCATAGTAGAAACTTTCGAGATGGATCCCTAGTCTCGAGTCACGGTGCAATTTTTAGTTGATGTTATTTATAGTTATATTTTGAACCATTCATCATTCATTATATCGTTACAAAAATTTTCTTGCTTTCACTGTTTTCAAAGCTTTGTAATTAGAAGCATGTTTCACTGTTTCATTCAATGAATGCATTACCACAATCACTGATATGCAAAAACTCGCGAGTTACAGTAAAGACTATACGTTTCAAAAACAAAAAATGTTTCAGCACTCGGTCCATCCAAGCAGAACTAAAAATCCTGGGAACATCTATTGATGTTTCGTTCGACAGCGGCTTGGATGACAGAGAACGTAATATAAAAAATCTGTTTCACTACAGAGAGCGCTGGCTCACTGGATGACAATATAGCTAATATACCAGTAACATTGAATTTCTTATTTTTGGTGGGTGGCACGAATGCATAAATGATTTATTTTATTAGGGTTCATGAGCATTCGAAAATCATTTGAAAAAACAGCTCGGTAAATTCTATTTAGAATCATATTTAGATATAACTTGTACTATAGCAGTTATCAAGGCAAATACTATTGTCCATTTTTATGCCTTATTCGTGGATTTGAGCAATTTCATTTTTGTATATTTATTTGATTGCTGACTTTATTCTCAAAAAAAAATACATAATACATAAATTGCATAACTACAAAAAATTTCAATTTATCGTTCATTTTCTCAGGAAAATGGATTACCTATATCACAATTTATTGGTTTATTCGGCATTGGAGATGTATGTCATATTATATACATTCTGCTTCTTGTTTTTGCAACATTGAGTTTCAACTTTTTCTTAGCTGACAGCTCGCGTAGGAACAATTCGTTTTTTCATCGAATTTAGTTTGTGTGTATTTTAAAACTGTTTTAGAGATATATTTAAATATTTTTAATATAGTGCATTCTTTTGTTGGTTTTGATTATGCGGAAAGGCATCAAGGAATCAGAAAGCGCATTGGTTTATATGTGAGTTATTTCATATAATGAGTTTAGGTTCCCAAATAATAAAATAATGAGAAGAAAATGGGTGAAAGTATTGACAAGAAATAACTATAATCCATCCAGTCTCCCAAGACTTTATAGAAATCAATTAAAAAGTGACTATAAATGACAGGGGAACGAAAATATGGAATTTGATGACACAGTTTTTTATTTCAACTTCAAATATTCTCCACAGAAAGTATTATCTGGAGTCAATACTGTTGCTGAAAGTATGAAAAAAAAGATTGATATTTTTGCAAAAAAATCAAATGCTTTTCATTTTACTTTATTAAATTTTATCATATGATTAATGGTATTACCTCAGAAGCTTTTGTTGGTTCAGTTCGAATTCTGTCTATACTTGACCTCATTCAATCTTTCTCTCAAGTTTTGGAAGATTCAACAGATTACCCAAGCGAGTTTATAACGCTTGATCTTAGTAGCAATATTGAAAAGAGGTATGTATGTAGGAATCATTTTTTTTTCATAATAAATTGCAGTTGTCCAGGTTGAGAATTGTAGAATGAATTGAATATTTGAAATGATTCTTTAATCCATTTTGCTATATTTTTTTTTCATAACTGTATATTATTGAATAATGCATAAAATCATAGTTTAGGTGAATATTTTGTGATCTTTCAAATTTGTGTACTGATTTTAGATATAGAACATAGTTCAAAACATGTTTTTTCGTATACATTTTATTTCATATGAAGAATTTCTCATTAATTGAAACGTTAACGGGTTCATATACACTTCCATAAATAAATTGATTATAGGCTCCGTAAATTTTACGAGTTGGCAATGTTGATTATTTCTATTATTCCTATTGGTCAATCGAAGAAGAAGCGGAAATAGGGTCGTGACGTCACCACCCTACCAAATTCGATTTTTAATAATTAATTACAGGAAACCTACGGTACTTAGAGAGATGAAAAAAAGAGCACTGTTTTTCAATTTAAATTTCTATCAAGTGAACTATAAACCATAAATCATGTAACAAGCCCATTGACCAAGAAAAACAACAAACTAATGATTCTGAGCAGTGTTTGAAGCTATTCCACCATAAACAACCCAAATTTATGTTTCGGTATGTGACAATGGAAGAAACATGGCTTCATCTATTCATATAGGTTATGCAAAGGTAGTACTGCCATGCTATAGTACAGCCACTATGAATTCATATCTGCGCATACCTATTTCATAACAAAATAAGTCTTGAATCGAATTAAAAGCAGGAATACGCTTCTTTAGCAAATTCTTTGGTTCAAGTTTATGCTGAATAGGATTCATTTCCGTGAACAATTTCTTTCTCTCACACATTAAAAACCTACGAAAATTATTTCTGTAGTTGTTCCAATCCTCTTTTGGTTGCAAAAAAGAAAAATTGAAAGAAGAGGACCATTTATGTCCGAATTGTGTATTTTATGTACGAGTATACAATATTGAAGACCTTCATGTACTCTTCATTAAGCATAGAAAAAAAATCAATGAGTATCATTGCTGATATGATCACCCATCAAATATATGATTGATTTGAATACATGAACTTTCAATTCGATTATTTATGTTCATTGTTTTATTAAGAAAATGATGATCTTCCACTGAATGATTTTGTGTAACATAAATTATAGTGATTAGAGTATATGATGGAATCGGCCGACGAAAATCCATATCGTATTCAAAAAACACGTTGCTGTTAGATTTTCACTAAACTGTTTCACAAAAACGCAAAACGTGTTTCGCTATACAGTAACTTAGTATAGTTTATATCAAGTTAGTAAAGACACGCCTTAAGAAGGTATTGTATAGCGAAACACGTGTTTGTCGAATAGTGATGTAATTATAATTGAAAATGAAAAAAATAGTCCCACTTACTTTCGATCAGGGCAAGATACCAGAGTCGGACAAAATTTTTGAAGAGGAATCAGTCGAATGCCTACTTTTTAATAAAAAAATCAATGGTGTACCATCACTTGCCGCCGTAATATTATTCAAATTTTTCTTCCATACGCTATTCTGTTTTAACGAAATAATGTATTTTTTTTTTCGAAACAAATGAATTTTAATTATATCATTAACAAATGAAATACATATAACATATAACTTAAATTTCGATATTTTTATTCCATGTATAGTACCTACACACTCTTTGATCTACAAACACCTTTGGAAATAAAACTAACAGAAAGATTTATAATAGAGGGATATTTTCTTCTGAAAACGTTGTCGAAGGACTAACAGCTAGCGCTTATCTAAATTCAGACCAGATTTCAAGTGTGAACTGAAAAAATGTCAGTTGCTAGTCGATTAATTCGCACTCGCACTCAGAGATTCAAAAAATTTGAGGGGTATCCAGAAACTCGTGTATGTGTATGAAAAAAAAACAAATTAATGCTTCGATATGTGACAATGGAAGAAACGTGGTTCCATCTATTTGAGTATAATTGTAGAAGTGGTACTGCTATACTAAGAGTGAAGTACAGTCACTGTTCATCAAGTTAGCGAGTCAGTAACTCAGAAATTCATAATATTTGTCTTCATTGGAAACATTATTGGAGCATTCGAAAAAAAGTGATTTTCTATCAAGACAATGTACCGTGTCACACATCAATGATAAGGACTGCAAAATTGCATGATGGGGCTTTGAATTGCTTTCGCATTCACCGTATTCTCCAGGTATGCCCCCAGCGAATTTTTTCTGTTCTGAAACTTCGAAAATATGTTCGCTGAAATAAAATTCAGCA
Source organism: Leptinotarsa decemlineata (assembly GCF_025532065.1). NCBI lineage: Eukaryota > Metazoa > Arthropoda > Insecta > Coleoptera > Chrysomelidae > Leptinotarsa > Leptinotarsa decemlineata. The sequence continues at coordinate 6,948,726 of NW_027412533.1, read as the reverse complement.
CCAATGAAGAGGTAATCGTCAAAACTCAGGCCTACTTTGAGGCTAAAGACAAATCGTACTATAAAACAGATTAGCTAACAGTTAGGGGATTCACATATTTCAATTTGAGCCAGTTACCAATCATAAGACAGTTTATCTCATTCCTGTATTTATGCAAAAATTTTATCATGAAAATGTATCATTTTCAATGAGTACACGAATGCATGCTAGATTGTCTTGGTGGGTATTATTTATTCAAAGTTATGATTTGAAAATAAAACATTGTCCAGGTGAAGAAAATATCGTGTCTGACATATTATCACGTAATCCAGTTGCTTCCAATGGGGAAAATAGTCCAGATGTAATATGTTGTGTCGAGGTTGAAGTTGTCAAATACATTCAAACTGGTCGGGTAAAATTTTGAAATTACATCAGAATACCAGTTATTGGATGGAAAGCCTGCTAGTAGGGTCGCTTCAATTCAGAATAGAATTGATAATTTGGTAGTGAAAATAAATCATGTTTCAAAGTGGTATGTTTACCATAACGGGGTTGTATTTCAAGGCGGTAATTCATCTAATCCGGGATATGAGTTGTGTTCCAACTTCATGAGTCAAATATTTAGGAATGCAGTAACATGGAGACATCGATCGTTTAAACATCAATGAAACCTATCAGTTGATAAGACAAACATTTTACTGGCCGAATATAAAACAATTGAATAGAACTAGACGATACTTGATGAAAATCCATATTGAAACTCCTCAATACAGTTTATTGTATGATTTCCGCTATAAAGGGTTTTACAAAAACCGTTTTCTCAAGCGTTAATAATTATTAACGCTCAAGCGTTACACACTGTCTTCCGACAGTCCGATTATGATGCTTCAAATGACAGTGACCTATAAGAAGGCCTGTTAGACATCATAGTTCATAGTCTAACAAATGTTTGCTTCGAAGGGTGGATGAACGCCTTGGAGTGAGCCTATCCTAGAATATTCTGCCAAAAGTCCATGAATATTTTTGCCATCCAGGTGTTCAATGATTGTTTGACAAAACCTAAAGCGATGCCAATGACAGGTTCTGGCCCGATCAAGCTGCTGGCAGCACCCTCCTTTGCAAAGGAGTCAGCAGCCATGAATCTAGACCAGAGAGTCATTTTTGGCAATTTGTTACCAATTTAGACGTTGCTCGGTAGGAGCTTTTAACGCCACTTGACTGTCCGAAAATATTTTTATTGACTTGAGTAATAGGTTGGATTCTTCCAACCTCTCCGCACACAATTCAATACCGTAAATTTCCGCTTGAAATACAATCGCATAGGTTCCTAGGCAGGTTGATATCCTGCACCAGAACTGAAAGGTGTTTTTGATCCATCTCTCAACCAACAACTATCTGCTCTTGATATTCCCTTCTCCCGGAGGATCCAGTCCTCTCTACTCTTCCGAGTAGAGAGGACTGCATAAAGCATAAAGTCAGAGGTCATTTCCAAAATGATGTGACTTCCAGTGTCAACCAACAGTCTGTTGCACTCTGCAATAAATTGATTAGGAGAGAACTATCATACACAACCTCATTTTTCATGATTTTAATTCAACGCTCTTCACCCAACTTACTCAAAATTTCCATCACATTTTTTATGTACTTTCGAAGACGTAAATATGATTCAGTTTCCGTTTTTCTCATGTTAGGCCGAAATTCAAAATTTACCGCTTCTAGATGAATGTTCCATAGATTCGGCAATATGATGTCCATCACAATCAAAACTCATTAAATTTTATAGGTTTAATCAAAAGTCGTAAACATGATACCCTTCATGTTATGTTTATAGATAGTCTCAATATTATAATGCTTGTCCAGCAATTTCAGAACAAAAAACAGACGTTGCGTTAACCAATATAAATTTTTTAGCCGGTCGTTAAACGAACCCACGACCCCCTTCTCTATAATTTAATTGAAAACTGACCTAAAATGAATTATCGATTCACTATTGTTACTCTTACTTCAGGAGTCTCATAAAGAATAATGGGTTAGAGTGGCTTGTACGAGTTATCTGCCGTTTCCCTGAGAAAAGATTCCAATTTTTGTTACAGCCTCGAACATTATTATAACCCCGACGCCTCGGGGGTGATTTACCGGTAGGTATACTATGTTCGATGGTGTGGCATTGAGTTATGCACAACTTCGAGGACAAAGTGGCATTTTACAGGAAATAACCGCTGGATAGGTATTAAATTCTAACAATGTTCCTGGAAGATTCCGGAGCTACATAAAAAAAGGACGTGGTTTGCTGGAGAGAATATTGCATCAAGCAAGCCGAGAGTGACAAATGATATGTGGGAACCGGCCGCCTACGACTAGGCAGCAAAGAGTAATGGATTTAATAATCGCGAGAACAATGAGTTGGTATTTCTACGCTGGTAACAAAGTTATATGTACACCAAGCTAGATTGGAATAACTGGAGTTATATAAATCTCCCTGTTGTGAGTACAATATGCGTCATATAACGGTTTGTGTTTTCAGTTGACTTGATGTGTTGGGGGCTTTACGAACTCTGGTGAGTTCACCTGATTTCCATTTTCTGGATTCTAAACTGGAAATTATCTGAACTTGAAGCATCGCACCGCACAAATGAGACAGAAATATTCTTGTCAAAAATATTGATAGGCTAAAGACTAAAAGAAGGTCAGTTTGTTAGTACCTTAGATTCTCAAGTGGAACACACACTGGCAATTGAAAAATTGCTTTTGATTATTCAGTTGGAATTTTGCCAGTCGCGTTGTATGATACAAAACTTTTTGGAAACATTTGTCGCTCATGCAAAAGTGATGAAAATTCGTTGGATATTTTTCAAATTGTCAATCAATTCATGCAATAGTCAATCGTCAACCCTTGTGCTCATCAACAGATGGATCTGAAAATTTCAATATTTGTTGCTGTCCTTTAACCCAAAAGCACACACACGTTCATCAACGAACTCAATTTTCAAGCCGATATCTGGTGATTATTTAGCAACCAAAATGCGCTTGAGACAATAGCGGGCGCAATCCAACAAGATTGAATATTGGGTTTATAGTGCCTCTTGATGCAATACAAACAAAGCATTAGCCTATTGAAGATCAGTTTTTATTGGTCCAATGTCAAAATTGGAAATTTCAACTGTAAGTAACCTAAAAACAATGCATTTCTCGGGGAAATACACTGCACTTTTTCTATAGTGCTTCAAAAAACCTTCATACCTAATTTTTGTGAAGTCACTAGCATCACAACTGAGCAAGTTATCACGAAAATGATGCTGATACCTAGTTATTCGAAAAATCGACAAATACTTTCGAATGGGGTGGAAACTAGAGGATGATTTTCACAATTTTTTTTTCTCTCAGTTGCTACGACGCTGAGGAATTTCATGAAAAATCATTATGATGATTCAAAGAGTGTTTATGAGTTTCCACCAAACATGATAAAAAGTCAATTTCAATTCCCGGGTAATCAACAACGAGGGATACAACAAGCGAGTAATTATCGATATCAAACATCAAAGAACTAAGGGAGGTAACACCGAAAGAACATGGCATGATTGGACATTTTCCATACTCCCGATGAAATTACTTTCCCTACTCCCAATATAAAGCCGTCCTGGTTCGTTTGTGATATGAATAACTTGAATGACGAGTTTGCTGCCTCAATAAATAAGACTAATGAAGAGCCTCTATTTGCAATTGAAAACTCTGGTGGTGAAGAGATCGATCGCTAGCAAAAACTTTAAAACAGGGTTTTTACTTTTGTACTTCGGAAGTATTCGAAATTGGCTCCCCGAATACTTGATGAAAGTTAGTAGTTCATCTGCACGAAGGCAGAAGAAACAAATCAATTCCTGATGAGATGAAGTGGAGGTGATCTTTCTCAGTTAGGAAAACAAATATATTTGGTATAGTTTCGGAAAAGTTTCGAATATTGAAATGAGTAACATGTAAATATGTCATCTTCTGTATATGTGTGATTGATGACTTGTTCATTTTCTGGTAATTTATGATCAGTTTAATGAAATGAATAAAAACACTTCTGTCCAATTTCTACTAGTTGATTTCATTTATACGACCGGTTTCTGGTTTAACCCCATTATAAAGTATGGAACTAAAATGTGAAATTTGGAAAATCGGTTAAATCTGGAGTTCTAGGAGGATAAAAGGACAGGTAGTTGAAGGAACCAGGGTGCCAACTATAAAATTCACCACTGAAGATTATACGGGTTGTTAAACATAAATTCAAGAGTGGAGACCTACATAATCGAGTTGCTAGTTTAGGGGTATATATTTCTGGTTTTTAATTGATTTGTTAATTTCCATGACTTCCAACAAATTTATTTTTTCCTTCTATTACTTATGTGTACGATTTTGAGATTATCTTTACTCATCTTGTTTTGATTCTTGAAGATGTTCATACATTGTAGATTTTTTGTTCAAACACGAATTTTTACTTCAAAATTTCTACCGGTTTGGCCTGTACTTACTGTAGAGCATTCGCTACACTCTATTCTATGTATACCTGATTTTTTCATTCTATCTCATTTGGGTTTTGCATCAAACAGACTTCTGCCTAAATTATTATCACTTATGAAAACCGTTGTTATTTTGTATTTGTAGAAATACTTTGAATATTTTTTGAAAGTTTACCTGAATAATTGATACTACTATACTTACATATATTGTTTTCTGCAGTTTGGGTATAATTCAATTCTATGAGTTTTATGATATTATCTTTCCTATTAAAGAAACTGGTACCTGATTGTTTACTGCAATTGGCCTATTTTTTTTAAATTAATCTTATATGTGAGATAACTTACGTGAGAGTGGACTGAGAGTCAAAGGGAATTGTACAGTCTGTGAATGTGTCTTTCCGGTAGATCTTATGTGAATAACTTCTCGATATAGACTGTTTTCTACAAATGAACACAGACCAGATGAAATCAGAGCCAATAAAGAAATCATTTGTGTTATAACACCAGTCATTTCATTAACTGGTCATCTCATTAAAAATCAACACCAGTGAAGGAGTCTTCACTTTCCTTTGTTCAAGTTGAAAATATGTTGAGGTTATTCAAGTGCATGAGACACGAATGAAAATGAAAACTCTCTTCGAAATGAAGCATACAACTGAATTATTCATGATAAAAATAAAAAAAATTCACAATAGTGGCGTCCTCATCTACAGACGCTGCATTAGAGTCATTTTTCAAAGCAGACATTTAGACCTTCATGGGCTGCATTTTTCGCAATATTCAGCTCGACTGACAGCCTTGAACCCAACCTACTACGTTTCTGCCAAAAGGGCAAGTTCTAGTTTTTATGTTTCGCGTTGATGATACCGAAATAAGTCATTTGAAAAAGTTGCTTGGAAAGTGATTTTCACTCTTTATACCAGAATATGACAAATTTCAATTAATGGGGCTGCTTTGAAACATTGAGAATGACGATTTTCTATCCAAAATTAGGCAAATCCGCAACCGACCATATTCAACAGAAAATGAAAAAATTGTCCGTAAAGGAAGATACATTCGAATAACTTACATTTGTTGAATTGATAATTTCCAATTCAGTTATTTCAATACATTTCTGTTTAAAAATCTGTTTTTTCGTTAACCAGTTGTCGTATCCCTACGAACGACAACCCTCAGAAGTCGAAACTTGTGCGAGTTAAGGATTAACGATGTCTTACCTTTTAACATGTGATTCCTAACACGGGTTGGACGATAGCAAGTGAATATCGATCGTTCAGACTAAGGCTTGAACCACCGACCAACACGGCAGTCAATTCGAGTGAGTAAACAAAGTACCCACGCCGAACCAGTTGGCTACCGGCCGACCGATAATTTTAACCATTTTATCATTTCTGTAGCTTCTTATTCGAAACCAATTATTGAAAATCTAACTTCATTATGAAAATTACAAAAAAATGAATCCTGAATTTCGAATTGAAATTCGGTGTATAGGGTCAAAATCAATTTTCCAATCTCCAACGCGAAGCAAAATATCTAGAATTTGCCTTTTTCGCGGGAACGCAGTAGGATGGGTTTGAAGCTGTAGCTTGGACTACTTGCGAAAAGTGTGGCCCATCCTTTATTTGCGAAGAATAAAAATTCAAAGACGTCTCCACAACTTTTTATCACCTTCAAATGTTAGAACGGTAAAACCATCAATCAGTATATGTTTCGAACCTATTTAGGTTCATCATCATCTACCTAATTATTTAAAATTCTATGATAAAAGAAGAACATCATAACAATAATTAATACAATGAAGTACACAATACGCACATGAGGAAGAAAATATTTTATTATGGAGAAAAGAAAATTGGCACTAGTTACCAATGAATGAATGGTCACAATGACATGTTAATAATAATGAAAAATATTTTTTTTAAATCAGTAAACGACGAAAGTTTATGAAATTATATCTATAAAAAATTGAACTCAATAACGTCAAAATAAAAAAACGTTTCTTGAAAACAATTTATGATTAAAGATATCTGAACTGAATTGAATGAGAAAGCAGAATCAACTGTCAAAAATATATAAATAGATACAATCGAGATAGCATGGAACAATGGCAAGAAATTTGCAAACATAGAACACAACAGGACAAGGAACACCACATACATATCGACTCGTGTTCTGAGCAAACAGATTCCAGATCATCTATACATTCCGTTTTGTTGCAATAATTTGTGAAAGTAATCCTATGATGGCATGTATAGATGGAATGGGATCTGTTTGCTCAGAACACCAGTCGATAGGTATGTGGTAGTCCTTCTCCTATTGTGTTCTGTCTTTGCAAATCTCTTGTCATTGTTCCATGTCACTTTGATTTTGTCTCTTTCTTATGTTTGACAGTTGATTCTCCTTTCTCATTCAATTCAGTTCGGATATCTTTCATTAAAATTCGTTTTCATGTAACGTTTTTTGATTTTGATGTTAATGAGTTGGTATAAAGGCTCTAAGCCTCCTATTGTTCAATCTTTTATAGATATAATTTTATAAACTTTCTTCGTTTATTAATTTGAAAAATTCATTTTTTCATTACTATTAAAATGTCATTGGGACCATTTATTCATTGGTAACAGGTGACAATTTTCTTTCCTCCATTAAAAAATATTTTCATCTGAATGTAAGTATTTTATACTTCATTGTATTAACTATTGTTATTTTGTTATTCTTCTATTGTAGAATTTTAAATAATTAGCTGATGTTGAACCTACATAGGTTCGAAACATGTACTGATATGTGGTTTTACCGTTCTAACATCTGAGGGTGATAATAAATTGTGGAGACGACTTTGAGTTTTTATTCTTCGCAAATCTACTGTACTTCACTTTGAGATATAATGAACTTCCACCACAGGTGAATCTCTATGTTCGAAATCGATATTTTTCCCATAATTCAGAAAGGGCTAGTGTGGAAATTGATTTCGACATTTTTAATAATACCCTGCAACCAGGAATCTACAACGATTTTGAATGGAGTTAATATCATGAACCTGAAAATAGTCCTCGTGTAATACCATAAAATAACGTCAAAACTCGTCAAAACACGTTCAACTATCACCCAAACTAATTACAGACTTCATGGTGGACGCATTATATTCTGCAACCACTCCGGAAAGGTCTCACATTCTACTGCATAGTGACGTGCATATTTGATGGCGAAAATGTATGCAGAACACAATTTGTTTTCTTTGTGATGAGGGATGATATCGAGGTGGCACACACAGTCTCCCAGGAATTTCTAGTTAAGTAACGTAATACGGCGAGATAATTATTACTTTCCTCGTGGATGGAGAGGATTATGTGCTCTCAATGTCTTCCACTTGGGACGCGTAGGGTGTCAAGGGTTCATGTTTCAATCTACACGTTTTGCCGCCACTCGACCCCAATGAAAGCGTTTCATTCGTACACGGTAACCGAATTTTCTTTCTTTTCCTTCGTCTGGGAAAATATGGGAAAACATGTCAGAGATGTAATCCTGAATAATTCCTGGTGCTTTGATGAATTGGAAGATTTTCATCCGTTCCGTTAAGATGAAAGATTTATGCGAGATGTTGCTTGTGGAACACATATGCTACTTTTGAAGGATCATGTCATCGAATTGAAATGTAATATAATTGAAGGTTTTCTAGGAAACTAGATTGGTAATTTATTACTCATATTGTTCATTTGTTCGACATAAATCATAGGCAATGCGAAAAGTTCACAAGATGCTTTGAGAGACGCGTTGACATTGAATCAGACTAGATTTTATAGATATGGAATAATGGACTCAAGGAATTAATTCCGCAAAATCGCCGTTGTCCTGATAAAATAATTCTTGAATAACTTAGTCCAAATTGAGTGTAACCTCCTGAAGAAGTGGACACCTAGAGTTTGTCGCATACTTTTGTCGTATACGAGGTCGGTTCAGAAAATGGGGTCAATGCTCAAATTTCGATTAGCGATTACACAACACAACAAAGTTTTTGTTTCGGGGTTGAAATTAGATGATTTCAATGTATTTCCACGTGTTAAAACCGAAAGTGACCATAAAAATTATATATTAGCTCTTGTTTTCAAGATATAGTATCATTATATTATATATATGTATATTGAGTTTTCAACAAATGAAATATTTCATCACCAACAGTTGGTACACATGTTTGTTTACATAACACACCTCTCATCAGCTGTTCTTAAGTAGTAAACATAACCTATGTGAGTTTGTCAATTGTACGCACGTGTTGCTATTGAAATTATCGTGTGAAGTTGATTTTTAAATTAATTTAAGTGCTGATCTGAAATGCCTCGAAAGTGTGTGAATTCTGTCGATAGCTTTTGCTATATATGTGGTGAAATAACATTTAAGGCTCAGAAACGTAAAATGACACCTATCGTTAAGACAGCCTATCAACATTCTTTTGGTGCGAAAGTTGGGGACCAAGATAAATCATGGGCTCCTCATATATGTTGTAATTCTTGTTCCGTCATATTGCGAGAGTGGCTGAAATATAAAAACCGAGCAATGGCTTTTGCAGTACCTATGGTTTGGCGTGAGCCTACCAATCATACAGACGACTGTTATTTTTGCTTAACTCCTCCCATTAAGCAAGGTTTATCTATGAAGAAAAGAGGAACGGTTAAATACCCTAATCTCCCATCTGCTCTTCGGCCTGTACCACACTCAGACAATTTGCCAGTCCCTTCTCCACCCCAAAACTATGAAATTTCAGAGGAAGGTGATGAAGACTGTTTAGAAGGAGCAACCCATCCTTCTACATCCTATGACCCTGATTTTGAGGTAAGCGATAGGTCTAGTGATCCGCACAGAATTAGTCAAGCAGAGTTGAGTGACCTTATAAGAGATCTTCGCTTGTCTAAGGAAAAGGCTGAGCTGTTAGGGTCAAGACTACAACAGTGGAATCTTCTAAAACATGATGTGAAAATATCTCAGTACAGACAGCGTCAAAAAGATTTGCTTCCTTGTAGTTTGTTCTGATGTTAATGGTTTGATGGACTGCTTGAATTTGGATCACACTCCATCTGAATGGAGACTGTTTAGACTCTTCAAAACTAAGCTTAAAAGCTGTACTTCTGCATAATGGAAATCAGCTACCCTCTATTCCTATAGGTCATGCAGTTCACATGAAGGAAACGTATATAAATATGAAAACACTTCTCCAATCAATCAAATATGAACAACACAAGTGACACATCTGTGGTGATCTGAAAGTCATTGCTATACTCCTAGGAATGCAATTAGGGTTCACCAAGTACTGTTGTTTTTTGTGTCTGTGGGACAGTCGGGATAGAAAATCTCACTATAAAAAAATGAACTGGCCTACACGAGACCTAAACCCTAATGAGAAAAATGTAGTTTACGAGCCTCTTGTAGATCCTAAGGATGTTCTCCTTCCCCCATTACATATTAAGTTGGGACTAATGAAAAACTTTGTGAAGGCCATGAACCAGGAAGGACAAGCTTTTGAGTACTTGAGAGCGAAGTTTCCCAGGTTGAGTGATGCTAAAGTCAAGGAAGGCATCTTTATTGGGCCTGAAATCCGTGAAATCGTAAATGATCCTGCTTTTGACATGATTTCAACAGAAAATGAAAAAAGAGCCTGGGAAGCCTTTAAGGGGGTTGTACATGGGTTTTTAGGTAACAAAAGAGATGATAACTTCACAGCATTGGTTGAAGAGCTTCTTCAAGCTTACCACCAACTTGGATGCAACATGTCCTTAAAAATTCATTTTCTTCACTCTCATCTTAATTTCTTCCCACAAAACTGTGGAGCTGTGAGTGACGAACATGGAGAAAGATTCCATCAAGACATTGCCTTAATGGAACAGAGATATCAGGGCCGTTGGAATGAAGCAATGCTTGCAGACTACTGCTGGTCTGTGTGTAGGGATGCTCCAGAAGTGTTTTATAAAAGACAAGCTAAACGACAGCGATCTTACAATGAATCGGATGGACTTAATTGAAATTTGGTGGTACAAACTTGATTTATTTGTCAAAACACTAAGAATGATGTTTTTTTTTAATAATTTTGTACTTAAAATATTCTAAAAGAAACATAACAATATTGTTTTATGTACTTGCACTTTTCACGTATAGTATAACTACTCTTTAAGATTAAGTACTGTGTATCTCAAAAACCAGAGCTAATAAAAATTTTTCATTGTTTTTATCACCCCAAAATTAGTAGACATTGACTAATTTAGTGTAGGAAACATTCAAAAAATATTTTTTTGTTGTGTTGTGTTATTGAATTTTTTCGTAGTGTAGACTCGTCCTGTACATATGTTTACAGTTTAGTTGGTGAGAGGCATAAAAGTTAGAAGTGTTCGGCGAGTTTTTGGTATCGAAAAGAATGGATCGAAGAATTTGCATGAAATTTTGTGTGACTCAGGTTTCAATAGGACCGTTCACCTTCAGCTACTGTAACACGTAATGATGTTAAAACATTAGGAAAAAACAGAGATTTAATGATGAAATATATGTAACTTAAAATATCGAGTGAATTTGTATCAACATTTGTGAAAAATATTGACAATTCTAATTCATTGAATGAATTATCCCCGTATATATCTGATCTACTTTTAAATGTTAACTTTTCTTATAAGTTGAAACATTGTGACTATTTTGTCCCATCTCTAATGTCCTCCAGGATCCCGAATTTCACAGAAATGAAAATGCGTGATTATGCTCCATTAGCAATTTGAATCGCTCAATAAATTTAGAGATAGCTCTGCCTATTGAAAAAAAAAGAAACTTATTTCAAACTTTATCGTTGGGTCTAAAATGGGCTCATCCGCAGCCTCATAATTGAAATGCCTTTTTGGAGACGTGGACGAGCAGTTTCCGTAAATTCAGTTTCAGACTCTAATTATTCAGTAATGGATTTTGAATCAGATAACAATTTGTCAAACGCGCCTGTCCGTGCGGTATTGTTCTAAATCTTGTTCTACCTGATCCGCCAGTTTGATCGCCTCGGAGAGAATGAAGGCAGATCTTTGCAAGCATTTACTCAAAATGTTTCACCATAAATACCACATGCACTTGCCATTTTGCACTTTGCCTAATTGAAACAAAATTTCCAAGAATTAGTGTTAACTTGGGGCTACACAGTAAAGAGTATTTCTTTAAAAGAAGATCATAGGTTGCTTTGAAATTTTTATCTCTTTTGGAAAAACTATTACTTTATGCCAACATCGCCATATTCCACCAGAAAAACACACTTTTTTTAGCAAAGAAATCAGCATCAAAGGGATTTGAGGTACGTCTTTTGAATTGAATATTTATTTCTGATCAAATAATGTTTGGGCATGCGAACAAAAATTGGGCTAGTTAACGAAATAAACCCACCGTAACAGTGGTTTATTGAAAAAAAATATTATTTTTTATCAAGCGGCTGCTGTTTTCATATTTTTACCTTTCTATATATTTGAAATAGTGGCTAAGGATGAGGTGCTGATTTCTTCTTTCGTTTCAGAATCCAAATGATGTTCCGGCAATTGTGGACAAACAAAAGCAGAATGCAGAACTTGATCGACGATAGTGATTTTTTAAATGTTTTTTACCAGAATGGCATCTAGTTCCAAAAACTTCATTTGTGTAAAATTACTAATAAATTAATTCATTTTCTTGTCTGAGTTGTAATGTTGTTAATAGGCTTCGATTTTATTTTATTTGTTAATTTGCAATTTTTCAAGAATATGTTCCTATTTTATATATGTATTCTTATTGAATATTTATTTCTGTTATTTGTATAACTGTATGATCTCTCAAAAGTGTGCGGTTGGAATATGATATTTAAGCAAAGATTAGCAAAGAAAATTGTTCTCTATCACGTTTTGTTTTTTATCGCATGCTTTTTCAGGATAATATGTATGATTTGCAATTGCTTTAAATAAACCAATGATAATATGTAATGTATTATTTAGTTTCCTTCCTTGCCACTTACAGCTGTTCATATTACAGATGAGATATTTTGGATTCAAATAAGTAAATACATCCAGTACGACAGTACTGTCAGTACGACATTGAATATCGTTGTTCAGTTAGAATATTCTCATTTAGTTTTCGGTTTTACTGGTAGAAAGGTACCACGTCAACAATCTCTAGAATGATCAATTCTCGTCCATTGGAAGAGAAAATTGAAGCGATTTTTATTTACGGTGCGACGCATAACATTCACAAGATCGAAAGTATTTCCAATGAACGTTTTCCGAATCGTCCTATCTGTAGAAAATATTTGAGGGAACTTGTATCCAAATTCACAACTACCAGTAGTGTTCATAACAAACAGCCCCCAGGTCATCCGTCCATTCCGGAAGAATGGCAAGTGCAAATGATTGGTGAGATGGTAATAAATCCTAAACAGTCTACTTATTCAGCGGCCAATGTGTGTGTTCTACTGTGTGGAGACTTTTGAAAAGGAATAGGAATCATCCATAGAAAATTAAAATGGTACACCAATTAACTGAAGATGAACCTAATCGAAGAACATAATTCTGCGAAAGCATGACGGAAACCATTGCAGGGTATCCTACCTATCTCCACAATATTTGTTTTACTGCCGAATGTACATTTTTTAAACGGCAATGTTCACAGACAAAATTGGCGTTATTGGAGTGACACCAATCCTCACGTTTTCCGGGAAACACATACCCAATATCCAGAAAAAATTAACGTTTGGGCAGGAACATTGGAAACCATAATGTAGGACCTCTATTTATTTATCAAAATTCAACAGGGGAACTGTATTTGTATATTCTGGAAACTACTGTTAACCCTCTCATTACTGAAATCGTCGAAGTGAATGCTAATGATTTCGATATGGATATTGTATTCTAACAAGATGGAGCACCACCACATTACTCCAGATAAGTAAGGATTGGCCGTCGGGGTCCTACATAATGGCCAGCCCGCTCGCCAGATTTGACACCTTTGGACTTTTTATTATGGGACTATTTGAAGCAAAAGGTGTACAAAACTGAACCTGCTTCAATATTGGATATACGGCAGAATATAATAAATATTTGTAGAAATATTGACGTTAATGTGTTCGAAAATGTTCGGCATGGAATATCGGATAGGCTGTTTATATGTTAAGAAGTTCAAGGCAATCATTTCTAGCATCTTTTGAACTGACCTCAAGCTTTTTACCTCATATTATGTAGCTAAATGTCAATGTATAAACGCAACTATTAAAAGTTCCGGCATTTTGTAGTAGTTGAAAATATTGACAATATATTTTAGAGCTGTGAAGTATTCGTCAGGAGCCTCAAAATGATGTATCACAAGATCCCCCTTTCCACTTATTATTTTTCCTAGACGGCGCCCAGTCGCCATCTTGAAAGTTTCATCTGTCAATTTCACTTTAAAATAAAGTATTCATGCATTAATTTCATTATCCTAAATTTTATTTTTTTGAGTTGACTCGTTAAAAAAAATAAAAGGGGGGCCAACAAAGAAAAGCACTGTATATTTCAAAGCATCAGCATGAAAGCTGATGCTATCAATGCCGTTTTTGGTCATTACATTTTAATACTCGTACATGTTTCCATCGACTTCACTTCGTGTATATACATATCTGAGGTTGTGGCCTAATTGCCATTATTTCCCGCGATAGTAATCGGCTAGTTATAGTTATATTACAGAATTCTGCCACTGAGAATGATTGACTGACATCATATGTAACTAGACCTGGGCGAGTCAAGGACTCTGGCACACGTTGTACAGCATAAATAATAGTAAAAACACGCGACTGTGAGGAACACGTGATTTATGGTTACTGCATGTGATGTGATTGATTGTTTTGGGGCTGTCATGCACGCAACTTGTCTATCGTGGATGGCATATCGGATGTGTTGTTTGTGGGAGGGTTGAGATTATTGAAATAAACTTTTTCTACAGGGTGAGGTGTTTAAACCTTCCAGTAATAGCTCAGAACTTCTCAATATCGATAGTCTTGCCGATCTGCCAGACAAGTATTCAATAATGATCCCATTTATTTATTGAAGCAGGAGTCTTTTTCGGTTTGGTCGAGCTTATAATGATAATGATATTTATTCAAGTAAGAAAGAAGAATACAGAACAATGTAGTAAGAAGATAAAGGCGAATAAATGAGTACTCGATAAGTGTTTTTCACACTTGTTTCGAGAACATACAATGCAATAAAACTTATAAATAATAAACATACTGACTGACAATTGCGAAAATATGAAATAATCCAATGAGTATCAGTCTGAGTCTGAATCTAAAAATGAATATTTACAAATCATTCGCACATACGCATATAAATGTGTAACTATAAATTAATACAATGGTTGGTTCGTGTGAGTGATATTAGATTGTTTGTATGAAATTTAAATGATGCAAATGTTATAAGCGGTGTGTTAGAAATTATAATAAATAGGATAAAATAGACAATCCTGATGTACTAATATATAATATGAAGTTTTATTGTAAAGTAATAACAATTTTGTTCTTTCAAACATTTCTTACATTAATAAAAACTTCATTTCAAATATTTTTTGTCAACAAAATCAGAATTCATTTGTCTAGGTTGTCTGCATATGATTTGCCTCAATGACATTTTGAAGTAAGAAATATATTAATGTTTTTTATTGTATTGGGAAGAGTATTCAATAATTTTGGAGCCAGGTAAGTATATGTATGCTGCAAAAGTGGTTTTTGTGTTAATGGAATTACATGATGATTTTTTTTCGGGTGTTGTAATTGTGTGACGGTAAGAGATAACTTTTCTTCTTGTGGTACATTGAGATTACATTGAAAGAAAAGAGTTGACGAATGTTAAAAACACAGGCTTTACAAAGCAAATTGTTTGTAGGAAAGCGTCAACTTTTCGGATGTATTAGTTTTAGAAATTTGTTTTGTAGTACTTCAAAAGGACGAAAGTGTGTTCGAAATGCCCCGCTCCAGCATGCTATCCCATAGCGTAAATGACTTTCTACTAGTGCGAGGTGAAAAATTTTCAAGTGGTAGGTGCGGAATATTTCTTTTAAGGTTTTGAATTTGTGTAGAATACTCCGCAGCTTTCTGCAAATGAAGTTTATGTGCTCATTCCATTCAAGAAGTGAACCAATAATCACTCCTAAATACTTCACTTTATTTTAAGGATGAATCAATTGTTGATGCCAAGGGTGGTTTGTTCGTGCTGTTGCAGCTGAATGGCATATACTGGGTTTTCTCCAAATTTATGGTTGATAGTTTATATTCAAGCCAGTCTTTCATTGTATCAAAGTCTGATTCTACAGTATATTTTAATTCTTACCAATTATTTGCCTCATAGAATATTGATGTGTCGTCTGAAAATCCTGAAATGTTTCCTTTGCTTTCTAGAAAGATCAATTCATTTATATACAGATTGAATAGAGTAGGTCCAAGAACCGTACCCTGAGGTATCCCAGTATCAATATACTTCTCACTGCGTATAATTTCATCTATTCTCACCGTTTGTACTCTGTTCGTGAGGTAACTCCTGAACAGATTCAAGGGAGTACCCCTTATACCATTATCTTCTTGTAGTATCAGATATATAACTAATTGTGTATTATTCTTCTTGACTCAATATATGCATTTGTTTCCAGAACAGTCATATTGAACTCTTCTCCTGCGAACTGTGATAGAATTAGCCGATACTTGATGAAAAAAGTCGAGTAATACATCAATGTGAGATTTTCATTGAACAGTTTGAAAATCGGCAACACGTATTTCACTATTGAATAGTTTTCTTAGATGTGTTCACACTCAATCCTCTATACCTGATTAGTGCTTTATTAGATGAAACCATTTGAATCATATGACTTTCTCCCAACCTAATAAATAATACTTGTGGTTAGGTATGAAATAATTGAAAATTTAAACAATAGGAAAAAAATTCGAATTTGATTGGAGGGATATGTGATAAATGGAAATCACATATCAACTAATTACCAAATTCCACATCAGAGAAAATATCTGTCAGTAAATTTTCAGTACTTTTGAATTTCATTTCATAAGAATGATTTTCAAATCTTTCTTTTCCAAATGTTACACATCATAGGCTTGTTAGTTGTCAAAAATAGGTATGCAAATGTTAATTCGTTCCACAAGAGAGTTGTCGTTCGAATGGGGGCGGCAGCTGATTAACGGAAAAACAGATTTTAAACAGATTTTTCAAACACTTTGAAAACACTACTCCTACACTCTTTAATTCTTTGAGAGAAGGTTTTCTCCGTTTGACCCACATGAAGTTTTGGGCAAAAACCACTAATCAATTTGTAACTCCTGGTCTATCCAAGCCTGGGGTTTTGTCTTTGAAGGTTTCTATGAATAGAGCGAACTTACTGGTGGGTATATATGTCAATGTCCTATGACTCTCACCATCATTTCTTGGCATGAGACAGACCTGATAAATGTCTTGTTTTCGTAGTTTCTTTGAGAAAATTAAGTCGATAGTACCTACTTCGTGACCGTTGTTGGCAGCAATTTGTTTTATGAATCTCAGTTCTCTCTGAAAGTCACTTTCTGACAGTGGAATATTCAAAATATACAAAACATCGTTATGTTCTACATTTTCAAAACATAAATGTGATACCTTTTTAAATTCAGTGAAATACTCGTATATTACTGAATGCTGCTACTTTATGCTCGAAGGAAATTGTCGGGGAAATGTCCGTATTACATGGTTTGTGGAAAATTGTAAAATTATTAATGTTCATCAAGGTCATATGATTCGGAAGGTCAAATGATTCAAATTTTTATATAATACATAAAATTAACAAATGTTCTAAAGTGAAAGTTATCAGTAATTAGAAGTAAAATTATTTCGAGTAGACTTCGAAGATATCATTTCAGAAATGTGAAAAAACAATTATTTTGATCTTTTATGAAACAACCTATGAATTATGTATCCACGATCGTAATTCGAAAGACTTTTAATTGCGATGCTCATATATTTTTTTTCAGAATTGATATAATTGTTTGGATACTAAATATCATAAATATATATCAAGGTTATTGTAAAAATGAATAAAAAATTATTTGGCGTTCTTATTGGACAGCTTATATATTATATGATCGTTATCTGAAAAATGTTCTTTTTGCTATTTTTTATGCTTGAAATATCAAATATGAATTGAAGGGGTTTTATTTTTAGGAGTGATTAATTTTTGGGAAAGAAAGTTTTTGGCTTCCTACTACTCCAACTTTCCCAAAAATTAATCACTCCTAAAAATATAACCCCTTTAGTTCAAATGAGATTCCTCTTGGCTGGGATCAAATCAAATAGGTGAATGAATTTAGCAGATCAAGCTTATTCCGTGACATTAAAAAATTCATGAATGAATCGTGTGTATTTTCTATAATGTTATCTAATTTGGTACTAAAGAGCCTTGGGGCAAGTGTCTTAAGGCGAAACATCGGTGTATACCAGTGAGGGTGACAGTGTTCCATGTAAGTGCAATTTATTACCATTCATTAGAAGTAGAACTCATGTGAATGATATCTGATTTTTATTCCACAACGAATGTTTGAAATACAAATTGAGTAGAGAAAAGTATCTTCTGTATAATTCAGTGTTCATATAGAAGAATTTGTTTCGAAAGAATTTTTTTCTTTCGTGTAATTCAATGTTTATATGAAAGCAGCTGTTTCAGGAGGACTTTCTTTCAGTTTGTGTCTGAAAGTTACTTCTTTGCATGATCTACACATTCATGTATATAGTTTCTTATTTTCGAATTGATTACATCCTTCCTTTTTTTTTGGAAGATTCCCTCATCTTTTTTTGTATCAAGATGGAGTAGTCGAAAGCCAAAAACTTTCTTTTCCAAATATCAAATATATATTGCATCGCACACACATCTGATATGAGCTCTTTTTTGTCAGTTGATTAAATCCAATTTCATTTATATAATAATGGTAAAATAGCATTTAAAGATCATTCTTCTTTGATAAGCCCCTCCAATAATATGCTGTGGACACTTTTATATAAGTTTGAATATAGTACATATAGTACAGAAGTATAATTCCTGGGTATTCATCTTGACGCCAACCTAAATTGGGAAAAACAAATTATTCATGTATGTGCAAATCTAAACAAAGCCTTTTATGCTATATGGTAGGTGAAGCCCAGTTTAGATGAAGCAGGCCTCCTAAATATTTATTACGCAATGGTTTACTCTCGGCTTAGTTTAAATATCATGGCTTGGGGAAGAGAAAGAGACTTAAATAGAGTTCTTGTGGCTCAGAAAAGAATCCTGAAACTGATATTCAGTTTGAATTTCAGAGATAGAAAAAAAATCTAAACCTCATATCCATTTATATTTTTAAATGTGATTTGTTCGCAAGACATAACGTATCGGTTTTTGCGACAAATGGATCTGAACACGAACATAATACACGGCATGGAGCTTTTTTGAGAATTCCACAACACAGAACCTCATTATATGAGAACTCCCCACGGTACAATGTAATCAGTTGTTATAATAAGTTACCAAATCAGCTGAAACAAATCACCAATGATAAGGTATTTCACAACAAAATTAAAATCTTTTTGCTTAGAAAGTGCTATTATAGTTACCAAGAGTTTATGAACGATAATCCAGATAATAACATCTCAAAAAAACACTCAATCCGTTAATACTTACGACTTTTTGTCGTATAATTCAGCGTTCATATAGAAAGTATTTGTTTCGAAAGTATTTTCCTTTCGTGTAATTCAATTTTTATATGAAAATAGCTGTTTTGGAAAGGGCTTCTTCTTTTAGTTTGTGTCTAAGAGTTACTTTTTTTGCATGATCTGCACATCTCTGTTAATTTTTGAAATTGATTGTTTCCTTCCTTTCTTTGAAAGATTCCCATATTTTTTGTATCACGATGGGGAAGCAGAAGGCCAAAATCTTTCTTTCTCAAAAATTATCTCTCCTAAAAATATACCTCTTTCAATTTAATTATTATTTTTTTTCATTATTTCTTTGACGTTTATAGGACTCTGTTCATCATACTTAAAATATTCACATCTTGTATATATTTTTCTAAATGAAAATAGCATTGAGATTATTTTACGTTTATACAAATTGGAACCAAAAAGCAAGGGATTACGGAAACGTCATGATGCGGTTCATCATTTTTAAAAAGGAAATGGGATATTTATTCAACTTATACAGAAACACATGTTTATAGGACTGGGATTGGAAATGCATATCGCTGGAAAAGTCCATTAACGCATCACTTCACATGAAAACGATTTTGATAACTCATTTAACGGTTGGATATAGAAATCACCGATTTATCCATCAATGTAGTGTAAATGTTATTTGCTACATCATTTCACCTTGTCGTTCTAATTGACCGTCAAATGTAAAACTGGTTGATTACCGCCTACAACCTACAACTGCCTGGGGCGTTCTGTTATATTTTCGAAACAGACATTTTACCAAATTTATTACACTGCTACAACCAAAATTAGCATTTTACATTAGGACGATTCAGATTTCATGGGATAAGAGGAAGCTACCAGAGAAGTTGCGGCTTTGGCCATGAATAAATATAAATAATTACCTGTTAATATGAACTTAATACATCATGATACATGCCTGTGAACCTTTGGTGTAGTAATGAATATTACTGAAGTTCTGTTCCAACACCAAACCGTTATTTTTAACACATCGGCACGTGTTTCAATCACCAAGTGGTCATCTTCAAGAGAAAGAATAAAATTATGATAAATTATGATGCATGCTAACAATGGTTCTAAGAATGTTGCTTTCATAAATATCTACAGAGAAGTTGATATTCTTGATTGTCAAATCCCTCACATTGAAAAAATGAAAGTAACAATATTCAAGTTAACTTATACTATTATCATTATTTTTTTTATAATAATTGATAGTTGTTCATGGTTTTTATTTAACTCCACTTGAAAATCAACTGAGAAAATTTCGAAATTCCGAAAATTTGACAGCTAAGTGGTGTCGCTCCAAATTGACTACTCGCATTCAAATTTTGTCAAAACTTATTTGTGTGGTACGTCCAGTGTGTCTAAATGAATGAATAACCATTCAATCCAACTTCTGAATGTACCTAATATTATACTCTAGTTCATGTGCTTTATAATCTGGGTGACCTCATTTTTCAATGCAACGTTTCGTTCATTGAATTTTTAAATACGCACCTGTATATTGTTTTTATACATTTTGGTAGTCATTATAATTACAAATTCGTTGATATATCACAACATCTATATTTCCCGACGTTTCTTCCCGAAACCACATCATTACTATCATGTTTTATTAAGACCTCGAATTTCCGAAGGTTACTGAAATCCAGAGTTCTCCTGTCGTTCACTGAGATTATAAATGTTTGTATTCACTGTCAGGGTCGTCTTGAAAAAGAGAGACCAATAATCTTTGTATCAATACCAAGCCATTCATAATTTCCAAATGTCTTTTGAAAATTTGTATCTACCCTAAAATTTATTTTCAGAAAATGAGGATATCAACAAGAATTAACTAATGAAAATACTGTATTGAAAAAGTCATAGATGAATTTCACGAGAAACATGATAAGCGATAATTTCTTTTTCTGAAGAAAAAGAAAGCCATGCACAAAATAAAAGTTATTCAAATCGTTGAGCGATTTTAAGAGAGAAACATGAATTTTTGCAATGACGAAAAAGTGGATATGCAGAGATTTCTTCAATACAACCATGCCAGGAAGGTGGTTAGGAAATAATGGTCCTATTGAATGGCCATCACGTTCACCGGACCTTTCTCTTCTGGATTTTTTGTTGTGGAGCTTCATAACAGATCAAGTATTCAGAACAAAAAATTGTAATTCATGAATGAATTGTTTGTATTTTCTATAATGTTATTCAATTTGATACTGAAGAGTCTTAGGGCAAGTGTCTTACGGCGAAACATCGATGTATACTAGTGAGGATGACAGTGTCCCATGTAAGTGCAATTTGTTACCATTCATTTGAAGAAGAACAGATGTGAATGATATCTGATTTTTATTTCACAACGAATGTTTGAAATACAAACTGAGTAGAGAAAAGTATATTCTGTATAATTCTGTGTTCATATAGAAGTATTTGTTTCGAAAGAATATTTTTCTTTCGTGTAATTCAATGTTTATATGAAAGTAGCTGTTTCAGGAGGACTTTCTTTCAGTTTGTGTCTGAAAGTTACTTCTTTGCATGATCTACACATCCATGCAGAGTTACTTATTTTCAAATTGATTACTTCCTTCCTTTCTTTGGAAGATTCCCTTATCTTTTTTTTGTATCAAGATGGAGTAGTAGAAAGCCAAAAACTTTCTTTCCCAAAAATGAATCACTCCTAAAAATATAACCCCATCAATTCAAATTTTGAAAATATTGAAGAATTGAAAGATTCAATAAGGAGTGCCTCCTGCATCGCTATCACTCCACAGATGTTAGAGAACTGTCACAAGCACACTATTTTTAGAGTATTTGTTTAAGAAATGTTGGAGGACAATTTGAATATTTGATGCGATATCGCGTAAGACGGTAACTTAAAAATGTAACGTGAGACATTCCGTTATGGTTTTCATTTTCTGTCATTCATTATTTCGTTACATTTTCTTTCGCAATTGTCTTTTTTTCAATGTGATGTATTAACGATACTGTTAATTATGTGTTACAACAATAGTTTGATATTTGATTTCTCGTTGAATAAAAAAAGTTGAATGATTGAATATTGATGATTAGGTTCCGGGAAGAAATGTCGAGAAATACATGTGTTGTGATATGTCAACGAATTTATAATTATAATGCCTAAGAAAATGTATAAAAAATATACAGTTCCGTATTTAAAAAACATATATTGATGATGAAATTCCATGAACGCATTGAAAAACGAGTTCACCCAGATTATAAAACACATAATATAAAGCCAAAAGTTTTCTTGTCTTTTTTTGATATTATTAAAGATAGAGGCGGTAGAGCAAAAAATAAAATCTGTCGTTTTCAGTTTTTTGCAAATATCTCAGAAACCGTTGATGATTTTATAGATCTGAAAATACCAGTGTGTTGCATTCCTAAATAGGCAACTTTTGTTCCATTCGACCGTCCTTGTAGGATCTACCGTTTCCGAGATAGCAATAGTGGTATCAGCTAAAAAATACGACCGTTTCAGTTGAGGGTTAAGTATGTTGTTGCATTTCTTGAGGACATCTTTTACTTCGACAATCGTCATTGGTAACGGGTTCCTGGATAATTTCGCATACGGCCCGTTAGTGATTAGAGGATTAACCCTTTCGTGGTAGTCCGATTTATCCACAATCAACACTTTGTTACTATAATCGGCTTTCAAATAAAATACGCCTTCGTCTTTCAATCGTTCATTAAATGTTTCGGTTTATGTGTTATCATGTTCCTGGAAATTTGATTCCTAACTTTCCCTCGGACTTTGTTCGGACATTAAATCAACGAAAGGGGTTGTGTTGAAGAAATACACTGATAAGGAAAGTGTAAATTGTACTGTAAAATTATCTCTTGAAGGAAGTCTTCGTTAAGAGCACAGCAACCTCGAAAATATACGCTTTGCCGTGTTCATGTAACTGATTACTGAATGAAGAATAATAAATAAGGATTTTCCTTCTTCAAATCAGCAGGAAAAGGTGAAAAAAACCATTTCTATCCTAACCGAATAGCAAACATACCGCTGAAGAGGGCTATTAGCCAAACGTCTTGGAAACACTCGAGGACCGCCTAAAAAAATACTCGACACACATCCACTCTTATCATCATTCGTATTTCCAGTCGCCATGTTTTGCCACGATAAACGTTTGTGTATTTCTTGTTTCCATTTGTGTGGAAAGCAGCTGTGTTTTCAGACAATTCTCGACATTCAGCCACTTCAATGGATCTCGGCACGCGGTGAAATATATTTTTATGCGTTTTGAATTCAACTTCACACCCTTTATAGGAACACTGAATGCATTGAGAGGTTCATAAAAAAGAAGATTATCACGGACGCAATTTTTTTTACAAATGATGATAATAGAATATATTTTTTCCGTTGGTTGATTTTGTAAAATAGAGTAGTGATAGAAAGTCAATATGTTTACTAGGAATGCACCACCAGAAAAAATGTATTCATCGTGTGCATTTTCTGGCATTAAAATTCCCACACAAAAAAAAAGAAATATGTAAGGTGATTACAAACTACACGAAATTGATGTCAATTATGATGATGTTCTACATAACAAGAGTTGGCACTTAAAAAAATTGGAAAAACTTGACTCATATTTTTAATAATTACTGTTGGAAACTTGTTAAAAAGTTCGTTTCAGATTCTGGCGATGAGAACCTTCATTCAGTATGAAAATTGGTTTTTTGAATCAATACATACATATTTAAGTTCACAATATTCCTTCAATTGTCACAAAAAATATTATAGGGCTGTGAAAGTAGAGTTTACTTCCTGACTTTCAATATCTCATAAACTATAATGATTTCATTCAGTAACGACTTCAAAAACTGCATACTTATCTGAAGAAATTAACGAAGAGTCTAATAATTTTATTTCCGATTACATCTCTATGAAAAAACTTTCGTACCTCTGAATAGTCCAAATGAATGTGAAATTATTGAGATATTTCTTCATTTATACTTGAAGTGTGTATTGGTGTATTATTTTTGCATTGATAACTTTATTCGATTTAATACTGAGGTGTGTTTCGAATACTGATAATTTCAGCCACCAAAATTGTGATAATTTCGAATAAGCGCAGTGACCTGTCAAAAAACGTATTTCATTTATCTATCATTCACTACCGCTATTCAAAAGTAAACTTAAAACTGAATTGCTCAGCCAACAGTGATCCAAACATAAACATTTGTATTTCATTTCATTATTGTGTTTGAATTACATATAATTATTCTTTATCTTTCGAATATAGTTTCTCCCCTATGTTCATCAGTATGGTTGTGAATCAAAAATGCCATATTGTGATGTACAACAGGAATCGGATTTGGATTCTCTATTGATTTTACTAGGTATATTTTTTGAAACTAAGGGCCGATAACTTGACGTTATATAATTTTGTCACTTCTTTGAATGTTTTCATGAATCTGCAAATTCTATTAGACATTTTCATGAGCGGTGTATCAAAACTAGCATCCCAGTGTGCAGAGAAATTTCAGGAATGTGTCTCCTCTGATGACAATTTATCATTATTTCGATCGATCTGGAAGGTGATATGGATTTCTGATAATGAACTTAATGTACGGTCAAATATCTAGATGAAACACCAAGTAATGTGGATAGATTTTAATATACTCTGATATATTTTTTCATCGAACCTTTTTTGGGTATTTGTTACCTTCTACAATCTGAAAAATATAAAAATTATAATGGAGAACTTTATACAAGTGTAGAAAGGTAAACTTTTCAGTTTACCCCGATAAGTTACTGCGTAAAAATCAAAGTATTTTTCAGAAAGAAAAATCTTCTATTTAACAGTAACTTGTCGTATTTAACAATTCTGCCTATCAAAAAACAATTTTAAGAAATAATACAATACCTATCTTACGTTTCGGAGGTCGATGAAAAACTGATTTTCCTCCACAAAAAAAATGACTTTCGTTGAATACTCAGATATACTTCAATTGATTTGAAAAATCGGCCTACAATGTATTTTCAATATCGATACTAAGTTGAATTATATTTCTTTTCACCCTTTACATTCATCGATATCAACGATAGGAGTGTACACAGTTTAATTTTTGTTTTGAAATTGCACTGTTAATGATTGTTCCTATCGGGCAATTCATGCGTCATTATTATTATAATTTCTGAAAAAATATCGACAGTCACCAATAAAATATCGTTTTATGCGTTTTTTGCAAAAACGTTAAACAGGAATTTGAAAAACATTACATGATTTTTTCGGTTGATTCATAGTAAAGTAACGAACTATCATCAACAGAAAAAAGAATTCACAAAAAACTAATAAGAATTGAAATCAGTAACATTCCAATGAAATTTCCAATGGAGATTGAATATAATCATATATTCAACGTGAAACATTCCATTAACAAGTCTTCCTTTCTACAACGAAGTTTGTTTTCAAACAATTCTATTAAAATTTATAAGTCTAAGCTTAGCACTTTGGAAATTTTCACCTATTCAGCTTGGTAGCATCATCTGAACTGGGAGAAAAGTGATGAAATGTATAGTGTGGAAACGCTTCCAAATCCTACTTCGAAGTAAACGAATAGAAATGGAGAGTTTTGTATAAGTTCTGAGACACATACTCTTTGATTCTACTATTCGCATTAAGGAGGAGTAGAGATTATTTTTCTATTGAATGATTGCATCAGTTATTTTTGTTGAAAAACCTAGAATAATCTGAAAACTGAAAGTCAAGAGGGAACAGAAAGTTGTTGAGTTTAAAAAAAAAGAAGTTGAGAATAGATTATAATAATGAAAAAAAAAGAGACAGGAAAAAAACTAAAAGAATAGAAAAAAGAAAAAACTATAAGTTCAGATAATTGGAGAAGTTCATGAGAAGCAATGGGAAAGTACAAGTTACTGAACAATCTAGTGAATGATTATGAAATGATATTCATTATGTATTAGTATTCCTTACAAAATTGAAGCACCTAACGAGTGACTTGAAAATAACTTTTCAGCAATTCCCGTACTATATCATTGCAGAAAAAAAGCAAGCCATTGATGGATGTGTAAGCAATATCTTACTATTCTGGTGAGTAATGTAAGGTAGAAACGATTTACAGAAACCTGGAATGGCAGCAGACAACGCTAATCGTATACTATGATTGTAGGTACACGATTGTACACTAATGAATCTGAGCAAGCCGCTACTATGTCTACTGATGAGGTTTGCGAAGTTAGTTATTCTAGAATACCAAAGTTGTTACCTCCAATTCTCGTAGTTGATTGATGAAAAAAATGTTATGGTCTGACCTAACAATATGAATGTCCATGATACGAAGTTAATCTGCGAGTAATGCTGCAGATTAATCTTCACAGGCAAGCCTCTTATCAGGTTAGCTTCAAACAGCATACATATAACAGTTTAATGAACAGAAAGTTACATATTAAGCAAGTTGATGGAAAAAATTTGAACAGGTTGAACAATATTACTGGAGTTTTTTCGCAACATCAAACGGTTATTTCGACACCTCGACACGTGTTTCGATCACCAAGGGATCATCTTCAAGGAAAAGATTGAACTGAATATACTCACAATGTTATCTTTATTTATACCATAGATACCTGCGTCTAGAGTGTCTTAAATTAATTTCACAATATTCCCTTATCTACCAGTCTTAAATTAAATTTTTCAATGTGTTCTCATGTGATAGTTAGGTGAATCTTATAATTGAAATATTATTTCAACAAGCCACACTCTCATAGGCATCTAGAGGTCTGTTGTTAACTTGTCTAACTAATCACAATGAATTAAAGTCTATGGAATGATTTTGTTGCAAAATATAATAAGCGACTGCCGATTTTTCTAGTCTTCCATATTTTAGGTGTTCCTTATATCTTATTTTAATATATCTTTTTGTCTGACCGTAATATTTTGCATCGCAGTCCTTACATTCAATTTCGTAAATTCCAGATTTTTCCGAATTTTCGACTTTGTCTTTCAGACTTTCTAAAAGGCTCTGTAGTGTATGACTTGTTTTAAAAATCACCTTTGTACCTTGTTCCTTGAAAATCTTTCCAAAGTTCTTCATGTGTTGGTAGTATGGAACGAAATCTTGACTTTAAGAAACGACGAACACCAAGTTAAATATATCTCAGTTCAATACCACCAATACACGAAGAACTTTGGAAATATTTTCAAGAAATTAGGTAAGAAGGTGATTTTGAAAACAAGTCATACACTACAGAGCCTTTTAGGAAACCCAAAAAGCAGAGTGGAGAATTCGAAAAAGTCTGATGGAATTCACGAAATTGAATGTAAGGACTGCGTTGCAAAATATTATGGACAGCTAACTTTACTATTTTCAGTTTTGATTCTTCTATGGAGCTGTTGATGTCTTTCAGGCTCTTACTTATTTCATCTTTGATATTTTTCGTTTGCTCTTCGTTTTGTTGGCTGAGTAGCTCATAGAATTTGCGTAAATTTGTATCAGCAATTTCATGCACGGAGTTCATTTCGTTTCTGCTTAGTGCGTTTTACTTACTGGCCTGTATTGAAGGTCTCCTCGGCCACTCTCCAATCATGTGTTTATCCTCTATTTTTGTCACTTGAACTTCGGTCTAGTGTTTTGTCTCTTTTTGCAGCAGGGCAAAAACAGAAAGTGATAGGAATGTAGTGCTCTTTCAGTATATACACATTTTATTCAAAAACTAATTACGAATTCTCACGGAACACCAAATCACCCAACTGAAGGTGAGAATCAATTTTTGTACTTATTTTCTTCTAAGTAAATGCTATGTGACCTTCATGAGAGTCACTTGAATGTAATTATTGATTTGGGAAAAACCATTTTGTGGAATAGTCAACAAAATTTCTCAAATTTATTATCTCCTCGTCAGTTCAATTCCCCAAATCACCTGTCATTACTTTCAGAACGATGGCCCGGAATGGAACGAATGCGATCCTTTCACTCTATCTAATTCCTAGAAAAAGTACAGAAAGACATACGTGCTTCTGGAAAACGGCACATCAAACCGACCCTGTATCTCATCCATCTAATCCCGGTCTCTGCGAAAGTTCAGCGCGATATAATCGGGTCACCGTTTACGAAATCCACGTGTGCGACGTTGAAGGGATAAAGTTGCAACTCTCACAATACCGATCAATTACTTTGTGATCATGCGATTAAATCTAATCTGACCCTTCCAATACAGATGTCGACCCTTGTCAGCGGAATAGTTTTTATTGGTAAGTCGTTTCTGCGACTGAATATTCGCAACTTTCCCAATATCAGGGATGTGGTGTGTAATGCCAAGCAAAGTTAGACGAACGATGTCAAAAGTCGAAGTATTAGTTGTAACAGGGGAGAGTGTATATGAAAGAGCCAGGCTTTGAAAGAGCCGATGTGATATTCTACCACTTACCAAAATCTTACCAAAATTGGAGTTTAATGTTTGTATGACAACACTGAATAGCTGTCATCCACAAACATTTAACAGTTCTGCGAAAACGAATGGCGTCGGTAGACCACATCAAAAATTTTAGGACCAAAAAGTATTTTTTTTTTTGCGTTCACTCAATATGTTTTACAAAGAAAAGTGCCGCATGAGTTAATAAAATTGATATGTTGTATTATTAGGCATATATTTAGCATTATTTTACGTTATTATTAATGTCATAATGTTTACGCGAAATAGCTGTATTTTGAGGTTACAACTTAAATGACACGATGTTTTGAAAAAGCCAATAATGGAGGCTTTGAAAGAGCCGGCTCCAGGATGCAGCACTGTTTCAGCTCCTCCTAAAGTCATCTCTAAAAAAGGGTCAAAACAAATTGGACCAGTTCTTTCTGCTGATATTTCCACCTACTTGTAGCCTGGATGTTGCGGTTTACGGGCCTTTCAAAATAAAATAATGAATAGATATGAACGAGTGGATTGTGATTTAAGACTGATAAATAACTGATTTTCACAGAAATGAACTATTTTATAGTTTGATGATATTTATATAACAGATAAATAGTGATTTTTATTTGCTGAAAGACTGTTTTTTCGCATAACATAGCACTTGCCCAGCTCTTTCATACACATGTTGCTTTGAAAGAACCGATTTCCATTTTTCCTTCAAGTTGCCATATTACTAATTTCTGTCATGGTATCTCATTTCATTTTGATTGGATAACCATGACTAATAAACTAATTATTTACAAAAAGCAATTTTATTCAATAACCATCACCTGATGTTATCTTTTTTTGATGTTTTTCAAAACTGGCTCTTTCATACACATTCTCCAATATTCGACTTTGAGGTTAGGTTTAATACCCGCAAAGTATACAGGTTGATTCTGTACAGTTGATCGAACTGCTCAAAATTAAACGGGATTCCACTGGTTTTTGACAAAGAATATATTATCTCGGTTGAGGTTGCAATTGAAACTGAAACAATATACCTTCACAAAGGAGGGCTCTGTTTGTAGCTCCTTGATGAACAATCTCCAGAGCAGCATCGTTTCATGACGATTATTGCATGAGTCCTGAAATTGGACTCAGGAGCTGAATTTCAATGGGTCTAATTTTTCATTGGCATACCTTATGATTACGGCTTCGTATTTCTCCTTAGTCCTTTATCCAGCAATAAGTATTTATATAATTAGTAACATGATTGAGCGCCTCTTCTTGATAACTCAGCTCAACGTTGAAACCCAACTTTTGCAGTCAAACTACTAAACATGTATACTCACTCCTTGTGTTTGTAGCAGTACAATATATTATTAGTATTACTATGATCAGTATGATATTGAATTTTGATAGGAGATTCCAACTATTACAACCACCATTTCAACAGTAAACTATATATAATCTACAGAAAGGAGATTTCGATATATCTTTTGTTTTACCTCTACTTTTCGAACGATATTTGCCACACCTAGGGCTGAAAACTGCACGACAAATATAGTCTTACTTTGATGGCCAAGGAGAACTACAAATATACTATCCTGGCAGGCTGTGATGAACCCCACAGTTTCTGATTTGTTTGACACTATTTTGTTGAGAAAGACCACATGCAAAGGCTCAATTCCTATATAGTCGCAGAAGCAAAGTGATCTCTGGAGCTTTGATGTGGGTCTTTGCTTAATGGATATCAAATTGATAACAGCGTTGTGGTTATCTTGTTCAGTGTTCAAGACTGAAACCAAGTTCATTGACCCCTTGGACAGTTGTCTTAATGATAGAACGTACAACGTCCTTCCGGCAGTACGTGGCGTCCTTAATGTCCTACCACCTTTCAACTAGGTTTAAGAGGCTCATTCGTCCTTCTAGCAGACTAGCAAGTACTACCATGACGTTTTAAGCTAGCGCAAAAACAAGTTAGAAAATGTTTATTCCAACTCGTTTTTTTTTTAATTAAATAGTACTAGCCGATACATGATGAAAATCTTTATTAAAAAACTAATCAATACAGTTCTTGTATGATTTTCACTAAAAGGGTTTTACAAAAACAGCAACACGTGTTTCGCTATACAATAGCTCCTTCAGGCATAAACTGCCACGTTTTCTTTTAATTTGACCTCTTCTTAGTATTCTTGGTATCTCAACTCAATTTCGAGCGCAAAAACCATGTTTTGGGGTAATTTCAAGCTTCGACTTCATTTAAAAGCTGAGGGGTTAGAAAAACCATGGAAAATAGAGGGGGTAGGCTTTTGAACGGTAGCTCTACGTTCAGTATAAGCTAAGATGTCTGCAAGTCAACGTCGCGTCTTTATGTACGCCTCAGCCGCCACTGCAAATTATCAAGATGTTGAACTTCTATCGGTATTTTAGAGGGACCGTAAAGTTGATTCTTTATTGCTACATGTAGCACTTCATATAGCACCATATGCTAAAAAAAGGTATGACGATGATGGAAAAGTTTTTTATACGACTGTGGAAAGACCTAAAATAGTCGAAGATTATTTTCATGGTGCTCCAGCCATCGATACTCACAACCATATTTGGCAAAGTGAACTTGTACTAGAAGAGGCTTGGCGAATCCAGAACTGTATCCATAGAACGTTTGGGTCCATTTTTGTAATAGTTGAAACCAACACTTTTTTGGCTTTCAACTATTTTGAAAGTCGGTACCGCCCAGTGGACCATCAGCACTTCACTGAAGCGTTGGCCAACCAATTAATTAAAAGGGCCAACATTACACGACCAGCGAATATTATTAGCCTGACTATACCAATTACAGGGGAAGCCAATGCAGGGAACACCCATGTGCTGATTGCACTGCCCAGAGGCAGTGACAGGCGCCGCATGCAACGGAAATGTCTTATCTGCTCTCGGGTGAGAAAAATTCAGACAAAAGCCAGTTTCTATTGCGAAAAATGTGGACCAAACGCTGTAATGTGTAGTCCCCAAATATTTTTTTTTAATGGAAATATATATTAACTTTTATATGCAAAAGTGTTCCTTTCTCGTGTTTTGAATGTAATGTTTATTTGTGGAAAAAATGTTTCGTTTGTAAGACTATTATATTATATATATATATATATATATATATATATATATGTTTTTTTTTGTCGTTGTTATTTCTTTATGCATTCCTAAAATCCCAATAATAATCAATGAGTCTGAGAAGTCCCACCTAGTACGCAGCATACTGCCAGAAGGACAAAGAAATTGAAAAGTCGAGTTCTGCTGGCAGGACATGAAAAATTTCAACATCGATGTACAAAAGTACTTCCGACAGGACCTTCCAGCAGGGCACGGGCGTGTACGTTTTATCATTAAGACAATTCCTACCCTCTGATGGTCGCTGACAATGATAACATAGGATCGTAGTTTAATTATTTTGACGTTATTAATCAACGCTTCGAATTGATACTTCGATTCTATAATTGTAATGATTTTCATATCTTTGTTTCTATCCTCTCGAACTGGATCATTATATTGTCGCGGGTGAGTTACTGCCATAACCAATGGCGACATATTTCAAGCTAAAAAACAGAAAAATCACAATTCCATTCTAAGGGACCGTCATTATTTTTCCATTCCGTACATCTTTGTTGAATGTCGAGATCGCACCTCACTCCTCTTCCCAGCATCACCGTTCCTCCCCGAAAAGATCTCGTGTCTGTGTTTAATTTATAACACTACCTACAGAACTACGCAAACGTCGTCGTTGAAAATTATGGCTTTTCCGCTTTCCCTGGAACGGAGCATGAATAATGATGTTCATTTTATTAGAGGTGCGAAAACCGATTCATCAGTCAAGACTAATGCGCCAAAAAAGTCCGTTCGTTGTGCTAGGCCTATAATAACGACCATTCTGTTGAGGTTTCTGGCTTTTCGATGGATCGGTTCGAAGATTTATGGGTGTTGAAGTCAGTCGGATAATTCGGCTCCACATGATTTGAAAACTAGTATTTTATCATGGTTAATATACGAGGGTAATGACAAAATGATTTAAAAAAGGTTTGTGGTTGAAACAGTATTATTAGCATTGGGCTTGTTTCATGCTACTGAAAATGATACTGGTTTGCTTATATAGGCTGATTCACGGTGGATGGCACATTAGACGTTTCTGGTGAACCAGACAACGGATCACTTTGAAAATTTAATGGAGGGCATATTCGGACATTCTCTAGCCAACTAAAATATTTTCGACAATGCAGTAGCAACTTTGATTTTTCAAATGGAACACTCTATATATAATATTATTTTTGGAATCTCCAACAATTGCCCGACAACTTTTCTTGATATTTCCCTATACCTATCTGTTACCGTTTTCGAAATAAAAATTAATTTCAATTTTTTTCTTCGAAAATCATGACTTATAAAAATGCCGATATCTTTTAGATAAGAAGTACTATGATATCGAAATTTGGTTTGGAGTTAGGTGATACTTGGACACTTCCCACACGTCAGCCTAATCTCCGTTACTTCAATACAGGGTGGTAAAAAAATACAGTTTTTTCGTTTGCTTGAAAAAGTTGCTGAAATTTGATTATTTCAAATGGAACACCCTGTATATTATTGAAAATTCGGAAAGCTGCTGAAATTTGCTTTCTTTCTATGTATATGATACCTATACCTAACTAGTCAAGTTTCGGACTTATGAACATTTATTTGTGAAAATGTCCCTTCAGAATGGTATTTCCATTCGGTATTTGGTAAGCAGGCCATGATTACTATTTGATAGTAGCGTTGTGACATTCTCCTAATAATATCGACATTTTCGTCACTTCAAAAGTTGCAAATACCTTCAAAACGATGGAACAAAACTATTCAAACGAAGTTCTTATGAATTTGTTTATTATTTTTGGACAGTGTGACAAAAGTATCAGCAGAACATGTAGAAAGTTCAATGAAATGTATCCGAATCTACCGCCAATAAACCTCAAGAAATTTATACAAATTCAGAACAATTTCAATGCATTTGGATCAACTTTAAAAGCACCAAGAAACTTGCCTCGACCCGTAACTTTCGAAGACAACCAGATTAATGTCTTAGCATATTTTCACGCATTTCCCGAGTCATCGATAAGAAG
This sequence comes from Leptinotarsa decemlineata, assembly GCF_025532065.1. Lineage (NCBI taxonomy): Eukaryota > Metazoa > Arthropoda > Insecta > Coleoptera > Chrysomelidae > Leptinotarsa > Leptinotarsa decemlineata. Next base: position 6,915,035 of record NW_027412533.1, on the reverse strand, counting down.
TGCTGAAGAAGATTTGGGTATAAAATATTCATCGGTTCAAAGAATCTTGCGAAGACATAAAATGCATGATTATAAATTCACCAAAATTCAAGCAATGAAGCCTCAAGATCCTCAACAGAGAGTAGAATTTTGTGAAATGTTGTTGACACGCATTCAAGAAGATCCACTTTTTTTAAATAAAATTATTTGGACTGATGAATCGAAATTTTCGAGAGAAGGGATTTTCAATAAAAAAAATCGTCATTATTGGTCCAGTGAAAATCCTCTCGTCACAAAAGAAGCCGGATTTCAAGAAAAATTCAGTTTTAATGTCTTCTGCATGTTGATGGACAACAAATTGAGGTACGTGATATTCGAGGAGTCATTAACATCCAGAAGCTACCTGAATATTTTGGAGAATACTGTAGACAGTTTCGTGGATAATCTGCCACTCGAAGATTATCGAAACTGTTGGTACCAACTAGATGGAGCTCCTGCACATTGCACAAGAGAAGTGAGCGCAGAACTGGATAGACTATTTGACGATCGGTGGATGAGGCGCTTGGGACCATGGAATTGGCCAGCGAGATCACCCGATCTTAATCCATTAGATTTTTATTTGTGGGGAATGTTTAAAGAAAAAGTTTACAAAATACCCGTGCGTTCGAGAGATGAATTGTTAGAAAGGATTGCCCAAACATTTGAAGATTTGGATCCCAATGAAATCAGATCTGCCACCACGAAAGCAGTCAACACCCGCATTTTAAAGTGCTTGGAAGTGAACGGCCAGCGATTCGAACATATTTTGAAATATTCCACATGATTGTTTTACTTTTTTATAATTATTCATATCAATATTTCCAATTTCAAGTTTCTTGGTGCTTTTTTAAAGTTTATCCAAACATATTGAAATTGTTCCGAATTCGTATAAATTTCTTGAGGTTCATTGGCGGTAGATTCGGATACATTTCATTGAACTTTCTACATGTTCTGCTGATAATTTTGTCACACTGTCCAAAAATAATAAACAAATTCATAAGAACTTCGTTTGAATAGTTTTGTTCCACCGTTTTGAAGGTATTTGCAACTTCTGAAGTGACGAAAATGTCGATATTATTAGGAGAATGTCACAACGCTACTGTCAAATAGTAATCATGGCCTGCTTACCAAATACCGAATGGAAATACCATTCTGAAGGGACATTTTCACAAATAAATGTTCATAAGTCCGAAACTTGACTAGTTAGGTATAGGTATGATATACATAGAAAGAAAGCAAATTTCAGCAGCTTTCCGAATTTTCAATAATATACAGGGTGTTCCATTCGAAATAATCAAATTTCAGCAACTTTTTCAAGCAAACGAAAAAACTGTATTTTTTTACCACCCTGTATTGAAGTAACGGAGATTAGGCTAATGTGTGGGAAGTGTCCAAGTATCACCTAACTCCAAACCAAATTTCGATATCATAGTACTTCTTAACTAAAAGATATCGGCATTTTCAGAAGTCATGATTTTCGAAGAAAAAAATTGAAATTAATTTTCATTTCGAAAACGGTAACAGATAGGTATAGGGAAATATCAAGAAAAGTTGTCGGGCAATTGTTGAAGATTCCAAAAATAATATTATATACAGAGTGTTCCATTTGAAAAATCAAAGTTGCTACTGATTTCTAATAGAAGCGGCAACACCGTATTGTCGAAAATATTTTAGTTGGCTAGAGAATGTCCGAATATGCCCTCCATTAAATTTTCAAAGTGATCCGTTGTCTGGTTCACCAGAAACGTCCAATGTGCCATCCACCGTGAATCAGCCTGTATACTGATCGAGTTAGGGCTATATTATACTTATCAAGCCTAATCAGTCCCAAGATCTCTTTATATTTGCAAAAAAAAGAACAATTCGAAAAACAAGAATTTAAGTTGGCCGCGTGTCTGTTGACCAATAAAATTGATCGTGTCTAGAGTGGAGTTGCCAAGTGTATTGGTTTTTAATATCCAATCACAGATCTCATGATCCAATTTGACAGACGCCATTTTTGTTGTTATTGTTGTGAATACAACTGTCACAATTATCTAATTGAAGAAGGTTTTTTTTTTTGGTAAAAGGTGGGTCTTGGCGGGTGCCTATTTTGCTGCATATACCGTGTCATTAGTTTTCATTTCGAAAAATATTATTTCAGGTTATTTTTGTATTGAATTTTACCATTACTACCACCAAAATGGTTAAAATATGTTTTATACCTAGTTGTAAACACAGATCATCCATACCAGACAAAAAGTTTAGGTTTCCAAAGGATAAAATGATGAAGAGAAAAAATGGGTGAAAGTATTGAAAAGAAAGAACTACAATCCATCTACTCTTCCAAGACTTTATACAAATCATTTAAAAAGTGACTATAAATGCAAGGGGGACGAAAATATTGAATTTGGTGACACAGTTTTTTATTTCAACTTCAAGTATTCTCCACAGAAAGTATCATCTGGAGTTAATACTGTTTCTGAAAGTATAAAACAAAATGAATTAATATTTTTTCAAAAATTCAAATAATTTCCATTTCAATTTTAAATTTTATCATATGATTAATGGTATTACCTCACAAGCTTTTCTTTTATTTTGGAAGATTCAACAGATTACCCAAGCTATCCTATAACGCTTGAATTTAGTAGCAATATTAGAAAGAGGTATGTATGAAGGAATGTAATAACAATATCAATTGTATATAAATATCAGTTATCAGTTTCAACAAGTACGCACTCCAATGTAGTTAGAAAACGACCAGAGTACTTATACAAATATTTTGTTTACGACTCGTTTGCGAAACAAAAATAGATTGGACCCAGTATTTAAATCTGCC